>NC_081410.1:243017032-244217032 GCF_030272615.1 Cryptomeria japonica | reverse complement strand
AATTGTTCCTTGTATTTCTTCCTTGGATGGTCTCTTAAGGTTAGAGTTAAATTCATTTAGGCGGTTTACAATATAGACATTGAAGTAAAGCTCATAAGAAATAGTAACTGATAGACTCATCGAGAGGGGGTGGGTTTAAAAACTGTCTCATAAGTTTACACAATAAGTCCTAAAGAGATATAAAGACTATGTATCCCAAGCATCAAAGAAAGGCACTGGTCATCTATAAAATACAACCCATCAATTCATACTTTCACATTAAAAGTAATAGGAGTAGCTGAGTAGGAATTCTAGAATAAATTAGCAATAGTGTGTATATATATATTTCAAGCACAAAGATCAAATAGCTTCTACAACAGCAATCTTGAACTCATCTACTATATCTCCATCCTAGGAGCTTATGCCATTCTGAGATAGGAGGAAGTCAGATCAAGACACTAAATCTATTATAAAAAGCATTAGTTGAAGGAACAACTAGTGAGTAGGTATACCGCCTAGGTCCTGCAGAGCCTAAAGTGAGAGAGTTAGTAACCAAATAGGTTCACTATATACGTTGGCCAAGTCAATTGGAGGGTTTGAGCATAGGAGTTGGCATTTCCTTAGAACCTATCCAATCTATTGATTTGAGACCCAACAGATTGGCGACTCTGCTGGGGAGCATTCATAAAAAAAAGGGTACTCTACTGTGGGAAAGAACTCATATACAAAATACAATTTCCTTTCAAGAAGAAAGGTGGCGACTCTAAGATAAGTAATTTTATGTATGGAAGAAGGTCAATAACACAAGGTCACCCCATAGTCTAATTAAACTTTAATCAGAAGAGAAGTAAAAGAAATGCAAAGGAGAAATCAATAGATAGTCCAATGGAACCTAAAAATAACTTTATGAATGGGAAGTATAATCAGCACTATTCTGAAAACCACTTACATCTAGCCTTGAGTAAACAAAATTATAGAGTTCCCACATACCCTAGGGATGAGGATTTGGTAGCTGTGAATAGAGCACGGAAAGGGAAATACCCTCCTGGCTTTGAGAATCACCATCCAAATTCAAGGGTAGGGGCTTCGAGGTCCTTAGGCTCAAGAAAGGTAGATGCATTAGACCGTATGGCAGACTTGATGAAACAAATGATGGAAGCGGCCATTAAAATGAAAGATGATGGAAGAGTACAAGAATGTATAGAATCATGTGCTAGATTGGGTATAAATATCAATGAAGATGATATTGATCATGATTTGGAGAGATACAGGGCAAGGTGTGAATAGGAAGCCCAAGGATCAAATAGAGGGAGAAGCAATACAGATAAAGACAATGCAAAAAACAATACTTACAAGGTGTCTGGAAACCCTCTATATGATCCTAGGCCAAATGAATTTCCACATAATAATATACCTCCTGAACACCAATACAACCACCCCAACAACTTCCCATACCCCAATTTACCTCCTGAATATCAACATAACTAGTTCAATGCCTTTACATATCAAAACCACTTTCAACCACAAAACCAATTTCCTCCTGGTAATAACAATGTGAGACCAAACTATGGAAACTTTTTCCAAGGTGGATATGGGCTGATGAATACAGAACACATCAGGTAGTTTGACTTTTCAGGGATGATGGTGTATCCTCATCCTATCCTAATGAAATTAGGACTGCAATACCAAAGTTCACTGGGAGTAATGCCATCTCAGGGGAACAACATTGCAAAGATTTTGACACAGTTATGGAGGATTTATGTCTCCCATATGAGGATATCAAGATGAAGTTGTTCATGCAGTCATTGATAGAGGACGCCCGAGACTAGTTCAGAGCACTGCCAGATTTTTTAGTAAATAGCCTTACAGAATTCAAAAGACTTTTTCTTGAACAATATGTTACTACTTATCAAATTGCCATTAGTTTTTATATTCAATGTCATACTATATATTCTAGTAGGTTAGCATTACCGAATAATGTAGTCGGTACACATAGAGAAGTCGGTATGAACAGTCTAGTCGGTTACAGAAGAAAGCAGTCACAGAACACAGTATTCACCGAGCTGTTTACCGAGTATCTTTTTATGGCTACCGAGAAGTAAAGTTAACACACCGAGTTGATATTCACTGAGTGAAATGTGTTACCAGATACATTGAACCTAGACATGCACATGAAAATGTGTTACAAGATCGAGGCACATCTAACCGTTATTACATTGGAAATTGCACTAGAAGATTGTGTATGATTGCAAGGTCAATCTAACCAATGAAATATTTTGTTTAGTTATTCATTTGAGGAATCTTGTTTGTAAGATCGAAGCAATGAATTAGATCACCACTTTAAGAGATCTATATATATAGCATGAGAAGAGGGTAAAAGTGTGTGTGAAGGAAGACTGTTACAAAGACACAGAGAGGTCACTGAGAAGGTTATCAGAGAATAGTCGAAGAACAGAGTAAACAGAAGGTTTTACCAAGTTACAATATGGGTTACCGAGGTATGCTATAAGCAAGGTAATCTTATTCTGAGCACATAGAATCTGCTATAACATTTCAAATGTAAAGTTGAAGATATTTGTAATAATTTTATTGTAATATTGTGAAGTTGAAAGAGAAACCTTTAACAGGGTAAACGACTCTAACCCAGTCTATAAATTGTAAATCCTCTAACCAGATGCAACATTTAGATTAATGTTGTAAAATCCTTTAGCAAGGTAGATCTAATAGATCTTGTTACTCCTAACAGGGTAAGCTATCAAAAATAGCTAAATGTAGCTCTAACCGAGAAATCTTTATTATTGCAGTAGTGAAGTTGTGGGTGCCATCCCCATCACAGTTTTTCTCTCTAACCAAGAGTTTCTGCGTAACCAAAATATATGTGTTACGGAGTGAATCATGTATGATTGTTATCTGTTTGTTTTAACTTCATTTTATGTTATTGCACTATTCTGTTTATGCATAATAGTAAGGTTATTATTAAAGAAAATTTTTGGAGTACTGATTCACCCCTCCCCTCTTAGTACATTAGCTTTCCATATTGGGCCTAACAATTGGTATCAGAGCTTGAATCTTGGAAAAGAGTTTAACTACCTAAAGAGAAAGATCTTATCAATGGAAGGCTATAAACAATCTCAGAGGATTGTGTATCTACAAGAAGAGCTGGATCATGCAAATCAAGTGATTGCAGACATGCAAAGGCAAATACAAAAATCTCTGAAAGTAAGAAGAAGATTATCTGATGACTTGCAGGATTCTCAAGAGTTAGTGGAACAAATCGAGACATCATCTAAGAACAGTATATCTAAAGAGACTGAAGAAATGATTGGAATGTTGAAAGAAAAGAACAAAGCATTGGCTGATCAACTAAAAGCAATGAAAAGAGAACATGAACATTTCAGTACACAGATGACTGAAAATCTAGATGCATTAAGGATAGCTTAGGATAAAGCAAGAGATCTATAAAGAGAAAAACAACAACTTGAAGTCTTAGTATCTGATAAGAATGATGAAATCATAAGGCTAACTGGTATTCAACAAAATATGACAGATCAACTAAGTTATGCACATCATGAAGCAATTCTAAATAATGATGAAAATCATGCATTGAAACTTGAAATATCAAGGTTGACTAGTGAACTTGAAACATAGAAGAAATCCAAAGAAACATTGAAGAATAATTATGAAGCATCAAAGATTTTGGATGAGCAACTGAATACAAGAAGACCCAACAAAGATGCAGGACTCGGTTACAAAGGAAAAGAATCAACCGAGAAAGGAATTCATACCACCGAGAGAGGAGAATCATCAAAGCAAGATGGAAACAGGAATAACATCAAAAGGAAGAAGCGTATTTGCTACTACTGTGGAAATCAAGGTCATACTGCCAACATATGCCAGATTAGAAAAGGTAAGCAACCGAATATCACTAAGTCTAATGGATATTGTTACAATTGCTATAAATATGGTCACACATCTAATCAATGTAGGACAAAGTGTGTTAACAACTATCAGAAGGCAAAATTCAAAGGGTTTTGTAGAAACTGGAATAGATATGGACATGGTACTGAGAAGTTCTAATCTAAGCAAAAGAACTACATGTGGTATCCACACCAAGCAAACACTAGAGGTTACCGAACTAACACAAATCCTTACCGACAATATGCAGCAGTACCATGGGATTATAATACAAGGATATGGTGCGAATGTTGTGTAAGATATGGACATATTAGTGCCAACTATTTTATAAGGTTTGGAATGAACAACTGAAGATCATGGAGGAATCCTGGTATGACATGTTTTCATTGTCACAAAGTTGGACATTTAGCTGGAGACTGCAGAGATCAACCTAGAGGAGACACCGAAGAGATAAAAGAAAAATTCATGATGATTTGGAAAAAGAAGGAAATCATGTCAGACGAAGAAAGGACCTTACTTACCGAGTTAGGTGCACCTATTCCAAATTAGTCAGAAAAGGTATGAAGGGGCTGCATTCTCTAAAGGTTAAATCATAACAGTTCCTATTCCTATTCTATCATGTACAAAATTAAAAATTTGCATAGTTAAGATGCAATTAGTTAGTTTGAAATTCTATCAAAAGTACTTTACAGGAAACCTGTCAAGTCGGTGTATACAGGAAGCCTGTCAAGTCGATTAATGAAGGAAATTTGGTTACTCGGTTAAAAATGGAAAAAGGAGTAAATTGGTAAAAGGTGAACCTAGTGTATTTAATGTTTTGACCTAACTTGCACGGAGCCCGATGAAGTATTTTTGAGTACTTAAAGGTATTTTCGCGGTCATTTTCATTCACCAAGTTTTCAAGAGAGTAGAGCAAAGCAAAACAAGGTGATCAAACTTCATTCAGAGCAAATTTCAAGGTATTTACATGAAATCTATTCACACTGTTAAGCTGGTTTCCGATCTAGTCAAATTGCTATTATCTACCATGTGTGAAGCATCAATCGTTTGTAAAGCCTAAGGTTAGTTTGCTAAATTTTACCTGAAACCTACAATGGTGCCCAAGATCCAAGATCCCATAGTTGTCAAAAATGTGGAGAAGCCCTCGCTGAAATATTCTTTGACTCCCAAAGTCGCCTCTGAGCCGGATGACAAAACTGCATTTTCACTCATCCCCGATCGAGTCTTGTTAGTTGAAGATTTAGATTCTTCACCAAATGTCATGTTGAGGAACTTTGTCATGTTGAGATTAGTGAGACATATGATGAACTCTGTACTGATGGCAAAATGGATAGCAAATTCGAGCATATCAAAATCAAGGGATTAACTGAAGCCCTAGCCTATCCCCGTGTGTTCAAACCCTAGTGGGTTAAGTTTGTCTTGAGCAGAGTACATGATGTTTTTATGTGGCTAGAGGAGCAACCATTCAAAATCACTAAGGAAATTATTCATGTAATCACCGGGTATCCTATCTATGATCATGCATGAGCATAGAAAATGATATCACAGAAGGAGCTAATCAGTTTAACTGGAGTAGAATCTGATTACCGAGGACTGAAATTGAACAATGTCACTGATGCAGAACTCAAGTTTGCAATTAGAGTAATTGGTTACTGTTTCTTCCAATCTGCAAGGGGAAACAATGTACCCTGTGCCGCAATTGACTTGGCCTACAAAATAGTGAAGAAGGGAATGAAAGTAGATTTATGTGAAGTGCTACTGAAGAACTTGTTTGAGAACCTGAACACAATAAGGAAGCCGAAGAAGAACAACTCGGCAAATACACTGAAGTTTGGTTCACTTCTTGTATGCATGTTTTTCTACTTTGAGAAGTTCTTTCCCTCAGTCGGTAAAGTAGTTTGGGAGCTACACCAACCTATCACCCATCAAATCAATGATTTTATAAAGAAACTGGGAGATAACTTTAATGATATCATGGATGACTATTTTAGCAAGTTTCAAGGGAAGATGCACAACAGGTACTGGATTGCACCACAACTGGTAGAAAAATGTAAGGATGATATATGTTTTGAGGTAGACACCAATTATTGTTATATGAATGTTGTTGAACCAAGGACTCAATCTTTGCCACCAATGGGTTATGAGATTGACTATGATATAACACAACAACAAATTGATGCCTATCTATCATTGCCAAGGCATGCTACCGAACTAAGATATGGAACATATGAAGAGGTGAAGGAAAAAGTAAAAATGAGCATTGTAGTACCTAAGGCTACAAGAAAAGCTACAAAAATGATAAAGGTTTTATCTGAGAAATTCAGAGATGAATCCTCCTCTACACCTATCAAAGGAACTCTTGCCATTACCGAAGAGGAATCAGAAGCTCAAGAGGCAGCAATAACATTAAGTACCAAGTTGCCTAAGGGTAAAGTTTTGAAAAGAAAGAAATAGGACATTTCAAAGGCCCTATTGAGACCACCAACAAAGAGACCCAATGCTAGAGCACCAGCTGCATCACCGAGTAAGAAACAAAAGAGTGTTACTGTACCCAAGGTAACCAAGACCTACAAGAAATCTACTCAGAGACTCATTTTGGCAAAGAGTCTAGTGATACAGAATTTGATGATGCGAACAAATTTCAGATTGTAAAAAGCAAAAAGGTAAATATTCACAGTGTTGAAATTTTTTGTGCCAATCTTAAAGAATACGGTGGATTTGCAGGATTTAGATATGTTAAGTATGAGACTAGGAAGAATGATGAGAAGTGACAAATTGAAGAAGCTGTCATCTGCACACTTCTAAAGTTTTGGCTAGCTCCATTAGAACTAGTAAAGTCACTTCTGAGTGAATTATACTTACATATTGATAACAGATGGAAATATGCAATGGACTCAAAGAAACAAATAAGAGAAAGAAGTCTAGTCCATCTATTCCCTGATATGTCTGTAGTAGAAATCAAGGAGCATTTGACCACATACAATTCTAAATTTCTTGTCAAACAGAGAGCCTTAAAATTGATGAATGGGCTATACATTGATGTGGAAAATGAGACAAAAGCCAAGTGGCAAAAAATCTTCAAACTAAAGGATGTCGGTGAACAATCTCAAGTTGAAATTGTTGATGTCACCGAGCAAGATCCTGAGGTCATCGAGCAAGGTCCAGTCCCGACTGACACTATTTAAATTGATGAAGAAGTCATGGATGAAGAAGCACCAGAGAAGGAAATGATTGAAGGCACTACCTATGCAAAACTTGTATCTAGTGAATCTATTTTAGAACAAGTTCAGCCTTATTTGCTGGTGAAGCCACCTGTCTCAACCAAAGCTCCTAAGGAAACAGATCAAGGCACCGAAGGTCACAAGTCTGAAGCAACACAAGATACAACCAAAGATCAGATGTCTCAAGCACCGTCAAGCACTGCAAATGTTATAGTTGAGACCCCTAGCACCGAGACACCCAAGGACACTACAACGACTACATGAATCGACCAAAGTGTTGCATCTACCAAGCAACCTACCAAGGGTTAGCAAGCGTCACAAGCACTTGTCTTAGTGCAACCAACCAAAGGAAAAGAGAAGAAGGTGAGAAAGCATAGTTTCAAAATTGATTTGACTAAACCGATAGTGTTGCCCAATGTCGATATCTCAAAATTAAAAGGGCAAGCACTTATCAATTTCAGTGAACTATGCAAAGCAAAGGCCGAATAGGAAAAACAATTGGCTAATCAAAAGAAGAATAAAGTACTACAGAAGGTCAAGACACTACTAACAGAAATGCTACCTTCAGCAACAGTGTCAACCGATGCAACCATCCACATTCAACTGGATGAACTCCTTACTCAAATAGAAACATCTGGAGTTGATGCATCTGAGTACTTAAGCAACCTAAAAGATAAAGATCATAAACAAAATAGCCAAAATAATGATAATCATGTTCCAACCATATATTTGAGGTCAACAATAACAAAAAATCCCTCTCAAGTAGACCCATTTATGTAACCCTGATGATCAATAACAAGATGATAAAAAATTGCATGATTGACTCAGGAGTTCCTATAAATGTCATGCCAGTAGGAGTCATGAGGGAACTTGGAATGTCAGTGGACACAAATTTGGGTAAATGCTACACCATGGATAACCGTTCCATCCTAGTAATTGGTGTCATGAAGGATGTTGAATTCAAATTGGTAGCATGCCCAGAAGCATCTTATAAAATGGACATCACTGTGGTTGATGTCCCTCCTAACTATGGTATGTTATTGTCAAGACAATGGTCAAATCTGATAGGAGGCCATGTCCAGCTAGACTTATCATATGCTACTATACCAGTAAATGGATAGGAGGTAAGGATTGAGAGAGAACCTCGCTCTGAATACATCATCGAGGAGGCAGAACCTGTTGATTCAGTATGTTTCATCTAGTCAGATATGGACAACTTCAAAGTAGAGTTGACGAAAACAAAATTGAGAGGATAGACCCCAATAGAGTCTACAGTCAAGGAGAGTAAAGATCAAGTATGGAAGATGTACTTTGATGGATCATGCAACAAGGAAGGAAGTGGGCCTGGGATCATATTTATTTCACCAGATGGAGAGATGTTCAAATATTCTTTTAAACTGATGTTTGAGTGTACAAATAACATTGCAGAATACAAAGCTTTACTCACTGGACTAAATGTGGCTACCAAGCATGGAATCAAATTTCTCAGTGTCTTTGGAGACTCAGAACTAGTAATATCTCAAATCAAACAAAAATATGCCTCCAAACATCTCATTTTGAAACAATACAAGGATGTTGTATGGGATACCATAGAACTATTTGATGCTTTCCAAATAAAATGGATTGATAGATTAAAGAACATCATGGCTGACTTCTTGGCCAATGTTGCTTTGAAGGAGAATGATATAACACTGAATGGAGTCTTAGAAATGGAAATAAAAGTCAGGCCTTCTATTCTAGATAATTTGTACAACTGGCAAGTTTTTCATGATGACAACGATTTGTTAAAGTTTTTGCACTGTGTGGATCACTACCAAGCACAAGCTATCAATTTTAATAACTTTGTAGAGATGACAAATGGGAAGGAGACTTTGTTGGGACAAGAAATCATATAGTTAAAATCTAATAAGATACCTAGATAATTAGTCGCATTAGAAAGAGCTTTCAACATACAGGACAAAGTCGAGATCAAAGGAGCTTCAGTCAAAGAGAC
The DNA here is from genome assembly GCF_030272615.1 of Cryptomeria japonica. Lineage (NCBI taxonomy): Eukaryota > Viridiplantae > Streptophyta > Pinopsida > Cupressales > Cupressaceae > Cryptomeria > Cryptomeria japonica. The sequence goes on along the minus strand of NC_081410.1, from coordinate 244,207,924 downwards.
TGATGTTGAGCAAATTGATCTGGGAAGCAAAGAATCACCAAGGCATGTTTTTATTGGTAATAAATTGACCCCTGAAATGAAGCAGCAGTTGGTAAGGTTACTTAGAAAATATAAGCATGCATTTGCATGGTCTTATGATGACCTCAAAGCATACAATGAAGATCTTTTCCTATATGAGATACCTCTCAAGCCTGATGCTAAATCATTCAGACAGAAACAAAGACCTATAAATCTAACTTTACTACCTAAAATGAAAGAGGAAATAATAAAGATGAAAGATGCAGGTATAATCAAACCTTGTAGATATTCTACCCGGGTTTCAAACCTAGTGCCTGTCAGAAAGAAAAATGGGGACATAAGACTATGTGTGGACTTCAGAAATCTAAACATATCATCATTAAAAGATAATTATCCTTTGCCAAACATGGATAATATGTTGCAGAAAGTAACTGGATGTGATTTATTGTCCATGATGGATGGATTCTCGGGGTATAATCAGGTGAAAGTTAAAGAAGCTGAACAATATAAGACAACTTTCGCAACACCATGGGGCACATATGTGTATGTAAGAATGCCATTTGGAGTAACAAATGCAAGAGCCATATTTCAGGGGGCAATGGATGTAGCATTTGCAGAACTAATTGATGTAATAATGGTAGTGTATGAAGATGATTTAATAGCCTATTCAAAAAGGGCTGAAGACCATTGTGGTCACCTTGAGAAGATATTCAAGAAAGCCTTGGAATATGGAATTTCCCTCAATCCGAAGAAATGTCACTTCACAATTAAAGAAGGGAAGCTCCTGGGACACATAGTATCCAAGGAAGGGGTGAAAATTGACCCCAAAAGAATAGCTGCAATAAATGAAGTGCCTATCCCAAAGACTGTCAAAGCTATTCAATCATTTTTGGGACAAATCAATTTTGTTAGGAGGTTCATCCTTAATTTTGCAGATATCATAAAACCTATAGTGGGGATGTTGAAAAAGGAATCTAGAATTGATTGGGATGCAGAGGCATTAGATGCAATTATAAACATAAAGAGGGCAATATCCGAGGCACTAGTATTGATATCCCCATATTTTAATAAACCCTTCTTGGTTTTTTTATTTGCATCATGCCATACAGTAGTTGCAGTCTTGCTACAAAAGAACCAGGATAATTATGAACAACCTATTGCATATTTCAGTAAGTCATTGAATTCATTCGAAATTAAATATGACCTAAATGAAAAGAAAGATTATGCCCTGGTAAAAGTAGTAAAACAATTCAAACCATATTTGGTAGGTGCAGAAGTCCTAGCACATGTTCCTAATGCAGCGGTAAAAGACATATTCAGGCATACTGAGGTCACAGGGAAAAGGTGCAAATGGATCAATCAAAATTCAAGAATTCAATATTGAGCTCAAAATTTCCCAAGTTATCAAATGCCAGGGACTAGCTAAACTTATGGCAGGAGCAGAGGTTGAAGAATTTCAGGTAAATGAGGTTGGCATGCATGAAGCCAGCTTTAGTATTAAAAATACAGCCTGGTATACAGACATCATGTACTATCTCAAACACATAAAATGTCGAGATGATATGACTGATAATCAAAAGAGAATACTGCAATTAAAATCCGCAAGATATGTGATCATCAATGGAGATTTGTATTGGAAGAATAGGGATGGGATATTATTGTTATGCCTAGATGAACATCAAGCAGAGAAAATCCTACAAGAGTTGCATGAAGGGGTTTGTGCTGGTCATTTCTCAGCCAAAACTACCGCACACAAGATATTGAGAGCTGGCTATTTTTGGCCACGAGTCTTCAATGATTCCTATGCTTATGTTAGGAAGTGTGAGGCCAGTCATAAATTTTTGGGAAAAATGAAATATCAAAGATCACTCCCACTAAGACCGATGTAGGTTGAAGAACCATTTCAACAATGGGGAATAGACTTTATAGGAGAGATATCAAAAAAGTCAAGTGGAGGACACAGGTGGATTTTGGTTGCCACAGACTACTTTACCAAATGGGTGGAAGCAATACCTACTAAATAGGCTACCAGTAAAGTGGTGGTGAAATTCATACTGGAAAATATCATTACTAGATTCGATGTTCCTGCAAGAATCATCTCTGATAACGGTATGGCTTTCAGGTCTGAAGAATTTAATACCTTTTGTGAAGAGTATGGCATCACAATATCTCATTCATCCCCTTACCACCCTCAAGGTAATGGGTACACTGAGTCAAGCAACAAAAACATCCTAAAAATCATCAAAAGGGTGTTGGGACAGAATAAAAAGGCATGGGACTCAAAGATGAATTTAGCATTATGGGTAGATAGAGTGACAGTAAAAAATCTACAGGGAAGTCTCCATATGAACTGGTTTATGGTAAAAAGGCAAGACTCCCTTTGGATAACCTCCTACTTGTACATAAATTCATAAAACAAGAAGGAATAGAGATTGATGACCCTTTACAAGAGAGGCTGATGCAGTTGGTAGAACTTGATGAAGTCAGGGTAGAAGCTCAAGAACAAAACATTAAAATCCAAAATTAGATGAAAAGGTTATATGACAAAAGAAAAACACACAGAAAATTTAAAATTGGTGATTTGGTTTTGATGTGGAATGCCAGAGTCAAGATAAGGGTAAACATGGCAAGTTTGAAGCTTTATGGCTTGGACCGTATGTGATTGCGGATAAAGCAGGAGAAGATTCTTATTTTCTCCAAAATACTGTAGGAGAAATTCAAGAATTGCCAGTACATGGACAGTTCTTAAAAAACTTATTTTCTTAAAAGGGGCCTTCTTCATGTACAATAGTTTAGGTTTCACTTCCATTGTAAAAACCACATTTCCTTTAAATCTTCTTTCCTTATACATAAACCAAAGAGTCTAGATTCTTGAAGGTATCTATAGCATACCCCCATCCCCAGTCAGAGCCATTGTTGAGCATCAAATCTGAATTAAGTAAAATATCTTGATTTGAGAAATTTAATCATAAAAAGCCCCCTATTGTTAGAAGAAATCATCATTTTCAGTAATACCATGATAGCCCACAAGTCATCAAGTGGGTATAATAGCATCCTATAAAGATATCCGGATTCAAATAGTATCGATGAGACCCAACGATGTCTCATCGATATAGAAGGGCCATCGAAGAAAGGAAACGCTGATGAACTTCAGAAAGGACTCATCGAAGACAGTAATTCCATCGACAAAAGATATCGAGGAAAGCGGAGATGGTTTTCATCGACAGGAAAAGGTCTTCGAGGAGATAATACCATCAGTGCAAAGGGACTCACCAAAAGAAATGTTCTCATTAAAAGAATAAGGTCGATCAGACAGAAGGAAGCTACATCGATAAAAGATATCGATAAGGATATGAGTTTCGAGGAGGCTAAGGCATGTTACCGATATGTGTGGTTTTACCGATGCAACTTTATCGAGGAAGATTACTAATGAGCTCATCGATGAAAGATGATAGTGGAAGCAAATCATCAAAAGAAATATGGCTTCGATGAAACAATAGACCCATTCATTGAAGGAGTGTAGTGATGTTGATAGAAAATGTGTTTCGATGGAAGGATAAAGGAAGTTATCGAAGCCCAAGGTTTCTTTGACATGAAACCCGATGGACATCAGATATATATCGATGAGGAAATAGGTTTCGAGGAGGCTAAAAGGCATGTCTTCGATACACGTGGTTTTGCCGATACAACTTTATTGGTGGAAGACAACAAGGGGGGATAAAGAAAGGCTTCGATGAGACAATAGATCCATTCATCGATGGGGCATAGTGATATCAATGAAAGAAGTATTTCGGTGGAAAAATAAATGAGGTCACCGAAGCCCAAGGTTTCTTCGACATAAAAACCCAATGGATATCAGATAGGTAGTGGTGAGGAGACAGCCATAGCAACCGAATACAATATTTCGATGAATGAAGGAAATACTTGATCAAAGTGATATTCGAAACAAAGGTGTTAGTTAACGGTTATATGTTGAAAAGCCACAATGCTTGGTGATAATGTATACTCTCATATAAAGGAGGGAGCTTTTGTAAAATGGAGGGGAATAATTAGATAAAGGAGTAGATTATAGCCTTAGGCTTACCATCGTACTATTTTGGTGAATATATATAATATAATTAGTTGTTTTTCCTTTGCATATGTGTTGCGGATTACTGCATTTTTCTGCAGGCAGTTTCTTATGATATTATCTAAAGGAGATAAGGTTATTTGTGTTCTTCTAGTAAAATTATGTGTTTCATATTGTAGATTTGGATAAAAAAGATTTACTTGCATATTGTAATTGTTCCTTTTATTTCTTCCTTGGATGGTCTCTTAAGGTTAGAGTTAAATTCATTCAAGTGGTTTACAATATAGACATTGAAGTAGAGCTTATAAGAAATAGTAACTGACAGACTCATCGAGAGGGGGTGGGTTTAAAAACTGTCTCATAAGTTTACACAATAAGTCCTAAAGAGATATAAAGACTATGTATCCCAAGCATCAAAGAAAGGCACTGGTCATCTATAAAATACAACCCATCAATTCATACTTTCACATTAAAAGTAATAGGAGTAGCTGAGTAGGAATTCTAGAATAAATTAGCAATAGTGTGTATATATATATTTCAAGCACAAACATCAAATAGCTTCTACAACAACAATCTTGAACTCATCTACTATATCTCCATCCTAGGAGCTTATGCCATTTTGAGATAGGAGGAAGTCAGATCAAGACACTAAATCTATTATAAAAAGCATTAGTTGAAGGAACAACTAGTGAGTAGGTATACCCACCTAGGTCTTGCAAAGCCTAAAGTGAGAGAGTTAGTAACCAAATAGGTTCACTCTATAAGTTGGCCAAGTCAATTGGAGGGTTTGAGCATAGGAGTTGGCATTTCCTTATAACCTATCCAATCTGTTGATTTGAGACCCAACAGATTATTCACAATTAGCCCTCTTTCTTAGTAACCCTCCAAATAGGATTGTTACTGAATAACTTTCACCACAGACTTCATATACCAAATATAAAAGCATATTAGGATACCCATTTTGTAATTAATCAACATATATTAAAATGAGGTAGGTTTGTTTTGGAAACTGTGGGTCTAAAATTGACTCTCCTATTTTAAGACTAAACCCAATTAGGCCACTTTTACAAAGCACCTACCCTCTAAACACTCTCCAAAACCAAATTTTTACTCCAATATCCTAGGAAGGGTTCAAATAAATAAAATCCACAACTTTTATCAGTAGGTACTCTCACAAATTCACCCAACACACCAATCTCACCTTTTTGTCCTTCTAGGTTTGCATACAATGAGGGTTTATTGGAAATACTATATCCACACATTTCCAAACTCTACCAATAGCTAAAACATATTATATTAGGCCTGCATATTCTTTCCAAACCATTATATAGCTAGTACCAATAACATTTGTTCAAAACCAACCATTCACACCTTCTTTGTTTGCTTGAAAACTAGTAAAACTCCACCCAGGCCTTCCTAGAACGTGATCAAAACACTATTGTATCAATTTGAAACCACCAAAATATATTATAAAATATTAAAACCATTCAATACCCTAATTTTTTATATTTTTCAACGGTGGCTTATGTGTCAAATGGTCAAATGGGTCTAAAAACCCTTCAAACCCTTAGTTTAATAGGCTGCCTTCACAAAATGACCATAACTCAGTCTAAACTCCATGAAATCCTACCAAAATAGTTGAAAATGAAATAATAATCAAATATCTATCAATTCCAATTGGTTTCATGCCATTATCAAGCCGTACATGACCATACAAATTGCTGCAACTCAGAAAAAATACGAAAAAATGATAGCAAACATGGACTACTTTATTAATTTTAGTCAAATATTCTTCCAACACACTTGCCTCACATTTTATGAGGATATTTAAAAACAATACAACTGAATCCCAATAGCCTATAACTCTTTTTCAAATACCTGACCATTCATATTCTTTACAAAGCCAAAATTGCCAAAGTTGCATAACAACTTTTACATCCTTCGATAACTTTTTACAAAACATCAGTAAAGGACCCCACTTGGGTCAAAAACATTATAAATGGTATTAATAGACGTTATTAAACTCAAGAGACTCAAAACACCTAAATTCTAACATTAGACCCCCCTAATTGCAAAAGGTGACCCCTGTGCTCCTACACCATAATCCTTATCAAGTTGCCATTAGTTTTTTATATTCAAAGTCATACTATATATTCTAGTCGATTAGCACTACCGAATCATGAAGTCGGTATAAACAGAGAAGTTGATATGCACAGTCTAGTCGGTTACAAAAGAAAGCAGTCACAGAATGCAGTATACACCGAGCTGTATACCGAGTATCTTTTTATGGCTACCGAGTAGTAAAGTTAACACACCGAGTTGATATTCACTGAGTGAAACATGTTGCTAGATACATTGAACCTAGACATGCATATGAAAACGTGTTACAAGATCGAGGCACATCTAACCGTTATTACATTGGAAATTGCACTAGAAGATTGTGTATGATTGCGAGGTCAATCTAACCAACGAAATATTTTGTTTAGTTATTCATTCGAGGAATCTTGTTTGTAAGATCGAAGCAATGAATTGGATCACCGTTTTAAGAGATCTATATATACAGCATTATTGAAGTGTATGTATGCATGAAGGAAGACTATTACAGAGACACAAAGGTCACCGAGAAGATTTTCAGAGAACAGTTGAAGAACAGAGTAAACAAAAGGGTTTACCGAGTTACTATATGAGTTACCGAGGTATGCTATAAGCAAGGTAATCTTATCCTGAGCACATAGAATCTGCTATAACATTTTAGATGTAAAGTTGCAGATGTTTGCAATGATTTTATTGTAATATTGTGAAGTTGAAAGAGAAACCTTTAATAGGGTAAAAGACTCTAACCAAGTCTACAAATTGTAAAGCCTCTAACCAGGTGCAGCATTCAGAATAAATGTTGTAAAATCCTTTAGCAAGGTAGATCTAACAGATCTTGTTACTCCTAATAGGGTAAGCTATCAGAAATAGCTAAATGTAGCTCTAATCGAGCATTCTTTATTATTGCAGTAGTGAAGTTGTGGGTGCCATCCCCACCATAGTTTTTCTCTCTAACCAAGAGTTTTTGCGTAACCAAAATATATGTGTTATGGAGTGAATCATGTATGATTGTTATCTGTTTGTTTTAACTTTATTTTATGTTACTGCACTATTTTGTTTATGCATAATAGTAAGGTTATTATTCAAGAAAGGTTTTGGAGTACTGATTCACCCCTCCCCTCTTAGTACATTAGCTTTCCATATTGGGCCTAACAATTGGTATCGGAGCTTGAATCTTGAAAAAAGGGTTTAACTACCTAAAGAGAAAGATCTTATCAATGGAAGGCTATAAACAATCTCGGAGGATTGTGTATCTGCAAGAAGAGCTGGATCATGCAAATCAAGTGATTGCAGACATACACAGGAAAATGCAAAAATCTCTGAAAGTAAGAAGAAGATTATCTTATGACTTGCAGGATTCTTAAGAGTTAGTGGAACAAATTGAGACATCATCTGAGAACAGTATATCTGAAGAAACTGAAGAAATGATTGGAGTGTTGAAAGAAAAGAACAAAGCATTGGCTGATCAACTAAAAGCAATGAAAAGAGAACATGAACATTTCAGTACACAGATGACTGAAAATCTAGATGCATTGAGGACAACAGAGGATAAAGCAAGAGATCTACAAAGAGAGAAACAACAACTCGAAGTCTTAGTATCTGATAAGAATGATGAAATCATAAGGTTAACTGGGATTCAACAAAATATGACAGATCAACTAAGTTATGCACATCATGAAGCAATTCTAAAGAGTGATGAAAATAAAGCATTAAAACTTGAAGTATCAAGGTTGACTGATGAACTTGAAACAGAGAAGAAATCCAAAGAAACATTGAAGAAGAGTTATGATGCATCAAAGATGTTGGATGAGCAACTGAATACAAGAAGACCCAACAAAGATGCAGGACTCGGTTACAAAGGAAAAGAATCAACCGAGAAAGGAATTCATACTACCAAGAGAGGAGAATCATCAAAGCAAGCTGGAAACAAGAATAACATCAAAAGGAAGAAGCATATTTTCTACTACTGTGGAAATCAAGGTCATACTGCCAATATATGCCAGATTAGAAAAGGTAAGCAACCAAATATCACTAAGTCCAATGGATATTGTTACAATTGCAATAAATATGGTCACACATCTAATCAATGTAGGACAAAGTCTATTAACAACTATCAGAAGGAAAAATTCAAAGGGTTTTGTAGAAACTGCAATAGATATGGACATAGTACCGAGAAGTGCTGGTCTAAGCAAAAGAACTACATGCGGTGTCCACACCAAGCAAACACTAGAGGTTACCGAACTCACACAGATCCTTACCAACAATATGCAGCAGTACCATGGGATTACAATACAAGGATATGGTGTGAATGTTGTGGAAGATATGGACATATTAGTACCAACTATTTTATAAGGTTTGGAATGAACAACCGAAGATCATGGAGAAATCCTGGTATGGCATGTTTTCATTGTCACAAAGCTGGACATTTAGCAGGAGATTGCAGAGATCAACCTAGAAGAGACACTGAAGAGATAAAAGAAAAATTCAAGATGATTTGGAAAAAGAAGGAAATCATGTCAGATGAAGAAAACACCTTACCTACCGAGTTAGGTGCACCTATTCCAAATTAATTAGAAAAAGGTATGAAGGGACTGCATTCTCTAAAGGTTAAATCATAACAGTTCCTATTCTATTATGTACAAAATTAAAAATTTGCATAGTTAAGATGCATTAGTAAGTTTGAAATTCTATCAAAAGTACTTTACAGGAAACCTATCAAGTTGGTGTATACAGGAAGCCTGTCAAATCGGTAAATAAAGGAAATTTGGTTACTCGGGTAAAACAAAAAAAGGAGTAAATCAGTTAAAGGTGAACCAAGTGCATTTAATGTTTTGACCTAAATCACACGGAGCCCGATAAGGTATTTTGTGTACTTAAAGGTATTTTCGCGGTCATTTTCATTCACCAAGTTTTCAAGAGAGCAGAGCAGAGCAAATCAAGGCGATCAAACTTCATTCAGAGCGAATTTCAAGGTATTTACATCAAATCTCATCACATTGTTAAGCTGGTTTCCGATCTTGTCAAATTGCTATTATCTACCAAGTGTGAAGCATCGGTCGTTTGTAAACCATCAAACCCTAAGGATAGTTTGCTAAGTTTTTACCTGAAATCTACAATAGCACCCAAGATCCAAGATCCCGTAGTTGTCAAGAATGTGGAGAAGCCCTCGCTAAAGTACTCTTTGACTCCTAAAGTCGCGTTTGAACCGGATGACAAAACTGCATTTTCACTCATCCCAGATCGAGTTTTGTTAGTCGAAGATGTTAGATTCTTCACCAAATGCTGTGTTGAAGAACTCGGTCATGTTGAGATTAGTGACACATATGATGAACTTTGTACCGATGGCAAAATGGATAGCAAGTACGAGCATATCAAAAGCAAGGGATTAACTGAAGCCCTAGCCTATCCCTGTGTGTTCAAACCCCAGTGGGTTAAGTTTGTTTTAAGCAGAGTTCATGATGATTTAATGTGGCTAGAGGAGCAACCATTCAAAATCACCGAGGAAATCATTCATGTGATCACTGGGTATCCTATCTGTGATCATGCATGAGCAGAAAAAATGATATCACAGATGGAGTTAATCAGTCTAACTGGAGTAGAATCTGATTACCAAGGACTGAAATTGAACAATGTCACTGATCCAGAACTTAAGTTTGCAATTAGAGTAATTGGTTACTATTTCTTCCAATCAGCAAGGGAAAACAGTGTACCATGTGCCGCAATTGACTTAGCCTATAAAATAGTGAAAAAGGGAATGAAAGTAGATTTATGTGAAGTGCTACTGAAGAACTTGTTTGAGAACTTGAACACAATAAGGAAGCCGAAGAAGAACAACTCGACAAACACACTGAAGTTTGGTTCACTTCTTGTATGCATGTTTTTCTACTTTGAGAAGTTCTTTCCCTCAGTCGGTAAAGTAGTTTGGGAGCTACACCGACCTATCACCCATCAAATCAATGATTTTATCAAGAAATTGGGAGATAATTTTAATGATATCATGGATGACTATTTTAGCAAATTTCAAGAGAAGATGCACAACAGGTACTAGATTCCACCACAGCTGGTAGAGAAATATAAGGATGATATATGTTTTGAGGTAGACACCGATTACTGTTATATGAATGCTGTTGAACCAAGGACTCAATCTTTGCTAGCAATGGGTTATGAGATTGACTATGATATCACACAACAACAAATTGATGCCTATCTTTCATTGCCAATGCATGCTACCAAACTAAGATATGGAACTTATTAAGAGTTGAAAGAAAAAGTAAAAATGAGCATTGTAGTACCCAAGGCTACAAGAAAGGCTACAAAGATGATAAAGGTTTTATCTAAGAAATTCAGAGAAGATTCCTCCTCTACACCTGTCAAAGGCACTCTTGCCATTATCAAAGAGGAATCAGAAGCTAAAGAGGCAGCAATAACATTAAGTACCGAGTTGCCTAAGGGTAAAGTTTTGAAAAGAAAGAAACAAGACATTTCAAAGGCCCTATCGACTCCACCAACAAAGAGACCCAACACTAGAGCATCAGCTACATCACCGAGTAAGAAACAAAAGAGTGTTACTGCACCCAAGGTAACCAAGACCTACAAGAAATCTACTCAGAGACTCATTCTGGCAAAAGAGTCTAGTGATATAGAATTTGATGATGGAAACAAATTTCAGATTGTGAAAAGCAAGAAGGTAAATATTCATAGTGTTGAAAACTTTTGTGCCAATCTTAAAGAATATGGTGGATTTGCAAGATTTAGATATGTCAAGTATGAGACTAGGAATAATGATGAGAAGTGAAAAATTGAAGAAGCTGTCATATGCACACTTCTAAAGTTTCGGCTAGCTCCATTAGAACTAGTAAAGTCACTTCTGAGTGAATTATACTTACATATTGATAACAGATGGAAATATGCAATGGACTCAGAGAAACAAATAAGAGAAATAAGTCTAGTCCATCTATTTCCTAATATGTCTGTAGCAGAAATTAAAGAACATTTGACAACATACAATTCTAAATTTCTTGTCAAATAAAGAGCCTTAAAATTGATGAATGGGCTATACATTGATGAGGAAAAGGAGACAAAAGCTAAATGGCAGGATATCTTCAAAATAAAGGATGTCAGTGAATAATCTCAAGTTGAAATTGTTGATGTCATCGAGCAAGATCCTGATGTCACCGAGCAAGGTCCTGATGATACCAAGCAAGACCCAGCTAACACTATTCAAATTGATGAAGATGTCATGGATACAGAAGCACTGGAGTAGGAAATGATAGAAGGCACTACCTATGCAAAAATTATATCTAGTGAATCTGTCTTAGAACAAGTTGAGCCTTATCCACTGGTCAAGCTACCTACCTCTACTGAAGCTCCTAAGGATACAGAACAAGGCATCGAAGATCACAAGTCTGAAGCAGTAGAAGATACAACTAAAGATCAGACGTCTCAAGCACCATCAAGAACTGAAAATGTTACAGCTGAGACCCCTAGTATCGAGACACCCAGGGACACCACAACGGCTATAGGAACCGACCAAAGTGTTGCATCTACCGAGCAACTTACCGAGGGTCAGCAAGCCTCACAAGCACTTGTCTTGGTACAACCCACCAAAGGTAAAGAGAAGAACGTGAGAAAGCATAGTTTCAAAGTTGATTTAACTAAACTGATAGTGTTGCCCAATGTGGATATCTCAAAATTAAAAGGGCAAGCACTTATTGATTTCGGTGAACTATGCAAAGCAAAGGCCGAACAAGAAAAACAATTGGCCATTCAAAAGAAGAATAAAGTACTATAGAAGGTAAAGACACTACTAACAGATATGCTACCTTCAGCAACAGTGTCAACCGATGCAACCATCCACATTCAACTGGATGAACTCCTTACTCAAATAGAAACATCTGGAGTTGATGCATCTGAGTACTTGAGCAAGCTAAAAGATAAAGAGCTTCCTACAAAGATGATAGAAGAGGTAGAAAAAGCTCTCGCTATAGGGAAAGTAAAGCTTGTCAAATTCATTGCTGAGTTGTCCCCTCAACTCAAGCATATTCTTTATTTATTTCAGAAACTTTGTACATTTTCCTTATTCATTAAAGATCTCAAGAATAAAACTGATACAATTGAGAAAGAGATCACCGATCTCTCAACTAAGTTGACCACCGGGCCTAATTCAGTTCAGAATTTTTATACTAAGCTTCAACAGCTCATGGCTCAACAGTTAGAACTCAAAAATGAAGAGCATAAGATCAGGATGGATACAATGACCCTCCAGACATTATTCCTTCCTCATCTCTCATCAGTTCAAGAGAAGATTAACCGAGCTACACGCCTATCTACTACACAAGAGGGCAAGACTCTTGATGGCTTAATATCACTATTGGCTGATATTCAAGCACAAAATTCTTTAATGGAAAGTGTAAAGGATGCACTCTCAATCGCACTCACCGACGCCCGGAACAAGTATAAATCTATTTTTGATCAGTTACCACCCCCGGATGGAAATTAAGTTTTTGATGTTTGTCAAAAAAGGGGAGTAATACTACATAAGGGGAGTAATATACTATATTTGGAGAGTGATACAGTTTTGGTAATACAGTTTTGAGTATTGTATATAGGGAAGTATACCGAGCAGAGCATGCAAAGCAAGCAGACCACACAAGCACAGAACAAAACCGAGCATGCAAAATCTAAGTCATATATAGAATAATGATAAGGGGAGTATATCTGCATATACTATTTCATTGACTATTGTATATATTGTCAAGTGTAGTCATTTTACAAAGTATATAGATTTTTGAGTTATGACTTTGAAAGTAGTTTTTGTCAAACATCTCAACTAATGTCAAAAGGGGAGATTGTTACTACTTATCAAGTTGCCATTAGTTTTTTATATTCAAAGTCATACTATATATTCTAGTTGGTTAGCACTACCGAATCATGAAGTCGGTATAAACAGAGAAGTCGGTATGCACAGTCTAGTCGGTTATAGAAGAAAGCAGTCACAGAACGCAGTATACACCAAGCTGTCTATCGAGTATCTTTTCATGGCTACCGAGCAGTAAAGTTAACACACTGAGTTGATATTCACCGAGTGAAACGTGTTACTAGATACATTGAACCTAGACATGCATATGAAAACGTGTTACAAGATCGAGGCACATCTAACCGTTATTACATTGGAAATTGCACTAGAAGATTGTGTATGATTGCGAGGTCAATCTAACCAATAAAATATTTTGTTTAGTTATTCATTCGAGGAATCTTGTTTGTAAGATCGAAGCAATGAATTGGATCATCGTTTTAAGAGATCTATATATATAGCATTATTGAAGTGTATGTATGCATGAAGGAAGACTGTTACAAAGACACAGAGGTCACTGAGAAGGTTTTCAGAGAACATTCGAAGAATAGAGTAAACAGAAGGGTTTACTGAGTTACTATATGGGTTACCGAGGTATGCTATATGCAAGGTAATCTTATCCTGAGCACATAGAATCTGCTATAACATTTCAGATGTAAAGTTGTCGATGTTTGTAATGATTTTATTGTAATATTGTGAAGTTGAAAGAGAAACCTTTAACAGGGTAAAAGACTCTAACCAAGTCTATAAATTGTAAAGCCTCTAACCAGGTGCATCATTCAGAGTAAATGTTGTAAAATCCTTTAGCAAGGTAGATGTAACAGATCTTGTTACTCCTAACAGGGTAAGCTATCAGAAATAGCTAAATGTAGCTCTAACCGAGCTTTTTTTATTATTGCAGTAGTGAAGTTGTGGGTACCATCCCCACCGTAGTTTTTCTCTCTAACCAAGAGTTTCTGTGTAACGAAAATATATGTGTTATGGAGTGAATCATGTATGATTGTTATATGTTTGTTTTAAATTTATTTTATGTTACTGCACTATTCTGTTTATGCATAACAGTAAGGTTATTATTCAAGAAAGGTTTTGGAGTACTGATTCACCCCTCCCCTCTCAGTACATTAGCTTTCCATATTGGGCCTAACAAGACTCCCCTAATTGCAAAAGGTGACCTTGGTGCTCCTACACCATAATCCTGGCCTGGAAAAAGGACTCATGTCCCATGAGACCTGGTACTGCCTTGCTCCATGTTTCTTCTTATCTTCTCCTTTCTGTCCACACATCCTCTAGATTGGAGATCTTCTCCATGGAATCAAATACTATGTTCTGGTATTATACCTGGCAACTTTGACCTTGTTTGGACCTTGATATGGCTCCATCTTTGCAATCAGACCTGATGGTTATTTTCTACCCATTCCTTCATCATAACCTAAAGATGTACCTAGAAATAAACACTTACCATATGTTCCATGAACTAAGCTCCCTATTAGCTCTAATACGTGTTTGAATTGGCTCTTTTGTTTTGGCCAAAGACACTTGTCCTCTTTCTCTCTCACCTTCACTTCATGTCTTAGGTTCTCTGCCCTTGGTGCTACTATCTTGAAGTGTTCATTAACCACTGTATTTACATATTCTAACTATCTAGTAACCTCTTGTGGAATAAAAGGACAATCTAATGTCCTTACCATGATTACATTAAGCTTCCTTAACCCAACTTGCATCTTCTCACACAATTGATTCTCAGTCTTCTCTTGGCTTGTCCTAGGTGTCAACACATTGCCTCTGATAAATAATGATGAACAACAAATACCCTAACTGGTACTGAGAGGAGGGGGGTGAATCAGTACATACAAAAACTTCTCCACAAATTATCAAGTTAAAACAATGCTAACCGGTTGTCTTCATTACTGAACTTAACCATGGCAATACCGGTTAAACACAGTAAGACTTCAGACAACTTAAACCAGTAAAACTGAATACTTCAAATATCATTCAACACTTGATAACTACTTCACCCATATACACATGCATGTGGTGTATCAGTAATACCATAACCATTAGCTCTGCATGCATAATCACTTAAACAAAGAATACTCAATCATCACATGAAAAATGCACAACCCATGACACACAGATTTTTCACATGGAAACCCAAATGGGAAAAACCACGGTGGGGATGAATACTCACAAGCTTGTTTTTAACTCTTTTGAAGCTCACTCTATTAGGAGCCTAGTTCGGTTAAAGACTTTACAATAAGGTTCTTCTAGGAACTGATCTTGTTAAAGATCACTTGGTTAAGGGATGGCTATATACCCTATTAAAGGTTACCTCGCTAGAGGATTTAAAGAACTCAAATAACTTGAGTCACCTGGTTAGAGGATTTACACCAAGCCTATTAAAGCTACTTGGTTAAGGGATTTTCCTTCTGTTGAAATGATTAGAAGTCAAAAGGTAAAGCTTTGATCCGATAACAACACTACTTGCTAAGGCAGATCCTATTCAGCTCCTCTCCTCTCCAATCTCACTCTGTAGGTTTCACACTCTGGTTTGGCAATAATCTCAACATGCAGACACAAAAACAACATTTGCCAACAACAACAATATTAAAACTCATTGAACTTATAGAAAAGAATTAGGTCGGTAACATAAACCCTAAACCCTAAGTATTTTAGGTTTACAAATTCAAGTGGTCCAATCCTAACCATCCAAACACTTTACATAGAATGAAATGATCTAAACAGATCTCAAGTCACTCTGCATCATCTGATCTTCATCGGATCTGGAAAATGGTAACCCATCACGCGCTCTTCATACACTGATCAGAAAATCACACATTCCTGAGGTAGGCATTCAATGCATTCGATCTCCATGCACAAAATCCTCAAGGAAATTCTTCACCTACACATAGCTGACATGGCATCCTGATCCTTAATCTTAACATTCATAAAATATTATCGGTTGCACCGCACAGATCATACCGGAAACCCTAAAATTGAATAGAGACTACCAACTGGTAGTAACACTTAGTGAACCTCGAAATTGGTCCACTCCATCCCAATTGACCAAATTTGCTTCCAATCTTCATACCAATGTACCTACTTGAGCACTTTTTGACATCAATGACAACATACTTTATCACCACTTCATCAGATGCAAACAATCTCCCCCTTTGGCATTGATGGCAATACTCAGTGTATCATTGCTCAGTATCTGTACCATGCTCAATAGCATATACCCGTTGTCATATACCAGTTCAAAGATCACAATCACCATCATCTAGACTAGTCGGTGTTTACACTGCCATATATCTTCATCATCAGATATCTTCTCCCCTATACATTAGATATCTTTTCCCCTATCATATATCTTCTCCCCCTTTGACAACAATGCCAAAGTGGAGGCACAAGCTTCCATACTCCACTATGCTGCTCTCCCTATGGAGTAGCATCCTTCAACACATCAACCTTGTAGGATTTGTCACTATGGTACTTGACTGATGTGGAGCAAACAACTTTAGTTTACTTCATGAAGGGTAGAACCTCTAATTCACCTCTCAAATAGGTAAATACAGTCTTCGGTAAGGGCTTAGTGAATATATCTACTAGTGGCTCCTTACTGGAAACATGTTCTAATACAACCTCTTTGTTTTGAACCTTCTCTCTCAAGAAATGATACTTGAGCTCAATGTGCTTAGTTCTAGCATGCAATACCATATTTTTGGAAATATTGATTTCACTAGTATTATCACAGAAAATACTCACTAGTTCAGATATAGGCAATTTGAAGCCATTCAGTACATGCTTCATCCAGATTGCCTGAGTGCAGTTCATAAATGCTACCACATATTCTGCTTCAGCTGTAGATTGAGAAATATAGCTATGCTTCTTTCTTGTCCAGGAGACTAGTCTTCCACCAAGGAAGAATGCTCCATCAGTTGTGCTCTTCTGATCGTCCACATTATCTGCCCAATCTATATTGGTAAACACTTTGAGATTGAAATCACCATTGTATGGATACCACAATCCATAATCAACTGTCCCTTTCAGGTATCTAAGAATCCTCTTGACTTCTACCAAGTGGGATTCTCTTGGACTTGTCTGAAAAACGAGCTACTATGCCCATTACATGAGCAATATCTAGTTTGTTGTGCACCACATAGTGTAGCTTATCGATCATTGACCAGTACTCCTCATTCACCAACACTAGATCATCCTCCTTAGTCAATTTACAGTCGATCACCATCGGTGTACCAACTAGTTTGCTCTCCTCCATGCCAAAGGTCTTCAATACCTCTTTGACATACTTGGACCGGGTAATGAAGATTTCTTCTTTCATCTGTTGAATCTGTAGACCAATGGAGAACTTTATCTCTCCAATGAGAGACATCTCAAACTCTTTCTTCATTTCATCTGCAATTGCATGGCTCATTTCATCATCTCCTCTAAAGATTATGTCATCTACAAACACTTCACAAATCAGAATCTGATCAACTTCAAATTTTAGGTATATGTTACTGTCCTCACTTGTTCTCTGAAATCCTATTTTCACAAGATGAGAGTGTAACCGTTCATACCATGCCCTTGGTTCTTGTTTCAATCCATACAGGGCCTTGTGTAATCTACACACCATGTTACTATCTTTTGATAAGGCAAACCCATCCGGTTGCTCAATATACACTTCCTCTTCTAGGATTCCATTAAAGAATGCAAACTTCACATCCATCTGGTATACCTTAAATCCCTTGAATGCTACAAATGCAAGTAGCATTGAGACACCTTCCAGTCTAGCCACAAGAGCAAAGGTTTCTCCATTGTCTTCTGCCTCTTCCTGAGCATATCCATTGCATACAAGTCTTGCCTTGTTCCTTATAATTGTGCCTTCTTCATTCAGCTTATTCCTAAATATCCATTTGGTACCTATCACATTCTTGTGTTCCAGTCTAGGTACCAAGGACCATGTTCCATTCTTTTCTATCTGGTCCAGCTCCTGTTCCATTGCCTTTATCCATTCTTCATCAGTAAGTGCCTCCCTAGTGGTCTTAGGCTCAAATTTAGAAATCATGCAAGAGTTCTCTTTCACCTTTCTTCTTGTGAGTATCCTTGCATCTTTATCTCCTATGATCTGCTTCGGGTCATGATGTAGTTTCACATATCTAGGAATGACTCTAGTTGGTTCTGCTTGCTTTTTCTCTTCTTCTTCATCTCCATCTTCTTCTTCACCTACTGCAAATTCTACCGGTATAGGAACACTGAGGTCTTTACTTGTTTCTTTCTTAACCGGTTCCCAGAAGGCTACACCTAGTTCATCTTCCACTTTCTCACTGCTGGTTTCCTCGGGCTCCTCAAGGGATTCATCAACCCTGACATTGATACTCTCAACAATTTTTTGAGTCCTATTATTGTAGCACTTGAGAGCTTTTCTCTTAGTGGAACATCCCATAAATATTCCTTCATCACATTTAGCATCAAACTTGCTCAAATGCTCACCTCTCTTGATGTAACACATACTGCTAAATACTTTAAAGTAACTCACAGTGGGAGTCTTCCCGGTCCAATACTCATAAGGGGTTTTAAGTTTACCTTTCTTGATGAGTACCCGATTCATATTATAGACTGCAGTGCTCATCGCTTCTCTCCAAAAAGTGTGAGCAACCTTTCTTTGGATCAACATAGTTCTGGCCGCTTCAACTATAGTCCTGTTATTCCTTTCTGCTATGGCATTATGTTGTGGTGTCCTTGGGGTAGACAAATACCTCTTGATGTCATTCTCTTCACAGTACTTGTTGAATTCATCAGAAGTGAATTCACCTCCTTGATCGGTTCTAAGACACTTTATTCTTCTACCGCTCTCCTTCTCAACCAATGCTCTAAAGGCTTTGAACTTTTCAAACGCCTCAGACTTGTCTTTCAAGAATGTGACCCACATCATTCTTGAGCAATCATCAGCAAGAACCATGAAATACTGATATCCCAGAATACTTCTTGTTTTCATAGGACCACACAGATCGGTGTGCACAAGATCAAGTAAGTTCTCTATTGAAAAAGACTTACCTTTGAATGTTGAGGAAGACATCTTCCCAAGTTGACATTCTCTACATAAAGCATTCTCTGGTTTGTTCAGCAAAGGAAATCCTCTTACTACCTTGATCTTACTAGCCTTTACAATATTATCAAAGTTCATATGAGAAAGTCTCCTATGCCATATCCAACTATCATCAAACTTTGCCATCAGACACCGACTAATCTTGGCATTCAGCTAAAACAAGTTACCTCTGGTCTACTTACCAGTGGCAATAAGTTCACCACTCTTTACAATTATACTACAGACTCCACCTTTGAACTCCAAAATGAGTCCTTTGTCATTTAGCTGAGCAAGACTCAAAAGGTTGTTCTTAATACCTTCTACTTAGTAGATATCATCCGCACTGCTCTTTCCATTCAATGAGATAGATCCTTTACCTTTTACCAGGCAAGGTGCATCGTTGCCAAATTTGACAACACCTCCATCATATTCTTCTAGAGACTGAAACTTTTCCCGGTCACCATTCATGTGGTGAGAACAACCACTATCAATAATCCACTCATTAGCGAGAGGCAAGTGCTTTCTTGTCAGACACTTCTTCCTTTACAACTACAAACACTATGTCCTCATTCTCTTTATCCTTAGGTTCTTCGTCAGTAACACTTTCATCCACTGCAATAAGACAATTTCTTCTATTTCCTCCTTTATACTTTCTAAACCTCTCCGGTTTATCCTTATTGTCATTGTTAGGATAGTTAACAACTATATGTCCTATCTTTTTTGCTTGAAAAACATTTTAAAGGAAGCTTACCTCTGTATTTTCCAGTGCCTTTTGGAAGTCTCTTGGCAAGAAGAGCTTCAAAATCCATCAAAATCTCTTCATCATCCATATCTCTGCATTGCCTAGATTCATAAGTGGTACTTATTTCTTTTCCTTTTTTGGTTGGTACAACAGATGCTCTAAAGGCTGACTCAGTCTTCTGAACACTGCCATCATAGCTATTCAACTCATATGCAGTCAACTTTGCAATGATAGAGTCTAAGGATACCTTGGTTTTGTCAATAGACCTTAGCTCCTGAATAGCAGCAACTCTGATTGCATAGACCGGTAATAGTGATCTCAAAACTTTACTGACAATGGTGGCATCATCAATTGTTCCACTAGTGGTCTTGATGTCTCCAACCATAGTCTTGATCCTTATGCCATATTGTTGAATGGTCTCACCTTCAACCATCCTCATGTCTTCAAATTTTTCTCTAAGGCTCTCTTCCTTAGCTTGCTTGACATGCTCATCACTGCCATAAATAGTTTCCAATGTGTCCCATACATCCTTAGGAGTGTCCTTATCTTGTATATAATGAACTCAATATCAGACAAACTTCTAATTAGGGCTTCCATGACTTGCCCATTTTCTTGAATCTCTCTTTTCTGATCATCGGTTAGAGTGCTAGTGGGGATTAGATAGGCATTCTCAACATAGCTTGAGTGTTGAGCACCCAAACTATTTATATAGATCTTCATTTTTTCCTTCCATATTTTGAAGTTATCTCTATTGAACTTAGGACCTTCCCTCTTCATCATTAAAGCAAGATCTTTTACCTTAAGTGGTTAAGCTTATATCACCGAGGACCTAGAGTTTCTCTGATACCAATTGATGAATAAAGATGAACAACAAATACCCTAACTAGTACTGACAGGGGGGGGTGAATAAGTACATACAAAAAATTCTCCACAACTTATCAACTTAAAACAATGCTAACCAGTTGTCTTCATTATTGAACTTAACCATGGCAATACAGGTTAAACATAGTAAGACTTCATATAACTTAAACCGATAAAACTGAATACTTCAAATATTATTCAACACTTGATAACTACTTCACCCATATACATATGCATGTGGTGTATCAAAAATGCCATAATCATTAGCTCTGCATGCATAATCACTTAAACAAAGAATACTCAATCATCACATGAAAAATGCACAACTCATGACACAGATTTTTCACGTGGAAACCCAAATGGGAAAAACCATGATGGGGATGAATAATCACAAGCTTGTTTTGAACTCTTTTGAAGCTCGCTCTATTAGGAGCCTAGTCCGGTTAAAGACTTTATAATAAGATTCTACTAGGAACCGATCCTGTTAAAGATCACTCGGTTAAGGGATGGCTATATACCCTGTTAAAGGTTACCTCACTAGAGGATTTAAAGAACTCAAATAACTTGAGTCACCTGGTTAGAGGATTTACAACAAGCCCATTAAAGCTACCCGGTCAAGGGATTTTCCTTCTGTTGAAATGATTAGAAGTCAAAAGGTAAAGCTTTGATCCGATAACAACACTACTTGCTAAGGCAGATCCTATTCAGCTCCTCTCCTCTGCAATCACACTCTGGTTTGGCAAGAATCTCAACATGCAAACACAAAAACAACATTTTCCAACAACAACAATATTAAAACTCATCGATCTTATAGACAAGAATTAGGTTAGTAACATAAACCCTAAACCCTAAGTATTTTAGGTTTACAAATTCAAGCGGTCCAATCCTGACCATCCAAACACTTTACATAGAATGAAACCATCTAAACAAATCTGAAGTCACTCTGCATTGTCCCATCTTCACCACATCTAGAAAATGGTAACCCATCATGTGCTCTTCATACACCACTCAGAAAATTGCACATTCCTGAGGTAGGCATTCAATGCATTCGATCTCCACATGCAAAATCTTCAAGGAAATCCTTCACGTGCACACAACTGACATGGCATCCTGATCCTTATTCTTAACGTCCACAAAACACCATCGGTTGCACCGCACAGATCATACCAGAAACCCTAAAACTAAACAAAGACTACCAACTGGTAGTAATACTTAGTGAACCCTGACACCGGTCCACTCCATCTCGGTTGACCAAAACTGCTTCCAATCTTCATATCGGTGCATACTGGTGTACCTTCTTGAGGACATATTGACATCAATGACAACATACTTTGTCACCGCTTCATCATATGCCAACAACCTCTAGCCTTCAACTCTGAATCATCCTTTGAGCTTATTGTTTTTATGTCTTCAAACATAGGAGTGGTTGCAAACTCCATCCCCTTCTCATCCTCAAGCCTCACAATCTCTTTCTTGCCAATTATGATCACTTTTGCTACCCTATTTTTCTCTTTGATATCCTCTTGTAGTGGTGTTAGTTTGAAACTAATACCATTCTTCTTAATGGTGTAAGTATTCTCTCTACCATCATAAAGTGATTGCTTATCAAATTGCCATGGCCTTCTAAGCAATAGATGGCAAAAATCCATGTGTAAAACATCACAAAGAACCCTATCCTTATATCCTCCAATTTGAAACTCAACATAGGCTTGTTCATTTAGCAAAAGTGTCTAACTATCATTCACCCAAGATGCTCTATATGGTGCTTCATGAGGAATTATTTCTAGTTTCAGTTTATCTACCATCTCTATAGACACCATATTGCTAGTGGAACTAGAATCTATGACTACCTTTCATACTTTACCTTTACATTTGCATGTGGTCCTGAACAAGCTCCTTCTCCTTAGATTCCTTCAAAAATGTTCTTCTCAACATCAATGATTCTCCTACTTTTGGAGTAGGGACATGACTTAGAGAATTGACACTCTCACCTTCATCTTCTTACACAAATTGGACTCTCTTTTCACCACCACTTGATGTAGATCCTTATTTCTCAGGACACTTGAATGTTGTATGTCCAAACTCTTGACAATTATAACACCTACCTACAAATGCATTTTCATTTCTTCCACCAAAAAATTTGTCTCTTGTGCCTCTACGTATGAAATCTGCACCTTTCTCTTGGCTTTTGTTTGTATCTTCTTGGCTTTCATTGATTTGTCTTGTAGTAGGGAATGATCATCTGCCCCTAGAGGTGCTTCCTTTACCTCTACTTGATTTATCTTGCCCTATTTTCATCTTTTCTTCCACTCTTATTTCCATTTGATAACATTCTTCAACAGATCCAGGATTTGCCAAAACTAATTCATCTTTAATGTTAAATCTTAAACCACCAAGGTATCTAGCAAATTTATCAACTTCATTCTCATTATGACCAAACCTTATGTTCAATTTATATAGTTCTTTAGTATATGATTTAATATCCATTTCCTTTTGCCTTAAACCTTGAAGCTTTTAAAATATTTGAATTTCATAGTCTTTTGGCAAGAACTTACCTTTCATTTTTTCTACCATTTTGTCCCATGAAACAATCTTGGACCTACCTTGTTTTCTCCTCTCTGATTGTTGATAATCCCACCACAGAAGTGCATGACCTTTCATCTTTGTCTTTTCCATCTTCTCCTTTTGTTCATCAGGAACATCTTCACATTCAAAGTGATTGTCCATAGCTGCAATCCAATCTAGAAGCTCTTCATCATCCAAATTCCCTTCATACATAGGCAAATCAATTTTCACCTTATGTCTATCATCTTTAATTGCTTCTAGAAGTTTGATTGTCCTCTACTCGTCAGGGTCCAATTTCACTTCCTCTCCTACATTCTCTCCTTCTCCCTCTTCTTCCATGGATTCACTTTCATCATCCAATACCATACATCTTTTTTGATTTGACTCCAGGGTAGGAAGCCTAGATAAAACATCATTATGGGACTCCATTAGTTTAGCATGTTTCTCCTTTAACTCCTACAAATCTCTAGCAGTGCCACTATTCTTTGGAGGCATCTTGACTTTACAACTTCTGACCTCCCTCTATGCAAACTCCAACCAATCCCCCTCATAAGATCTAATACCTATGCTCTGATACCACTTTGATAGCACATTTTGTATTAGTGGGATGATATTTATATGTTGTATCTGTTTGCAATATGGAGGAATTTATTATGTGTTGCATTGATGTTTTGTCATTGATGTCAACACTAGATGTTATGGTTGGTTATCGGTAGAAGAACTAGTGTTACAGGTAAGGGTTTAAGGTTTTATCGGCAGAGCTTTTATTGAGAATCTTTGACAGGATGCACCAGTGGTGTTGGTGCGGCTTCTAGATGGAATTCAGGATGCAGAAGGTGATCCTTGATCATGGCTCGACTGATTAGTGACATCACTTTGGCATGGTGGACCCAGATTAGGTCTGATACCTATCTAGGTTATGGACCGGTATCATGTTACCGTGTTCTCTACACATTACTGGGATGATTTATGGATTGGTTAATGTTGTTTTGGTCTTAAGCCGACATGGCATATCATTGTAATATAGATGTATGCAATGATCTTATTATAATATCTTTTAGGTGGCTGACATAATTGGTTTAGGCCTTAAGGTTTGTATAAATTAATGTAAGATCTCATTGTAGATCACGGTGGAATATGTTCATGGTCATGGAATGAAATATCATATGCGAATGAGACTTGGTCAATCATAGGTGATTGAATTGGGTTTAAGTAAGAGGTCAAAGGCCTCTGATATTGAGCTTAATCGGGACTATAATCAGGCATGGTAGATGCTATCTCTCACAGTTCACTCTTTTGGATTGTTGCCCAATTATGTTGAGGTGGTTATAACCTCTCTGTAGTCAGTGAGACTCCTTTTTAATGAGCAGTACACTCTAAGCAATGTGCCTTCCTGCATGTGTAGACCCCTTATTGTATCACATACTTTCTGCAGAAGTATCATCTGACTATGGGTAGGCTTCCCATCATGGTTTTTCCCTTTACCGGGTTTTCCACATACAAATCATGGTGTTATGTGGTATGGTTGCATTGTGTTAATTCTCTATTTCACTCTTAAGTTTTATTGCTTACCAGTATTTGTTTCTGCTATTCTGGTATTCAATGTTTATGAGCTCCGGTTAAAAGTTATAAAGTGGCTTGATTAATATAATTTGTTGACAACTGATTTACCCCCCCTCTCAATTGTCCATCAGTTATCCTAACAATTGGTATCAGATCTTTGGTCCTCTTTTATAGAAGCTTAACTGCTTGAGGTAGATCCTATGGAAACTAATACTTCAAATCGACCGGAAACTATTTTCAGAAGAGAAATCCCTAAGCTTGATGGAACAAATTATGGGATATCAAAAATCCAAATGGAGACTCATATTAGATGTCTTGGTAAGGATATTTGGGAGATCACTAAGAAAGGTTATACACCTTATGATGCGACATATGGCAATCCTGCTCCTGCAGACTTGGACAAGAATATTGAAAATGATTGCAGAGCTAGAGAATCCCTCTTATGTGCGCTCACTGATCAGCAAATCATGGGATTGACTGATAAATCATCGACAAAGGTTATGTGGGATAAATTTCAAACTATGAATGAAGGTGAACCTACTATCAAAATTTCTAAACTTGATGGTTACCGGGTAAGATATGAGAACTTGAATGGAAGATAATGAAGGAATTGCTACATTTATGGAAAGAGTAAATGAGATTGTCATGGGAATTCAATGTTGTGGAGGATCTCTGAGTGAAGATGAAATAGTTTCCAAAGTCTTGAGAGCCCTTCCACCAGCTTACAAGTTGAAGGCAGCTGCAATTAATGAATTGAGAACAATGTCAAACACTTCAGTTAACAGAGACATTCTGATTGGGAAATTATCTGCTTTTGAGCTTGAAGAATTTGGACCCTCTAGAGCTACAAAATTTGAACCTGCTTTTCATGCATCATCATCTACCGATAAAAGTGATTGGAAAGCCTTATATGCAAAAGAATTGGAAGACATGAGGGAAGATGATGAAGAATTTGAGCAACTTGAAGCCTTATTTGCTAGAAGAGTACCTAAAGGACTGACAGGAAGTAAGTATGAAGGAAAAACACCTTTTAAATGTTTTGCATGTAATAAGATTGGTCATTTTGCATCTATATGTCCTGAAAGGAATGTAAGATTTGAAGAAAGAGTTAAGATATCATTTAATCCTAATCAGAACAGATATAGATTCAATAAAAGCAAAAAATGCTACATAGCAGATGAGGAAGGAGTAAGTGATGACTCTGAGGATGAACTGGTAGCAGGCTCTACTAGTGGATCCGACAATGGAAAGGAATGAGTGTTCTATGCTTTAAAGAAAGATGAATCAGAACCGGATCTCAAGAATGAAGAAAAGGCCCTAGTAGAAAAAGTTGAAGACAAGGATGAATGGGTAATTGATAGTGGATGCTCACATCATATGACTGGAGATAAAAGAAAATTTATGTCCCTGCAAGAATACAATGGTGGTCAAGTCAAATTTAGGGATGACAAAGCAAGTATGATCAAAGGTAGAGGTATTATTTCTCTGGATGGCAAGTATAATACTGATAATGTCTATTATGTAGAAGGATTAAAGCATAATATTTTAAGTGTTGGTCAATTGGTGGACAAGGGATTCCAACTTCATTTTAAAGATAGAAAATGCAGAATCATTAACAAAATGGGTTGGAGATTGCAACCGGTACTCAAATTGGAGGTAATATCTTTCACTTGAACATTGGTAATAAGACATGTTTGATTTCTCATATTGATGAGAGTTGGCTATGGAATAAGAGGTCGTGTCATGTTAATTTTGATTGTATTGTTAAGATCAGTTCAACAAAGGCAGTTAGAGATATACCTAAGATTATAAAGCCTCATAATCTGGAATGTCAATTGGGAAAGCAAGTTAGAACTTATTTTAAGAGAATACATGATAAATCTAATGATGTGCTTGATTTGATTTATACTAACTTATGTGGTCCAACAAGGACCAAATCTTTCAAGGTGATAAGTATTTCATGCTAATAATTCATGACTATTCTAGAATGATGTGGGTGACTTTTCTTAGGGAGAAGTCTAAAGCCTTTGAGAAATTCAAGATCTTTAAAGAAAAGGTGGAAACAAATTCTGGATAGAAAATCAAATGTTTGAGATCAGATCAAGGCGGTGAGTTGACTTCTCATGAATTTAACAGTTATTGTGAGTCAAATGGAATTAGGAGACAATTATCCACACCCCAGAATCCTCAACAGAATGGACTAGTGGAAAGGAAGAATAGAACCATTTTGGATGCATCAAGAACCATGATGATGGAAGCCAAATTGTCTCACATCTACTAGAGAGAAGTAGTGATTACAACAATCTACACATTCAATAGAGTTCACATCAAAGGTGAAACAGGTAAGACCCCTTATGAATTATGGCTTGTACATACACCTACTGTTAAATATTTTAGAATTTTTGGAAGTAAATGTTATATCAAAAGGGATTATTAAATTGGGAAGTTTGATCCTAGATGTGATGAAGGGATATTTCTTGGATATTCAACTCAAAGAAAAGCATACAGATATTATAACAAAAGATTGCAGAAAATTGTGGAGAGCGCAAATGTGAAAGTGGATGAGCAATACAAAAATCAATCTATATCATATAATAGGGAACCAGTAGTGGAAATGATCATAACTGAACCGGCAATGCCTCAACCGGTACAAGACACTGAGACAGTTACACTGGTACAATCAAAATATTCAACTATGACTGATGATCAAAATAGTGAACTTGAAGTTCAAAAGACACCAAGGTATGTAAGATTAAATCATTCTGAAGATCAAATCATTGGAGATAGGAACAAGGCAGTTATGACAAGAAGAAGACTGAAAAATGAAGAGGTATGTCTTCTTTCTCAAATTGAACTAGCATCTGTTATTGAAGCTTGTAAAGATAGACATTGGTTAAAGGCTATGGAAGATGAATTAGATCAGACAAAGAAGAATGAGACTTGGACTTTAGTTTCCCGGCCTAAAAATAAGAATTTTATTGGAACTAAATGGGTTTTTAGAACTAAACTAAATGAGGATGGTCAAGTTGTAAGAAACAAGGCTAGACTGGTTTGTAAAGGATATTCTCAAATGGAAAGAACTGATTATGGTGAGACATTTGCACCTGTAGCTAGAATTGAAGTTGTTAGACTATTTTTTGCATATGCAGCATATAAGAACTATAAGGTCTATCAAGTGGATGTTAAATGTGCATTCTTGAATGGTGAACTTGAGGAAGAGCTATACATTGAGCATCTTAATGGATTTTCACTGTCAGATGATAAAGATATGGTTTGTAGGTTAAGGAAAGCATTATATGGATTGAAGCAAGCTCCTAGAGCTTGGTATGCAAGGTAGGATAAATATCTTTTGAAGCTTGGTTTTACTAAAGGCGGTGTTGACAATAATTTATATTACAAGATCATCGATGATGATATTTTGATTATTGAAGTATTTTTTGATGATATCATTTTTGGAGGTGAAGATAAACTGTGCATGGAATTCTCTAATAATAGGAAGAATGAATTTGAAATATCCATGATTGGTGAGATGAGATTTTTCTTAGGTTTGCAGATTACTCAAACTAACAAAGGCATCTTTATCTGTCAAACTAAGTATCTAAGGGAATTGTTGAATAATTTTGGTATGGATAATTCCGAAGTGGTAAGTACTCTTATGGTGACAAGTGAGAAATTATCTATCAAAGACACATCTACACCAGTAAATTCGACAAGGTATAAGTCTATGATTGGTGGCTTGTTATATCTAACTCAAACAAGACCAGATATTATGAATGCAGTAAGTATTGTTTCAAGATATCAAAGTGATCCTAAAGAAAATCATGAATGTGCAGTAAAGAGGATATTCTGGTATTTGCAAGGAACAAGAGAATATGGCTTATGGTATTCTAGAGATGATAACTTCACTTTATGTGCATATACTGATTCAGATTGGGTAGGAGATACTGATGACACGAAGAGCACTTGTGGTGGAGCGTTCTCTCTTGGAAAGAAATTGGTTTCATGGATCAACAAAAAATAGTCATGCATCTCTTTATCTACTGCAGAAGCTGAATATGTTGCAGCAGCAACTAATTGCACTCAAGTCTTGTGGATGACTCAAATGTTGAAGGATATCAAGGTAAATTGTAGTGAACTGGTAGTTATCTACTGTGATAACTCTGCAACTATTGATATGTCTATGAATCTAGTATTTCACTCTGAGACTAAGCACATATCAATAAAATATAACTTCTGAAGGACAAGGTGGAAGAAAAGAAAGTCAAATTGATTTATATGAACACTAAAGAACAAATTGTAGATATATTCACCAAACCATTTTCTAAGGAATCATTTGGGTATTTGAGAGACAGGTTTAGGGGTATCTACTCCTCTGGCAGAAACTTAATTGATGGAACAGTGCATCAGTCTGGTATGTATCATCAACTTTATCCTTTGCTCTAGGTTGATGTAATGGTGCTACTACTTAGGGGGAGTAGTCAGCTTTGAGATTCATAGAATTTTGATATCTATGTCATATCTTTGGCATTGATGTCAAAGGGGGAGAGAGTTATATGTGAAAAATTCATATCACTTTCAGATTGGACTACACTCCATAGGGGGAGTTGCTGGGATTTTTTCAGTTTTTCATTATTATATCTTCTATGAGAAATTTTTGGCACTTCTTGGCACTTAGATGTTTTCTTTTTCACATCTAGTGTTGCCATCAATGCCAAAGAGGGAGATTGTTGGCAATATGGAGGAATTGATTATGTGTTGCATTGATGTTTTGTCATTGATGTCAACACTAGTTGTAATGGTTGGTTATCGACAAACAGGTTTTGGTTACTCATAGAAGAACTAGTGTTACCGGTAAGGGTTTAAGGTTTTACCGACAGAGATTTTACTGAGAATCTTTGACAGGATGTACAAGTGGTGTTGGTGCAGCTTCTAGATGGAATTTAGGATGCAGAAGGTGATCCTTGATCATGGCTTGACTGATTGGTGACATCGCTTTGGCATGGTGGACCTAGATTAGGTCTGGTACCTATCTAGGTTACATACCGGTATCATGTTAACGCGTTCTCTACACGTTACCGGGATGGTTTATGGATTGGTTAATGTTGTTTTGGTCTTACAATGACATGGCATATCATTGTAATATGGATGTATGTAATGATCTTATTGTAATATCTTTTAGGTGGCCGACCTAATTGGTTTAGGCCTTAGGGTTTGTATAAATTGACATAAGATCTCATTGTAGATCATGGTGGAATATGTTCATGTTCGTGGAATGAAATATCATATGCAAAGGAGACTCGGTCGATCATAGGTGATAAAATTGGGTTTAAGTAAGAGGTCAAAGGCCTCTGGTATTGAGCTTAACCAGGACTGTAATCAGGCATGGTAGATGCTATCTCTCACAGTTCACTCTTCTGGATTGTTGTCCAATTATATTGAGGTGGTTATAACCTCTCTGTAGCCAGTGAGACTCATTTGTAATGAGCAGTACACTCTAGGCAGTGTGCCTTCCTGTATGTGTAGGCACCTTATTGTATCACATATTTCTGCAAAAGTATCACCTGACTATAGGTAGGCTTCCCACCGTGGTTTTTCCCTTTATCGGGTTTTCCACATACAAATAATGGTGTTATGTGGTATGGTTGCATTGTGTTAATTCTCTGTTTCATTCTTAAGTTTTATTGCTTACCGGTCTAATATTTCACAATTCAATGTTTATGAGCTCTGGTTAAAAGTTATAAAGTGGTTTGATTAATATAATTTGTTGACAACTGATTCACCCCCCCCCCCTCTCAGTTGTCCACCAGTTATCCTAACAGTATCAAAAATATATATATACATATACGTACACACACACACACACATACATACATACATGCATGCATGCATGCATACATACATACATACATACATACATACATACTGATGCTTTGCAAAAAGGGAAGGTTAGTCAATGATATCAAGACACAAACAAGAAGAAAAAGGAAACCGTTAGTGTCAGAAATCACAAACAAAATACTTTCCTACACAAGCATATCAAAAGAGATATCAAAAGCATGATAAAATGTCTAACTAAGAAGGTAAATATGATGAGGCATCTCCAAATGCCTCCTAACATGCTATTGGTTTCTACTCCCTTGTTCCTTTCCTCTCCAAGTTCCGAAATAGTGTAGCTCTCAGCAGCTTTTTGCACTATGGATGCTTATGGAGGTTTGAGATTGAAGTATTTGCTCTAAATGTAAATAAAGAAGCTAATACTAAGCTATTGATACTAAAATGATTTATTTTATCCAAAATGACAAGATATTAGTTGATTATGCTAAAATGTTCTCTCAAAATGCCTATAGCTTAAATGCATAGAAGTTTTTAGGATCTGAATTATGAAGAAATGGGCTCTATTTATAGGAAAAATGGAGCAATAGATGGTTGAGATTGAGAAATCTCAACAAGGGTCAGGATTGAATGATTTGAGATCCATGTGAGGGCTTTCAACCCAATCCCAGGATGACAAGTGTTAATGTGAGATATTTTGAGAGGAGAGGGAATAAGTATTAAATGCTTGACATGACTTTGGGAGTTAAGGTTAAGGTTAGTTGAATGAATAAACTCTTTATTCAAAGAATAAAGCTTTTATCCAATGGATAAACTCTTGTGCAAAGGCAAGAGGGATAAACATGGTCAAAGCAATAAATGCTTGAGGAGACACATGAGTGCAAGTTGAAATAACCATAAATGGTTATGTAAGAGCCATAAATGGTCATGTAAGAGCCATTAGTGGTTTTGGAAGACTTTGGAGGTTAAATTGTTGAACACACAAAGCATTTAATGCTTTTCAAAGACTTTGGAGTCTTTGAGAAGTGACTTAAAGTTGCTTAGGAATGTGACAATAATTAGGGAATGGATTAGGCTAATTAGGAAGGGGTTTAGAAGAATCTAGAAGGGGTTTAGGAATGCAAGTGGGTTTGGTGGGTGAGGGAAAATAGGATTTTATTTAAAATAAAAATTCATTTATTTCAATAAATGTGTGCAAGTTGCATTTGTAGGAAAATGCAAGTGGGGGGGATAAATGATTTAAATAAATGTTTTATTTAATTTATTTAAAAGAGGAAAAAGGGGGATTTTGGTATAATGAATTAATTGAAATAAATTGAATAATTTATTTAATTAATAGGAGAATGTTTTAAGATGAATTAATTAAATATTAATTTAATTAACTGATGGCTAGTGGATTTTTAATCAAATAAATAACAATTATTTATTTAATTAGGCTGGACAGATTTGTGTGACTACATTTGCCCCTCTTTGAGACGGTGTGGTTTATCACATCGTTTCAAAGAAAGAAAAATAGGTGTGAAGAGATGCCCCATAAAATGTAAATTTAATGGGTGGTATGCCCCCTCGAGAGATGGACCGGAAATTTTTGAAAAATCGGGCGATCTCTCGAAAAAGAATGAAAATTGGCAGGGTAGTAGAAGAGAAGAAGTTAGTAACGCAGGTGAAAAATAGAAGAAATTGAGGATAAAATGGAGAAATGGGAGGCTCGAGAAGTTTACAGGGACCACGGCGATGAGCGGGGGAAAATTACGGTGACGGTGAAGGGTTTAAATGGGGAGAAAGGGGTGAAAACAAGATCATTTATTACCGCGACCAGTGTGAAGCCAAAGCTTTGAGATTGACTTTTGAGAGGAGCGAGCAGCAGTCAGGATGTCGGTACCAGTTGCAGAGCACCGATTCGAGCGAGTCCGTCGGTTCCAGCGGCCAGACGACTACGAACCAGCGGTACACAAATTTGAATTTTTAATTTTTATGCATTTTGGTCATGTTTTCTGCTGAGTCGAAGTTGAGTTGGAACAATAGCACTGAAACTACGTTTTGGCACTATTGTTCAATTAACTAGCGCTATTGTGGTGCAATGGCGCTATTGAGGTGTTGTTTGAGCACTTTTGCAACTTTTAGCGCTATTGTAGGCTAGTTTAGGCACTTTTGATGGATGAGCGCTATTGAGTGCTTAATTGAGCGCTTTTGTCGTTAATCAGCGCTATTGTGTTGTTGTTGTAGCACTTTTGTAGTTTTAGCGCTTTTGGATAGCTTATTAAGTGCTTTTGTTAGGGGTTTAGCGCTATTGTAGAGAAGTAGTGCTTTTGTGTGCAAAATAGTGCTTTTGTTTGCAAGGTAAGGAATGCCCCAGTTTGTGTGAAAATCTCCCAATGCCAAAGATGGATGGATAGGGAGGTGAAGTGGGAATTGTTTTGAACCATAGCAGCCTAATGAGACTTAGGTCATTAGGATAAATGCCTGTTGAAGTCTAGGTGTGCCATGATTGCTTACCTATTGAGACCCGAAGATACTTGATCAAAGTATCTGTTGATAGTCTTAGGTTTAAACTTTAAAAAAGTTTGAAAACAAAACAACTGATGAGGATTGATTGATGTTGGTGTGTAGGAGGATCTACGCATGCTGTAGTTACACGAGAGCCATCCGGCGACACAGGGGTTGCGGGATCGGCTGATAGAGGCCAAGATCGATTGCATTGCAGCTACCGGTTTGTATGATGTGATGCACATGCCCATGATTCAGATGAATCATGGATTGATTACCGCGTTAGCAAAGCGTTGGCATAGTGAGACGTGCACTTTTCACCTTGCACAGGGGGAGATGACAGTGACCCTGGAGGATGTGTGGCACATGCTACGTATTTTGATTTGGGGGAAGCTGGTGACATATGACAGATCCTAGGGACTCTAGTAGTACAGAGGTTTTTTGATGAGGATGTTTTCATTGATGATGGCTCCATTGCTTGGGAGGAGATTGCGACCTTATACGAGCCTTTACCAGCAGTCGTGTTCGACATTGTGGGAGTACTACTGTATCCTGATAGGCGCTCTCATGGTCTGGCCATTGGATGGGGACAGGTGATAGAGCAGATGATTACAGAGGGGACCCGTTTTGCCTGGGGACCGTGCATGCCGGCGCACCTATATCAGGAGCTGCATGAGGTGGTATATCGTGGGAGGGGCTCCTTAGTAGTGGGAGTGACGCTGCTACATATTTGGGCATGGGAGCACCTACCAGTGACTCGACCAGTGAGTCTTAGGTTCTGCGTAGTGGATCAGCCGTATATGTTCATGTATAGTGGTATGATGAGTCAACCCCACTTGGGGAAGTTAGAGTGGTGGCGGCGGTTATTAGATGATCTTGATGCAGTTATATGGAGACCTTACCTGGAGTGCGAGCCCTGGGATGATGATGCAGAGACACTGCCCTATGTGTTTATGACCCAATTCCTCATTGGGAGGACCTCATAGCATGTAGAGAGACAGGTGCTAGGTAGAGTGATGAGGTAGTTTGGACGATAGCAGGGACTGCCTAGTGGATCAGAGGAGTATGTTCGGGTGATACGAGAGAGATATGCATGGGGGCCAATGCTTCCGTATGACTAGGCACTGGCAGAGTTTCAGATGCTGCAGGCAAGACCTTGGGATATATGACCGAGGGTTGTGGATGCAGGGGTATCGGATGAGTACATGCAGTACCTGGTGGCTCATCCGATTCTACGGATATCTGATCAAGCGGAGCCGGTGCCCGATTTTGAGGATGAGAGGGGATGGAGACGGAGGAGCGCAGGAGGTCGAGGACCGCTAGTAGGTGGAGGAGGGAGAGGAGATGGTGGAGGTGGTGGGGGAGGTGGTGGAGGAGGAGGTGGTGGAGGAGGAGGTGGTGGGTTGGGGAGTCAGATTCAGTGGAGAGGCAGAGGCGGATTGCCATTGCAGATATCGCAAGGACCATTGATGCAGGGAGGAGTTAGATTGGGTGGGAGAGGGATGGAGAGGGAGATACCGATGGAGAGAGGGGAGGGAGCCACTGGAGAGGGATATACCGGTGAGGCAGCTATGGAGACAGGAGAGGGATCAAGTGGAGATGTGCGGGAGTGACTGATAGTACATTTGCAGTCTCGAATTGAGGCATCTAAGACACGGGTGGAGGATTTGGAGGTGGAGGTGGTAGCTAGGGATGTGCAACTATTTGCACAAGAGGCAGAGCTAACTATAGTGCTGCGGGAGAGGGATAGTGTAGTGGAGAGACTAGCAGAGCTATAGGAGAGAGTCCAGGTTGGAGTAGGAGCATAGGGTCCTACTGGGGAGGTGATGAGACAGTTTGGACGGACACAGGCCAAGATAGAGTATTGGCGGGGATTATATGAGCAGGTGGTGCCAGCTAGTCAGCGAGCACTGAGCTATACATAGATGCAACAGACTAGGTTAGAGCGGTCGTAGAGGATGCAGAGTAGTGGGGGAGTGATGGGTCCTCTATAGAGAGACAGATCAGGGGGTGTAGGAGCTAGTGGGGCATTGATGGGGCCTCCACGGAGAGATAGATCAGATGGTGTAGGGACCAGTGGGGGAGCAGGTAGCGATGGTGGTATAGCGTCTGGTCAGAGTGGCATCTGAGAGAGCATTTTTGCATATATGTATTTATTTTTGGACTATATCTTGGATGGCTCTTGGTAGCCGATTTTGTAGACTTCATTGTACTCTGATACATGAGATGATATATATGAGGAGATCCCATTTTTTTTTTTGATTTATATGCATATTGTGATGTATGGATGCTATGCAGGATGGTGTTTGTATGAGTTTATTACTTAGATGGATACGTGTATATGTATGCATTTATGAGATGATTCCTATATGCATGCTTTTATGATGATTTATGATGTTGGATACTGACATATGAATGCAGGTTTATACACGTGTGTATGTTTTATTTGTTGTGATTCTTTTATGTATGTAATGCCATGATGATAATGTATGCTTATGATGAGTTATGAACATGATTTTGGTGTTTCCTATTTTGATATAATGATGAGATAATGATATGCAATGATGTTAATGCAGTGTTTGAATAAATGATGTTATGTATGTTTATGCATCTAGATTTTTTTAGATGAATGTAATATGGATAAACAAATGTAAAGTACAAATGTTTATATGATGATGTCTAAATGAATGCATACATATAATGGATATATAAAATGGTATGAAC
Organism: Cryptomeria japonica; assembly: GCF_030272615.1. NCBI lineage: Eukaryota > Viridiplantae > Streptophyta > Pinopsida > Cupressales > Cupressaceae > Cryptomeria > Cryptomeria japonica. The sequence continues at coordinate 244,172,034 of NC_081410.1, read as the reverse complement.
CAATGTTTGGAAACAAATGGTTTTATGATTCGAAATGCCGTAATATGATTAAGTAAAAAATGATAATGCGATGATACTACAACTTATGGTTTAATAATTGCACCTTAATGCAATTAAAGAGGGATAATGAATGCAATGTAAAATGAATCCTAAAATGAGCATAATAAGACACTTAATAATGGATGAATGAATGCACCTTTCAACTAATGAATAGATGAATGTATGGAATGATAAATGATAAAGGATAATAAAATGATAATGGATAACTGATACTAAATGAATGCATAGTAAATGGTTTAATACAATCAAGGATAATTTGATCCTATGAATGAATCGAATCACCATGATTATGCAATGATGCAAATGATTTAATGAAGATTAATGTCAATAAACTAAATGAACTATATGTAATTTAATTAAACATGACATGAATGTACTTAATGCAAAATGCAACTAAATGTAATGATGATATGACCATGAGGAATGCAAGGTTTTTGAGACTTTGCATGATGCATTGATGATGTATCAGAGTACTTGGTCGTGATTGTATCCAAGACCAGCTTAATTTTCACATAACTGTTCATATGAACCTTGTTCATATTTGCATACAAATCATATATATGAATGAGTGAATGGATGGGTGATATGCAATGGAATGCAATATATAATCAGATGAGATGAAATGACGATCCATAGTGCTCTATTTTCATCATTGAGCTTTAAAATGTTGGAAGAGAATACAAGCATCTTGACATAATGATTCAAGATGACCTGAGTATTTCTTACGTGGATTTTGATATAGCAAGTTAATACAAATGACTTGATATAAGGGTCAAGTCGACCAGAGTATTGCTTGCGGAACAGACAAGGATCATCTCGTTCATGCATGACTTGGATTGTCCTCCTTGATCTTGAATTGATCATATCCTGAGATAAGTGCATACCGTAGTAAGAGATAAAAACCTTTATCCAGTTGGATGAGGTAGGAGGAACCAAAGAAAGAGCATTGTTCTTGTAAGCAAATAGTATGTACATAAAGAATAAAGAATATGGATCCTTGGTAATGGTTCATGCTTATATGGTTGAGGTATACGCTGTAGTCAGCAAGCCGTAGTGATCTTATGACTGCATTTTGCATAAGATCACGTAGCTTAGTGAACTTCCCATGTAGACACCATTAGTACATGCCCCAGTACTTCATCAGAATAATACGCCGAAGAGATACAAAAAATGATGTAAGAACCTGATACAGATAAACAAATGAATTACTCACAATGGTTGATAGCTTAACACAATTTTCTTGCCAAAGAAAATGCCATTTTGTCTTTGTTTGGGTAAGGAAGGATGCATCCTTGTTGAAGACAGTGTGATTTGTTGATGTCGATTGTTTTGGTTAATTTTGAGAAGTGATCATCGTGCGAGTATTTTTCAATGCTTGTTTGGTGTCTACGCGGATGAGTATGTACAAGGTGTTTGCCATGTTTTTTTGATTTTTGATGTTTTCTGATGTTTTTGGATTTTTGAATTGTTTTAAGTGTTTTTGGATTTTGTGAGATAGTTTTGAATGAAAAATTTTAATGAATCACAAGACAGTGTAGAATCCACTTCCATCAATAGGTTAAGGGCATTGCCCCCAGTTTAGTCATGACTACGAAAAAGCGGGATGCAAGACGCATGTAGTACTTTCTTAATTGCAGATTTATAACAAGCCATGGTGGTAGATGGATGGATGTATGTATGAAGTAGATGTGATTGCAACAAGTTTGAAAGACAATGGAGCCATAGCCTTTTACAAGTGGCGCCTGTTTGCCAGGTTTTCACCATCGTACTTACCCAAGGTGCCACCGGAGTGGTTGTTCACTATTTGGATGCATGATTTTTCTTTACTATTTTGATGTTTTTGTATTTTCTTTAGGACATTTATCTGGATGTTTTTGGTATTTTTGCCAATATATATGGGAGCCTGATGCTTTGTGCAGCTTATGTGTAAAACCATTTGAGGTGCATGCTGTTGATGGGATCTGCTAGTGGTTCTCCTTCTGACATAGCCAACTGATATGCCCCGGACCCAAATATAGCAGTGACGACATATGGACCCAGCCAGTTTGATTCAAACTTTCTTTGATGTTCTCGGTTGGGTTGGTTACGAGGATTTTCTCAAAGAACAAGATCACCTACCTCGAATGTACGAGGCTTAACTCGGTGATTGTAGCTTTAGCTCATGCGCTGCTAATAGGCTTTGAGATGATTGTATGCCGCTTGTCGTTTCTCATCAAGTAGTTCTAAGTCCTGAAGATGTGATACTTTGTATGCTTCATCATCGATGAGTTTGTGTGAGGAAACCCGTAGTGATGGTATTTCAACCTCAATAGGTAAGATAGCTTCTGCTCCATAGACTAGTGAGTAGGGAGTTGCGCCTGTAGGGGTTCGAATGCTAGTTCGATATGCCCACAGTGCTGGATTCAATTGAATGTGCCAATCACAATCGACATCATTGATTGTCTTCTTGAGGATTCTCAATATGTTTTTATTTGATGCTTCAACCTGACCATTGCCTTGTGGGTAATAGGGGGTGGAAAAGCGGTGTTGGATGTGAAATTTCTCACAGAGTTCACGGACATCCTAATTTTTGAGAGGAAGACCGTTATCTGTGATGATGGACATGGGTTAACCATACCGGCAGATGATGTAATTACGGATGAATGAGGCGATCTTCTTGCCGGTGACTTGGGTAAGTGGAACAACTTCGATCCACTTTGCGAAATATTCGGTGGCGGTGATAATGAATTTATAGCCATTAGATGAAGATGGATGGATTTTACCCACAAAGTCAAGGCCCCATTGACAAAAAGGCCATGGTGTTGTGATTGGTTGCAATTCCAGTGCCGGTGCATGTATTAGGTCTCCATGAATTTGGAATTTCTTGCACTTCCTGACAAAGTAGTAGGAGTCTTTTTCCATAGATGCCCAATAGTATCCATTGCACAGGAGTTTCTTGGCTAGTGATGGACCGCTTGCATGCGTTCCACAAATTCCTTCATGTACCTCTTCCAAGGCCTTTTTTATCTCATCTTGTTCCAGACATCGAAGGAGAGTACCATCAAGACTACGTCGGTATAGGGTTTCGGCAATAATGGTATATCGAGTAGTTTGGTGAATGAAGGTTTTAGGTTGGTTATTCGATTGGTTGGGAGGAAGGGTGTGATCTCGAAGATAGGCATAGAACTCACTGTACCATGGGGATTCAGAACCGATAAGGTGACATCATCTTGGATTCGGGGATATCATAGGCAGGGATCCAAAGCTATTCTACCAAGAACTCATAGCATGTTGAATTCTGCAGAAGATCTAGGAGAGATGCGATAGTAGCCATAGCGTCAGCAACTCGATTATGATCTCTTGGTATCTACTCAAAGGTAATTGTAGTAAATGATGCCTTTAGACTGTCCACCATTTGCTTGTATGGCATGAGTTTATCATCCTTGGTCTGATATTCATCTGTTGCTTGTCGAATGACCAGTTGTGAGTCGCCATATACTTGTAGTTCTTGTAATTTCCATTGTACGGCTAGCCTGAGTCCTGTGATCAAGGCCTCATACTCTGCTATGTTGTTAGTGCATGGAAATGTGAGCCTGTAAGACTTTGGGATGCTGTCACCTTGAGGTGTGATAAACAGAATGCCTGCCCTCAAGCCATGCCTAGTGTATGAACCATCAAAGTATAGTTTCCATGGTTGTGCTGTTGTGATCATGAATATCTCTTCATTTGGAAAATTGGAAATGAGAGGATGATCGCCTATGAGTGGTGCCTCGGCCAACTGATCTGCAATAACTTGACCGTTGATAGCTTTGCGGTCTACATACTCGATGTCAAATTCACTTAGAATCATCACCCTTTTGGCTAAGTGGCTTGTCAATGCTACTTTGCTGAGTAAATACTTGAGTGGATCAATCTTTGCAATGAGTTGTACCTTGTGTGTTAATAGATAGTGCCTTAGTTTAGTGGCTGCCAAGATTACTGCTAGGCAAGCTCGCTCAATAGGTGTGTAATTGAGTTCATAGCCCACCAGTGTACGCGAGATGTAGTAAACAACACACTCTTTCCCTTCTGCATTGTGTTGTGCCAACAGTACACCCAATGTTGTACTTGTTGTTGATATATAGAGTAACAGAGGTCTACTTGGATCTAGGGGGATCAGTAATGGTGTATTCATGAGATAGTCTTTAAGCATTTGGAATGCTTGCTAGCATCTGGCATCCCACTGAAAGTGGATGTTTTTGTGTAGCAGGTGTATAAAAGGATGACACTTATCAGCCAATTGTGCAATGAATCTTCGGATGGATTGAAGGCATCCTTGTAATGTCCTTAGTTGACTGATTTTCTTTGGAGGTGGCATGTCCATGGTTGCTTTTACCTTTGTTGGGTCGACCTCAATACCTTTGCTTGAGACAATGTATCCTAGAAGCTTCCTGGGGGTTACTCCAAAGACACATTTCTTTGGGTTGAGTCGAACATGGTATTGTTCCAGTCTATCAAATATTTTCTCTAATATGTCGAGATGACCTTCTCTGGTGAGTGATTTTGCTAGTAAGTCATCAACATAATCTTCCATCATAGTATGCATCATGTCATGGAAGATGGTGATCATTGCTTATTGATAGGTCGCTCCTACATTCTTTAGACCAAAAGGCATTACATTCCAGCAATATGTGCCCCATGGACATGGGAAGGTTGTCTTATATTGATCCTCTGGTGTGATCTTTATCTGATTTTATCCTGAAAAGCCATCCATGAGTGAAAGAATGGCATGTCCTTCTGTTAGGTCTACTATGATGTTGATGTTTGGTAGGGGGAAGTCATCCTTAGGACATGCCTTATTCAGATCTCTAAATTCAGTACAAATGTGGATACCCCCTTTTGGTTTGCCGACAGGCATAATGTTGGATATCCAATCTGCATAATCAATTAGTCTAATGAAACCAACATCTAGGAGTTTCTTGAGTTCCGTTTTGACTAGTATTGCAATCTGAGGATGCACCTTGTGAAGCTTCTGCTTGACAGGTTTGGCTTCTTCTGCTACAGTGAGGTGATGCATGACTAAATCAAGATCAAGCCCAGGCATGTCTGCATATGACCATGCAAAGTTGATCTGATGCTTTTGGAAGAATTCGACAAACTTAGGCTATTCCTCTGGAGTTAGAAGAGATGCTAGATGTATGTGGTGAGGAGTTTCAGGAGTCCCCACATTGTATTCTTTGGTTTCTTCAATGAGAATCATTGATTGTTCTTATTGTGTACTAGCAGGGAGAATGTCAAACCCTTCATCCTTAGGCACCTTAGAGAGGTTTTCACCGTTGGATACACTCTTTCTTTTTACTTTTGTTGAATCAAGCAGTGCCACAGTGTGGTTTTCACTGGAAGATCCATGTTTTATTGTTATATTTTTGCAGCTAAAAGGTTTGGAATCCCCCCCAAAGTATGCTACGCCATTAAGTTCTATGGCGAATCCAGCTTTGTGATCCTCACTTGGTAGGTTATCCCTTAATTCAAAAAATTCAATGATGGCCTCATCATTTTGGAAGAGGTTAAGACATGGGGGATTTGGTTGGTTCCATTCAATGAGTTCAGGATGGATAATGGGCATTACTTCATCGATTAGGTTAAGTTCGTTAGATGTATTAGTGAGGGTTAAGACATTATGGTGAAGGTCATTGAGGGTACTCTCCCTGTCAGAATCAGGCGTAGGATGGGACATAGGGTCTGTGGAAGAAGTTTCCAGCTCAGGAACCCAAGAGGTCTTTATCTGTGCTTCTCCATAAATAGGGATGTCTTTGCAAGGTGGAGGTGGTGATGTGTCTTCCTCATCTGAAGTGTTAAGCTGTATGGAATCAAATTCCCATTCATGTGAGTCGGTCTCTGAATCACTCTCTAGCATCCGATTACTATACCATACTGGGATGTCCATTATGTTAAACACTGCAGGTGTGACCAGTTGATGTACCTTTGTAGATGAAATGATCGGAGCTGCAGGAAGGATGATAGGGATTAAAGAATCTGATATGGGTAGTATCGAAAGTGTTGACTCAATTGCTTCAATTGGAACTGCTAGTGTTGTAGATGCTTTTGTGGGTTCGGATACAATTGTTGCTGCTAATGGTGCTTTTGATGTTATTGCTGCTGCTGATGGGATTACTGGTTTGATTGGTGGGATGATTGGCATTGTAGATGGTATGTTGGGATTTTGAGCCTCGGTGGGGCAGTTGTGATTGTTTTTGATACTGCTTTGATAATGAAAGGTGTCCTCTTTGTAATAGGCTGATATAGTGGTTTGCTAGGTTTTCCTTTGAATCAGAGCTTAGGAAAGATCTCTTTTTCAAAGCCTAGGCATTTATTACCTTTGGGATTTAATTCCGGTAGCAGAGGTTCATGTCATCCTTTTTTGCAATATCCCAAAGCACTCTAACCATCATACCCCATTCTTTGCATAATGAGGAGGCCTTTACCATATTGATCCGTGGGAAGTGTAGCTTGCGGTATATCAGTGGTGATAGGATCTTTATAGATCCATTCCACTAAGTCCTCATCTTGAGTTTCTTCTTCTTGACTCTTTCCAAGGATGAAAGGCGTTAAAGCACATGTTGGCGTGATCAGTGGTTGCTGGAGTAACTGCTGCAGTTTGCCATATGTTCTAGGAGAAGTGGGCATTTGTCCCACACAAAAGAGTTGACTCAAATTGTATTCCCTAGGACCTTCCTCTGCTATTTTCATCTTAAGCTTTTCTTGCTTGGGTATAGTGGTGTTCAAACTAGCAAGAGAGGCTAGACTTATATATGATGTGGATGAAATGGCTTCTCTATTATTAATAAACGGTAATCTCTGGTTGATGACTAATGTTATGACAATATGCAAAGGGTTTTGTATCGCCCAGGATTGTGATCTCTACACCGTTATGTGGGAACTTGATACATTGATGGTAGGTAGATGGAACAGCTTGCATGGCATGTATCCAAGGTCTTCCTAACAATAGATTGTATGGCAGAGGAAGGTCTAGAACCTGACAAATGATGTGCTTTACCACAGGGCCCACTTGGATTGGTAGTACCACCACTCCTTTGGAGGAACGCTCTACATCATCATAGGCCTTGATTGTGATTTTCTTGCGAGGATCCACAGATTCAATGGCATATCCCAATGTTGTGACCAACTGCAATGTACAAATATTTAAACCTGCTCCATTGTCGATCAAGACTCACTTGATCCTTTGTTGGTTGATAAAGCCTTCAATGTGTAGCAAAGCATTATGAGGTTGCTGGAAGGAAGATTTGTCACTTTCGAAAAAAGTGAGACAAGGTGATGACTTTAGACTTCCAACCATGGCTTGAAATTGGTCTGTATTCAGGTTTGCAGGAACTGACGCCTCTTGGAGAGCTTGATCCAAGATTGTTTTATGAGATGGAGATAGGTGCAACAACTCTAAAATGGATATAAGCACATGTGTTTTGTCTAATTGTTCTATAAGATTGTACTTCTTTGGTATGGAGGTGGTGCCTTGTGGAGCTGCCTTTATGGTAACCTTCCCACGATGTGTAACAAAATTGCAATTGGAGTTGGGATTCTTGATGGTTATAGTTGCAACTTGTTCACTGGCATCATACAGGTGATTTATAGTATAATTATACGTAGCCTATGTATAATCAGTGGTATCAGTGCCTCTCCTGGAAGTGGAAGGACCCCTTTGATCTTGTGATGGAAGTGGATTTTTGAACATCAGATGATCATTATTTGTTGTTTTTGGGTCATGCACTTCAATTTCAATTTCACCTCGGTCAATAAGATCCTGAATAAGATCTTTCAATCTGTGACAATTACTTGTCTTGTGTCCTCTCCCTTGGTGGAAATCACAATGTTCAGTATCTCTCCACCATGCAGGTTTGACCTGAGGCTCATAGTTTGATGTCTTAGGTAGAGTGACCAAATTTTAAGAAATTAGTTGTCACAATACTGTTTCAATGGGTTCCCCTAACAAAGTGTATGTTCATTTTTGTTTTTGCTAATGAGTTCTAGGTTCATCATGAGATGTGATGTGACCTTGATTTGAAGGAACAATTGTGTTATTCTGAGGTGGAGGATTCTGTCTTGCAAACTGAACCATAGGTTGTGCACTTTTGATAGTTCTGGCATCCACAACCCCATCATTGACGATATTCTTGTTTTTGTTCTAGAAGCTTGGTTTATCACTATTGAAGCATGGGTGAGGACCATCCTTTGGTTCATTATAGATTTTGATAAGTCCTTTCTTGATGAGGGCCCACTCACATTTCAAACCCTTGGTGATCATGTCATTAAAAGAGTCCGTGTCTTTGACATCCAGGTGAAATTCCATTTCTTCGTTTAAGTTGGAAATGAATATTTCCACTAGTTCTTGTTCAGGTAACTGAAGAGAACATCTGCTAGACATTTGACACCATCGTTGTAGGAATACTAAGAATAGTTCACCTGGTTTTTGTTTAGTGTTGCACAGATCAGCCATGGTGATGTCGCGTTCAATGTTATGAGAGTAATGTGCCAAGAACTTTTGGATTAGCTCTTCAAAGGTCCTAATGCCACCTGGTAGTCGAGAAAACCATGATGTGGTTGTTCCTCCCAAGCTTTGGGGAAAAAGGCACATTAGGTATGTGTCCTCATATGCCACTTCGAGGCAAGCTGAATGAAATTCTTTGACATGATCGCGAGGATCTCCCTTTCCTCTATATTTTTTGAATTTGGTTGTTTCGAATCCTCGTGGAAAGGGTGGTATATAAATATTCCTATCAAAAGGATAGGGACAGATGTCATTGAGAGAGAATTGATTAGTCTTGACACCACTATGAAGTTGTTGGGCGAGATTTTCAACTTGTTGCCGCAACATCTCCATTTCATTTGGAGGAGGAGGTGGTGGGTTACCTCGAGGAATGTGATATCTGATGGGATCTCTTCCTCTTTCTTCTTCATGGTGACTTTGTCGTTCTGATGCTTGTCTTAATTGGCGCAAGATCAAAGTCAGAGGGGAGCTTGACTCCTTCTTGAGCAAGCTTTAAAAAGTGAGCATCTGCATTGCTCCTGAGTATTTCATCAAAAAGTCTGTTAAAGAGAGGGTTATACTAGGCCCTTTCTATTGTTGCAGGAGTAGGAGTACTTAAGTTTTCATCATTTGCATTTCCTCCAAGTGCTTCTTGAAATTCATTGATATTTTCCTCCTCTTCTTCTTCAATTTCTACTTCTCGTTGCCTTGATTGTGATCAGGTGTGAGCCATTTTGTTTACAAGTTTTTGTTGAAGTTGAGCGAAAATGATGATGAGTTGTTGATGAAATGAAAGATTGATGTTTGGTGAATTGTGTTTCATGTGGATCTCTAGCACTTTTAAGGTAGATGTAACCAAAATTCCTTTTTTGAATTGCTTGTTTGTTTTTGATAAGGTTTGATGTGATAAGGTGTAGAGAAATCTGAGATGTGTTACATATTTAACTACCTAGTAATGAGAGGATTCACTCATGAACTAGTCTTAACCTGCGTAGATGTGTCTCTTAGGATGAGCTTATCCTAGATGTAGAAGCAATCTAAAAAGTGATGTGATGCATTTGATTCAAACAATATCTAAAAGAGAACTTAGGACAAGAACCTCTTAATGTTTTGAGAGTTGGAATGGATTAATGATGAAGTGATGATGTATGAATGAGGTAATGGATGAAATGTTTTAACTTCAATAAAAGCTTTGTGTTACAAAAGGGACAAACTCTACCTCTTCCCTTTCGGGTGTTGGTGGCATTTCTCGAGTTATGTTGTATGTGATACAAACGTTTGGGAAGAAGTTGGGATTAATCTTGCCTCCTTGGTTTTTGTGATAACTCAAAGCTCTATATTGCATAAAAGCTTTGTGGTTCAATGACTCTAAATCAAATTCGTTTGTTTTGCGTTGAAGGTAGAGACGCATGTGATGTAGAAAAACTCTATGAGAGATAAAGATTTGTCTATTGAGATAGAAGAATTTCCTCCTTTTGATCAAAGCCTTTGAGCTCAATGGTCTTCTTTTCAAGTTGATGTTCTGATGACAATTCTTCTTTCGCAAGATGTGAAGAATGGTCATAAAGCTTTGATACTTTGTTGTTTGCACTTTTTTTTTTTTTTTTGAAATCTTTGGTTGCTTTGAAGGATGTTTGGTTGGATGAATACTTGTTTTAGAATTTATTGTTGATTCTTCTTTGACAAGAAAACAAAGCAAGCACACAAATACAAGAATGTTGCCTTAAAAAGGCACAAATGAGTAAGGGTCTAGATCAACCCAATCTTTGGACTTTGTATGACTCTTTCCTTTAAGTGTATTTTAGGTGTTTTCTTTCCAAAGCCTAAAGTCAGCTCAATTTTTACTTGGTCTTGACTAACACAAAGACACTTCAAACACTTTGTATCCCTAAGGTCAAATGGCCAGTTGTGATAAATTCAGCCCACATCTTGATATTTCTTCGACTTTGGTACTACATACCTTATGAATCCTGTCGTGGCAGGTAAGGATGTGATATACTAAGTCTTGCGTGAGTATAACAAATAGATGATCCCTATGATGGGGGAGTCACCACTTTTATCAAGCCACAAGTGACTTTTCAAAAAGCTATGTTTCTACTCAAGGAAATATGTATGGTGAGTATCTTGGGAGCAAAACCATCTATGCTCTTGCACTAAATTATATCTCAAATATTCTCAATCAATAGAACGGGTGGGCTACTACTTAAAGGTGTTTAGTCATTTTCGATATCTTTGGACATAAGTTCATTCTGCAGTGACTCACTTAAGAGCCTTATAACTTGTGGTGGGGCCCATTTGTCCTTTCAACAAGTTACACTATAGGAACAGCTATACCCAAGGCTATAGCTTTCACTCTCACTTGATTTCTATAGCGGCTCGAAGGATTTACTGCGCGAGGTCGTTCCCAAGAGTGATGTGTCTCTTGGCAGGCCTCTCTTAAAGAGATAAAAATTTGAGTGTTACTAACACTTTTCTCTTGCACCTAGGACCACAAAATCCAAGGGAGAGGATAGTGTGTGTTAGAAGTAGGACCACTCGACCAACTTTTTGCACAAGTGTGCCAAGCATGAAAAACACTTGTTCTTTTTAACTTGTCATTGCAATGATTTTCTATCTAATTGGAGATGTTGCTCCAACAACCATGATGTTATTTTTAACTTCAAAGGCAATATGTTTAAGTAACTAGGAAAATGAAATCCTGGTCAACTTAATAAAAAGCACGTTTGCTTGAAGTAAATCGCTTGCAAAAATTGAAACAAGTGGATTGTAAGTTTTAATTGCACCAAAATTTGAAGTGTGGCTTGTAAATTTTTGCTTAAGTTTGATGCTAGAAATGGATTTGTTTTTGTTGATTTTAAGGACTAAATGAAAAGTGAAGCCTAGACTTGCAATAAACAAAAGTTTCTTTGTTCAATTTTTATAGCACCAAACACAAATTTTGATCCTAAGCTTGCAAGAAAGCAAATTTTGTGTTGTTCAATTTTTAAAACACCAAAAGGAAGTTTTTTGATTTTTTTAAGAGGTTGGTTTTTAGACCTGCATAAGAGACAAATAGTTAGTAAAAATCGAACCTATGGTGGGCTTCCACAAGCCTAAATTTTTTTCTTTTTTCGGTTACAGGGTCATTTTTTCAACGTTCTGTTACAATAGCGCTACTCTATTTTTTAAATAGAAGCGCTATTTAACACAAACGCGCTAAAAGAAGAAAATGACAAAGAAGTCCAAAAGTGCTCAAACATGTTCAATAGTGCCAAAACAGGGTCAAAAGCGCTCAAACAATGTCAATAGCGCTAAACTTGGTACAATAGCACTATTGTAAGAACAATAGCGCTAGAACAACAAGTTGCAATAGCGCTAAAGTGCAACCTATGTGTCAAGTTCAACAATCAAACATGTTAGTTGTAAAAAAAAATTGTTTTTTAGGTGTTTAGATTCACGTCGGGTTCACCAAATGATGCTCTACAAAAAGGGAAGGTTAGTCAATGATATTAAGACACAAACAAGAAGAAAAGGGAAACCGTTAGTGTCAGAAATCACAAACAAAATACTTTCCTACACAAGCATATCAAAAGAGATATCAAAAGCATGATAAAATATCTAACTAAGAAGGTAAATATGATGAGGCATCTCCAAATGCCTCCTAATATATTTTAAGATGAATTAATTAAATATTAATTTAATTAACTGATGGCTAGTGGATTTTTAATCAAATAAATAGCAATTATTTATTTAATTAGGCTGGACAGATTTGTGTGACTACACATACATATATATATATATATATATATATATATATATGTACATATATATGTGTGTATATATGTATATATATATAAATATACACACACACATATATATGTACATATATAAATATATATACATAGATATACATATATGTATATATATATATTGTTAATTTGAGAGGATTAGGTTAATATTGAGAGGGGAGTGAATCATTATTAACAACAATTTCAAACTTAAACTTAAACTGGTAAAACTTCACCAAATCAATCACAAACTAGTAATATACTATTTACCAGTACCGGTAATCACTGATATTCAACTATTAAACGGATTTATCAGAACTACTCATTAAGTGTTCATCAATCATGCATAAAATGAAAGTAAATCAAAATAACACATCAGAAACATTTACCACATGAACACCAGAATTTTCACATGGAAACCCAAATAGGGAAAAACCATGATGGGAATTGGTACCCACAAAAAGTGTGCAATATTTTGAAATGTGCCCTGTTAGGAGCCTAGCCCAGTTAGGAGATAACAATGATGCCTTGTTAGGAGCTTTGCCTTGTTAGAAGCAACCTTGCCAGAGGATTTAAGACTCAGATTTAGAGCTACCTGGTTAAGGGATTTACAATTTAAGGCCTATTAGAACCTACCTGGTTAAATTATTTTGACTACTGCAACTGTTAGGACAACAAAAGAATAATCTAGAAATAGAACTAACTGCTTGCTTGTTCAGATCCAATTCAGCTCCACTCTGCTACACTCTAGCATATACACTACACTGGTTCAGCTTCACACTCCTTTTTCAAATCGCCAACACAACAAACATCAACTATACCAACCTAAATAGCCTTTACAACTTACTCAGTTACAAAACCCTAGATACATCAAAATTCAAATGAATATACAAAACAAATCATCATAGATCTTTACAACTCATTACAAATCAGCAAATGGATCATTACAATCAATTACAATCGTTGAATGATCACCACACCTCAATCTGATACACTTTCAAACCCTTAGCTCATTCTGCTAAGCACTTTGCACATTCCCAAGAAATTCGCTCTTTGATCATGCCAAAACATCATTCAAATACTTCACACGGTTTCAGCCACGTCATCACCAACTTACAAACATAATGTAATACACTGCCTAACTCAAAATCATTATCGGTTATAAGAATTGAATACCGATTCTTAAACCCTTCTTAAACCCTACAAAAAATATGATAGAAGTCATAAACATGATTTTCGGTAATCAAAGCATGATGCGGTTTCGGTCAAAGATGCATTATAATGATACAAATACATGTTCTAAAACTCAAGACTTGACTCATCACCCATCAGAACCAATCAAAAAATTTCCACATTTACCAATTAAGATCCTAATTCCCAGTTCACTATCTTCATTACTGGTAAGGCATTTCTGGTAGACCAAAAAGACTTAGATGACAAAATAAACATGAAAAACATAGTTGCCACATAGTTTGCCATCAATTACAACACAAATAACTGATCAAAGTCATTAAGCCAATAATCTCAATCTCTTCTTCACAATATCATTACCAAGAGTACTTTACCAGTTCATCAACATTCTCCATCAACATCAGTTATGCCAATCATGCCAACAATCTCCCCCTTTGGCATTGATGGAAAGACCAACATATTCAACTATCAACTATAATCTTCTCTGTTGCCTTCACTCGCTCTTCTTTTGTTGCACTTCATCTTCTTCTCTAATTCTTCTCCTCTGGATCATATTACTTCTCCCCCTTTCTCTTACAGTTCTTCTCTCCCTTTGACAACAATGCCAAAGGTGAAAATGCATCGCCGATCTTCATTCCTGCTGCTGTTGTCTCCAAAATCTCTGCAAATCTCATCTAAGCTGCCCCCCCTACGAAGTAGCCAACATTTCATTAATCCACAATGAAAAATATTCATTAAGCCCATTGGATTGATGCATCTCCTACATCTTAGTTGATCTTATGTAGGGGTCTAACCCCTAATTTACCTCTAAGGTACTCAAAGGTTATCTTCGACAAAAGTTTAGTGAAGATGCTTGCTAACTGCTCTTTCCTTGTCACATATTCCATTCTGACTTGCTTTTCATGTACTCTCTCCCTCAGAAGGTGATATTTCAGTTCTATATGCTTTGTCCTCGCATGTAACACATGATTTTTTGAAATATTAATAGCACTAGTATTGTCACAATAAATAATCACCGGTTAAGACATATCTTGCTTGAAACCTTCCAACACATGTCTCATCTAGAGTGCTTGTGTACAATTCATAGATGCTGCAACATATTCTGCTTTAGCTATTGAGTGTGATACACATGTTTTCTTTTTACTTGTGCAAGCAACCAATCTACCTCCAAGAAGAAAAGATCCACCGGTAGTGCTTTTTCGGTCATCAACATTGCCTGCCCAATTTGCATTAGTAAACACTTTCAAAGAAAAATTATCTTTATAAGGATACCATAAGCCATAATCTATTGTGGCTTTCAGATATCTGAATATCCTTTTCACCGCTACCAAGTGAGTCTCCTTGGGATCTTTCTTAAATCTAGCAACCAATCCAACAACATGTGCAATATCCGGTCTACTGTGAACATTATAATGCAACTTACCAATCATGGACTAGTATTCCTTTTCATCTACAGAGGGTAAATCATCCTATTTAGATAACTTGCAACCTGTCACCATTGGTGTACCAACTGGTTTGCAATCTTCCATGCCAAAAAATTTCAATATTTCTCTTACATATTTAGTCTGACAGATAAATATTTCACCATCCAGTTGTTGGACCTGCAACTCAATTAAAAATTTAATCTCACACATAAGAGACATTTCAAATTATTTCTTCATTTCCTCACCAAAAGCCATACATAAATCATCATCACCACCAATAATTATATCATCAACAAAAACTTCGGCTATCAATATTATGTCTCCATCAGTCTTTAAATATATGTTGTTGTCCTCACTAGTATGTTGGAATCCTATCTTGATCAAATGTGCATGCAATCTTTCAAACTATTCTCTTGGTGCTTTCTTCAAACCATATAAATCCTTGTGTAACTTGCAAACCATATTTTCATCTTCACTTAATGCAAATCCATCTGGTTGTTCTATGTATACTTCTTCTTCCAGGATACCATTCAGAAAAGTTGATTAACGTCCATTTGATATACCTTAAATCTTTTAAAAGCAGCAAAGGTGAGTAACATTCTTACACCTTCTAATATTTCCACTGATACAAAGGTTTCACCATAGCCTTCTCCTTCTTCTTGTGAATAGCCTTTGAATACAAGTCTTTCTTTATTCCTTACAACCTTGCCATCTTCATTTAACTTGTTTCTAAAAACCCATTTTGTACCAATAACATTCTTGTCTTTCGGTCTGGGAACAAGTGTCCAGGTCTTGTTTTTCTCTATCTGATCCAATTCCTCATTCATAGCATTAATACAATAATCATCCTTCAATGCTTCTCTTACTGTTTAAGGCTCAATAGTAGAAATCAGACAAGATTTTTCTTTGATTTTCCTTCTAGTCTGTACACCAGCATTCTTATCTCCTATTATTTGGTTTTTTGAATGATTTAATCTAACATAACTTGGTATTACCAGTTTCGATGTTGTTTCTTTTTCTTCATGTTCATCATCTTCTTCATCGTTTTCTTTATTTACTGGTTGAGCACCTATTTCTGCATTGTTCTGTTCATCATTCTTCTGCACTTTCGGTTCTATAAACACAAGGTTTTCTTCATCATTTTTAGGCTCAGATCTGCTGGTCTCACAAAATTTGTCAGAGAATTCATCAACCTTAATATTTACACTTTCAACTATCTTCTTAGTTCTCTTGTTATAATATTTGAATGCTTTACTCTTGGTAGAGTATCCAAGAAATATCCCTTCATCACACTTAGCATCAAATTTTCTAGTAACATCATCTCTCTTAATAAAATATTTACTCCCAAAATTTTTAAAGTAGCTAACATTATGAATCTTACCATTCCAAAACTCATAAGGTGTTTTATCATTACCTTTCTCAAAAAGTACTCGATTTAAAGTATAAACAATTGTACTAACTGCTTCCCTCCAAAACATCTTAGGTAGTGCACCTTGTATCAACATTGTTCTAGAAGCTTCCACAATTGTCCCGTTCCTTCTCTTAGCAATTCCATTTTGTTGTGGAGTTCTGGGTGCTGACATTTGCCTCTTAATTCCCCGTTCATCACAAAACTTCACAAATTCATCAAAAGTGAACTCACGTCCCCGATTAGATCTCAGATATTTCAAACTCCTCCTATTTTCCCTTTCAACTAAAGCTTTAAATGCCTTGAATTTACCGAAAGTCTTAGACTTTTCTCTTTGAAACATTACCTGCATCATCTTTGAAAAAACATCGGTAAAAATCATAAAGTACTTATCATCATAATAGCTTCTAGTCATCATAGGACCACATAGATCAGTGTGAACTAAATCAAGGATATGCTCTATAGAAAAAAAATTTCTCTTAAAAGATACATAAGGCATCTTACCCATCTGACAGTCCATACACAACACATTGTCCAGTTTCACAAGCTAAGGCATACCTCTCACAAAACTTTATTTGCTAACCTTTATCAAGTTTTCAAAGTTCACATGACAAAACCTCTTGTGCCATAACCAGTTGTCTTCAATCTTAGCCACCAAACAACTATTAACATTAGTATTTATATGAAAAATATTACCTCTAGTCTTCTTTCCACTAGCAATCAACTCTCCTTTACTTCCAAGGATCCTGCACACTCCACTCTTAAATTCAAGAAGATATCCTTTATCATTTAATTATCCAACACTTAGTAAGTTATGTTTTAATCCATCTACCCAAAAGATATCATTTGCAATACATTTTCCATTCAATGAAATAGATCCTTTACCTTTAACCATGTAGGGTGAGTTGTTACCAAACCTTACCACACCGCCATCAAATTCCTCAAGAGATAAGAACTTTTTTCTATCACCGGTCATTTGGTGTGAGCAACCACTATCTATTATCCATTCATCACTGCTATCCATGTGTGATACCAAAGCTTTTTCATTAGTCAAATCTTCCTTCACACCAACAAAGACAATTTCCTCATTGTCCTCTTCCTCATCTATCACACCTTCATCCACTGCAACATAGCAATGTTTGTTTCCTTTTCCTTTAAATTTCCAGAACTTTTTATTTTTATCACCATTAGGACAATTTGTAGCAATGTGTCCAATCTTATTGCAAGAAAAACACTTCAGAGGAAGTTTACCTTTGTACTTACCAGTACCTCTAGGAAATATTTTAGCCAATAGTGCCTCAAGTTCTATCAGATGATCGTCATCATCACCATTTCCTCTACTACCACCATGACTAGACCCGCAATCATGACTATGACAAATATCCTTTCCTTTCTTCACAAATGTATCAATTATAGAAGCCTTAAAATAAGATTCAGACGACTTAGAAATACTATTATCAAAGTTGTTAGATTCAAATGCAATCAATTTACCAATAAGGGAACCAACAGTAACTTTATCTTTAGAAACATATCTCAATTCTTGTATTGTAGATACCCTAATAGCATATTGTGGTAAGAGAGTTCTAAGCATCTTACTAACAACAGGTATCTTCTTCAAATTTACCTCCTACACTCTTAATACCAACTAAAACTTCCTTAATCCTTTATCCATATTGTGTTATATTCTCACCATCAACCATTCTCATATCATCAAATTTACCTCTAAGACTTTCTTCCTTAGCCCTTTGTACATGTTCATCACCTCCATAAATCAAACCTAACTTCTCCCATACTTCAAATGTAGTCTCTAATCCATGAACATCTATATACTCAAAGTTAGACAAAGCAATTACAATTGCTTCAAGTGACTGGATGTTTTCTTTCTTCTCTATAAGCTCACCAAGTGTTAGGGGACTAGTAGTAGGAGCCACATACTTGTTTATCACTTAATGCCAAAACTGAGAACCCATTCCTTTGATATATATCTTCATCCGATCACTCCATATCTGGTAGTTTTCCTTGGTAAACTTGGTACCCTCCTTCTTCATCATCTTTCTCAAGATATTTTCCTCAAGTTGTTAATCTTTTGTACATAGAGGACCGAATGCTCTGATACCAATTGTTAATCTAAGAGGATCTAGTTAATGCTGAGAGGGGGGGTGAATCAATATTAACAACAATTTCAAACTTAAACTTAAACTAATAAAACTTCACCAAATCAATCACAAACCAGTAATATACTATTTACTAGTACCGGTAATCACTGATATCCATCTGTTAAACTGATTTATCAGAACTGCTCATTAAGTGTTCATCAATAATGCATAAACTAGAAGTAAATCAAAACAATACATCAGAAACATTTACCATATGAATACCAGAATTTTCATGTGGAAACCCAAATAGGGAAAAACCACGGTGGGAATTGGTACCCACAAAAATTGTGCACTCTTTCAGAATGTGCCCTGTTAGGATCCTAGCTAGGTTAGGAGCTTACAATGATGCCCTGTTAGGAGAAGACCCTGTTAGGAGTCACCTGGTTAAGGGATTGCTATGATGAGCCCTGTTAGGAGCTTTTCCCTATTAGAAGAAACCTTGCAAGAAGATTTAAGATTCATATGTTGAGCTACCTGGTTGAGGGATTTACAATTTAAGGCCTGCTGCATTTTTCCTTTTTGCAATTCTTTACTACATTTTCCTGCGCTCAATAAGTCATATTTGACTTCAATAGCTAACCTTTGCATTTCTACAAGATCAACAAGTCATCCTCTCCTTATTTGAAAACTTATGTCAGGAGGTTACACATTGATGAAGAAACACTTTTGATTCTCTTATGTGAATTTTAATCAACTGCAAGTCTATTGACAAGTTTATTGAATCATACCACAAATTCTCTCATAGGTTCATGCACTTCCTTTTTCTTCTGAGACAACTAGGCAAGAAGAAAATGCCTATCATCAATAGTCTTGAACCTATCCTCAAATTTCTATATTAGAGTCACCCAATTATTAATGGAACCGGCTAGAAGCTGGTCAACCCATTCAGCTGCGACATTGATTAGAGTTTCAACAAAAAGATGAACAAAAACATCCTCATATTGAACTCTGAGGATTGCACATGCAATAAAGAAAGCACTGATATGATCTTCTGTGAAAACCTTTCCATCTTCTAAAAACTTAGGAAAATGCTTCCTTGAACCCATTGGCAAGTCATGCAATTGATCTCCCAAAGCTAAAGGACCTATGGTTGTGCCCCATGGGACTGGCGGAGGATTTTGTTGCATGATTGGTTATGCAAAGTTAATAACAAGAGGAGGAAGTAAGGTTAAAGCTTGAAAATATGGGGAATAGGTATTTTCTTTCTTTGGCGAAGAAGGTCTACTAGTGGACTTAACTTTCTTTTATGAGTTGTGAAAGGTGTGGAGAAGTTGACCTTGTCTAGTTCAGCAAAATCGGGATCACTGATACCCTTACTTCTATCACCTCTAGTGTATCTCTTTCTTGCTAGCGTGCTTATTGATTATCATTCTCCTATTGATCGTGCATGTGTTGAATGTTTTTCCTATTGTGCCTTGGAATTACAATAATTCTTTCAATGATGATTAACTCTTGCCCAAGACATACCCTCCTAAGAAGCTCACCAAATTCTGCTTCTTCAACCAACACTTGATGTACTTGTTGGTATTCTTGATCACTTCTATGACCTTTCTAGACAAGCCTATTCAAATGTGATAGTACATCTTCTTGTTTGAGTTGAATCCGATTGAGATTCGGTTGCAAGACTGATGGATTATGATGAGTCAAGACCATAGCTAGTCATAAAGTACGATATATTATCTTTTGGGTTGTCTTTAAATTTGATGTTGGTTGGGTTGAGCAACAGTATTTATTTCTAAGAATACATGAGGAAATATTTCAACTCCTCTTTCAAACACCACCAATGGATTCCAAGCCTGTCTTTTGTCTTCTTCAAGGATTAAGCTCACTCTCTCGTATTCAGCTCGACTTCTTCTATTTCTCCAGGCTAATGTATCCAACTGAACCTAATCAATATTTGGTTGCAATACAGGAAAAATATTTTCATTTGGAAGAACCATCTTTCTTCATGGCGGGCAAAAGGAAAGAAAATATCAAGGCGACCGTCTTCTTGTTTCAGGTCCTCAGTAGAGTCACCAAATTTATTTTGGTAAACAGATCTGTCACTTTGATATGTTCTACTATGTGCCCAGTGGAGGAGTGACAAAGAAAAGGTTCCCAATAGTTGGATAGATCATTCTTTGGATAGATCTTCCTCTATGTTTGAGAGCAGAATCTCCCTCATATGATAGGGGTATTTGTATGTTCGAATAAAGTTATTTTGAAAATAAAAAAAGGGGAAACTAGCTATAAATGAACTTAGAAGAAATATACACAAAAAACATACATTTGTTATTAACATTTCATTGACTTCTAACCTCATCACTATCAACTCTAGACCATGCATAAGAAGGTAGTGAAATGAAGCATTGAAATTTGCATGACCCCTATATACCCCAAAGATACCAAAGAAGTTAATAATTTCATATGACCCTTATCTTCATGAAATAGGGAAAGTAATTTTCAAACTTGTTATTTTAATATCACATGATAATTACATAACATTGAGCAAATGAATACTTGACAATCACGGAAACACTTCCAATTTTATTTGTATTCAAAAGATGGAGTTATACAATCCAAAACATTTAGCTGTCCCAAAACTCACAAAGTCCAAAAATTCCTTTAACGATCTATCTTTCCACTATTTATAATATCCTATGAGTAACTACCTCATAACCAACTTCAATCCTGAGTTAGTAACTAACTCTTTTCTGTGCAAATTACAATGAGTTAATAGCTTAAACATTTATGCGCATAAAAAGTCAACTTTCTAACCTTTGACTCCATGAGATGGAAAATCTCAATTTATATAAATAAGACTGAAAATAATACTTGAGACTAACAAATCAAAACACAAAAAAAGAGAATATACAAATATCAAAGCATGATATTAATTCTCAATATCATGGAGAAGCATGTTGGTTGATTACTTGATCCCACTGAACTGGTGTTTTCCACTTGAACAACTTCTATTCTTTGAGAGAATCTACCATGAACTTGTATCTGGGAATGATCACATTGTTCATCTTCAATTTGGCAGTAGCTTGGCCATCCTGAATGTCAATCAAATAATGATAATATGAATGCATGTCACAAGCATCCAAAGCAACTGAAATAACACCGAGTCTCTTCATTCTATCTACATCTGAAACCTGCACATCTGCTAACTTAGTATTGATTCTACCATGAAATTTGCTTAAGAGCACCTGACTGTACATTTGTTGAAATTTTTCCTTTACTGATATATCACCAATAATGTTCATTGTTTCCTCCATTACCTTCATTTTTGTTTGTTCACAAGTTATCAAGAGTTTTTGATACTCACCTAGGCATTGCTTGATATTCTCCAATTTTCAACTTATACTCTTGCACCATGTACTTGATTGATTTTCTTCTTTATGAGAGAAGACTTTCTCAGCAATGAGTACATCCATATCTGTATTAGCTATTCTTTGGAATTCTTTCAAATTATCTTACCAAGACATTTCTTGTTCTTTGGTATTCTTCAATTCTGCGACAATTTCTTGTTCCTGTACATGAAGTTTCATGTGAACATCCTTGGCTTTTCCAGTGAAGTCTAATTTATTTGACTTCATTTGATTAATCCATTCCTCTACCATTTTACTATGTCTCCTGCATTTATGTATATCTTCAATCACCTTCTTTTCAATAATTCCTTCACCATGCATTAATGTCGAAGTTGATGCTAACTCCAAATGTGGATTTGAAGAATCCACAATGGATTTGAAGAATCCACAATGGATTTGATATAGGATGAGAGAACCTATATCTGTTGCTTTAGCTGATCCTTTTTTTCCTTATCTTTGTTTTCTTTGTCAACAAGAATAGCTAGGGAAATTTGAAATTTTTTAACAGATCCCTCATGTGTTGTAGGTCCTAGATCCACCCGTGTCACATTAAAATTGGCCTCACTAGCTTCACTTACATCTTTTTCAACAATAGGCTGGGCTACCTCAACACACAAATTTCCTGATGAAGGACTAATTGCCAATTTGGATGCAACTTTTTTATTTTTGGGTTTGGCTATCCTGTGAAGTGCATTTGCAACCACATCAAAACTAGGAGCTATCAACTGAATAATTCTCTTCTTATTCTGTAAGCTCTGCTGTAAATAGAATGATGAAGATGATGGCAATGATTCTTGATTATTCACAAATGTCGAGCTTAAAGATGTTGGATTGTTTGGAAAGAGTGGAGATTGAATTTCAATATGAACATCATTCATTTTAGCTTCCTCATAAATGAAAAAATCATCATGCTGTGGTAATGAAATAATGATAGAAGGTGAGGCAGAGGGGATTTGTTGATTATCCATGCTAGGAGGATGTTGAGGTGAAATACATTCCAACTCAGCTTCTAGCTCCTGGGAAAGATTCATTGTCTTTCCTTTTGTCTTTAACCTCTTTTTCTTAATGACGGAACTAACTTCACATGCCTTTGCAATATCCTTCCCTTTTTCTGGATCTTCTCCATCATTACCTCCCTTGGATATATTTTTGTGTAGATTCATAACTGGATTTGACCTATGCAAATTAGATAGAAGAGAAGAAATTCCTTGTCCACCACTTCTATCTTTTGAAGTATTACCTTTATGTGGAGGTCGGGTTGCTATAGCCTCAATCCTCTTACTTTTAACCCATTCGAGTATTCTTCAAGCCACATAGGTTGATCTTTCATGAATGCTTCTTATCTCTGGAAGTGACCAATTTATGGGTGGAAGAGGAAGAAGTTGAATCCTCTCAAAATAAAAAGCATCAATTAAATCAGATTCATCATTCTCAATGTCATTCACATTTATTTCAATTTTTAAATCAACTATCTGCTTGATAGTGAGCCTCATCCAATCCCTTTTTTGTACCTCAAAATCATCTTCACAGTCTTGCCGGAAATCTTCTATATTAGGAAAGTGCTCAAATCCGACACCAAGTTCCAACTCTCCTGCAGCATACTCTTTGCTATCAAAAGAAAACCTTCTATCATAAGCGTACAGGTGAATCTTTGTTGTAGACCTCTCGATACTTCGAGCATCTGAGTAGCTCTCACAGCTGTAATAACCGACTCCAATGGGAAACGAGATAGTGCTTTTCCTTTTATTCTGACAAATTTTTTTTACCTATTAAATTTTCTTACACACCTCAATGAGGATCACCTTATCTTCAACAAACCTTGGCAACATGAGAGGGCAGCCATCATAACCTCCTATCTGGATGTATGTGAACTTCAGAAATTGTATGAAGTAACTACCATACTTTTGTACCAATGTTGTTGCTTCTGGAGATATTTAGAGTCCAATGTTACCTTGTAGTTCTCTTACTGTTAGCTGTTAGGGATCCCATAGATACTGAGAGGGGGGGTGAATCAGTATCTGACCGGTAATTAGAATTTCTTAACTTAAAACATGCAGAACATAATATAACAGTGTACCGGTATGCAAGAAATAATGCAATAAACAGAATCAAGAACATCTACATGAAAAGCACACCATAACACAAGATGTTAACGAGGAAACCCGGTGTGGGAAAAACCTCGGTGGGATTTGTGACCCACAATATTCACTCACTGGCCAATAAGAGAATATTACTTACAATAAGGGCTTGCACATGCAAGAAGGCCAATTGCCTAGAGCTCACTGCTCAATGGGAAGTGTCACTGACTTACAATAAGGATTATACAAATCCAATATCTTGTACTACTTTACAATAGCATCTTGAATGCCAGATTCAGTACCGGTTCCTGCTCTATTCTTTACATATACCTCTTGACCTATATTTTGCACAATAGGTCTACCTAATATTTTCCTATCTGCTTCTCTTCTATCATTCAAAATGTCTACAATGATCTCTTTTATATATAAGAGTTATTTTACAATTTACCAAGTTGGCTTACACATTTTTACAATAATAGACAAAATATAATATAACAAAATCCTATCAGCCTCTGTGCCGATATACTTCCTTTCTTCTGTGCCGATGCCAGTGTAGAGTGTGATCTGCTGATGCTGGTATAATGCCTTTGCCGGTGCCATAGGATTGCAAGGTTGCCATCAATGAAAAAACCTTCAATCACATACAATGTCTCATTGGAGTGTGCATATGCCAACATTAACATGGTAAAGGCATCATTAACCCACCTGAAGTGATGATAACTTTCCTCCAACTATAGCTGGGGATGATAATTGTAAATCTGAGTTGCATCATCATAAATGCCTTCAACATTCAACCCTAGTCATTTCTTCATTCTGTCAATGGCGTAAAAGAGATATGATGTCATATAGAAATTATAATCATTTCTCAATTTGAGTAGGTGATCGCAAAGATTATTACTAATAATCTCAATGTAATTAATAAACTGTATGCCTTAACAGATTATGTTTATAAAAAAAAACATTCACCCTTTCAAGTCATTTGAATCCTCATTTCCCATGACCCAATTCAATAAAATAACCATGTTTTCTATATCCTACATCAATAGAGACCTATGCATTATTTTAGGAAGCTATGTTTTCTCTCTTATTGGTTTTTCCAACCATTTTTGAGCTATATTATTCAGACATTGGGCTTCATTATTGACAAAATAGTAAGGCTGACAGGGGTTCCAACTAGTAAATTGACCAATTCGGTGACCAACAGGGGTAAACTTATTCAACTAATGGTGGTTCGAGATCTCCTTATCAATACAAATTGATAAATCAATTTACAAGTTCAAGGCTATGGGCTTTGCTCAGTCAACAAGATCAACTAGGCCCTTTCGAAGTTTAATCATAAAGTCAGCTGCCCTTTTGTTTTTCCTCTGCTACGGGTGAAACCCTTTAGAATAGTAGGGTTGCAATTTCCTCTACTTCTGCTCTATCTGTTGCTGCCAAAATAGTAGGGGGGGCCTGAAGCACCCTGCCATTGGTTATTTAACTTATCGACCTGGAATTGTGACTACTCTATTTGTTCAGGTCAATATTTATGGTCTTTGTTTCTTATGCTCATGTATTAAATCTCGGTCATGAGCCTACCTATAATAGTTTGCTCCATCAGTATACCTTTCCTTCTAAACTAGTTGAATTCTCCAACTATAATCTGGAAATGAGTTCCTCAGAGATTTCGAGCACGCTTTCATTTGTCTTGTGAAAAAGGTTAAGAATGATCCAAAATGGAGCATTTCTAACCTTTACATGTAACTCATAAAGAGGGCCCACACAAGGTTAGAAAGGAAGGTTAGAGATGATCCATTTTGGAGAAATTCTAACCTCTTTTGTGAGAGCTTATAATTGTGAGTTAGAGATGCTCCATTTTGGAGCAATCTTAACTTTTACTTTTTGAGGTTATAAATTTGGGTTAGGAATGCTCGAAAATGGAGCATTCCTTACTTTAATCTCTCAAAGGTTATGATTTTGACTTTTATGAGTCGTTGACCATGAAATGGGAGAAAGGGAAATGAAAATAATGGTATTATAAATAAATTTTCCCTTGAAATGATCACAATATAGAAACCAATTTAAAATATTAAATTGTTTTTGAAAAATAATTTAAATATTTCCCACTAAAATTTAATACCCAAATTTTGGAAAAACGGCCATATCTTTTAAATCGTATGGAGTTAGGCTCTAAAATTTGAAACAAGCTTTCAAGGTAGGAAAATGAGAATATACCTTTATTTGATCCTCATGATGAAACATAGATGAGGGATTTTAATTAATTTTAGAGTGAGGGACATCAAAATTTGAAAATTTAAAATATCGCAAACTATGAACTAGGTTCAGACAAAAAATGGTCATATGGTACAAAATGATTCTTAGGACATGTTCAAAAACTGATTTCCCTCAATTCCTTGTAATTTTCAAAACTCATCCATTTTTTACATTTTGATCGACATGTTTATGATTGACCATAATGTAGATTAAGAATGACAACCTTGGATCACATGCTCACTCATTTTGCAGAGACACATATTTGAGCCTTCATACAACATTAGGGCCAATTCAAATTTTAAATTTTGTGTATTTCAAATGAAGTTCAAATTTTAGGTATTTAAAATGTGGGGCAATAGTTGGATCTGACTAGGAACAAGGACTGCAAAGAACGCAAGACGAACCCAAAATCTTTGGTTTTGTAGGTTAGTGTACTATCCAATAGGAAAAAATTCATGAGGAACGAAAGACTAAAACATTTCAAAGGACCGAAATGATAAAAACATGGAGGAAAGAAAACCTCCACAACAAACCAAAACTGGGATAAGGACAAACATCTATTTAACCTATGTATAGAGACAAATGACAATCCACCCTATTGATTATAGAGTTTCAAATGTTTCCCACTCTAAGGGAGGGGCAAGTGTGTTCCATCCATATAGGCCAAGTAGAATGAATTTTCATCGCAAACTTGTCTGATTTGAAAAAGCCCTCTCCAAAGCAAGTCAAACTTACCATGCATTCCCTTTGGCTCTCTCTTCTTATCCCATAACAAAACCAGATCACCCACCTAAAATAATCTTTCTCTTTCTTTCTTGTCAAACAATTCTTTTACCCGCATTTGGTGTTCTTTGATTCTATCCACTATTGCTTCCCTATGCTCCTCCATCTTGGTCAAGTACAACACTCGCTTTTCTAATGCATTTTTGAATTCATAATTCTCCAAAACTTTTTGTAACTTGAGAAAAGCTAACTCCAAAGGAATAGACAATATTGCCTCTGTACCAAAAACTATTTCAAAAGGAGATAACTCGATAGCCCTTTTCTTTGTGGTACGGTCAGCCCATTGTTCCTCATACAGATGTTTATGCCATGTTCTCTGATTTTCATCAACTAACTTTTAGAGAATGGTGATGATATTCTTATTGTTGGCTTTGGCTTGACCATTTCCTTGAGGGTAGTAATCAGATGCATGTGAGAGTATAATTCCATACTTGTAACATAAAGCTGATATTTCATAGGAGGAAAAATTGGTAGAATTATCAATGATAATTTTGTGTGAGACCCCATAGCTCACCAGAATGTTTTGTTTGATAAAGTCACAAACCACTTATGATGTTGCTTGCTTCACTGGGGCAACCTCAACCTACTTAGTGAAATATTCTATAGCTACCAAGATGTGAGTGTAATTTGCACTGGAATGAAGATGAATAGGACCAATATAATCCAAACCCAATTGCTGGAATGACTCTTCGATGATCACCGACTTCAATGGTAGAGAAACAAGTTGTACTTTCCCTTTGAATTGCTAGCATGTATCGCATTTCTACCCACTCATCGGAATCCTTGAACATCCTAGGCCAATAGTAGCAATTTCTCAGTATCTTGAATGATGTCACTAAAGAAGAGAAATGTCCACCACATGCTTCATTATGGAAGAACTGAAAAAGCTTCTCTCTCTGTTCTTTATCCACGCACCTTAGAAAAGTGTCATCAATTCCCTTTTTGTATAGGACATCACCCTAGATAATATATTTGGGCACCTTCAACTTGATGGTCCTTCTCTCCTTAGGGGTGAGGTGAGTTGGGCACTCTCCATAAGTGAGGAAGTATGCTATGTTAGAGAACCAATCATCTATAGTGTTGACAAACAAGACTAATAGCAATTCAGACTCTTGAGTACCTCTCCTCTTGAAGTGTTTTCGGCCATCAACATGCATAACCCCCACCCTCAGACAAGCTTAGTAGGTTTGATGTCAATATCATACTCTTGAACCTTTGTGACCCAAGAAGCTCTCTTGCTCATTCCAATTTCTTGTTGGGTGAGGATTGTCTTCACAGTAGTATCTGAAACATATATATTAGAATGAGAATTCAAAACATAGAAACATAACTACTTCATAGCCTTCACCACTGCATAGGCTTTCTTTTCAACCAAAGAATATTTCAGCTCGTGCTTCTTCAAAGGAATGCTCATGAAATAAATTGGTGCTTTGGCATTATCATTATGACATTGAGTCAAGATTGCGTATAGTGTAGAATCTGAAGCATAACAATTAATATTAAAATCTTTGTTGAAATCCAGATACACCAACATAGGCGCATCTACTATAGCTGACTTAATTTGGTTGAATGCCCTCTTTCCTTCATCTGACCATTTGAATACCACATCACCTTTCATCATCTCAATAATTGATTTTGTAATCTCAAAAAAATCTAGGACAAACTTTCTTATGAAATTGATTTGGCCAAACAACGAGTGAACTCCAAGCTTTCTAGAAGCTAACAATAATTGTTCAATAGCTTTGACTTGCTCAGGTTCAATGTGAATACATTCCTTCGAAACAATGTGACCCAACAATTTTCCTTTGGTCACTCCAAAAATTGATTTCTTCGCACACTCTGAAAATTGATTTCCTCATATTCAAGGAAATTCCTTGTTGCCTACAACGCTGCAACACACACTCTAGATGATAAGCATGCTCCTCTCAATTCTTGGAAAAGACAGTCAAGTCATCCAAGTAGACAACAATAATTTTATTTCTTAAGTCACCAAAAGATAGATCCATCGCATGTTGAAAAGTGGCATTGGCGTTAATCAAAGTGAAAGGCATTCGGTTGTAATTAAAAGTCCCCCATGAGGTGGTAAAGGCGGTCTTATGTTGATCCTATTGATCCACACTGATTTGATTGTAACCAGAAAAACCATCAAGCATGGACATCATCTCAGATCCAGAAATAGTTTGAAGAAGATGATCCATAACTGGAAGAGGATAGTTATCCTTGAGGGATGCTTGATTTAGGTTGCAAAAATTAACACAAATTCTAATATCACAATTCTTCTTTTTGATGGGAAATATGTTTGCAACCCACATGGAATGATGAATTGGATAAATTATTTTAGCCTTCAACATTTTATCCACTTCTTGCCTTTTCTTTTTCCTAAATGGGGTTGAATCAGGTTTGAGAGAAATATGATGCTTGAATTCTCCATTCATAAACTCTTTAAGATCATCATAGAACCAAGGAAAGACATCAATATATCTTGTCAATAAATCAATGGATATCTTCCTCTCCTTGCAGGTAAGGCATTTTCCAATCAAAACAACTTTAGGATCATCTTCAAAACCTATGTTAACCTTCTCAACGTCTGAAGATCCCGAGGGATTTTGTTCATCTTTCTTCTTTACAAATTGATCATGCTTTTCAAATAAAATTTCAAGAGAAACCAAGCCTTTAGGAATGGTATTACCTTTAAGTTGCAGAATTTCAGTCTCTTTTTCCTCTTCTTTAGTAGTTTGTTGACTTGTCAAAGGTTGATTCTTATCAAAAGACAAATTGGAGAAAGTTTTGCTTCCCTCCAAGAACAAGATGATATGTTTGTCATCATCAAAGACTTGCTAATTCTGATTATTATCTAGCACACTGGGCTGATAGATCATCTCTACTAGATAAACATCCTTATCAAACTCAAGATGAGGAAGTTATAAATAGGCTGAGACAACAAGAGAATCCGCTTTTGTATTCTTCTCTCTTGGAATGGCTTGTATGGAAAAGGTGTCAAAACCTTCGATCTCATCCCACACTTTATTTCAATATGATCTCAGCCTCTTGTTCTTGCTCTGGTATCTATTCTTCACTTGGTTAACAACTAATTCAATGTCTCCCATGACTTGCAACTTTTTGATCTCTTTCTCCTTGGCAAAATCTAGCCCTAAGAGAAGAGCCTCATACTCTGGGGTATTGTTTGTAGTATCAAATGCGAGCTTGTAAGCTTTAGGAAACTTTTCATCTTGAGGGGAAATCAGCACCACTCCCATACCTGAATCAGAAGATGAAGAACTTCCATCAAATTGCATTCTCCAAAGTTTCAAAGATATATCCGGAACTAGGATTTCAGGAATATTTTCCTCTTTTGATGATAACATATAAGTATCCAGACCGGTTTCAACATACAATATCTTTGCCCTTGGATCTTTAGACTTGAGGACTGTATAGTTTGCCTTAGGCTTAGGTTCTAATCTGACTTTCTTGTTGCCAAGAGGTATCAAGGCATGGGACCAATCTAACTGAATTTCACGACCAAGGTCTTTACAAAAACTATGACTTAAGAGCATACCATAACTGGTTGGGATACCAACAACCAAAATATTAAGTTTCAACTTCTTTTGAGGTTGAGTGGCTAAAGCAACTTGAGCATCTTTGATTTGTGCGACAAGGGGAACTTGTTTAGACTCCATTGAAAACACTTTACTGGCTGGTTTGTTCAAAGACAAGCCTAATGCATGAGCAACTTTAGAAGGCATTACATTGTCAGATGCACCAGAATCAATGATTGAATTTCTTAACATACAACCAGCTATATACAAAGATATATAAAAAATGATCTCTCTTATCAGAAAAGGAGATGGCAACAAGGGATGATTCCTTTGAAATAGACCCCTCTTGATCATCATCATCAAAATTGTCACCTGATTCTTGATGTACATCTGAATGAGGCTGCTTGAGACCCTTTTTGATACAATGCACCAATTTTTCCAACTGCTACGAGTTCTTCTTGAGATACTCAAATTGAGAAATTTGCACCTTGGTCTTTTTACAATGTTCTATAAAATCAAAAGAATCTTCAAGAGAAGGTTCCATGTGATCAACAACTTTTTTAGTTTTGCTTGATGATCCTGGTTCTTCTTTTCTTTGCTTCCTTGATAGGATTCACTTAGGAATATCCTTCGCTTCTTAATCTTTTGTAGTAGATTTAGCTTTTTCCTTGAGCTTCTGGCACCATTTTTTTGTGAAAATATTACAAGAATGATTATTTATGTCACTGTCTTTCTCATCTTCCTTTCTTGACTCATGTTCTAAAAAGTTAACTGTAGATGGACCAAATTTCTGATTAGTTTCATCTTTAATATATTCTTCAATCTCTTCACTAGTTTGGTTCATCTGCATAAACCTAGTCATCTTGGGGCATGAAGCTCCATCATGGTCTGTTGTGAGATAAAAATCACACATTGCAGTAGTTTGGCGATTACTGGTAGATGGATGTTCAATATCCAACCTTGGTTTTGGAGAAGGAAGCTTTGGTTGTCGATTTTGCTCATATGGAGTATAATTCCTCCTAGGAATATCTTGATACAAAGGTGGTGGCTTTTGAGGCAACTGTTTCTTTACTGGAGCAAATCATTGGCTAACTTTTGAACCATTGGGTCTGTGGTTGCAGGGTTGGCTTGTTGCATTTTTCATTTTTGCAATTCTTTATTCCATTTTCCCGCACTCAATAAGTCATCTTTGACTTCAATAGCTAACCTTTGCGCTGCTGCAAGATCAACAACTCATCCTCTCCTTATTTGAAAACTTATGTCAGGAGGTTGTGCGCTGATGAAGAAACACTTTTGATTCTCTTATGTAGGATTTTTATCAGCTACAAGTCTACTGACAAGTTTATTTAATCATGCCACAAATTCTCTCACAGGTTCATGCACTTCCTTTTTCATATGAGTCAACTAGGAAAGAAGAAAATCCCCATCATCAACAATCTTGAACCTATCCTCAAATTTATGTATCAGAGTCACCCAATTATTAATGGAATTGGCTGGAAGCTGGTTAAACCATTCAACTATGGCGTTGATTAGAGTTTCAACAAAAATTCAAACAAAAACATCCTCGTACTAAACTCTAAGGATCACACATGCAGTAAAGAAAGCACTGATATGATCTTCTGTGAAAACCTTTCCATCTCTTGAAAACTTAGGAAAATTCTTCCTTGAACCCATTGGCAAGTCATGCAATTGATTTCCCAAAGCTAAAGGACCTATGACTATGGCCCATGGGACTCGTAGAGGATTTTGTTACATGATTGGTTATGCAAAGTTAATAACAAGAGGAGGAAGTAAGGTTAAAGCTTGAAAAGATGGGGAATAGGTATTTTCTTTGTTTGTTGAAGAAGGTCTACTAGTGGACTTAACTTTCTTTTTATGAGTTGTGAAAGGTGTGGAAAAGTTGACCTTTTCTAGTTCAGCAAAATCGGGATCACTGATACCCTTACTTCTATCACCTCTAGTGTATCTCTTGCTTGCCAGCGTGCTTATTGATTATCTTGCTCCTATTGATCTTGCACGTGTTGAATTTTTTGCCTATTGTGCCTTGGAATTACAACAATTCTTTTAATGACGATCGACTCTTGCCCAAGACGTACCCTCCTAAGAAGCTCACCAAACTCTGCTTCTTCAACCAACACTTGATAAGCTTCCTGGTATTCTTGATCACTTCTATGACCTTTCCAGGCAAGCCTATTCAACTATGATATTACGTCTTCTTGTTCGGCTTGAATCCAGTTGAGATTTGGCTGCAAGACCAATGGATTATGACAAGTCAAAACCATAACTAGTCATAGAGCATGATATCTTATCTTTTGGGTTGTCTTTGAATTTGATGTTGGTTGGGTTGAGAAACAAGTTTTATTGCTAAGAATAAACTAGAAAATCTTTCAACTCCTCTTTCAAACACCACCAATGGATTTTGAGCCTGTCTTTCTTCTTCTTCAAGGATTAAGCTCACTCTCTTGTATTCAACCTGATTTCTTCTATTTCTCTAGGCTAATGTATCCAACTACAAAATTATATTTTCTTGTTCAGCATGAACCTAATCAAGATTCAGTTGCAACATAGGAAGAACAATTTCATTCTAAAGAACCATCTTTCTTCATGGCGGAAAAAAGGAAAGAAAATATCAAGGCGACCTTTTTCTTGTTTCGAGTCCTCAGTAGAGTTGCTAAAAATATGTTGGTAAATAGATTTGTCACTTTGATATGTTCTACTATGTGCCCAATGGAGGAGTGACAAAGAAAAGGTTCCCAACAGTTGGATAGATCATTATTTGGATACGATCTTCCTCTGTGTTTGAGAGGGGAAGCTCCCTCGTATGATAGGGGTATTTGTATGCTCGAATAAAGTTAATTTGAAAATAAAAAGGGGAAACTAACTATAAATGAACTTACAAAAAATATACACAATAAAAATACAATTGTTATTAAGATTTCATTGACTTCTAACCTCATCACTATCAAATCTAGACCATACATAAGAAGGTAGTGAAATGAAGCATTGAAATTTGCATGACACCTATATACCCCAAAGATACCAAAGAAGTTTATAATGTCATATGACCGCTGTCTTCATGAAACAGGGAAAGTAATTTGCAAACTTGTTATTTTAATATCACATGATAATTACATAACATTGAGCAAATGAATACTTGACAATCATGGAAACACTTCCAATTTGCTTTTTATTAAAAGATGGAGTTATATAATCCAAAAAATTTAGCTATCCCAAAACTCACAAAGTCCAAAAAGTCCTTTAACAATATATCTTTCCACTATTTATAATATCCTATGAGTAACTACCTCATAACCAACTTCAATCCTAAGTTAGTAACTAACTCTTTTCTGCACAAATTACAATGAGTTAATAACTTAAACATTTATGCGCAGAAAAAGTCAACTTTCTAACCTTTGACTCCATGAGATGGAAAATCTCAATTTATATCAATAAGACTGAAAATAATACTTGAGACTAACTAATCAAAACACAACAAAAGAGAATATACAAATATGAAAGCATGCTATTTGATTACTTGATCTTGTTGAACTGGTGTTTTGGACTTGAACAACCTGTATGTTGTGAGAGCATCTACCATGAACTTGTATCTTGGAATGATCATATTGTTCATCTTTAATTTGGTAGTATCTTGGCTATCCTGAATGTAAATCAAATCATGATAATATGAAGGCATGTCACAAGAATCCAAAGAAACTTAAATAACACTGAGTCTCTTCATTCTATCTACATTTGAAACCAACACATCTGCTAACTCAGTATTGATTATATCATGACATTTTCGTAAGAGCACCTAACTGTCCATTTGCTGAAATTGTTCCTTTACTGATATATCACCAATAATTTTTATTGTGTCCTCTATTACCTTCATATTTGTTTGCTCACAAGTTACCAATAATTTTTTATACTCACCTATGCATTGCTTGATATTCTCCAATTTCCAACTTATACTCTTGCACCATGTACTTTATTGATTTTCTTCTTTATGAGAGAAGACTTTCTCAGCAATGAGTACATCCATATCTATTTTAGCTATTCTTTTGAATTCTTTCAAAGTGTCTTACCTAGACATTTCTTCTTCTTTGGCATTCTTCAATTCTGTAGCAATTTCCTATTTCTATACATCAAGTTTCATGTGAACATCCTTGGGTTTTCCAATGAAGTGTAATGTATCTAACTTCATTTGATTAATCCATTCCTCTACCATTTTACTATGTCTCCTGCATTTATGTATATCTTCAATCACCTTCTTTCCAATAATTTATTCAGCATGCATTAATGTCAAAGTTGATGCTAACTCCAACTGTGCATCTGAAGAATCCAAAATGGAGTTGATATAGGATGAGAGAACCTATTTTTGTTGCTTGAGCTGATCCTTTGTTTCCTTATCTTTGTTTTCTTTGTCAACAAGAATAGCTGCGGAAATTTGAAAATTTTGAACATCTCCCTCATGTGTTGTAGGTCCTAGATCCACTTGTGTCACATTAAAATCCGCCTCACTATCTTCACTTACATCATTTTCAACAATAGGTTGGGCTACCACAATGCACAAATTTCCTAATGAAGGACTAATTGCCAATGTAGATGCAACTTTTGTTTTCTTGGGTTTGGTTTTCCTCTGAAGTACATTTGCAACCACATCAAAACTAGGAGCTATCAAATGAACAATTCTCTTCTTATAATGTAAGCTCTGTTGTAACTAGAATGATGAAGATGATGGCAATGATTTTTGATTATTCACAAATGTCAAACTTAAAGATTTTGGATTGTTTGGAAAGAGTGGAGATTGAACTTCAGTATGGACATCATTCATTTTAGCTTCCTCATGAATGGAAAAATCATCATGTTGTGATGATGAAATAATGATAGAAGGTGAGACAGAGGGGATTTTCTGATTATCCATGCTGGGAGGATGTTGAGGTGAAATACATTCCAAATCAGCTTCTAGCTCCTAGGAAAGATTCATTGTCTTTCCTTTTGTCTTTAACCTCTTTTTCTTAATGGTGGAACTAAATTCACATGCCTTTGCAAGATCCTTCCCTTTTTCTGGATCTTCTCCACATCACCTCCCTTGGACATATTTCGGTGTAGACTCATAGGTGGATTTGAACTATGGGAATTATATGGAAGAGAAGAACTTCCTTGTGTACCACTTCTATCTTTTGAATTATTACCTTTATGTGGAGGTGAGGTTGTTCTAGCCTCAATCCTCTTACTTTTAACCCATTTGAGTGTTCTTCTAACCACATAGGCTGATCTTTCATGAATGCTTCTTATCTTTGGAAGTGACCAATTTATGGGTGGAAGAGGAAGAATTTGAATCCTCTCAAAATAAAAAGCATCAATTAAATCAAATTCATTATCCTCAATGCCATTCAAATTTATTTAAATTTTGTAATCAACTATCTGCTTGACAGTGAGCCTCATCCAATCCCTTTTTCGTACCTCAAAATCATCTTCATAGTCTTGTCAGAAATATTCTATATTAGGAAAGTGCTCAAATCCAACACCATGTTCCAACTCTCCTATATCATACCCTTTTCTATCAAAAGGAAACCTCATATCATAAGGGTACATGTGAATCTTTTCTATAGAGCTCTCAATATTTTGAGCATCTCAGTAGCTCTCATAGCTGTAATAACCGACTCCAATGGGAAAAGAGATAATGCTTTTCCTTTTATTCTGGCAAATTTTGTTGACCTGTGCAATTTTCCTGCACACCTCAATGAGGATCAAGTATCTTCAACAAACCTTGGGAACATGGGAGGGAAGCCATCATAGCCTCCTATCTGGATGTATGTGAACTTCGGAAACTGTATGAAGTAACTACCATACTTTTGTACCAATGTTGTTGCTTCTGGAGATATTATGAGTCCAATGTTACCTTATAGTTCTCTTACTGTTAACATAGTAAAGGCATCATAAACCCACCTAAAGTGATGATAAATTTCCTTCAATTGGAGCTATGGATGATAATTGTAAATTTGAGTTGCATCATCATAAATGCCTTCAACATTCAACCTTGGCCATTTCTTCATTTTGACAATGGAGTAAAAGAGATATAATGTCATATATAAATTATAATTCTTTCTCAATTTGAGTAACTAATCGCAAAGATTATTACTAATAATCTCATCCCAATTAATAAACTGTATGCCTTCATAGATCATGTTGATAAACAAAAACATCCACCTTTTCAAGTCATTCGAATCCTCATTTCCCATGACCCGATTCAATAAAATAACCATGTTTGTTATATCTTCCATCAACAAAGACCTGTGTTATTATCTTGGGAAGCTGTGTTTTCCCTCTTCTTGGTTTTTCCAACCATTTTCTAGCTATATTATTCAGACACTAGGCTTCATTGTTGACAAAATAACTATCTGCATACTATTTGTCTATCTCTATGAATTGGTCTCTGAAATTTAATCCGAACACTATGGAAATAGAGATTGGATCAAGTTTAACCACCACATTACCTTCTCCTGTGCTAATTTCTTTTGTCTCTAGATTAAATGATTTCATGCATTCTAAAAACAATTCTGGGCATTGGACTGATGTGGGGTATCTTGTTGCATGTGCCAATCCACTATCTAGCAACCTCTGAGCGATCAAAGTTTTGTCCTTCTTTTCCATTGATTTCAAAAAATATGGAAGATTCACATTTCCCAATTTAGTATCACCAATGTTTGGAAGCGTACATTTGAGAATGGGTGCATAATCGAGACTATGAAACTTATACTTCATTATGACAGGAAAACTATCACGCAATTGGCCCTATTTTGATGTATTCTTGTAACTAACTTGCAAATAGCATTTGCTTTGGTCGCTTCTCATACCCTGTTTCCAATCTTCTATTTCAGCACAGTCAACGAGAATGACAACAAGGTTATGAGTTTGGTTTTACACCTGCCACTTATATTTGTTTGAAAGTTTCACAATCTTTTTCAACAAAATATTTCGTGCATATCTTGTAATCGTTGCATTACATGAGATGACATCTCTTTGAAGAATTGTGTCAAATAGTTCGCATGCATTGTCTATGTTACCACATCTCTCTGAAGCATTCTGTCAAACAATTCATGTGCATTGTCTATGCTAGCCCCTTGCAGAGGAAGCTTTCATAGAGGGGGAGCAATCATCAATAAAATATTGTTAGATTACCTGAGTCCTGTTACGACATAGCTTACTGCGCTCTCGGTAGTCTTTGTCGGTGCCCCATTGAGAATTGTAGGGCTGACAGGGGTTCGAACTGGTAAACTGACCAATTCGGAAACCAACAAGGGTAAACTGATTCAATTGATGGTGGTTCAAGATCTCCTTATCAATTCCAATTGATAAATCAATTTATAGGTTCGGGCTATGGGCTTTGCTCGGTCAACAAGATCAACTAGGCCCTTTTGAAGTTCATTCATAAAGTTAACTGCCTTTTTTTTTTCTTCTGCTACAGACGAAACCCTTTATAATAGTAGGGTTGTGACTGCCTCTACTTTTTCTCTATCCATTGCTGCCAAAATAGTAGGGGGCTCTAGAAGCACCCCGCCATTGGTTATTTAACTTATCAACCCAAAACTGTGACTACTCTATTTGTTCAGGTCAATATTTATGGTCTTTGTTTCTTATGCTCACGTATTCGATCTAGGTCATGCGCCTACCTGTAATAGTTTGCTCCATCAATATACCTTTCCTTCCAAACTAGTTGAATTCTCCAACTATAATTGGAAACTCAGTTCCTCAGAGATTTTGAGCATGCTTTCATTCATCTTATGTAAAAGGTTAAGAATGCTCCAAAACGGAGTATTTCTAACCTTTACATGTAACTCATAAAGCGGGCCCACACAAGGTTAGGCAGGAAGGTTAGAGATGCTCCATTTTGGAGCAATCCTAACCTCTTTTGTGAGAGGTTATAATTGTGAGTTAGAGATGCTCCATTTTGGAGCAATCTTAACTTCTACTTTTTGAGGTTATAAATTTGGGTTAGGAATGCTCGAAAACGGAGCATTCCTAACTTTAATATCTCAAAGGTTATGATTTTGACTTTTAGGAGTCGTTGACCATGAAGTGGGAGAAAGGGAAATTAAAATAATGGTATTATAAATAAATTTTCCCCTGAAATGATCAAAATGTAGAAACCAATTTAAAATATTAGATTATTTTTGAAAAATAATTTAAATATTTCCCATTAAAATTTAATATCCAAATTTACGAAAAGCAACCATATCTTTTAAATGGTAAGGAGTTAGGCTCTAAAATTTTAAACATGCTTTTGAGGTAGGAAAATGAGCATATAACATTAGTTGATCCTCATGATGAAACCTAGGGTGAGGGATTTTAATTAATTTTAGAGCAAGGGACATCAAAATTTAAAAAATTAAAATATCACAAACTGTGATCTGGGTTCAGACAAAAAATGGTCATATGGCACAAAATGATGCTTAGGACATGTTCAAAAAGAGATTTCCCTCAATTCCTTGTAATTTTAAAAACTCATCCATTTTTCACATTTTGACCGACATATTTATTATTGACCACAATGTAGATTAAGAATGACAACCTTGGATCACATGTTGACTTATTTTGCAAAGACACATATTTGAGCCTTCATACAACATTAGGACCAATTAAAAGTTCAAATTTTGGGTATTTTAAATGTAGGGAAACACATATATATACACATATATAAATACATATATAAATACATATATATACATACATACATACATACATACATACATACATACATATCTGTGTGTGTGTGTGTGTGTGTATATGTATATGCGTATATATATATATATATCTGTGTGTGTGTGTGTATTTATATATATATATATATGTATATATGTATGTGTGTATATATATATATATTTATATATATATATATGTGTGTGTGTGTGTGTGCATATACGCACATATACTTATATACATATGTTAGGATTCCCATAGATGTTGAGAGGGGGGGTGAATCAGTATCTGACCAATAATAAGATTTTCTTAACTTAAAACATGTAGAACATATTAATGCAGTATACCGGCAAATAGAAAGTAATGTAATAAACAGAGATAAAAGCAACCACATGAAAAACACACCATAAAACAATAGTTTAACGAGGAAACCCAGTGTGGGAAAAACCTCGGTGGGATTTGTGACCCACAATATTCACTTACTGGCCAATAAGAGAATATTATTGCTACAAGAGGGGCCTGCACATGCAGGAAGGCCAAGTGCCTAGAGCTCACTACTCAATTACAAAATGGGAAGTCTCACTGACTTACAAAATGGATTATGTAAATCCAATGTCTTGTATTGCTTCAAAATAGCATCTAATATGCTAGATCCAGTACCAGTTTATAGCTCTGCTTCTTACATAAATCCTTAACCTATAATTCGCATAATAGGTCTGCCTTATTTCGCCTAATTACATTCCTCCATGCTTACATAATTGTTCTACAATAATCTCTTATATATATGAGTAATTTTACAATTTGCCAAGTTGGCTTACAACGATTTTACAATAATAAACAAAATTCCTGTCGGCTACTGTGTCGGTATGCTTTCTTTCACTATCGGTGTCGGTGCTGGTGGTCTGTGTGTCGGTGTAGAATCTGACTTTGCTGGTGTCGGTGGATTGCCTTGCCGATGTCATAGGATTGTAAGATTGCCATCAATGACAAAACCTTCAATCACTTACAATGTCTCATTGGAGTGTACATTTGCCAACAATCTCTCCCTTTGGCATTCATGGAAACACTCATGAGAAAAATTCAAAAAGTGCATCCAAAAATTGAAGTCCAAAAATTCTTACCAAAAATGTGTGCTCCTTCTGAGTAGATGATCCCTAAGTTATTGGATTTTTCTCATACCACTACTCCCCCTTTGGCATCAATGACAAAGGTTGTCAAAGTGTCAATAGAGTGTAGTTTCTTGTTTCAACCTTGTAACTGGTTGGTTACAATCTAAAAAAGATCTGCCAAAACCAGATTCAAGCTCTCAATGAACTTTTTGTTGTCTTTTATTGCGGCCTCTATCCTCTGAACTGTATCGGTGAGGTGTTGCATTTGCTCTGCCAGTGTTTTCTGTCCTTGAATTAGGGCATTAGATATTTCTTTCCTTAAGGTGGCGAGGTAGTCCAGTTTTGGACTTAGTCTCCATTTAAGATCCTTAGCCTTACCTTTTATTCTTTCCTTTTCTCTTTCTAGCTTTAATAGTTCTTCCTCAAAACCTATTATCTTCTGCTCAAAAATTGATAATGAATCAGATGAGTTAATGAAATTGTCAGCTAGTTGATTTATTTCCTCCTGTATCTTGCTGATCTTCTTGTCTATATCAACTGTCAAAAAGTTAGTCTTACAAGTATCTCTATACAAAGTTTTGATTTCCTTTAATGTTCTACATAATTCCAGTAGAAATGTGTCAAACTGCCTTGTACACTTCTTTATTTCTTCCCCAAATAATTTGTGTTTTTCCTTCTCTAATCTCTCTTTGAATGCTTCCTCTTTTATTTGTTCAACTATCATAGTGTTTTCAGTAATATACTTAGACAAAGTGTCAAGTTGACTCAAAGAATCTTTATTATCTACATTACATTTTGGAGCTATCATCAATAGCTTTGTATGCTTGTGAGCTACAATCTGTTATTTTCTTTAAGGAGTCCAAAAGAACTTTTGTTACATTAGTTTATTTGAATCTTGCAGTTGAAGTGCCAACACTCTGTATTCCGTCGGTGGGAGCAATATCCTTGCTTGTGGTGACCTCTAGTAGGTCAGTTTGTGTTTCCATTTCCTTAAGCAAAGGTTTGTCTTGCCCAGCTGATGATGGTGGTACTGACTCTATTTGAACCTATTGTTGTGATGGATCCTTTTGCTCTGCTTGTTCTTCTATGTTACCATCTACTAGTTTACCTTCTGTGTTATCTGTTATCGGTGCCTCACTAGCCATATCTGTCTTTCCAGTTGTGTCCTTATCTACCACAATGTTAACTTTCTGAGTATCAATGCCAACTATGTATAACACCTCAGAGTTAGGATTTGTGTCCTCTTGTGGTATCTCCATACTCTCATTAGTCAGTTGATCTTCAGTTGTAACTATCGGTGGAGTATTCAAAGGCAGTGGAGATAAGCTGTCTTTTATTTTTATGCTCGGAGGTCCACCAACCTTGCCTTTTCCCTTATCCTTATCTTTCTGATATACTTTGATAGGTTTAGGATTTCTATACTCTTCCTTCTTTTCTTTCTCAACAAGGAATATGTCTCATGCATTAGCAGTTTCCTCTGCAACCTCATTTACTATACCAACCATAAGTGCTACATGCCGGTGTGCAGTTGAGAATACTATCCGGTTAGCCTCTAAGATCATATCATCTATCTCCTTTGGTGAGTTAATAGGATAAACAACAAGTAGTTTCTCAATTTTTATTTTCTTGTCAAGTTCTACAACAACTTTCCTTCTAGCTTCAAGTCTCTTAAATAGTTCTACCGGTAATTCATCTACAACTTGCATCAAAAATTTCTTATAGATATCCAAGTGTAGAATTACATTGTTTTCAACTTTTTCTTTGTCATCAATTGATAATGTAACATATAATTTATTGATGTTTTTCAGTTGTCCATCCTCTGTTATTTCATCTAGTAGTTTGTCAATTGGAGCAATGTTTCGTTGAGTCTTCTTCTTGGGTGTTAACTTTTTCTTCTTTGGAGTTGTCTTCTTAGTCGGGGGCCTTACTGACTATTGTTTTTTTCTGGTTCTTCTAGGCGAAGGTGTAGATACTGGTGAAGATTCTCTTTTCCTCACAACTCTTTTAAATGTAGCTGGCATATCACTCTCCAAAGAATTTGCTACTGGTGAAAGGTGAGTTTCTGGCTGTAGTGTTTCTAACTCATCTTCAGTGATATCGGTTTGTTTAAGTACATCTTCTTTGATAGGCTTTGCTTGCCTAGATCCTCTTCTTACTGTTGCTTCTACCTTATTTACCCTTTTCTTTGATTGAATTTGATTCTCAATATTCTCAGCACTGCCAAATACCTCTTCTTTAGGTTCCTTGGGTGCTTCTAGAAGGGCTTTTGCATATGTTTCAATTATGTTGTCATCAGTTTCATAACCCATTTTAGTAACCCAAATGGTTCTTGGGACAACTGCCTCCATCTAGATCTCATCCTTCTTAATAACAAAGCATATTTCATCCTTATACTTATCTATAATTGTTTGTGATAATCTGACTCTGGTCTTCATCCGGGCCTTTAATGCTTGAAAATATTCATTTATATTCTTTTCTCTATTTTCACCCATGTTGTGCAGTAAATCAGACAGTTGTTTGCCTACCGGTATGTCAAAACCTAGATTTTTGTTGTCAATACCGAGCACCTATTTTGTTATGTGCAACATTAAACAAACAAGTAGGTTACCAAATCTAAATGTCCCCTTTTTGTCTTTCTTGATCTTTCCAAGATTATCAATCAGTTCATCCTTCAACCATTCACACACATCTATTTTTGCATTATCCTTGATCATATCATAAGCACTCTTTATGCATAAACTAGAAACTGAATTTAACCTATTTGCATGTGTTGTTTTGTAGCCTAGAATCATGGTAATGAATCTGACATTGATGTCAGTTACATCATTCACTCTTAAAGATCTCTTATCGGACGTTGCACCTGTTAGGTTGATCACTAGGTCATTTGAGACCTTCTTTGTCTTATTAGGTCTGTTACCAGTGGAGGGTAACCCCGTTACAACTTTTACTGCCTCTTTAGTAATTTTGTGGATTGAATCCAACTAGAAAAATTCACCATGAACCCTACTTAAAACTATCCTTATAACATCCTTAGGGAATTCCAGAATAGTGAGGATTTCAGTGAATCCTAGGGTTTTGACTATTTTGTGTTCATGTTTCACATTACCAGAATCATCACAAATTATAGTCTTATACATGTTCTTAATTTCCTTATCACCTAATTCTTCTATGTGACAATGAATGTACATTCTAGGGTCTTCTGCAAAAACTACTCCTTTGGGAATTTGAGAAAATGCACCAACATTATCATCCTTCTTAGCAATTTCAGGAACTAACTTAAATACGGGCCTAGGGCATTTGATTACTTTGACTACATTAGGGTTTGCTATGAATTCAGGTACAGAAGAAGATGCCGTGATTATAAATAACTTTCTCTGCCTTAGGAATGA
Organism: Cryptomeria japonica; assembly: GCF_030272615.1. Lineage (NCBI taxonomy): Eukaryota > Viridiplantae > Streptophyta > Pinopsida > Cupressales > Cupressaceae > Cryptomeria > Cryptomeria japonica. Next base: position 244,128,330 of record NC_081410.1, on the reverse strand, counting down.
TTGATTGCTGAATTTCTTTGCTACTTTGCTCAGAATTTTCGCGCTCTTCGAATGTTTGAATGCACAGTGAAGTATAATGGAGCCAAAAACATTGATTTATAATGTTAATTTTGCCAACCACCACATTTAATGCTTGTCGGTTAAGTAATGACTTAACTTATCTATTGGTATAGAAGTAATTTCAACTTCTTACCATCAATCGAGGGAATTATAGCATGTTTCACATTTCATTGCCAAACCCTCAAATAAATTTTCTTCAGTTAGATGAAGACTCTCCTACCAGTGGAATGTTACTCTCTTCTGCCGGTGGAGTGTTACTCTATTATGCCAGTGGAGGAGTATTCCTATCAACATTTAGTTCTGATTTCCTGATCCATTATTTTGAGAATTCCTTCTTTACTTCTTCAACCTTTTCTTTACCTTTCAAACTAGGACCTTTGTTATTTACCGGTGAGGACTTGCTTCTACAAAATTTTGCAATATGTCCAATCTTGTTACAAGCATAACAAGACATTATTTTTCTGAATAGCTTTTCCATAACCTATGTCGGTCTATGTTCTGCATTGATTAGATAAGTGTCCAAATCTTCCACAGACATAACATCTCACATTCATTCTACAATTCTCTGAATTATGACCAAGTTTGTTGCATTTTGAACACTGACCGGTGGGTGTATTGGTATTCTGATAATTTCTAGATCTACATTGATTTTCTCTATGACCATACTTGTTACAGTTAAAGCATTTGCCATTGAATTTATAAGTAGTAGGTTGTCTTACCGGTTTGCCATGATCTTGTGTGTTTGCAGTACCGAAGCTTTCACCAGCTTCAAAGCCAAGACCATTAGTGTCACGATTAGGTTTCTGATTCTTCAACAAGTCACCAAGTTCTTCTGAGCTTTTCTTGAATTTTTCTTTATGTTGATTTACAGCAACCAGTTCTCCTTCCAAGATACCTTTTTGTCTCATGAGTTCATTTAAGTCATTCTGTGCATGCATCAGATTTGTCTTCAACATATCATTTTCATATCTAAGTCTTGTGTTTTGATGTGCAGCTTCATTCGGTCTTCTAGTCAAGTCTTCTTCATTCTTCTTTCTATCTTCAATTTCTTTACAAAATCTCATAGTCATATCCTGCATCTCATTCTTTGTTGTCATGTTTTCTTGTTTCAGCTTATTCATCAGATCACTAAGAGTTTCCCTTTCATCATTCTCATTTTGCATCTTTTCACAAAGTTCTCTTCTCTTATTTCTTGCAATAGTAAGATTTTCTTGAAGTGCTTGAATAATATCCTGTGCAGCCTTTAGATCATCTTCAAGTTTGATATTTTTCAATTTTTCTACATCATAGTCTTAGAGAGCTGCTTCTAATTGCTTCATCAAGTGTTCCATCTCCACCGGTGTCAAGATCTTCCTCAAGCTATTAGGCTTCTAACAAAAAGATGACCAGGCTCTGATACCAATTGTTAGGATTCCCACAGATACTGAGAGGGGGGGGGTGAATCAGTATCTGACCGGTAATAAGATTTTCTTAACTTAAAACATGTAGAACATATTAATGAAGTATATCGACAAATAGAAAGTAATGCAATAAACAGAGATAAAAGCAACCACATGAAAAACACACCATAACACAATAGTTTAATGAGGAAACTCGGCGTGGGAAAAACCTCAGTGGGATTTGTGACCCACAATATTCACTTACTGGCCAATAAGAGAATATTACTACTACAAGAGGGGCCTGCACATGCAGGAAGGCCAAGTTCCTAGAGCTCACTGCTCAATTACAAAATGGATTATGTAAATCCAATGTCTTGTACTGCTTCAAAATAGCATCTACTATGCTAGATCCAGTACTAGTTTATAGCTCTGCTTCTTACATAAATCCTTAACCTATAATTCGCATAATAGGTCTGCCTTATTTTGCCTAATTACATTCCTCCATGCTTAGATAATTGTTCTACAATGATCTCTTATATATATGAGTCATTTTACAATTTGCCAAGTCGGCTTACAATGATTTTACAATAATAAATAAAATAAATTACAAACAAAATTCTTGTCGGCTTCTGTGTCAGTATGCTTTCTTTCATTGTCGGTGCTAGTGGTCTATGTGCCGGTGTATAATCTGAATTTGCTGGTGCCAATGGATTGCCTTGCCGATGTCATAGGATTGTAAGATTGCCATCAATGACAAAACCTTCAATCACTTACAATGTCTCATTGGAGTGTGCATTTGCCAACAACATATACATATACATATATATATATCATATCATGATCTTTTGTCTCGAATGTTTTCCATTAATTGCAAAATATTGTGTTATATTGCCTTTGATTAAAAGTAACAAATTTAGAAAACTTAGATGTATGTCTAATTTAATACTCATGTGATTGCTTTCTCAATGCCTTCATGATTAAATTGATACATGTGTGATTGAACTAAACAAACTAAGTTTTTAAATAAATTATACTAGTGATGATGTAATGTAATTATGTTAAAGTACATGGCCAATGTGATCTAATTAAAGTATATCTTAATTAAACACAACATGATGTAATCTAACACAATACATAAAGAGAATCAAATGATAAGCTAGCATAACAAAATGTAAGTACCTAATAAATTACACAATGAATCCAAGACAACCAAAACTAAAGATGTTTGTCAAGAATGAAGCAACACATATCAAATAACAATTATCTAATACCATATTCTTTAATTAAGACATGTTAACATATCACTCAATTAAAATAAAAGGTAAATTATAGAAAGAGAAGAAGGGAAATTTCTAAGAATAATATCTAAAACTTGATGAATAGCATTTATGGGTTCCTTAAGAGGTGTACCTTCCATATCTGCAATTTTGTAAGCACCTAATCTATAGACATAAATGATGATGTATGGTTCAACCTAATTCAAACTAAACTTTCCTTTTTCTTCTCATAAAGGATTCACATTGCTTTGATTATCATATAGCACTAACTCACCCACAAAGAAGGGGCGTTGAATAACCTTGTCATTATAGCTTCGTTGTATAGTCTTTTGATAAGATTGGATATGCTCAAGAGTGTGTATGAATTATTCATCAAGCAGTTCAAGTTGTTGAAGACATTGTTCTCTATAAGAGTTTTCATCAATTATCCCCTTAATAGAAATTCTTAGTATAGGAATCTTTAACTCTAGAGTCATAATTATGACATCATCATAAACAAGATTGTAAGGAGTGTTACTAGTAGCTATATGAACACTTATCTGATAGGCCCAAAGAGCATAGGTCAAATGAGTATGTCAATCCTTACCATGTTTATTTACAGTCTTATGAAGATTTTTTTCAATGATCTTGTTAGAAGCCTCAACTTGACCATTTGATTGAGGATAATATGGTGTAGAAAAGCAATGTTGAATATAAAATTTCTCAAGGAAATTTTTCACATATTTATTTTTAAATGAGGTACCATCATCAGAAATAAAAGTGGAAGGTATACCAAATCAAGAAATAATATTATTTAGAAGAAACTGACAGATTACATCAGCAGTAGTGGATCAAAGAGGAACAACTTCTACCTACTTTGTAAAATAATTTGTGGCAGTGAGAAAAGTATGTCCTTATTTAGGAGGGGAAATTTTACCAATAAGATTCAAACCCCACAAGGAAAAGGGCCAAGAATCCACTTGCAACCTAAGTTCATGTGCAGGAGCATGAATCAAATTGTTATGTTGCTGACATTGATGACACTTTTTGACAAAGTCAAAGGAATCTTTTTCTATAGTTTTCCAATAGTATCCCATTTAGAGAAACTGTTGAACCAAATATTTACCACCAAAATGCCCCCCACAAGCACTTGAATGTGCTTCCTCAATAGCAATGAGGATCTCAGTTTTGTTGAGACAACGAAGAAGAAGACCATTATAACCCCTTTTATAAGGGACATTGGAAAGAATAATGTATCAGGTAACAAGATTACAAATTCTAGCTCTGGTGTTTTTACTCAAAGAATCTAGAAAAGTACTATCGGTCAAATATTGCAAGATATGAGAATACCATTCATCAGAATCTAAAGCATAACAACAAGCCATGTCACTGGGACTATCAGTAATAGCAGGGAAAGAAAGATTGTGAATAATGAAATGATAATCCACAAAAGGATCTTCAAGGGATATGTATGAGGGAAGTTACACTTATCATCACATCCACATGTCAATTGACCTTTTGAAGGATATGTTCTACAGTATAAGATGTGAACTTCTCTAACAGTGATAAGGCCAAGTTATGATATTGTGATAGTTTGTGTGTTTAGCTCGATAAGTTCCTATAACATGTCTTATAATTAATTATGAATCACCATAGATACACAAATGTTGAACATTAAGAGATAAAACCACTTTTAAACTAGAAATAAGTGTTTCATATTCAACAATATTGTTAGTATAAAGGAAATTGAAATGATTGGATAAAGGGATTGGTTTCCCTGAAGATAGTGTTAAAATTACACTGGCGCTTGAACAAGTTCAACGCTTAGATCCATCAAATTACGATTCCCAAGTCTTAACAATATCAATGAGAAGAACAAAGTCATAAAGGACTATTGATTAGGTAAAGTAAGAGGACAAGGAGCATCATCCAAATGGTCAATTAAATCTTGTCCTTAACTTGGCTTTTGAGAAACAAATTTGAGTTCAAATTCAATTAACATCATAACCCATTTCACTAAGCATCTTGAAAGATTGATTTTAGAAAATAGATGTTTTAAAGGATCAAATTTGATGATAACATTTGTCTCAACATTCAAAAGATAATGTCTCAACTTCTAAATTTAAAAAACAAGAGCAAGACATTGCCTTTCTATCATAGTATATCAGACTTCACAATCGAGTAAAGTGCGGCTTATGTAATAAACTAGACACTCTTTACCATCACAATTATGGTGTGCCAATAAATCAACAAGCGCATGAGAAGAAGAAGCTATATAAAGAAGAAAGGGTTGAGTAGGAATAGTCGGTTGCAAGATAGGAGGGTTAGCCAAATAAAATTTTAAATCCTGAAAATCTTTTTGACAATCCATATTCCATCAAAAAGTAGTATCTTTCTTAATCAATTGAGTAAAAGGGAAAGTTTGATCCGCAAGTTGTGAGACAAAACTATGAATAGCTTGATTTTTTTCTTGTAAGCTTCACAATTGAGAAACATTTCAAGGAGGTGGCATGCTCATGATGCCATCTATTTTATTTGTATCCACCTCAATACCACGTTGTGACACTAAGGATCCCAATAGTTTTCCACTATCCACACCAAAAAAATATTTTTGGGGATCCAAGCGCATGTATTTGCAAATTCTTTCAAAGATTTGGTGAAGGATACTAACATGGCCTTGATGAGAGATAGACTTAACTAGGATATCATCAACATAATCTTCCAATATTTTATGCATGTAATCATGAAAGATAAGGTTCATAGCATGTTGATAGGTGGTGCTAATGTTTTTCAACCCAAAAGGCACCACAAACCAAAAATACGTACCCCAAGGAGTGGTAAAAGAAGTTTTGAATTGATCTTGAGGATTAACAAAGATTTGATTGTATCTAGAGAAACCACCCATAAAGGATAACAAAATATTACCAGTAGTAGAATCTGCTATCGTATCATTTTTTGGAAGCAGAAAACCATCCTTCAAAGAAGCCTTATTGAGATCTCAAAAATCGGTGCACATTCTAATCTTGTTATCAAGTTTCGCAACAACAACAATAATCAAAATCCAAGGAGAATAATCAATAAAGTGAATAAAGATACCTTCTAGAAGTTTTTATATTTCAGCCTTAACAAGCAAGGCTATTTTGGGATTTATTTTCCAAATCTTTTGCTTCACGGGTTGAGCATAAGGAATTAATACAATATAATGAGTCACAATCTTAGGATCAATGTCGGGCATATTAGAATAGATCCAAGCAATTTTTTTAGGGAATTCATGTAATAAGATAGAGTATCCATTTTTGTCATTATCACTTAAGCACTTCCTGATCTTTATGACTTTCTCTTAATTATAAAAAATCCATTTAAAATTAATGGTATCACTCACAACAAATTTACTTTGTTGAGGAACATCCATTGGTTGAGGAAATTCATGAATCATCTCTTAATTATCATTTCCTAATTCAACCTCCTTCCCAAAGTATATATACTTCAACATAAACTAAACAATAGGGGAATCCATAGTTATGGTGATAGCGAGGAAGATTGTCATATAATCCCAAAAACTTAGCCAAGGAATCATCAATACAAAAGATATCAAGGGAAGGTGGATGAGAATTAGAATCAATGAATTCAGGATATGTTAGAGAAAGTGATCTAGAAGATAAAATGATATTCACATTAACAGATGGTCTCTTAGAGGCTTTGGTGGGATTAAAAGGATTATATCCAAGTTCAAAGGATGTTTCACGAACATGATTTTACAAAGAAACTTTTATCCCTTGTTCATGTGCACCACAACCATTGCCATTATATACACTCTTAGCTAAGATATGAAAACCAGGACCATAAAGAGAAGCCATTTTTGTAAGGGAAGGTGTAGCCTCATATGTCTTAACATTATAATTAGTTGAAGTAGAAGAAGTTTTGGATTTTGAAGTAGCCACAAAGTTGTTACTAAGTTGTTTAGACAAAGTGGGTTTCTTTTTGGGCTCAACCATATCATGCTCCTTATTAGTCTCAAGTTCTACTGGGAGGATTTTATATTCTCCTATAAAAGAAGGTGTAAAATCTAAGGACTCTCAATAATCCCCTAAGAGTACATCCTCAGATGAATAAGTATCTTTAGGAGAAGATGGTGATCCATTTTGAATGGAAGAAGAATTAGGAGTACTCAGAGAAGTAGTAGGAGTACTTGGAGAAGAAGTAGGAGAACTCGAAGAAGATTTGGAAGATGAGGTTTGCAAACAAGCTTGTAAATTGGTATCAACATACAAAGTATACATCTTGTTATTGTAGATGAATTTAACTTGTCTATGAAGAGTAGAAGGAATAGCTTGCATGCTATGAATCCAAGGTCCTCCCAACAAAATATTATAGGTAAGACTATCGAGCATGACTTGAATAGGTGTAGGTAAAATAACAGGTCCCGCCTTACCAGGCAAGGTTATAGTACCTAAATAAGTTCTAGAAACATTTTCAAAACCACAAATAGAAAGATATTTGAGTTTAATAAGAGAAGTATCCACATTTATCGTAGGCAATAAATCAATGCTACAAACATCAAGGATAGATCCATTGTCCACAAGGGTTCATCTTATTGAATTATCATTAATAAGGACAATAAATTATAATCATAAAAGGATTGTATTGATGTTGAATCACTTGAGATGGTAACTCATCTTGTGATAATGCAATTTGAGCTTTAAAATATTTTTACGGAGTTAGTCAAAGAAGCCATATTATTAGGTGACACTATGGGCGGGACATCTAAATTATTTAAAGGATAATTTAACATTCCTTGATGTGTGGATGAAGTTTGAATCAAATCCCAAAGAGATATCTTGACAGGAGTAGCTTTAAGTTGTTCAATAAGATCGTACTCTTTACCAAGATGTTTTGATATACAAGATGCTGGTGGAATAATAGGTTGAGAAGTAGGAAGTGAAGAAGGTATAACCAGAGGAGGATTAGGTTGCCTATTGTTTCTTATATTATATGTGTGAGAAACCAATTTATAAGTGTCTCAGGTAATTTGTTTAGCATACTCATAAGGAATCTTAGTAGGATATGCTCCTTGCACGGTAATAATTATTTTGTTAGGAGTGAAAAAGGCATAAGTAGTATAGCAACATTGAACCAAAAAGAGAGGCTTGTTAAGAGGTTGAGAACTTGGTGAATGAAAAACCCCTTGAACTAAAAAGAGGGGTTTATTAGAAGGTGTTTGAAAGTGATGGTATGATGAATCAATAAGGATGCAAACAACTACTTAGAGGGGGGGTGAATCAGTAGATAAAAAACTGACTAAACTTTCACCAAACTCAAAAAACAACCTCTCAATTCAAACTCAGAATTAACTGGTTCAAAAACTAAACTACAAATTGCAATATCAATGTCAAGTATACCAGTTTGACTGGCATATCAGAATAATAGTAAAACAACTCTGAAACTCTCAAGCCATTTAACCAAAACATCCAAAAACTTTATTGACAAAAGTAAAAGCATATTTTAGATTATTGTCAGTCATCTTATCATATCTAAGTGGGTTTATGATGGGAATGGGTATGGGATAGACTAGCCTAGTCTATGCTCTTTGATCCTTTCCTCGGATCACTAGGTGTTCTAACCACACCCTAGGGTCTCTAGGATTTCCCTTTCTTGTGGAATCCCTTGACCTTGCCCAATCCACCCACCAACAACTTGCAATACTTCTCCTAAGGTCTCACCTACTCATGACATTCAAAAGAACCCTTATTTAGGCTAGTAAGGGTTTGGCTTGTCCTACACCTTCTTAGGTCCTAGCAAGGATAGGACAGGTTTTAGACATGGTTTTCCATCCATTCATGTTACCCCAAGATGTTTAGGCCTTCCTATTTGTTACCGATCTCACAATTTTGTTTCTTCCCTGCAAAATAGGGCTACAAGAAATGAGCCCAATTAGGCCTCCATTTCGGACTTTTAGGGCTCTCTCTTGCAAATGATGACCCAACTTGTGAAACTCCCCAAAAGGACTGTTGTTCAATTGGAAAATGCTCAAATATTTTCTAGGTTTTGGGACTCCAAGTGTCCGGACACTACCCTAGGTAAATTTTGGGGTTTTTAAGGGTTTTTAAGAGGGTTTTTGGGCCTGCCAGGGTCACAGTGATGATTTGGTGCTTCTAACACCTTGTTTGGATTGGTGGAATCTCCTTCTTGTCACCAATTCTTCTCCACACACCCCTCTACAACTCCTCCAAAGGGTGCATCCTCCTCTAACCTTCCTTTCTCTCACGGGCCTCTACAACCTTAACCCTTCCTAGTCGGGCATTGTCCAGTCTCGCCTAGGAGTGGGTCTTTGGATGGCTTCCCTACATCTTCAAGGGGCCTGCTTGCTTTGAGGTAATGTACAGGGTCTACACTCTTATTCCCCATGGTTTCATGGTGATTCTACAATGGGGATAGGAGTTGTCAACCCATTGACACAAAACAGTCCAAAACTGGACAGTGAAAGAGTGTTTTACAAAATATTTACAAAAGACTCAAAACCTGCACAACACACTAAATATAATTGCTCAAAATGGAAGATTAAACACAACACAAAGCTCTCAACATAGTTTAGTCTACAAAACAATCCATTATCACTCTCTGATGCTCCATTTGTGCCGACTGGCAACGAAATCACAGTCACAGTCAAGGTCTCTTTTCTTGGGCCATACAAAAACTAACATCCAACCTATCATTTTAGGGTTTTTAACTATATATAGTATCCTTTCCTCAGTCTGTGTTCCAAAATTAGGGTTCTCCACACTAAAATAAGGTTTTTGACCTATTAGGTGGAAAAGTTGCTTGACAACTTTGAAAAGTTGTCATGCAACTTTTTGCAACTTTTGAGCAACTTTTACAAAGTTGCTTTTCTTAACTCCTAGGCCTACATTGGGCTATCCTATGGACACCACCATGCTAAAAGGACCCCAAAATCATCAATGGCACACATAACCTCTCCTCCACAAGAAATCTCAACCAAGACTTGAGAACCTAGGACCTAAACTAGGACCTAAATAAGACCAATGAGCTCATGGCTCTTATTACATTTACAATGGCTTCTCAAAGAAGAAAAACACCAACAAAAACCAAAAGGAGGAAGACCTTAGAAGGGTTCTCCTGCACCATACTCCCCCTATGCACAAAATTTAAGGAACTAGGGGAGAAATGAGAGCCGGGTCAATACCAAGTTTCTTGAACCTGCCCTCTTCAACCCAAGTGGCTTTAGACTCAGGTTGACCTGCCCACTTCACCAAGTGTTCCATATAGACCTGGTGTCTAGTATACTTTTTCACCCTTGACTCCAGGATCTCCTCTGCTATGGGTTGCTTCACTTGAGGTAAAGCATTCACATCCAAGTCTTGTAGTACCTTGGCTTGATTCTCAGTTTGTCCTGCTATTTCACCCTTGTATAGTATCAGGTCAGCAACATTGAAGACTAGTGATATAGCCAAATCTGAAGGAAGATCCACCTTGTAGGCATTTTTACCATATTTGGATAGAATTCTACAAGGTCCTACCCTCTTCATTTGCAGTTTAGTAGGCTTTCCGCTTTGCATTCTAGCCTTGCTCAGATGGACCATCATATAGTCACCCACTTTGAATTGAACCTCTCCTTTTCTCATCCACTTTAGCTTTGAGTTTTTGAGTAGACTATAGGATGGCTCTCTTGACCTATTCTTGGACCTCCTTGATGGTTTGAGTGAAGTCCTCTGCTTGGCCACTCTTCATCTCCATGGAACCAAGTTCTCTTAGTTCACATACTCCCCTTGGATGTCTGCCATAGACAACCTCAAAAGGACTCCTTCCAGTGGTCCTATTTACACTGTCATTGTAGGCATACTCCACTTGTGGAATGACTAGATCCCATGTCTGCCCATACTCCTTGGTTAGACACCTTAAAAAGTTGCCTAACACCCTATTAATGACTTCAGTTTGACCATTAGTTTGTGGATGGTAAGCTGAGCTAAATGATAAATTGGTCCCTAGTCTTTTCCATAAGGTTTGCCAAAAATGGCCCATGAACTTGCTGTCCCTATCTGAAATAATACTTAGTGGGAGTCCATGAATCCTTACAATCTCCTTAAAGAAGAGATGTGCAACATAGCTAGCATCATGAGTAGTTTTACATGGAATGAAATGGCTCATCTTAGAAAACCTATCTACTACCACATAGATGCTATCCATACCTATCTTTGTCTTGGGGAGTCCTAGTACAAAGTCCATGCTCACACACTCCCAAGGCCTATTTGGGACCAGTAATGGCTGATAGAGGCCTGCATTACTTGACCCTCCTTTGGCTCTTTGACACAGACCACATTGCTCTACATACCTTCTCACATCCCTTGGCAACCTAGGCCAATAGTAGTACCTCTGTACTAGATCCAAGGTTTTATTGATCCCAAAGTGCCCACTTAGACTACCATTTTGTTTCTCTTGTATGAGATTTTCTCTCATGGATCCTCTAGGCACACATAACTGATTACCTTTGAACAAGAGACCACTTTGAAGAGTGTATTCTACATACTCACCATGAAAATGATTCTCAAACTCTTTGCATACCTTGTAGGCTAATGAGAAGTCTCCATCTACTTCATAGAGGTCCTTGCAACCTTCTATTCCTATGCTATACAATTGTAACTCTTGGACAGTCAACAACTTCCTGCTTAAAGCATCTGCCACCTTGTTGAGTTGCCCCTTTTTATGCTTGATGGTAAAAGTAAAGGATTGGAGGTATTCCATCCATTTCAAATGTCTATTTCTAATCTTCTCTTGAGTGTTATTGTAACTCAAAGCCTGGTTATCTATGAACACCACAAATTCCTTTGGGAGTACGTAATGCCTCCACTTTTTGAGAGACTGAACTAGTGCATACAACTCTAGGTCATAGGTTGAGTACTTCTTCTTTGCTTCATTAAGATTCTCACTAAAAAATGCCACAAGCCTTCCCTCTTGACTCAATACACCCCCTACTGCAATGCCACTTGCATCACATTCCAATGCAAATAGCTTATCAAAAGTAGGTAAGAGTAGGATGGGTTTTGTGGGTACTTCTTGCTTCAATAATTGGAATGCTTTATCAGCCTGTTCAGTCCACTTGAATTTGGTTTTTAGGCCTCCTTTTATGGTGTCAAGTACTGGTGCACATATGCCACTGAAGTTCCTCACAAACTTTCTATAGAATTGGGCTAAACCATGGAAACTCCTAACTTCAGTCCCTGTTTTAGGGGCAGGCCAATTCAAGATTGCCTCCACTTTGCTTGGATCCATCTTCAAGGTTCCCTTAGACACCACAAATCCCAAGTAGACCAACTCTTGCTTCAAAAAGACACACTTCTCTAAGTTGATTGCCAACTTCTCTTCATGCAACCTCTCTAGGACTAACCTTAGATGTTCTAGGTGCTCCTCTTTGGTTCTACTATAGATGAGTATGTCATCTAAGTACACCACCACAAACCTACCTGTGAAGTCCTTTAACACCTCATTCATCAACCTCCTGAAGGTGCTTGGGGAATTGGTGAGTCCAAATGGCATCATAAGCCATTCATACAACCCTTCTATGGTCTTAAAAGTGGTCTTCCACTCATCCCCCTCCTTGATCCTAATCTGATGATAACCACTCTTAAGGTCTAACTTAGAAAAATACATGGCACCACCTAAATAGTCAATCAGATCCTCTATCCTAGGAATAGGAAATCTATACCTTATGGTGATCCTATTGATTGCCCTTTAATCAGTGCAAAGTCTCCACTTGCCTCCCTTCTTTGATGCTAGCACTACCGGGACTCCACATGAGTTGATGCTCTTCTTGATCAGTCCTTGATCCAACAACTCCTACACTTGTCGTGCCACCTCCTTGTTTTGATCAGGTGTGAGCTTATATGAAGCTTTATTGGGTAGGGATGCACCAGGAACAAAGTCTATTTGATGGCTCATGGACCTTCTTGGTGGAAGTGTTGCAGGTGCTCCATCACTCACTATGTCCTTGTACTCTTGCAATATTTGCTTCACCTCCTTGGGTACCTCTGTCTGCAACTTGTCTTCCTCCTCCTTTGGCTTCACAAAGATGGCACATCCCACTATCTCCTTTTCATGCAGCAAGTGTAAGAACTCTTTACCAGTGTTAAGTAAGACACTAGGTGTTCTTGAGGTTCCTTCATCATCCCCTGTCAGAGACTAAATCTTAAAGGTTTTGCTATCCTTCTTGAAGGAAATGGAGTTCTCCTCTCCATCATAGATCACCTTCCTATCAAATTGCCAGGGTCTACCTAGCAGTAGATGACAGGCATCCATGGGTAACACATGACAAAGGATCTTATCCTTGTATCCTCCAATAGAGAACTCTACCCAAGTCTGTTCATTGACAAGCACACTCTGCTCTTGATTCAACCATGTTACCTTGTAAGGGCTAGTGTGGGGTATCCTTGTGAGTTTCAACTTCTTGGCTACCTCATCTGATATGATGTTATCAATTGACCCTGAATCAACTATCACCTTGCAAACTTTACCAAGGATCTTGCATCTCACCCTAAACAATGCTCTCCTATGGTTAGGTTCACCCTTAACCGACTGTCTTATCAAGACTCTATTGAACATCAGATTTTCTCCAATCTCTGATTCAATATGGTCCACCTCAGGTGTCTTGCTACTTGATGTGTCTTCATGGGCATAAGCAACCCTTTTTCCACTATAGTTTGATGATGTAGGCTTGTCAGGGCATCTATAGGCTGGGTGTCCCAATTGACCACAATTGTAGCATTTCATGGTTGCAAAGTAGGAACTGCTCCTGCTAGTACCTCTGCCCCTATTTAGGCCCCCTTGTGTACCTCTACCTTGAGAATGACCTCCTCTAAGAGTGGTCTCACTGTTATGCTCATTCAACTTGGACTCTCCTTGATTCCTTTGTTCACTTGTCTTTCTTTGGTAACTACCTCAGTGATTCATTTGATCTCTACCTCTGCCTCCACCCCTGTTGTTGGAGTCACCCTTCTTTTTGTTCCTCTCTTCTACCTTAGTAGCAAGTTGATGACACTTTTGGACAATGGTAGGATTCCATAGGCATATCTCCTCTTGGAGGCTCCACTTTAGACCACTTAGATTACCTAGCCACCTTGATGGATTCTTCTTCTTGGACTTTGGATCTAAGACAAAGCTTTTGAAATTCCTCTATGTAGAAGGCCACATCAAGATCCTTCTTCTTTAATCCCTATCTCTTCTTATGAAGTTGGACTTCATAGTCCTCTGGCAAGTAGTTCTCTTTGATCTTACTCACCATGGCCTTCCAATTTGCAATAGGTAGCTTCCCCATGCTAATCCTCTCCTCTTGCAAGTATTTCCACCATGTCAAGGCTGCTCCCCTTAGTCTAGATTTGGCAACCTTAACCTTTTGGGCTTCTGTTACACCCTCACACTCAAAATGGTTCTCCATACCCTCAATCCATTCCATGACGGTGTCAATATCCATCCTTCCACTGAATTGTGGCAATCCTTCAAAAGCTTTTGTATTCAAAGCCTTGATGGCCTTTACAAAAGGTTCTTCATTGATCAAGGGGTCTAGTTCAGGTATAATGTCATCTATATCAATAGTTTTCTTGCCTTTATCCTTGGTGTCCTCACCCCAGAGTCCATGTGCCCTCTGATCAACCACTTCTTGGAGCTTGTCCCTTATCTCACTCATAGCTTCTTCAAGGAGTCTATTTTTCTCCTTCTACTCTTCTACCTCCCTAGCCAGCTCTACATTAGTGACCATTACGTTCTCCCCTACTGATTCACTAGAATATAGAGACATGCACGGTCCACCAAATCTTTAACTTGGCTCTGATACCAATATGATGGGAATGGGTATGGGATAGACTAGCCTAGTATATGCTATTTGATCCTTTCCTTGGATCACCAGGTGTTCTAACCACACCCTAGGGTCTCTAGGACTTCCCTTGCTTGTGGAATCCCTTGACCTTGCCCAATCCACCCACCAACAACTTGCAATACTTCTCCTAAGGTCTCACCTACTCATGAGATTCAAAAGAATCCTTATTTAGGCTAATAAGGGTTTGGCTTGTCCTACACCTTCTTAGGTCCTAGCAAGGATAGGACACATTTTAGACATGGTTTTCCATCCATTCATGTGCCCCCAAGATGTTTAGGCCTTCCTATTTGTTACCGATCTCACAATTTTGCTTCTTCCCTGCAAAATAGGGCTACAAGGAATGAGCCCAATTAGGCCTCCATTCCGGACTTTTAGGGCTCTCTCTTGCTAACGATGACCCAATTTGTGAAACTCCCCAAAAGTACTGCTATTCAATTGGAAAAAGCTCAAATATTTTCCAGGTTTTGGGACTCCAAGTGTCCGTACATTGTCCTAGGTGAATTTTGGGGTTTTTAAGAGGGTTTTTGGGCCTGCCAGGGTCATAGTGATGATTTGGTGTTACTACCACCTTTTCTGGATTGGTGGAAGTTCCTCCTTCTCACCAATACTTCTCCACACAACCCTCTACAACTACTCCAAAGGGTGCATCCTCCTTTGACCTTCCTTGCTCTCACGGACCTTTGCAACCTTAACCCTTCCTAGCCGGGCACTGTCCAATCTCACCTAGGAGTGGGTCTTTGGATGTCTTCCCTGCATCTTCAAGGGCCTTGCTTGTGCTGAATTAATGTATAGGGTCTATACTCCTATTACCCATGGTTTCATGGTGATTCCACAATGGGGATAGGAGTTGTCAACCCATTGACACAAAACAGTCCAAAACTGGACAGTGAAAGAGTGTTTTACAAAATATTTACAAAAGACTCAAAACCTGCACAACACACTAAATCTAATTGCTCAAAATGGAAGAGTAAACACAACACAAATCTCTCAACATAGTTTAGTCTGCAAAACAATCCATTATCACTCTTTGATGCTCCATTTGTGCCGACTGGCAACAAAATCACAGTCACAGTCAAGGTCTGTTTTATTGGGCCGTACAAAAACTAACATCCAACCTATCATTTTAGGGTTTTTAAATATATATAGTATCCTTTCCTCAGTCTGTGTGCCAAAATTAGGGTTCTCCACACTAAACTAAGGTTTTTGACCTATTAGGTGGAAAAGTTGCTTGACAACTTTGAAAAGTTGTCATGCAACTTTTTGCAACTTTTGAGCAACTTTTGCAAAGTTGCTTTTCTTGACTCCTAGGCCTACATTGGGCTATCCTATGGACACCACCATGCTAAACGGACCCCAAACTCATCAATGGCACACATAATCTCTCCTCCATAAGAAATCTCAACCAAGACTTGAGAACCTAGGACCTAAACTAGGACCTAAATAAGACCAATGAGCTCATGGCTCTTATTACATTTACAATGGCTTCTCAAAGAAGCAAAACACCAACAAAAACCAAAAGGAGGAAGACCTTAGAAGGGTGCTCCTGCACCAGTTTAGCAGTTAAGAAAATTAACCACATCAAACATAACCACAAAAACATTCACCACTTGACACAATGATTTTGATGTGGAAACCCAAATGGGAAAAACAACGGTGGGGATGAATACCCACAAGTATTCTAAACTCTTCTGCAGTTTGCCCTGTTAGGAGACAAGCCTATTAAAGCTTTACAATTAGTCCTCTTAAGAACAAATCCTATTAGGGACCACCCAGTTAAGGGATTAACTATAATGCCCTAGTAGAAGCAATACTCTATTAGGAGTAACCCGAGTAGAGGATTTGAAATCCAAGCTAATGGATCACCTAGTTAGAGGATTTAGATAACACTAACCTTGTTAGAGCTTACCCTGTTAAGGGATTTGACTGTTGTAATTGTTAGAGAACAATAGGGGTTTGCTGATATGGTAAATAGTACTCGTTTGCTTGAACAGATCCTTTTCATGCTCCTATCTCCCTTCACACATACTGCAGATACATCCCCTGGTTTGACAACCAATCACTCTTACACTTAACCAAAATTTCCACCATTACAACAAAACAACTCATCAACCTTATAAGAAAAACAATAGGTCGGTAACACATCACAAACCTAAGATCTCATAGAGATTACAAACAAATCAGTTCAAGTATGACCGTTGAATTACATAAAAATCATTGCAAATTATTCAAGACAACCTCAAACGCTCCTTGATCACCACTTCACCGATCCTTGTAACTCATTACACGGTTTCCACTTCATGCAATGTACTCGCTCATTCCCAAGATAAAACCGTTATCTCTATGTGCCAAAAACCATTTGAAAACTCTTTACATACAATATGCATACGTGGTATAATCATTACCATTCATCATTTGATCATAAACAAATACAACTGATTCACCAAGATCCATTAGTTAGGGTTTGACACATCAATAGGTAGGGTTACTAGTTGATCTCACTGCTTCTCAAGTAATACTAGTTTCTTTCACTAGCTCACCTACCGGTTGCAAAACAACATTATTACAACATCATTACTGGTTATAATTGACATCAATGACAGTATAATAGTTCATCAATGCAATCTTCATGCAAATGCCAACAATCTCCCCCTTTGGCATTGATGGCAATACAAGAATCAATACCCTTGATTATTATGATTGTGTATAGGAATCATGGTTTACATTTTACCATGTACTCTCCTTCAACTGATTCTCCATGTCTTCAGCTGGTAACTGGCTATAGATCTTCTCTCTGTCAATCATATAGTTCTTCTCCCCATAATCATAAAGTTCTTCTCCCCCTTTGATAACAATGCCAAAGTGAAAGTAAAACATGCAGTGTCATACTTCACTATTCTGCATCAACAATCTGCAACTTGATGCTCCCCCTGTGGAATAACTCCACTCTACACCAATCCTGCTTCAAGATTCTTCAATTAGCTTCGGGAATGATGTATTCCACATCTACTTAATTGACCTCATGTAGGGGCACAACCCCTAGCTGACCTCTAAGATACTTAAAAGTAGTCTTAGGAAGAGGTTTAGTAAAGATATATGCTAGCTTCTCCTTGGTAGATACATGCTCCAATAACACATCTTTACTCTGTTTTTTCTCTCTCAAGAAATAATATTTCAGCTCAATATGCTTAGTTCTAGCATGCAACACTGGGTTCTTTGAAATATTTATTGCATTGGTGTTGTCAAATAAAATCTTTGTTGGTTCTGTGATCTTCTGCTTGAATCCTTCCAAAATATGTTTCATCAAGATTGCCTGGGTACAATTCATATACGCTGCAACATATTCAACTTCAGCAATGGACTGTGATATACAACTCTGCTGCTTGCTACTCCATGATACAAGTCTTCCTCCAAGAAAGAATGCACCACCTTGTGCTCTTCCTATCATCAACATTACCTACCTAGTCCGCATCTGTATAAACCTTCAAATCAAAGTTACCTTCATATGGATACCATAATCCATAGTCAATAGTACCTTTCAAATATTTGAATATCCTTTTGGTTGCTATCAAGTGTGTCTCTTTTGGATTCTTTTGAAATCTGGCAACTAAACCAACTGCATGAGCAATATCTGGTTTGTTGTGAACAACATAATGCAGTTTCCCTATCATTGATTTGTACTCCTTTTCATCAACAGATGCGGCATCATCCTCCTTAGATAGTTTACAACCTGTAACCATTGGTGTCCCAACTGGTTTACAGTCACTCATTCCAAATTTCTTCAATACCTCTTTCACATACTTAGATTGTATGATAAAAATACCACTCTTCATCTACTGAATTTTCAAACCTATGAAGAGTTTTATCTCTCCTACTAGAGACATTTCAAATTCACTTTTCATTTCATTTGCAAAGTCATCACTCATGTCATCATTGCCTCCAAATATGATATCATCCACAAACACTTCACTAAACAATATCTTATCTACTTCAGATTTGAGATATATATTGTTGCCTTCACTAGTTCTCTGAAAACCTATCTTCATCAGGTGTGAATGTAGCCTTTCATACCATGCTCTCAGTTCTTGCTTCAAACCATATAGTGCCTTGTGTAGTTTACACACCATATCCTTTGCATCAGTTAAAGCATAACCATCTGGCTGCTCAATGTTTACTTCTTCTTCTAGTATTCCATTTAGAAATGTTGACTTCACATCCATTTGATATACTTTGAATCCCTTATATGCTGCAAATACAAGTAGAGTCATAACACCCTCCAATATGGCAATTGGTGCAAATGTCTCACCATAGTCTTCTCCTTCCTCCTGTGCATAACCTTTGCATACCAGTCTAGCTTTGTTTCTTACTACTACTCCATCTTCATCAAGTTTATTCCTGAATACCCATTTAGTACCTATCACGTTCCATGTATTTTTCTTCTCAATCTGGTCAAGCTCCTCCATAGATTTAATCCAGTGATCATCTCCAAATGCTTCCTTAGCAGTTCTAGGCTCAATAGTGGAGATCATGCAAGAATTATCTCTAATTCTTCTTCTGGTTAATACTCCAACATATTTATCTCCAATAATTTGGTCAGGATTATGATTGAGTCTCGCATACCTTGGAATGACATGATCATTATCTTCAGGTTCTTCTTCCACACTATCATCATCTTCTTCTGAATCTACCTGTTCCGATTCAATTGGCACTACAACATTCACTTCACCAGCTTCTGGCTTCACCGGTTCTGGTTCCAAAACTAGAATGCAAGGTTCATCTTCCTTCTTTTCCTTACTGGTTTCTCCTGAAACTTCAGGACACTCATCCACTCAGACATAAACACATTCAATGATTCTTTATGTCTGATTGTTGTAACATTTGTAGGCCTTACTCTTGGTGGAGTAACCAAGAAATGTGCCTTCATCACTTTTAGCCTCAAACTTACTAACATAGTCACCTCTCTTGATAAAACATTTACTGGCAAAAACCTTAAATAACTAACATTAGGTGATCTACCATACCAGTATTGATAAGGAGTTTTTTCCTTACCTCTCTTTACCAATATCTAGTTCATAGTGTAGACAGTTGTGCTGACAGCTTCTCTCCATAAATTTTTTGCTACTCCTTGTATAAGCATTGTTTTAGCAGCTTCAACAACTAACTAATTGTTTCTCTCTGCAATACCATTTTGTTGTGGTGTCCTTGGTGCAGAAATCTGCCTCTTAATACCATTGTCTTCACAATATCTAGTGAATTCCTCTGAAGTAAATTCACCTCCTTGATCAGTCCTCAGACACTTTATCTTCTTACCACTTTCCTTTTCAGCTAAGGCCCAGAATGCCTTCAAGAACGTGATCCACATCATTCTTGAGCAATCAGTAGTGAAGATCATAAAATATTTGTCACCTTGAATACTTTTAGTCCTTATTGGTCCACAAAGATCTGTATGAACCAAATCTAACAAATGTTCTACTGAGAAAGATTTTCTCTTAAAAGTTGAGGATGTCATTTTTCCTAACTGACATTCCTTGCATAGAGCATTCACCGATTTGTCCAACTAAGGAAAACCTCTTACCGAGTTGTAATTACTGACCTTAACAATTTTATCAAAATTTATATGACAAAATCTCCGATGCCAAAGCCAACTATCATCTACTTTAGAAATTAAACAGTTGTTGACTTTAGGATTCAGGTGAAACAGGTTACCTTTTGTTTGCTTACCGATTACAATTAGTTCACCTTTTCTCCCATAGATTTTGCACATTCCATTCTTGAATTCCAATGGATAACCTTTGTCATTGAGTTGAGCTACACTTAAAAGATTGTGCTTTAATCCTTCAACCCAGTAAACATCATCTGCACTACTCTTTCCATTAAGAGAAATGGTTCCCTTTTCTTTTACCATGTAGGGTGAGTCATTTCCAAATCTCACAACTCCTCCATCAAACTCCTTCAATGTAAGAAATTTACTCCGGTCACCGGTCATGTGGTGTGAACAACCAATATCTATGATCCAATCATTAGAACTATCCATATGAGAAACTAATGCCTTCTGATCAAATGACTCCTCTTTAATATCAACAAAGACAATGTCTTCATTAGCATCTCCCTCAGATTCCTCATCAGTGATACCACCATCAACTGCAATTAGACAAGCTATTTTGCCTTTTCCTTTGTAGTTCTTGTACTTCTCACACTTATGCTCATTGTCCCCATTAGGACAGTTAGCTACAATGTGTCCAATCTCGTTACATGCAAAATATTTCAAAGGTAATTTACCTCTATACATACTGGTACCTCTGGGTAACCGCTTGGCCAACAATGCTTCTGATGAATAATGATGAACAGTTAGTACCAAACCGGTACTGAGAGGGGGCGGTGAATCAGTACAGACAAAAACTTTCCCTAAAGCAATTTGACTACAAAGACTACACTTAACTGGTAAACAGCAACACCGGTCTAAATCAGGGCACTATCGGTAAAACACAATGAGAGTATGAAAGACATAAACCAGTAAACACGTAGACCTCCACACAATTTAATATCTCATTTCCACTTCACCCGTATGCATAAACAAGTAATATATCATTAGAAATATAATGACTGTTGGTTCAACATGCTTTACCACTTGACAGAAAATATTAAAGCATCACATGAAAAGCATTACACATGACGCACTGATTTTTCATGTAGAAACCCAACTGGGAAAAACCATAGTGGGGATGAATACCCACAAGCTATTCTTTGAACTCTTTTGAAGTCTGCTCTGTTAGGAGCCTAGTCTGGTTAAAGACTTTTACAATAGGTTGTGCTAGGAACTGATCCTGCTAGGGATCACCTAGTTAAGGGATGGCTAAATACCCGATTAAAGGTTAGAACCCTATTAAAGGTTACCTCGCAAGAGGATTTGAAGAACTCATTGAATTGAGTCACCCTGTTAAAGGATTTACACAGAAGCCTGTTAAAGCTACTAGGTTAAATGTTAGAACCCTATTAAAGGTTACCTCGCAAGAGGATTTGAAGAACTCATTGAATTGAGTCACCTTGTTAAAGGATTTACACAGAAGCTTGTTAAAGCTACCTGGTTAAGGGATTTTCCAACTGCTGAAATGGTTAGAAGTCAACAAGTAATACACTGATATGATAACAACACTCAATGCCAAGATAGATCCACTTTAGCTCCTTTGCTTCTGTAATTACACTCTATAGGTATCGACACACTTCTTCGATCCGGCAAGAATCAAGTATCTCTTCACTGGGATACACACAAAACATTTTCCAACAACTTCAAAATTAAAAACATCATCGACCTTATAGGAAACAGATAGGTTGGTAGCATTAACCCTAAACCCAAAACATTGGGGTTTAACAATTCAATCGATTCAATCCTGACCGTTAATCATACTGCATTGAATACAAGTCTTGAATAGATCTCAAGACATTCTCCAACGTTCATTCTTTGTTGCTTTAGGAAGTTGATAACCCATCACGTGCTCTCCACTGTTTACAGAAACTTCGCACATTCCCGAGGTAGATAGGATCAATCTCCATGCAAGATCCTCAAGTAAATCCTTCATGCGCACAAGGCTGACATGGCAACATGATCTGATCTTCATTACAATGCTAACTCATCACAAGATGTCATCAGTTGAATCACACAGGCTTGGAATGCATCAATCGGAAACCCTGAAGCTAAGACTACCAACTAGTAGTCATGCCAAATGAAACCCCGATACCAAACATCCCATATACCAGTTCTCATTCCAACATACCACTTCACTTTTTCACATATACCGGTTCACAATATCATACCGATTCTCTTGCCAGTTTTCTTACTTCAATGTATCGGTTCATACTTCAGCATATTGACATCAATGACAACATACAATATCATCATGTCATCAAGATCTGCACATATGCCAACAATCTCCCCCTTTGGCATTGATGGCAATATACAATGTTATCTCTTTGCTTCACATCTTCTCCCCAATACTATAGATATCTTCTCCACTTCACATCTTCTCCCCAATACTACAGTTATCTTCTCCACTTCACATCTTCTCCCCCTTTGACAACAATGCCAAAGTGCAGGCACAAACAACTATGTTCCACTATGTTGCTCCCCCTAAGGAGTAGCATCCTTCAACACACCAATCCTAAAAAAGATTTATCAATACAGTACATGATTGAAGTGGAGCACACACCTTTAGTTCACCTCTTGAAGGGGAAGCACCCCTAATTCACCTCTTAGATAGGTAAATGTAGCCTTCGGTAGAGGCTTGGTGAATATGTCTGCTAACTGCTCCTTAGTGGAAACATGTTCCAATACAACCTCTTTGTTCTGAACCTTCTCCCTTAAGAAATGATACTTGAGCTCAAAGTGCTTGGTTCTTGCATGCAAAACCGGATTCTTGGAAATAATAATTTCACTTGTGTTGTCACATAATATACCCATCAGTTTAGATATAGGAACTTTGAAACCACTTAATACATGCTTCATCAAAATTGTCTGGGTGCAATTCATAAATGCTGCAACATATTCTGCTTTTGCTGTAGACTGAGAGATACAAATCTACTTCTTTCTCATCATGAGACTAGTCTACCACCAAGAAAGAATACACCACCAGTTGTTCTCTTCCGGTTGTCCACATTACTAGCCCAATCTACATCTGTAAACACTTTCATGTTGAAATCATTACTGTATGGATACCATAATTCATAGTCAATATTTCCCTTTAGATATTTAAGAATCCGCTTGACTGCTACCAAGTGGGATTCTCTTAGACTTTTTTGGAACCATGCAGTAATGCCTACTACATGTGTAATGTCTGATCTGCTATGTACTACATAGTGCAACTTACCAATCATTGATTGGTATTCCTTCTCATTCACCAATGTTGAGTCATCCTCTTTTGATAATTTACAACTGGTCACCATCGGTGTACCAACCAGTTTGTTGTCTTCCATGCCAAAGGTCTTCAACATCTCTTTGACATACTTGGACTGAGTGATAAAGATACCATCTTTCCTTTGTTGAATCTGTAGTCCAATGAAGAACTTAATCTCTCCTATAAGTGACATCTCAAATTCCTTCTTCATCTCATTTGCAAGATCATGACTCATCTTGTCATCTCCACCAAAAATTATGTCATCAACAAATACTTCATAGATCAGAATTTGATCTCCTTCTAACTTCAAATAGATATTGCTATCTTCACTTGTTCTTTCAAATCCAATCTTCACAAGATGGGAGTGTAAGAATTCATACCATGCTCTAGGTGCCTGCTTCAATCCATACAAGGCTTTATGTAGCCTACACACCATGTCACTATCTTCTGATAGGGAAAACCCATATGGTTTCTCTATATACACCTCCTCTTCAAGTATTCCATTCAAAAATGTAGATTTTACATCCATTTGATATACTTTGAATCCCTTGAAGGCTGCATATGCAAGAAGCATACGAACTCCTTCCAATCTAGCTACTGGAGAAAAGGTTTCTCCTTAGTCTTCTCCTTCTTCTTGAGAATATCCCTTACACACTAGTTTGGCTTTGTTTCTTACCATTGTTCCATCTTCATTCAGCTTATTTTTGAAAACCCATTTGGTGCCAATGACATTTTTATGCTCGAGTATGGGTACCAAAGACCATGTACCATTCTTTTCTATCTGGTCAAGTTCCTCTTCCATATCCTTGATCCAGTCTTCATCTTTATGTGCCTCTTTAAATGTTTTGGGCTCAAATTCAGAGATCATGCAAGAATTTTCTCTGACCTTTCTTCTTGTAAGAATTCCTGCATCCTTATCTCCTATGATTCACTTTGGATCATGATTTAACTTTACATACCTAGGAATGATCTTAGTTGTTTCCTCTTGATTTTCTTCTTCATCCTCATCTTCATCAGCATCAACATCTACCGGTTTAGGAGCACTGTTACTGGTACTAGGTTGTTTTGCAACTAGTTCCCAGAAGGTTACAACTGGTTCATCTACCACTCACTCACTATCGGTTTCCTCAAGTTTCTCAGAGGTTTCATCAACTCTTACATTAATACTTTCAAAAATTCTCTGAGTCCTATTGTTGAAACACTTGAGAGCTTTTCTCTTGGTGGAATATCCTAAGAATATTCCCTCATCACATTTTGCATCAAACTTGCTCTGATGTTCACTCCTCTTGATATAACATTTGCTACCAAACACTCTAAAGTAGCTTACTACAAGATTCTTACCAGTCCAATACTCATAAGGCTTTTTATCCTTACCTTTCTTGATGAGTACTTGGTTCGTAGTGTAAACTACAGTGCTCACCGCTTCTCTCCAGAAGGCGTGAGCAACCTTCCCTTGAATCAGCATCGTTCTGGTTGCTTCAACTACAGTCTAGTTGTTCCTCTCTGCTAGGCCATTTTGCTGTGGAGTCTAGGGGGTAGACAGTTGCCTCTTGATGTCGTTCTCTTCACAGTACTTGTTGAATTCACCGGAAGTGAATTCTCCTCCTTGATTAGTTCTTAGGCACTTAATCCTCTTACCACTTTCCTTTTCGACTAGTGCTCTAAAAGCTTTGAACTTTCCAAAAGCTTCTGACTTATCTTTCAAGAATGTGACCCACATCATTCTTGAGAAGTCATTAGTGAGAATCATAAATTACCTACCTCCCTGCACACTCCTGGTTTTCATGGGACCACACAAATCAGTATGCACAAGATCAAGTAAATTGTCTGCAGTGAAAGATTTACCTTTGACAGTTGAGGAAGACATTTTCCCCAGTTGACACTCTCTGCACAAAGGATTCTCTGGTTTGCTCAGCATAGGCAATCCTCTAACTGCCTTGATCTTACTAGCCTTCACAATATTATCAAATTTTACATGGCAGAGTCTCCTATGCCATATCCAGCTATCATCAAACTTAGCCATTAGACATGTACTAATATTTGCATTCAGCTGAAATAAGTTACCTTTGGTGTGCATACCGGTGGTCATTAGTTCACCACTCTTTCCTCTTATTTTGCACACTCCATCTTTGAATTCTAGAGGGAGTCCATTATCTTTCAGCTGGGCAACACTCAAAAGGTTGTGCCTGAGACCTTCTACCCAATACACATTATCAGCATTTCTTTTTCCATTTAGAGAGATGGACCCTCTGCCTTTTACCATACATGGTGCATCATTACCAAATCGGACCACACCACCATAATACTCTTCCAGAGACAAGAACTTACTCTGGTCACCAGTCATATGGTGAGAACAACCACTATCAATAATCCACTCATTGGAATTATCAAAGCAAGAGACAAGAGCCTTCTTGTCTGACACATCTTCCTTAACTGCTATAGACACAATGTCTTCACTTTCTTCATCTTCTGATTCCTCATCAATGACACCTTCATCAACTACTACAAAATAGTTTCTCCTATTTCCTCCTTTGAACTTCTTGAACTTCTTTGGTTTGTCCTTATTTTCACCATTAGGACAGTTTACAGCAATGTGTCCTATCCTATTGCAAGAAAAGCATTTCAAAGGGAGCTTACCTCTGTATTTACTAGTTCCCTTAGGAAGTCTCTTGTCAAGAAGAGCTTCAAATTCCATTAGGATCTCCTCATCATCCATTTCTCTGCTTTGTCTTGGTTCACAATTGGTACTAGCTTCTTTTCCCTTTCTAGATGGTGCAGTAGATGCTCTAAAGGTTGATTCAGTCTTCTGAACACTACCATCATAATTGTTTATCTCATAAGCGGTCAACTTAGCAATGATAGAATCAAGGGACACCTTTGTCTTGTCAATAGATCTCAACTCTTGAATAGCGGAAACCCTTATTGTATAGACCAGTAATAAAGTTCTCAAAACTTTGCTGACAATGGTGGAATCATCCATTGTGCCCCCTGCACTCTTGATGTCTCCAACAACAGTTTTAATCCTTATCCCATATTGTTGAATGGTCTCTCCTTCAACCATTCGCATATCTTCAAACTTTCCTCTAAGGCTTTCTTCCTTAGCCTGCTTTACATGCTCATCACCACCATAGATAGACTCCAGAGTATCCCATACATATTTGGGATTGTCTTTATCTTGAACATCAATAAACTCAACATCAGAAAGGTTGTTGATAAGAGCCTCCATGACTTGTCCATTCTCCTAAATTTCTCTTATTTGATCATTGGTGAGAGTATTGGTAGGGACAACATAAGTATTCTCAACATAGCTCCAGTGTTGAGCACCCATACTTTTGATGTATATCTTCATTCTATCCTTCCATATCTTAAAGTTATCTCTGTTAAACTTTGGACCTTCCCTCTTCATCATTAGAGTAGGATCTTTTCCTCAAGCAGTTAAGCTTACAACACAGAGGACCTGGAGGAGGCTCTGATACCAATTGATGAATAATGATGAACAATTAGTACCAAATTAGTACTGAGAGGGGGGGTGTGTTGGAACCCTAAATTTTGCAATTTTTAGAATTCCAGATTCCAAGACAAGAAATGAGAAAAATTCTCTCTCTCTCTCTCTCTCTCTCTCTCTCTCTCTCTCTCTCTCTCTGTATATATATATATATATATATATATATATATATATTGAATAGGTACAAGTAATATGTTTTATATTTGTTGCACAATATGAAACCATAACATAAACACAATAATGGGCATAAAAAATGGATTGTGAAGCACCAAAGGGGGTATTTACATCATTTAAAGACCATTTATCCATTATATACCCATAAAATAGCCTTAAAATACCTCTAATATGCCTAAACAACTTGTAAAGTGACAATTAATTACATAAACTAAGGCAATTTCGGGATTTGGAATTATTTTTATTTAAAAGGGGGGTGTCTTTTCACCCAAAGGGGTATGAAAACCATTCAACCACATATATATGTGTGATGTAAAATGTAAAGAGGGAAAAAAAAAAGAGATACCAGAGGTGAAGGCAATTTTTTACTTTTAAACTTTTTATCAAAAATTACCAGTTACATTTTCTTTCTCATATGTGTTGAGAGTTAACATATTTTCAGAAGGCAATTGCTTGTGATATTATCTAAAGGAGATAAGGTTATTTGTGTTCTTCCAGTGAAATTTTGTGTTTCATATTGTAGATTTGGGTCAAAAAAGATTTACTTGTGAATTGTAATTGTTCCCTGTATTTCTTCCTTGGATGGTCTCTTAGAGTTAGGGTTAAATTCATTCAAGCGGTTTACAATATAGACATTGAAGTAGAGCTCATAAGAAACAGTAACTGATAGACTCATCGAGAGGGGGTGGGTTTAAAAACTGTCTCATAAGTTTACACAATAAGTCCTGAAGAAATATAAGACTTTGTAGCCCAAATAAGAGGAAAGGCACTGATCATTTGTAAACAAACCCTTTAACCATCCCAATTACCCTTTACTTTTAAGCATTAGGATTAGTAGAGTAGGTATAGTAAGGTAATTTAGCCAAAGTGTAACATATATACCTTTGTAAGATACATAGATCAATACACACATCTGAAATCAATCTGTTTGAGAAACTTATGGAGACTAGGAGATATTAGATTAAGACACTAAATCTGCTATAAAAAGCATTAGTTGAAGGAACAACTAGTGAGTAGGTATACTCGCCTAGGTCCTGCAGAGCCTAAAGTGAGAGAGTTAGTAACCAAATAGGTTCACTCTATAAGTTGGCCAAGAAAATTGGAGGGTTTGATCATAGAAGTTGGCATTTCCTTAGAACCTATCCAATCTGTTGATTTGAGACCCAACAGGGTGAATCAGTACAGACAAAAACTTTCCCTGAAGCAGTTTGACTACAAAGACTGCACTTAACTGGTAAACAGTAACACCGGTCTAAATCAGGGCACTACCGGTAAAACATAGTGAGAGTATGAAAGACATAAACCGGTAAACACCTAGATCTCCACACAATCTAATATCTTATTTCGACTTCACCTGTATGCATAAACAAGTAACATATCATCAGAAATATAATGACTTCCGGTTCAACACACTTTACCACTTGACAGAAAATATTAAAGCATCACATGAAAAGCATTACACATGACACACTGATTTTTCACGTGGAAACCCAACTAGGAAAAACCACGGTGGGGATGAATACCCACAAGTTGTTCTTTTAACTCTATTGAAGTCTGCTCTGTTAGGAGCCTAGTCTGGTTAAAGACTTTTACAATAGGTTATGCTAGGAACCGATCTTGATAGGGATCACCTAGTTATGGGATGGCTAAATACCCGGTTAAAGGTTAGAACCCTATTAAAGGTTGCCTCACAAGAGGATTTGAAGAACTCATTGAATTGAGTCACCCTATTAAAGGATTTACACAGAAGCCTGTTAAAGCTACCTAGTTAAGGGATTTTCCAACTACTAAAATGGTTAGAAGTCAACAGGTAATACACTGATCTGATAAGAGCACTCAATGCCAACACAGATCCACTTTAGCTCCTTTGCTTCTGCAATCACACTCTGCAAGTATCAACACACATCTCCGGTCTGGCAAGAATCAAGTATCTCTTCACTGGGATACACACATAACATTTTTCAACAACTTCAAAATTAAAAACATCATCGGCCTTATAGGAAACAGATAGGTCGGTAGCATAAACCCTAAACCCTAAACATTTAGGTTTAACAATTCAATCGGTTCAATCCTGACTGTTATTCATATTGCATTGAATACAAGTCTTGAACAGATCTCAAGACATTCTCCAACATTCATTCTTTGCTACTTTAGGAAGTTGATAACCCATCACGCCCTCTCCACCATTTACAGAGACTTTACACATTCCTGAGTTAGATAGGATCAATCTCCATGCAAGATCCTCAAGGAAATCCTTCACACGCAAAAGGCTGATGTGGAAACATGGTCTAATCTTCATTACAATGCTAAATCATCACAAGATGTCATCGGTTGAATCACACAGGCTTGGAATGCATCAACCGGAAACCCTGAAGCTGAGACTACCAATCGGTAGTCATGCCAAATAAAACCCCGATACAAAAATTCCCATATACCAGTTCTCATTCCAACATACTGCTTCACTTTTTCACATATACCGGTTCACAATATCATACCGGTTCTCTTGCCAGTTTGCTTACTTCAATGTACCAGTTCATACTTCAGCATATTGACATCAATGACAACATACAATATCATCATGTCATAAAGCTCTGCACATATGCCAACAGCTTCAAGCTCGATCAGCTTCATCATTAACTTCTCTACGAGACCTAGACTCATAACTGTGACTAACATCTCTGCTTTTCCTCATAGGTGGGTTAGAAACTGAAGCTCTGAATGCAATTTCAGATTTCTGAGCACTACCATCATAACCATTTAATTCAAATGCAGTAAGTTTACCAAGGATGGACTCAAGAGTTACCTTAGTTTTATCAATAGACTTTACCTCCTGAATGGATGCAAATCGGATACCATATAATGGTAGAAGGGTTCTCAGAACCTTACTAGCAATTGTGGCATCCTCCACTTTACCACCAACACTCTTGATCTCACCAACTATCTCCTTGATCCTCTGACCATACTGTTGAATATTCTCACCTTCGTCCATCCACATGTCATCAAATTTACCTCTCAGACTCTCTTCTTTGGCAATCTTCACGTGCTCATCACCGCTATAGATTTCCTCAAGTTTCTTCCACACCTCAAAAGTAATCTCCAGACCATGGACATCAACATACTCTGAATCAGACACAAAACTGATAATGGCCTCCAATGCTTGATTATTTTCTTGTTGCTCTTTCTTTTGATCATTATACATAGTTCCACTAGGTGCAACATATTGAGTGACAACATGTTCCCAGTATTGACTTCCTAGACTCTTGATATATATTTTCATTTTGTCACTCCATATTCTATAGTTTTCCCTATTAAACTTTGGACCTTATTTCCTCATCATGTTCTTCAAGATCTTTACCTCAAGTTGTTAGGCTTAGACATTAGAGGACCTAAAATGCTCAGATACCAATTGATGGTATGATGAATCAATAAGGATCTGGACAACTACTGAGAGGGGGGCATGAATCAGTAGATAGAAAACTGACTAAACTTTCACCAAACTCATAAAACAACCTCTCAAGTCAAACTCAAAACTAATTGGTTCAAACACTGAACTACAAATTGCAATATCACTGTCAAGTATACCAGTTTGACTGGCATAACAGAATAATAGTAAAACAACTCTCAAAATCTCAAACCATTTAACCAAAACATCCAAATACTTTATTGACAAAAGTAAAAGCACACTTCAGATTATTGTCGGTCATCTTATCATATCTAAGTGGATTTAGCAGTTAATAAAATTAACCATATCAAACATAACCACAAAAAAATTCATCACTTGACACAATGATTTTGATGTGGAAACCCAAATGGTAAGAACCACGGTGGGGATGAATACCCACAAGTATTCTGAAATCTTCTGAAGTTCGCCCTATTAGGAGCCAAGCCTGTTAAAGCTTTACAATAAGTCCTGTTAAGAATAGATCCTATTAGGGACCACTCAGTTAATGGATTGACTATAATGCCCTATTAGAAGCAATACCTCATTAGGAGTAACCTTGGTAGAGGATTTGAAATCCAAGCTAATGGATCACCTAGTTAGAGAATTTAGATAACACTAAGCCTATTAGAGCTTACCCTGTTAAGGGATTTGACTGTTGTAATTGTTAGAGAACAACAGGGATTTGTTGATTTGGTAAATAACACTACTCTGCTTTAACGGATCCTTTTCATGCTCCTATCTCCCTTCACACATACTACAGATACATCTCTTGGTTCGGCAGCCAATCACTCTTACACTTAACCAAAATTGCCATTACAACAAAATAACTCATCGACCTTATAAGAAAAACAATAGGTTGGTAACACATCATGGTCGGTAACACATCATAAACCTAAGATCTCATAGAGATTAAAAACAAATCGGTTCAAGTATGACCGTTGGATTACATAGCAATCAGTGCACATAATTCAAGATAACCTTCATTGCTCCTTAATCATCGCTTCACTGATTCTTGTAACTCATCATGTGGTTTCCACTTCATGCAATGTACTTGCTCATTCCAAAGATAAAACCGTTATCTCTACGTGCCAAAAACCATTTGAAAACTCTTTACATACAACATGCATACGTGGCATAATCATTACCATTCATCATTTGATCATAAACCAATACAACCGATTCACCAAGCTCCATCAGTTAGGGTTTGGCACATCAATAGGTAGGGTTACCGGTTGATCTCACTGCTTCTCAAGTAATACTGGTTTCCTTCACTAGCTCACCTACCGATTGCAAAACAACATTATTACAACATCATTATCAGTTATAATTTACATCAAAGACAACATAATAGTTCATCAATGCAATCTTCATACAAATGCCAACATAAAGTTATGTTCATTCATGTTTATCATGTTAATAAATCTTTTAGATGTTTGAAGATTGTTTAAATAAGTTTTAGTAGAAATGAAATTATCAAGAACATCATCTATCATATCATAATTATCACTACTAAATGGTTTATGTTTGCATTGGCGAGGTAAATCATCATAAAGAGGATTTTCATAAATCACCATGTTACTATATTTGGAGGATAATTTGATAGGGACGACATCATGAGAAGAGCTATCCAATTTATCTTTATCATCACTATGAAATGGTATAGTAACTATATTGATTAGTCTTTGGCAAAATGTTGATTTAGAATATTTAGGATAAAGAAAATTATCAAGAGCCTCATGAAGTTCTTCTTTACTAAATGTTTAATTATCATAAGCAAAAGGATTATCATATGAATGAAAATATTGAAAATAAAGATCTGACATGATCAAAATGAAAAGTGCATATAAAAATTAAAAACAAACAATGCAAGCAACAATTTTTTTGATATTTTAATGTTTTTGATATAAAAAAGAAACATGCAATAATGATATATATTCAAAAGATGCAAATGAAAGAAGGTTGGGTTCACCTAAATGTTTAGGGTAAAAATAGAATCAGGTAGTTTTAGGACCTAATCACAGTTTCATCCAAACATTTGAATAGGAAAGAACCTAAAGGAGAAATCTCCCTTGACTAACTCTTGTGAAATAGAGTCAAGGGACACTTCTAGGGTTTCTTGTGGAATATGAATGAATGGAAACTATGTTGAAAAGATAAAGAAAGTGAACAATACAATAGTGATAATAGACTGATAAAGTAGTTTAATTGAGACAAGTACAGAACTAAGAATAGGGATATGATGTGCACCTGTGATAAAAAATACTAAGATTCATTTAGTAGGACCAGGGCGTTGTACGCCCTAGTCTAAGGAACTGGGTTGAGCTGCAAACTAGAGGACCACTTTCTGAGATTGTTTGATAAATTATTGTGAAATTTTGAGCTAACTAAGAAGGACCAAGGCATTGGGTGCCCTATTCCTAGAGAAATAGGGCATGAGGTGCCTTGGTCCTTGAAATCCAGGTCCAATTTATGATGATGGGTATGTGCATGTTTGCTGAGATCTCTCAGAAATTGTCCGTTCTAACGAAAACCTATAACTACACTTGCAAGCTAGAAAATGGTGTGTTTGTGTCTATATAGGGTTTTTCCTTAGTCAAACCCCTTCTTTTGGTGATTTCCACCTCCACAGATAGATGATATTGTACTAAAAATGTCTGTGTGCCCTAGAATCTCGTGTGTTTGTAAGATTCCTATGAGCTAAATGCAAACTAGAGATCTACCCTATGTTTTGAGCAAAACCCTAAAATGAGTGTAATGTAAATGCTTCAAATCACAAATGCAATGCAAATATAAAGTAATAATATAAATATGAGAGATAATATGATGTAGATCTAAATCTCAATATAAAGACATGAAAACAACATGAAATCATACCAAATACTAAGGAAGAGGTACAAGCCAATCAACAGTCGGTGATTCTCTTATCATTCTTCAATACCTCCTAGATCTTCCATAATTGATGAAAATATTGATGAATACTTGATTGATGGATAAATTTTCTGATTTGAGACTTCACACAAAAGTGTCATTTCACTTCACAAGGATCTCCTTTCAAATTGCTAGTTTAGGATCCTCAAATGAGGGAAAACAAAGGCTTTATATATGAAACTGTGATTTTAAATGTTGACTTAGAATTGATAAAAAATGACACTAAGTGGGATTTGAGCAATATAAGACTGTCAAATTAAGCTCCAAAAATTCAAGGAAAAAAGTTTGGGAACAGGTAGTATACTACCTGGTCTAACCAACTTTTTATTTTATTTTCTAGGCATGTGAGATATTGTGATTCTAATGCTATATCCAACATGGTGGGTCAATCCAAGATGTGTAGATATACAAAAATATTCCTTGAAGACCGAAATTAGGACAATATTAGGATTAAATTAAGATAAAATAAAAAGGGGCTTACCTAGGGTTAAGGGCCCAATTTTATGATGCGTGAATTGATGAGAGAGGATATTAGATTTAATTAAATTAATAATTAAATGCATAAAAAAGTCCTAGAATGCAATATTCAATGGGACACACTAAGGTAGGTGCTAACCTAAGTGTGGAATTGCACAACCTTAATAGGGTGTACAATTTACGATGCTACACTAGGATAGATCTAGGACCCCAAATTTTTAGGTGACTACTATAAAATTGATGCAATTATAAATCTAGCTCCATTGTCCTCCTATTTATCAAGATCTTGCATTCAAATGATAAGTGCTCTCAGAAAGCACATGCACAAGAAGCTATGAAAGATGGAGATTGAAGAAATAAAATTATTAAAATGCAAGGGATGGATGCAAAAGATGGATTTTGAATGCAAAGTCGCGGATAGAAAAATGGGAGAGGGGCTTTACTTTTATAAGCATTCTCTGTGTGGATCCAGATTGTGAGATGAATATGGGATAAAGAATAGGATTTTAGAGTTTGATCCCACATGTCTGAGGTGGATGCAAATGGGCAAAGGAGAAAGCATAAATGAATAATGTAATGCATATGCATATGTTTATGAAAATGGATGAATAATATTAAATATATAGTTGATCGATGATAAGTGATAATATAGATATTGATGATATATTTATAATAAATTAATGAATTAATGATAGATAAAAGATAAAATAATAATATTATTATTAATGATAATACTAAATGATGATAAATGCTAAATGATAATAATATTAATGATACTATTAATAGTGGATAATATTGATGATAGATGGAATAATGCTTAGAAAATGAAGTGGATCCACCCGGGCTTAAAAATGACAATTTTTTTGTGTCTACATTTAGCCCATCTTTGAGACAATGCAACCTATCGCGTTGTTTCAAAGAAAATTATCAATTGATACATGCCCTAGAGATATCCTGATAAGGGTGATGATTGAATAGTTATGCCCCCTCGAGAGATTGATCGAATAGACTAATGGAGATTGATCTCTCGATATATTATGACAAGGAGATTGGATGATGCATATTGTGCAAGTGATTAAGATGTTCATTTGATGGAAATGCACAATTGATGAGGCATAACTAAACAATTGATGGAAATAAACAATATAGCTAGGTTGATAAGCTGATTAAGCTGATTGAATTGATAAAGTTGATAGGGATTGATGCTAGCACAAGATAAGGTGATCCAAGGATTGATTGATTGATTGATCCCGAGGTGTTGAGATTGAAAG
Organism: Cryptomeria japonica; assembly: GCF_030272615.1. Taxonomy (NCBI): domain Eukaryota; kingdom Viridiplantae; phylum Streptophyta; class Pinopsida; order Cupressales; family Cupressaceae; genus Cryptomeria; species Cryptomeria japonica. The sequence goes on along the minus strand of NC_081410.1, from coordinate 244,093,072 downwards.
AAGAAAGTTGATTGATTTGATAAAGTGATTGAAGATTCAGAGACATGCATTAGTTGGATAAAGTGGTTGATTGATTGATCTTGTTGTAATGAGAAGAATGAAGAAGATGATAAAAGAAATTCAATGAAAAAGAGAGATGAAAGGGGTGATGAAAGGAGAAAAGTGATGAGAAAGAAGAATGAATGATAAGAAAGAGGATATGAAGGTGATGAGAATTCTTGTGCTTTTTAAGTTCTTGTATCACCATCGAGCTTATTATGGCAAAAGGATAAAACTCATCTAGATATGAATAAGACCTAAATGAATCAACATGCTAATTGCATGAAAGAAAACACATCAAATAAGAAATGAGTGTCTCAATTTGATCTTAGATGATCATGTCCCAAGACAAGTCATCATATTACTAAGGAACAATCCACAAGCAACAAACAAGTGAACATGCCCCATCCTCGCCTTTCTAGTCAAAGACATCCTAGAGATAAAATCCCTAGTCAAAGACATTCTAGAAAAGCTAAAAGACATGTGACCAAAAATAAAACCAGAAACAATCAAAAGACACAATCAAACAAATAGACAATGTGTTTCATGTCGAATGATTTTTGTTCACAATTAATGTGTTTGGGTTTGATAAGTTGATCAGATATTTTTTTGTTTACTTAATCATAATCTCGTCACATCATGATGTCATTGAAGTTCAAAGTTGCATGCTCATCCGAAGTATTTATGTCTTCGCAATGTTTATGAAATGTTTTTGGATTTTGATGAAAAGTTTTATGATTTTTTAGGATTTTTTCAGGACATTTAATGATTTTTAGGATTTTTGCAGGACATTTTATGATTTTTATAATTATTTTAGGACATGTTATGATTTTTATGATTTTCTTAGGACATTTAATGATATTTATGATTTTTTAGGAAATTTTAGGATTTTTAGGATTTTTTTCAGGACATTTTACGATTTTTATGATTTATTCAACACTTTTATGATTGTTTATAATTTTTTAAAAACTTTTAAGATTTTTTATGATTTTTTTCAGGTTATTTTATGATTTTTCAGGTCATTTTATGATTTTTAGGATTTTTTCAAGACATTTTAGGATTTTTAGGACATTTTACAATTTTGTTTAAGACATTTTATGATTTTTTTTAGGATATTTTACACAACCAATTAGTAACTGTCACGAGGAAAGATAACTTATGGAGCACCAAATCATGAACCATCTGAAATGAAGATACATAAGATCATCCCAAACAATAATTAAAATTCTCAGCACAAGATCTAATCACACCAAAATATACCAGAGGAAATACTAAATTGTGCAAAATAGTGATCAACACGACCAAACTACAAAACCGGATCAAAAAATCTTCCCAAACTCACTCGAATAACTCGTAGGAATATGTTGACATTAATGAAAACAAGATATCCTAGCAGCAACAATGATCAATCAAATCCAACAATCTCCCTAATAATCCAACAATCTCCCCCTTTGGCATTGATGGCAACATATGAATGTGAAAAATAGTCAATGCAAAGAAAGAAGATATCACCAGCAAACTCCCCCTAAGATCAAGATAGATAAAGCATTTTTTCACACAATCTCTCTCCCCCTTTGACAACAATGCCAAAGCTCACCAAAATAGAAAACCAAAATCTCTCCTAAAACAGAAACATGAATCTCTCTCCCCCTAGGATATACAACCAAATCAATAGACTACTCCAGCAGAGGAGCAACGCCAACTCATAAATCTGGATAAAACAATAAGGCTCTGAATTCCACTGGATTGATGCAACTCAATCCATCTAAATCTCATCAGGAGGTATGGATACCCCTAACTTGTCTCTCAAATAGACAAATGTATCTGCAGGCAAAGGCTTAGTGAAAATATCAGCAATTTGTTCCTTTGTAGATACACATTCCAACTTCACCTTTTGTTCACTAACTTGCTCTCTCAAACAATTATGTTTGATTGATATATGCTTAGTCTTTGAATGTTGCATTGGATTCTTAGACATGTTTATAGCACTGGAATTATCACAGTATATAACAGTAGGCTCATCAGAAATAACTTTGATATATTTCAACATTTGCTTCATCTAAACTATCTAAGTGCAATTACTAGCTGCAGCAATGTACTTAGCTTCAACAATAGATAAAGATATTGAATCTTGTTTCTTGCTAGCCCATGAAACCAACGTCTTACCTAAAAAGAATGTTCCACTAGTAGTACTCTTTCGGTCATCAACATCACTTAACCAATCTGCATCAGTGTAAGAACACAACATGAAATCATCATTCTTTGGATACCATATAGCATAATCCTCTGTTCCTTTTAGATATCCGAATATTCTTTTAACAATAGTGACATGGCTCTTCATCGGATCATCTTGATATCTAGCAGCCATACACACAACATGCATAATGGCAGGCCTAGTCTAAGTAAGATATAGCAATCCACCAACCATAGATTTGTACAAACTCTGATTAGCTTTACAAGATTCATCATTTTTAGACAATTTAGAGTTAGACACCATAAGAGTTCCAACTGGTTTGGAATCATCTAATCCAAACTTCTTCAGCATTTTCTTCACATACTTAGTTTGAGATATAAAGATATCTTTTCTTGTCTGTACAATTTGCAAACATAAGAAAATTTTCATCTCACCAATCATAGACATCTCAAATTATTTTTGCATATCATCGGAAAACTTCATACCCATATCATCATCACCACAAAAAATAAGGTATTCAACAAAGACTTCAACAATCAAAATGTTATCATTTTCAATCTTAAAATATAGATTACTATCAACAACACTTTTGATAAATCCCAATTTTAGCAAGTATTTGTCTAACCTAGAATACCAAGCTCTAGGGGCTTGTTTCAATCCATAAGTCCTTTCTTCAACTTGCATACCATGTCTCCATCATCTCATAATGAAAATCCATCAGGGTGTTCAATGTAAACTTCTTCTTCTAGATCACCATTTAAAAATGTAGATTTGACATCCATTTGATATACCTTGAAATCTTTATAAGTAGCATAAGCAAGCAACAATATAATAGCTTCAATTTTGACAACTGGAGCAAAAGTTTCTTCATAATCAATTCCTTCTTGCTATGAATATCCTTTGCAGACCAGTCTGGCTTTATTTCTGACTACTTCACTAGCTTCATTCAATTTGTTCCTAAAAACCCATTTAGTACCAATAACATTATTATCCTTAGGTCTAGGCACAAGTTCCCAAGTGTTGTTCTTTTCAATCTAATCTAACTCTTCTTCCATGTCTCTAATCTAGTTATCATCTTTATAGGCTTTAACATCATCTTTAGGTTCAACTTTAGAAATCAAACATATTTCTTTTGCAGCTAACCTTCTTCTAGTTATCACTTCTTTATTCTTATCACTAATAATCTGATTCTCAGAATGATTCAATCTTACGTACCTTAGAGTCTTTTGATTGTTATGATCTTCAAGTTCTTGCACATCATCACTAGCAGTAGCAACATCCAAATTCATAGTCTCTATCGGATAATTCTTCTTAGGCTCTTCAGGCTGAATAGGAGCTGAAACAACGTGTTGAACTTCATCATAAGATCTGATCTCTTTCCCAAGGTTTTCATCCACCTTCACACTTGCACTCTCAACTATCTTTCTCAGTCTCTTATTATAGCACTGATAGGCTTTTCTATTTGTAGAATATCCCAAAAAGATACCGTCATCACTTCTTGCATCAAACTTTCCAATATCCTCATCTCTCTTGATATAGCATTTGCTACCAAAAACTTTGAAATATTTCACAGTAGGACATGACCAAACCAAATCTCATAAGGAGTCTTACCGGTATCACCTTTGATATGAACTCTATTGAATGTATAGACTGAAATGCTAATAGCTTCTCTCCAATAAACCTTCAGAACATTTCCTTCAATCAACATGGTTCTTGCAGCATCTAAAATAGTACGGTTCTTCCTTTTAACAATCCCATTTTGTTGTGGGGTCCTAGGAGCAGATAGCTATCTTTTGATTCCATGCATTTCATAGAAAGAATTGAAATCACCAGAACAAAATTGTCCACCTCTATCAGATCTTAGACACTTTAGCTTTGAATATCTTGAATTTCTCAAATGCTTCTCATTTTTCCTTCAAAAAGACAACCCACATCACTCTGGAATAATCATCAATTAGCAACATAAATTATCTATCACCCTACACACTTCTAACATTTGTAGGTTCACACAAATCAGTATGTACAAGATCTAATAATCCATCTGATGTGTATCATTTACTCTTGAAAGAAATCCTTGTTTCCTTACCCAACTGAAATTCCTTACATATCGGATTAATAGATTTAACAATATTAGATAGATCCCTAATAGCTTGTGTAGAACTGATCTTGATCAATGAATCAAAGTTTATATAACACATTCTTCTATGCCACAACCAACTCCCATCTATCTTAGCAATCAAACAACTTTTCTCACTAGCATTCAAATGAAAAATGTTACCTTCAGTCTTAGTTCTAGATGCAATCTCTATATCGAAGGCATTCGAGATCTTGCATTTACCATATTTGAATTTTAGATTATAACCCTTACCAACCATCTGTCCAACACTCAAAAGATTATGCTTCAAACCTTCAACATACAAAACATCATCAGTGTTATGCTTACCATCAAAACAAATAGAACCTCACCCACGAATTACACAAGCTTTGTCATCTCCAAATATAACTATTCCACCATCATACCTTTCCATGCTCACAAATTTGCTTTTGTCACCAGTCATATGATGTGAATAACCGATGTCAATCACCCATTCACCATTTTCTTCTACCTTTGCAGCCAAAGCTTTCTCCTCAACAAAACAGCTAGTGGAATCAATAGGCACGGGTCTATATTCTTTAATGGAAATAAACACAACTTCATCTTCTTCTGATTCTTCATCTGTAACACCTTCATCTGCAGCATAATAACAGTTCTTTTGGTTCCTAAAATTTTGGTTATACTCATAAGGCTTATCATACTTCTCATGCTTCTCATATCTATCATTCCTATCAAACTTATCAAACTTGACATGTCTGTCATACTTAGCCATTCTCTTCAAGAATCTAGAATAAAAATGTCCTATCTTGTTACAAGAAAAACATTTCAAGGGAAACTTTTTATCATACTTATCGGCACCTTTAGGCAATCTCTGAGCAATCAATGCTTCAAGCTCATCTAGTTCTCTTTCTTTCTCGATTATCTCTCTTCTTTCTCTTTCATAGTTGGATAGCTTGCACTCATCAAGATCATATTTCTGCTTACTAGACATAGATGTTGATGCTTTGAATGTTGTCTCTGACTTTCCATGTGATTCTCCAAATTTGCTCAGCTCAAATGCAGCAAGTTTTCGAGCCAATACATCTCTTGTCACTGTAGTTACACTCTGGATCTCATCAATAGCGGCAACCTTATGTTTATAAGCAGGAGGAAAAGATCTCAACACCTTATCAACAATCTCATCTTCTTCAATCTTTCCACTGGCAGATCTGATACCAAGGACAAGCTCATTCACCTTAGCCATGTATGAATGTATGTTCTCATCATCACCCATCTTCAATGTCTCATACTTTCCTTTTAAACTCTGCAACTTAGCAACTTTCACTTGACTATCACCTTGATACAGGATCTCAAGCTTCACCCACATCTCATGTGCGGTTTGAAGTTCCATAACATTTGTCATTTCAAAATTAGTCAGACACTGAGTAATGCTTCCTTCACTCTGATGTTATATTCATCTTCTTTAACCTCATCAGGAGTGGATGGTCCATTCTAAGGAACAAAATAGGAATTTTTAGTAATCTTCCAAGAATCTTCTCCAAGACATTCCAAATGCCCCTCCATTCCTCTCTTCCAAATAGTATAGTTGCTTCCATCAAACCTCGAACTGTCCTTCTTGAAAAGAATACCTTGAGCTTCCATCCTGGATCTCCTCAAGCAATTAAGTTTCTACCAGAGGATCTAGCATTATACGAATTGTTAGCAGCAATCAAGAAGGAAGACTGAGAGGGGGGGTGAATTAGTCTTCACCAGATCTCATCAAATTAAACTCCAAAACATAAACTGATAAACCACAACAACATATATATAACAAAATTAATAGTACAACACATAATACCAAGATTTTGACATGGAAAACACAGTTAAGGGAAAAATCATGGTGGGAACCTACCACAATAAGATGATACTTTGTAGTAGTATGTGAAAATATTAAAATTAGGAATGCACATGCATTCAAGTACACTACTTAGAGCTCAGTTCTCAAAAGATATATGCCTGAAAGGCTACAACCCTCAGGGAAGTCTCGCTGACTTACAATATAATTTGGACTACAATCTGGAAGGAATGAACTGCAATGATGCATATATAAATGTCTGATGACAGTTCTGGTTAAGCATAGTTGTCTGCTCTACAAAACCAAACATACCTCAACACTTTGCTGAATGATATATCCTTTTACACAGAATCACCTCTCTTAGATAATGCAGACACAATACCGACACCTAAATTACATAAGCATCTCACCTATATATATAAATCATCAACCATGATACCAAGGTCAGCTAAACCTTCAACCCTCAACTCATAATTACGAAAATTACATTACACAATACAAAGATCGACCACTAGACTAATATTATGATTTACATTACATATCATGGACCTAATTGAAATTCCCAAATGATTACATCCACCGAAAATCCTGCCATGATCAACCGCAACATGCTACACCATCAGAAATACTGCATAACACGCAAATCATCACCGATTCATAGAAATCATGAAAAACTCACACAACGATCAATGCAGGTCACCAAAATAAAGAGGAAATGAATAGGAAACACCAACAGGCATGTTAGAATCATCCAAAATAGTTGCACCAACACCTCTTTTCAAATCTTCATCGGTCAACTTCTCAAAGATCAAGAACACAACCAATCAGCAATTGTCACGAGGAAAGATAACTTGTGGAGCACCAAATAACAAACCATTTGAAATGAAGATACATAAGATCATACCAAACAATAATCCAAAGTCTTAGCATAGGATCTGATCACACCAGAATATACCAGAGGAAATACCAGATTCTGCAAAATAATGATCAACACAACCAAACTACAAAACTGGATAAAAACCTCTTCCCAAACTCACCAGAATAACTCATAGGAATATGTTGACATCAATGACAACAACATATCATAGCACCAATAATGATCAACCAAATCCAACAATCTCCCCAATAATCCAACATATCTTTGTCTTTTGCTTTCCTTGCTGAAAAAACTAGGGTAGAATTACTGATGTGTGCCCCACATAGGCCCATATGTGTATCAACTAAAGTGGTTTGGGTAATAGTGATAGAAAATCCCTTCGAACAAGTTTTTCAAAAGGTCCATTGATGTGATGTATTGCCAAAAGGGGATGGATGTGTGGAACAAATGAATGTGTAATGAAGGCTTATGAGTGCGAAAAGTGAAAGAAACATGGCATGATGGAGACTTCATATCAACAAGTATGCCTTTTGAATTGAAATTTTAGAACAATTGCCCAAAGTTATTCTAGTATTAGGGGAGATCAATTCATGTTCTTCTTTCTTCATAGGATTTTTATCATTGACTTTTCTTTTTGTATAGTCCAATAGATTTTTCGTTTGATTTGGACTAGAAGACTTTTTCTTATTTTTGACTTTTGAATTTTTCTTTTCACGGCTTGATTCTTGATCTTCGATGAGTAAGGGCCTTTGTGATTCTTGTTGATCCAATTTTAGGAGACAAGTGGAAATGGAAGGAGCATATAAGATGGTAAGGTTGTATGAGTTCTCAGAGGGGTTGGCAATATATTCAATGGATTATTTGTCAGAACTACTCTTAGGACTATTGATATCAAGAGTTTTTTGTACCTCTAGAGAAGATTTAAATTTAGGATTAGTAGCCACAAAATCAAGTGATTCATACCTGATTCCTTGATAATCTAGATTATCTTGTTCAACCCTTTCATAATATGACACTTCACATTTCCTTTTTAGTCTTCCATAAGTTTAAGGAGATTTTGGTAACTTTTCGATGCAAAGAGAATGACTCATAGAATATTCTCCCACTCCATGTTCTTTCACTTGTATTATGATAGCTTCATTAGATTTGGATGTGGATGTTTTCAAAGACTTAGGGTCAACATATGCTTAAGAAGGAGGTGCTTCATGATTGATAAGAATGATGGATTTAGTCTTAGAGCTTAGATTGTTGCAATACATAAAAGGATTTGGATTTGCTAGTATAGTTACTTCAACACCATTGTGTGGAAATTCGATACGTTGACGGTAAGTAGAAGGTACAACTTGCATTGCATGGATCCATGGCCTTCCAAGGAGAATATTATAGGTTAGGGGGAAATCAAGAACTTGGCAAACCACATCCTTTACCACAAGTCCCACTTTGATAGGCAATATCACTGATCCCTTAGATGAGTGTTCATCTTCATCATATGCCTTTATGGTAATCTTTTTCTTTGGATCAACTACACTTTTAGTGAATCCTAGTTTTGTGACCAATTTCAAAGTACAAATATTAAGACTTGCTCCTCTATCTATCAGGACTCACTTGTTCTTAACTCAGTGGACAAGGACTTCAATGTGTAAGGGTGCATTATGTGGTTGTTGCATGGATGAATTGTCATTCTCGATGAAAGTGAGGGTATGAGGGGAGGCAATATGTCCCACCATAGCTTGAAATTGACCTACATGTAGGTTTGTAGGCATTGTAGCAATAGCCATCACTTTATCAAGGATAGTTTTATGTGTATGGGATAGACGTAGTAGCTCCAATATAGAAATCTCTGCGGGCGTCTTTCCTAAATTCTCTATAAGGTTGTATTGCAAGGATTGCATAGAAGATTTGGAATTGGGACCCCTAAGGATAAGTGTGCCTTTTTGGGTGGTGACATTGCAATCAAGTTATTTTCCCTTTATAGTAAAGTATTTACATGATTATCAGCCTCGTTGATGTTATTTACGGTATAGTCATATTTGACATTGATATAGTTCACATTGTCACCAGATTTAGGGGCCTTCCCTTTATCATTATCATGCTTAGGGAAAAGATTCTTGAATATCTCACGATTGGAGTTACTGGAAGAAGTATGTCCATCAACTAAAATATTTCCCTCATCAAGAAGGTCTTGTATCACATGTTGGACTTTATTGCAACTATTAGTCTTGTGACCCTTGTGTCTATGATAGTCGTAAAAGTGATCATCATTCCACTATGGGGGTTCGACTTGTGGATTATATTCTCTCATATCAGGCAACATTATAAGATCATTTTCAAGGAATTCCTTCAATTCCAACTCAAGCGGCTATCCCAATGGTGTAAAATTTCATTTAGGGAAACTTCTTTGTTTCTCTTTTCCTTTGTTCGAAGATGAACCCTTAAGGTTGTAAACAAATGATGATGTTTTAACATTTTTCGTGTACACGACTCCATCATTAACCATATTCTTGTTGTTAGCCCAAAAGGGTATTTTGTGGTTTGAACTCAATCCTTTGAAATCTTTATCATCATTTATCTTTATGGTACCATCATCGATAAGGGTTTGTTTGATGCATAATCCCATGTCTATGACCTCATCAAAGGTGTCCAAACACTTGAGGTGAAGTTCTCTTCCAATTTCCTTGTTTAAATCACAACAAAAGAGGTCAACAAGTTGCTTATCAAGAATGTCATAAGGTTCTCTTTTGGTTAAATGTCTCCATCTTTGTAAAAATGAAACGAAGGATTCTCCTTGTTTTTGTTTGGTATTGAAGAGGTCCATCATGGTCACCTCATGTTCACAATTATAAGCATAGTGTGAGATAAACTTATCAGATAATTCTTGGAAAGATTTGATAGTCGAAGGTAATTTAGAGAACCATTCCATGGTGCTTCCTCCAAGACTACAAGAAAATAGTCTCATAAGGTATGTTTCACCTACCACGAATTTCAAAGTAGTGGCACAAAAATCTCTCAAGTGATCTTTAGGGTCCCTTTTTCCTCTGTACTTATCTAGTTTGGGTATCTCCCAATGACTAGGAAAAGGTGGCATCAGAATGTTTAAATCAAAAGGATAGGGACATATGTCCTCAATAGAAGACTTGTGTGACGATGCCTTCTTATTCTTGAGAGTGTCTAATTTTTGTCTCAATGCTCTCGATTCACTCAACATTGGATCATTGGTAGGTATAGGTTTCGATATTTTCATAGATCTCTTGTATCTTGGTTGCAAGTAGAAAGGTCTGTGATCTTTTATCCTCTCCTCATTGTTTGTCCTTGTATGTTTAAATTCATTAACTTTCAATTTGTCATTAACTGTGAGCAATGATATGTCAAAATCAGGTGGCAATTCAATTCCCTTGTTAGCAAGGGCTTTGAAGTATCCTCGTGGCTAACTTTTAACCACCTCTTTAAGAATTTCAGTAAATCTGTGATTGTGAAACACCTTGTCAATGGTGGATTGAGTTATTTCTTCATCGCTTGTTTCACTAGTCGTAATGCTAATGTGTTCTTCCTCAAAATCAATAAGGTTGTCTCCATCTTGAAATAGACAATTTTAAAATATTTTGATTCTCAGGTTAGGAGACATAAACGATTATTCTAATCTCTGACCTAAGACAATGTATGAGACTCAAGATGGAATGTAAACCTTAAAAATGCAAACTCAACTATATGATAGGATACTTATGATATGAGGCTCTAAATGAGTTACTGGGGACCAATGGTGAACCTAGTATGATAAAATTCAAGGATTCAAGGCAACTCTATGTTTGAAGGAAATTCTGATGCAAGGTGTTACTTGTGCTATGATGGATAGATGAAAGGACAAGTGATCAAGAGAGGGTGTGCTAGGTATGAGATAATGAACTCCAAGTGGACCACCCAACTCAAAGATGCTAAAATGTTTCATAGCTCAAGAATGATGTGCCTCAAGTGATATGGGAGGATTAATAACCAATATTTGTTTCAAGACCTTTTAAGAGCGACATAAATGCAAGGCTAAGATTTGTTTGACCAATGAATGAGTGGAAGGACTAAATATGCAATGAGATGAAGTGATCTAAAGGATGCAAAGACTAAAAGATGCGATGCAAGGGCTGAATGTATGATTGAATGGTATGATCTAAATATGCAAGGACTAGGTATGACTAAGTGAGATATGTAAGGATGAAAGGTGTGACTAGGTGGAATGATGTGAGTATGCAAGGACATAAAAAGATCAGAACTATAAAAATGAATGTCCCAAGAGACCTAAAATGAATGTCCCAAGAGATCTAAAATGATTGTTTCAAAAGAAGGAGTTCAATGTTTGTTTTGCAAGGTTTCAGTTTCAAGTGTGTTGTTTATTTGTTGATTAAAAATGTTTTTTTTGGACACACATGCAAGAATAATTGTTGAATCCCCTTGCAATAGAATACCACATTCAATTGGATAGATAGAAGTTGTTACTACTTATCAAATTGCCATTAGTTTTTATAGTCAAAGTCATACTATATATTCTAGTCAGTTAGCACTACCGAATCATGCAGTCGGTACACATAGAGAAGTCGGTATGCACAGTCTAGTCGGTTAAAGAGGAAAGCAGTCACAGAACGCAGTATACACCGAGCTATCTATCGAGTATCTTTTTGAGACTACCGAGCAGCAAAGATGACTCACCGAGTTGACATACACTGAGTGAAACGTGTTACCAGATACATTGAACCTGGACATGCATATGAAAATGTGTTACAAGATTGAGGCACATCTAACCGTTATTACATTGGAAATTGCACTAGAAGATTGTGTATGATTTTAAGGACAATCTAACCAATGAAATATTTTGTTTAGTTATTCATTCAAGGAATCTTGTTTGTAAGATTGAAGCAATGAATTGGATCATCATATTAAGAGATCTATTTATACAGCATGAGTGAAGTGTATGTATGCATGAAAGAAGACTGTTACAGAGACACAGAGGTCACCGAGAAAGTTTTCAGAAAACAGTCGAAGAACAGAGTAAACATAAGGGTTTACCGAGTTACTATATGGGTTATCAAGGTATGATATAAGAAAGGTAGTCTATTCTGAGCACATAGAATCTGCTATAACATTTCAGATGTAAAGTTGCAGATATTTGTAATAATTTTATTGTAATATTGTGAAGTTGAAAGAGAAACCTTTAACAGGGTAAAAGACTCTAATCAAGTCTATAAATTGTAAAGCCTCTAACCAAGTGTAGCATTCAGAATAAATGTTGTAAAAATCCTTTAGCAAGGTAGATCTAATAGATCTTGTTACTCCTAACAGGGTAAGCTATCAGAAATAGCTAAATGTAGCTCTAACCTAGCATTCTTTATTATTGCAATAGTGAAGTTGTGGGTGCCATCCCCACCGCAGTTTTTCTCTCTAACCAAGAGTTTCTGTGTAACCAAAATATATGTGTTATGGAGTGAATCATGTATGATTGTTATCTATTTGTTTTAACTTTATTTTATGCTACTGCACTATTCTGTTTATGCATAACAGTAAAGTTATTTTTCAAGAAAAGTTTTGAAGTACTGATTCACCCCTCCCCTCTCAGGACATTAGCTTTCCATATTGGGCCTAACAATTGGTATTAGAGATTGAATCTTGGAAAAGGATTTAACTACCTAAAGAGAAAGATCTTATCAATGGAAGGCTATAAACAATCTCAAGGGATTGTGTATCTGCAAGAAGAGCTAGATCATACTAATCAAGTGATTGTAGACATGGAAAGGCAAATGCAAAAATCTCTGAAAGTAAGAAGAAGATTATCTGATGACTTGCAAGACTCTCAAGAGTTAGTGGAACAAATTGAGACATCATCTGAGAACAGTATATCTGAAGAAACTGAAGAAATGATTGGAGTATTGAAAGAAAAGAACAAAGCATTGGTTGATCAACTAAAAGAAATGAAAAGAGAACATGAACATTTCAGCACACACATGATTGAAAATCTAGATGCATTAAGGACATCAAAGGATAAAGCAAGAGATCTACAAAGAGAAAAACAACAACTTGAAGTCTTAGTATCTGATAAGAATGATGAAATCACAAGGTTAACTAGGATTCAACAAAATATGATAGATCAACTAGGTTATGCACATCATGAAGCAATTCTGAAGAATGATGAAAACCAAGCTTTAAGACTTGAAGTATCAAGGTTGACCAATGAACTTGAAACAGAGAAGAAATCCAAAGAAACATTGAAGAAAAGTTATGAAGCATCAAAGATGTTGGATGAGCAACTGAATACACGAAGACCCAACAAAGATGTAGGACTCAGTTACAAAGGACAAGAATCTACCGAGAAAGGAATTCATACTACCAAGAGAGGAGAATCATCAAAGCAAGCTGAAAATAGGAAAAACATCAAAAGAAAGAAGCCTATTTGCTACTACTATGGAAATCAAGGTCATACTGCCAACATATGCCAAATCAGAAAAGGTAAGCAACCGAATATCACTAAGTCAAATGGTTATTGTTACAGTTGTAATAAATATGGTCATACATCTAATCAATGTAGGAGAAAGTCTGTTAACAATTATCAGAAGGCAAAATTCAAAGGGTTTTGTAAAAACTGCAATAGATATGGACATAGTACCGAGAAGTGCTAGCTTAAGAAAAAGAACTACATGTGGTCTGCACACCGAGCAAACACTAGAGGTTACCGAACTCATACAGATCCTTACCGACAATATCCAGCAGTACCATGGGATTACAATACAAGGATATGGTGCGAATGTTGTGGAAGATATGGACGTATAAGTGCCAACTATTTTATAAGGTTTGGAATGAACAGCCGAAGATCATGGAGAAATCCTGGTATGGCATGTTTTCATTGCCACAAATTTGGACATTTAGCTAGAGATTGTAGAGATCAACCTAGAGGAGACACTAAAGAGATAAAAGAAAAATTAAAGATGATTTGGAAAAAGAAGGAAATTGTGTCAAATGAAGAAAGCATCTTACCGACCGAGTTAGGTGCACCTATTCCAAATTAATCAGCAAAGGTATGAAGGGACTGCATTCTCTAAAGGTTAAAATCATAACAGTTCCTATTCTATTGTGTACTAAATCCAAAATCTGCATAGTTAAGATGCATTAGTAAGTTTGAAATTCTATCAAAAGTACTTTACAGGAAACCTGTCAATTTGGTGAATACAGGAAGCCTGTCAAGTCGTTAAATGAAGGAAATTTGGTTACTCGGTTAAAATGAAAAAAAGGGAGTAAATCAGTTAAAGGTAAACCAAGTGCATTTAATGTTTTGACCTAACCTGCATGGAGCCCGATAAGGTATTTTGTGTACTTAAAGGTATTTTCGCAGTCATTTACATTCACCAAGTTTTCAAGAGAGCAAAACAGAGCGAATCAAGGTGATCAAACCTCATTCAAAGAAAATCCAAGGTATTTACACAAATCTCATCACACTGTTAAGCTAGTTTACCGATCTTGTCAAATTGCTATTATCTACTGAGTGTGAAGCGTCTACTGTTTGTAAACCGTCAAACCCTAAGGATAGTTTGCTAGTTTTATCTGAAATTTACAAATGGCACCCAAGATCCAAGATCCCATAGTTGTCAAGAATGTCGAGAAGCCCTCACTGAAATACACTTTGACTCCTAAAGTCGCCTCTGAACCGGATGACAAAACTACCTTTTCACTCATGTCGGATCGAGTCTTGTTAGTCGAAGATGTTATATTCTTCACCGAATGTCGTGTTGAAGAACTCGGTCATGTTGAAATTAAGGACACATATGATGAGCTAAGTACTGATGGCAAAATGGATAGCAAGTTCGAGCATATCAAAATCAAGCGATTAACTGAAGCCCTAGCCTATCCCTGCGTGTTCAAACCCTAGTGGGTTAAGTTTGTTTTGAGCAGAGTTCATGATGATTTTATGTGGCTAGAGGAGCAACCATTCAAAATCACTAAGGAAATAATTCATGTGATCACCGGTTATCCTATCTATGATCATGCACGAGCACAGAAGATGATATCATAGAAGGAGTTAATCAGTTTAACTGGAGTTGAATCTGATTACCGAGGACTGAAACTGAAAAATGTCACTGATGCAGAACTTAAGTTTGCAATTAGAGTAATTGGTTACTGTTTCTTCCAATCAACAAGGGAAAATAGTGTACCCTGTGCAGCAGTTGACTTAGCCTATAAAATAGTGAAAAAGGGAATAAAAGTTGATTTATGTGAAGTGTTATTGAAAAACTTGTTTGAGAACCTGAACACAATAAGGAAGCCGCAGAAGAACAACTCGGCAAATACACTGAAGTTTGGTTCACTTCTTGTATGCATGTTTTTCTACTTTGAGAAATTCTTTCCATCAGTCGGTAAAGTAGTTTGGGAGCTACACCGACCAATCACCCATCAAATTAATGACTATATCAAGAAATTGGGAGATAATTTCAATGATATCATGGATGACTACTTCAGCAAATTTCAAGAGAAGATGCACAATAGGTACTGGATTCCACCCCAGCTAGTAGAGAAATATAATGGTGATATATGCTTTGAGGTAGACACCGATTACTGTTATGTGAATGTTGTGGAACCAAGGACTCAATCTTTGCCACCAATGGGTTACGACATTGACTATGATATCACACAACAACAAATTGATGCATTTCTTACACTGCCAAGGCATGCTACCGAACTGAGATATGGAACTTATGAAGAAGTTAAGGAAAAGGTAAAAATGAGCATTGTAGTACCTAAAGCTACAAGAAAGGCTACAAAGATGATTAAGGCATTATCTGAGAAATTCAGAGAAGAATATTCCTCCACACCTATCAAAGGTACTCTTGCCATTACCAAAGAGGAATCAGAAGCTCAAGAGGCAGCAATAACATTGAGCACCGAATTGCCTAAGGGTAAAGTATTGAAAAGAAAGAAACAGGACATTCCAAAGGCCCTACCGACTCCTCCAACAAAGAGACCTAATACAAGAGCATCAACTGCATCACCAAGTAAGAAAAAAAGAGTGTTATTGCTCCCAAGGTAACCAAGACCTACAAGAAATCTACTCTGAGACTCATTCTGGCAAAAGAGTCTAGTGATACAGAATCTGAGGATGCCAACAAATTCCAGATTGTCAAAAGCAAGAAGGTAAATATACATAGTGTTGAAAACTTTTGTGCAAATCTAAAAGAATATGGTGGATTTGGTTCTTTTAGATATGTCAAGTATGAGACTAGGAATAATGATGAGAAGAGACAAATTGAAGAAACTGTCATTTGCACACTTCTAAAGTTTCGGCTAGCTCCATTAGAACTAGTCAAGTCACTTCTGAGTGAACTGTACTTACATATTGATAACAGGTGGAAATATGCAATGGACTAAGAGAAACAAATCAGAGAAAGAAGTTTAGTCCATCTATTTCCTGATATGTCTGTCACAGAGATTAAGGAGCATCTGACAACCTACAATTCTAAATTTCTTGTCAAACAGCAAGCCTTAAAATTGATGAATGGGCTATACATTGATGTAGAAAATGAGACAAAAGAAAAATGGCAGGAAATATTCAAAATAAAAGATGTCGGTGAACAATCTAAAATTGAAATTGTTGATGTCACCGAACAAGATCCTGATGTCACCAAGCACGGTCCTGACACTACCGAGCAAGACCTGA
This sequence comes from Cryptomeria japonica, assembly GCF_030272615.1. Lineage (NCBI taxonomy): Eukaryota > Viridiplantae > Streptophyta > Pinopsida > Cupressales > Cupressaceae > Cryptomeria > Cryptomeria japonica. The sequence continues at coordinate 244,076,354 of NC_081410.1, read as the reverse complement.
CTAACACTATTCAAATTGATGAAGATGTCATGGATGTAGAAGAACAGGAGCAAGAGATGATTGAAGGCACTACATATGCAAAACTTGTATCTAGTGAATCTGTGTTAGTACAAGTTTAGCCTTATCTGCCGATCACTCAACCTATCTCAATCGAAGCTCCTCAAGATACAGCACAAGGCGTCAAAGGTCACCAGTCTGAAGAAATAGGAGAAGGTACAACTCAAGAAAAGACCTCTCAAGCATCGTCAATCACTGAAAATGTAGCAGTTGAGACACCCAGTACCGAGACACCCAAAGACACCATAGTAGCTACAAGTACCAACCAAAGTGTTGCCTCTACTGAGCAACCTACCGAGGGTCAGCAAGCCTCACAAGCTATTGTCTTGGTCCAACCAACCAAAGGTAGAGAGAAGAAGGTCTAAACCGATAGTGTTGCCCAATGTGGATATCTCAAAATTAAAGGGGCAAGCACTTATTGATTTCGGTGAACTATGCAAAGCAAAGGCCAAACAAGAAAAACAAATGGCCATTCAAAAGAAGAATAAAGTACTTCAGAAGGTGAAGACACTGCTGACAGATATGCTACCTATAGCTACAGTGTCAACCGATGCAACCATCCACATTCAATTGAATGAACTCCTTACTCAAATAGAAACATATGGAGTTGATGCATCTGAGTACCTGAGCAAGCTCAAAGACAAGGAGCTTATTGCAAAAATGATTGAAGAGGTACAAAAAGCTCTCACTATAGGAAAAGTCAAACTTGTGAAATTCATTGCTGAGTTGTCCCCTCAACTCAAGCATATTCTTTATTTGTTTCAAAAACTTTGCACATTTTCCATATTCATTAAAGATATCAAGAATAAAACTGATGCAATTGAGAAAGAGATCACCGATCTCTCAAATAAGTTGACCACAAAGCCCAATTCAATTCAGAATTTTTACACCAAGCTTCAACAGCTCATGGCTCAACAGTTAGAACTCAGAAATGAAGAACATAAGATCCGGATGGATATAATGACACTCCAGACATTATTCCTTCCTCATCTTTCATCAGTTCAAGAACAGATTAAAAGAGCTACACGCCTATCTACTACATAAGAGGGAAGCACTCTTGATGGCTTAATATCACTATTGGCTGATATTCAAGCACAAACTTCTTTAATGGAAAGTGTAAAGGATGCACTCTCTGTCACCCTCACCGATGCCCGGAAGAAGTATAAATCTATTTTTGATCAGTTACCACCCCCGGATGGAAATTAAGTTTTTGATGTTTGTCAAAAAGGGGGAGTAATACTATATATTTGGGAGTGATACTATATAGGGGGAGATACAGTTTTGGTAATACAATTTTGTAATATGGTTTTGATACATTATTCAGAGTATTGTATACAGGGGGAGTATACCGAGCAGAGTATGCAGAATATCCAAGGACAGTAAGCAGAGCACACAAGCACAGAACCGAGCATGCACAAAATCAGAGTTATGTACAGTATAATGATAAGGGGAGTATATCAGAATATATTATTTCATTGACTATTGTATTTACTGTTAAGTATAGTCATTTTGCAAAGTATATAGATTTTTGAGTTATGACTTTGAAAGTAGTTTTTGTCAAACATCTCAACTAATGTCAAAAGGGGAGATTGTTACTACTTATCAAATTGCCATTAGTTTTTATGGTCAAAGTCATACTATATATTCTAGTCGGTTAGCACTACCAAATCATGCAATTGATACACATAGAGAAGTCGGTATGCACAGTCTAGTCGGTTACAAAGGAAAGCAGTCACAGAACGCAGTATACACCGAGCTGTCTACCAAGTATCTTTTTGAGACTACCGAGCAGCAAAGATGACTCACCAAGTTGACAAACACCGAGTGAAACATGTTACTAGATACATTGAACCTGGACATGCATATGAAAATGTGTTACAAGATCGAGGCACATCTTACCGTTATTACATTAGAAATTGCACCAGAAGATTGTGTATGATTTTAAGGACAATCTAACCAATGAAATATTTTGTTTAGTTATTCATTCGAGGAATCTTGTTTGTAAGATCGAAGCAATCAATTGGATCACCATTTTAAGATATCTATTTATACAGCATGAGTGAAGTGTATGTATGCATGAAAGAAGACTGTTACAGAGACACAGAGGTCACCGAGAAAGTTTTCAGAAAATAGTAGAAGAACAGAGTAAACAAAAGGGTTTACCGAGTTACTATATGGGTTACCAAGGTATGCTATAAGCAAGGTAATCTATTCTGAGCACATAGAATCTGCTATAACATTTCAGATGTAAAGTTGCAGATATTTGTAATAATTTTATTGTAATATTGTGAAGTTGAAAGAAAAACCTTTAATAGGGTAAAAGACTCTAATCAAGTCTATAAATTGTAAAGCCTCTAACCAGGTGCAGCATTCAGAATAAATGCTGTAAAATCCTTTAGCAAGGTAGATCTAACAGATCTTGTTACTCCTAATAGGGTAAGCTATCAGAAATAGCTAAATGCAGCTCTAACCGAGCATTCTTTATTATTGCAGTAGTGAAGTTGTGGGTGCCATCCCCACCGCAATTTTTCTCTCTAACCAAGAGTTTTTGCGTAACCAAAATATATGTGTTATGGAGTGAATCATGTATGATTGTTATCTATTTGTTTTAACTTTATTTTATGTTTCTGCACTATTCTGTTTATGCATAACAGTAAAGTTATTATTCAAGAAAAGTTTTGAAGTACTGATTCACCCCTCCCCTCTCAGTACATTAGCTTTCCATATTGGGCCTAACAGAAGCTTAGTAGCACTAGCTCCCTTTCACGACACTCACTTTTTGAGCATACCAAGCTTCGAATTTCTAAAGACCTGAAGATCTCGAGAAATTTTCTATCTCAAGTTGAAGGGTACATGAGGAGTTTTTTTGGCATATGTGCATCACAACACTTGAGTCAATGAGTAGAAGGTAAGGCTGCTAAAACAATGAGTTTCTAGTAAGGGCATCCATTCAGGTGGCTATACGTGTGACGTTTCACTCAAATTAATGTGTCATCCCAATCCTTGCAGGATTTTATTCATCACATGGATGTTGAGGAAGACATATGTTGGTATGACACATCAACATATGTTGCCTGCAAGTTTCCTCACAGACACATTTATTTATAGTGGCTTGGATGGGCTTGGCTTTAGCCTCGTTACCACTTTGGTCGTTCCCTCTCACCAATCCTTAAGGGATTCTTGAGAGGCATACCCTCTAAAAGGTAAAACAAAAAGAGCCTATTGCTGACACAAAATACACTAGTTAATTTTAAAGCACCAATTAAAGTGTTTTTTAATACTAAAAGACAATTGGTTTCAAAATCATGTCTTCATCAAACATCCTGCACCAAATATCATTAGTAGTTTCAAGATATTGTTTTCAACAAATGATAGATACTTGCGCCAACACAGAAAGCCACAAAGATTAGTTCACAAAAAGAAATCAAAACATACTAACACAAAAACTAAACATTAGTCTAATTAACAAAAATCTAGAATTTAATCTACTTAAAAATAAAAATAAAAAAAATCTAATCTAAAAACAAAATCTAATTAAAAAAAAAATCTAAAATCTAAAATCCAATTAAAAAAACAAAATCTAAAATCTAATTTAAAAAACTAAAATTTATAATCTAATTTAAAAATCTAAATTTAAAAAAAAATTAAAAAAATCTAGTTAAAAAAAAATCTAAATAAATAAAAATCTTATTTAAAAAAAAACAAAAATTGAATTTAAAAAAAAATCTAAATTAAAAAAAAAAACTAAACTTAAAATCTAAATTTAAAAAAACTAAACTTAAATTAAAGAAACTTAAAAGAAGAGGGAGGCCTCACGTGGTCTTACCCAATTTATTCTGACGACTATCGAGTTTTACCGATGGCTAAGCAGTGAGGGGGCGTCAGAATTCCAACACCCACCCAATTTATTCTGATGACTTATTGAGTTTTGTCGACGCTTGGACCGTCGCACATACAACATCCTCATCGGTGTGGATGCCCTCATAGTCGTTAGACGTCCGACGGCTAAACCATGACAGGGCCGTCTGAATTCAGACGCCCAAACCATCACACATACAACATTCTCGTTGGTGTGGATGGTCTCGTTGTTGTCAAAATTCTGACGGCTACATAGTGATGGGGCCGTCTGAATTCAGACGCTTGAACCATCGCACATACAACATCCTCGTCGGTGTGGATGCCCTGGTTCCCGTTGGAATTTTGACGACTTATCAATTTTTACCGACGGCTAAGCAGTGAGGGGACCGTCGGAATTCTAATTTATTCAGATGCCTTAGCCATCAGAACATTACCTGCAAGGCGTTGGAATTCTAACAACTTATCAAGTTTTACCGATGGCTAAGCACAGTCATGGTCGTTGTCGGAAGAGTCTTTGACTCTATCGAAATTCCGACGGTCATGAGCACCGTCGGAATGTTTGACTACAAGTTTTTGACGATGTTGCTCGTCGGCACACTGACGAATTGTAGTCAAAATCCTGATGAACTACTTTCGAAATTTGAGCCCAAATGTAGTAGTGACACCGATGAGGATGTTGTATGTGCGACGGTCCAGGCGTTGACAAAACTCAATAAGTCGTCAGAATAAATTGGGTGGGTGTTGGAATTCTGACGCCCCCACTGCTTAGCCGTCGATAAAACTCGATAGTCATCAGAATAAATTGGGTGGGCATAAGAATGTCGACGCCTTCTCACTGCTTAGCTGTTAGCAAAACTCGATAGCCATAAGAATAAATTGGGTTGGCGTTAGAATGTTGACGCCCCCTCATTGCTTAACCATCGGCAAAACGCGATAGTCGTCGGAATAAATTGGGTGGGCGTCGGAATTCCAATGCCCTCTCACTGCTTATCCGATGAGGATGCTATCAGACATACATCATCCTCATCGGATGCTTGGTGGATGGAGAGGTTTGCACTTATTAACCAATACGATAATACTAAAGATTCATTATTCTGTATCAGCCAACCAAATGACAATAAAAACAATTTGACAATTTAATCTTGTGACGGTTCGGGCATCAAATGCTTGGTGGATGGAAAGATTTGAATTGATTGACTAATATGATAATTATAAAGATTCATTAACAATAAAAACAATTTCACAATCTAATCTTTCCACTCAAAGATCAGCCTCAAAAAACCATGTATGATTGAAGAATTGTGTCCCATGTTAAGTTCTTCAATCCCATCAATAGCCACCCATAGGTGGCATACCTTAAGATGGCATGGGAGGCATTCCCAATCCACTCATACCTGGTTGAAAGAAACCTCCCATGCCCACTCCCATGCCAGGCATTGGAGGTGTTGGCAAAGCAAAGGGGAAGAAGTTGAGCATACATATTCTGTAAGCAAAATAGACACATATTTATTTTTGCAGAAGATTTAAAATGTTTATTAAAGAGAAACTTCAAATATTCATAGAATCATCAGAGTATATCAAGAACCTAAAGTAGGTATGGAAACACAAAGTCAATCATATTATTCATGCAGGCAAGTTCCAAAGCCACATCTAGTCTAATCAAGTCATAGCATATGAACAAGCATGAAGCAAAGCATTCTTTCTTGCCCTGCAGTTCCAAATGCGAAAGTAAGCCCCATTTCAATTCCCCAACCAAAAATTAAAATTTAAAATATACTTTAGCCTGTGAAAGAGAACAACCAACTATATGTTTTACCAATTGTATACCTATTCTATAAAAATACACCAGCAATTCCTCTGCAAGTTCGCGATCACCCGATTGAGCACTAGTTTCCATTGCATCCTTGTAAAGATTATCCTTTTTAGAAAATGCAATATGTTAGCACATAATTTTTCTATAATTTCCTGAAAAATGCTATTTTTCTATAATTTCCTTAATTATGCTCTTAAAAATGCGGATGCTATTTTCTATAATTTTCTTAATTATGCTCTTAAAATACTGTATTTTGTAAACAAAATAGGCACATATTTGTTTGAATTATTAAAAATCATTAGTAGAGTAGAACAAGTGCTCGTTGAGGCTCAATTAAGCAAAATGCATACTTGTTGAGTAACAAGATCTTTCTCTTCTTTCTCCTTGGATTTCTCTTCTTGGATAGCCTCTAACTTGTTCCACAAAATACCCGTTCCACAAAATATACCAGCAATTCCTATGCAATTTCATGATCACCCGATTGAGAAATAGTTTCCATTGTATCCTTGTAAAGATTATCCTTTTTAGACAGTGCAATATGTTAGCACATAATTTTTCTATAATTTCCTAAAAAATGTTATTTTTCTATAATTTCCTTAATTATGCTCTTAAAAATGCGCATGCTATTTTCTATAATTTTCTTAATTATGCTCTTAAAATGCTATATTCTGTAAACAAAATAGGCACATATTTATTTGAATTTTTAAAAACCGCCAGTAGAGTAGAACAAGTTCTCTTTGAGGCTCAATTAAGCAAAATGCATACCTGTTGAGCAACAAAATCTTTCTCTTCTTTCTCCTTGGATTTCTCTTCTTGGACAGCCTCTAACTTGTCCTTAACAAGCTCATCAAATTTTGTCATGTATTCTCAAATGAGCTTTAAAAAAGAAATTCTTTGAATATTAACTATTTAATTGTGTAGAAGATTTAAAATTTTTATTAAAGAGAAACTTAAAATATTCACAGAATCATCAGAGTATATCAAGGACCTAAAGTAGGTATGGAAACACAAAGTCAATCATATTATTCATCCAGGCAAGTTCCAAAGCCACATCTGGTCTGATCAAGTCATAGCATATGAACAAGCATGAAGCAAAGCATTGTTTCTTGCCCTACAGTTCCAAATTGCAAAAGTAAGCCCCATTTCAATGCCCCAATCCAAAATGAAATTTCAACGTATACTTTACCTTGTGAGAGAGAACAACCAACTATATGTTTTACCAATTGTATACCTATTCCACAAAATACACCACCAATTCCTCTGTAAGTTCACGATCACCCGATTGAGGTGATTAGGCATCAGGATACCATATACCGATGAGAAAGCATAGCAAGCTGGAGTTGTACTCATCAGAAAAAGTTATACCGATCAAGGAGAAAAGTTGACGAGAATTGATGCATCGACAAAAACCATACCAATATGACCCATCGACATAGTAAACACTAGCAGCATCAATGGAGAATTGTCTTGCCGATAGCTGATGAGGATATCGGTAAGACTTATACCAATAAGAGTGGCAAAAAGAAGAGTCCATTGGTATAGCCAAAGTGATTGGTATTTGTTACTTTGAGCCACCCCGATGCCCGAAGAAATCATCGGTGAAATATATATCGATGGAACATACTCTATCAGGAAGACTTTGCTTATCGGTATGCTTCATTTCGGATTACCCCGATATCCGATGAAGGAGCGGACTGATTGAGCAGAGAGAAGACACTATCGGGAAGACTCATGGTGATGAAGCCAGTTGCATCGATATAGCCAAAGTGATCAGTATGTGTTACTTTGAGCCACCCCAACGCCCGAAGAAATCATCAGTGAAGCATATACTGATGGAACATACACTATCGGGAAGACTTTTCTTATCGGTATATTTCATTTTGGATTACCCTGATACCCAATGAAGGAGCAGACTGATTGAGCGGAGAGAAGACACTATCAGGAAGACTCGTGGTGATGAAGCCGGTTGCATCAGTATATCCAAAGCAATTGATATGTGTTACTTTGAGCCACCCCGACGACCGAAGAAATCATCACTGAAACATATATCGATGGAACATACTCTATCGGGAAGACTTTGCTTATCGGTATGTTTCATTTTGGATTACCCCAATACCCAATGAAGGAGCGAACAGATTGAGGAGAGTGAAGACACTATCAGGAAGACTCATGGTGATGAAGTCGGTTGCATCAGGAAGATCTATGTCGATGGTGAAGCCCATCGGCGAAACAATGCCTATCGCGATAATGCTAAATGAGCTCACCCGACGCCCAATGAGAATATCGCTTTGAGATATACTGATGAGGAGGAAAAGGAGTCATCAGCTTAGGGTATCTCAATAAGAGAAAGTAGGATGTCAAAGCAGATAAAGGGTTGTTCAGAGAGTCCCAAAAGGGAAATATTCATCGGGGAGACATATGCCGACGAATCATTGTCATATCAAAATTCAAAACCAAAATTTTTAAAAGTCTTCTATTTAATACTTGCAGTAGATATGCATCTATGGTTCGCATGAGGAAAATTTTATGAGAAGTTCATTATTGCAAAAGAATATGGCAGAACTAGAAACTGCCTTGTCTAAATACTGTGTTGGTGAAAGAAGAATACATAGATAGAACACATTGCGCCTTTGAAAGAGGATCATAATTGCAGAAATGGAAACTTCGAGTTCAACAAGAAAGAAGAGGGTGGCCAAGAGCCCTGACTCTAAGGTGAAGAAAGGAAAAACTGAAGAGGTGCCTCCAGTCAAAAAGTTAAACCAAGACATGATAGACCAAATGCAGGCACTCGACCCAAAATCCAGAAGGTCGAAGTAGCACCTGTTAGAGAGAGACCAGTTAGAAGACAAGTACAAAGAGGTTAGAGATGTCTAGACCAAGGTAAGGGGACATGAACTGTATATGTTCCACTATTTAAGAAGGAGCAAGGAGATGTTGCTCTATAATCCTTGGATGACAAATTTAGGTAAGCTAACAGTCCCCAATGTTTTTATAAACATAAGATTGCTAGAGGTTTTGGTGAGGAATTATAATTTGGTGAAGAGGTGCATTTAGCTCCCAAATGGGGAAGCATTTATTAAATTTTTTGTGGGTACCATAAACGAGGTTTTCAATTTAGACCCCAATCCCGATAAGCCCTTGTCCTTTGGGGATTTGGAAGAAGAATACCTCAGAATGGACACTACATATACCAGCTAGAAATTTTCCATTCACAAGAGGCAAGCAGTAAAATTAATAGAGGAAGATGTGCCACCATTTAGCATTGATTTGTTCAGACACTACTTGTAGTACAAATATATGTCATGTGGGAAAGTAGGAGGGGTGGAGGTGCCTGATCTAGCAGGCACTAGGCCATTGGTGTTAGCCTTTTATATACAAATGTATGAACCTAGGCCTTTTGACTATGCATCATATTTGGTGGAGAGGTTGCACGAAGGTTTTTTAAACCTTAGGGATGATACTCATCCCAATTAAAAATTTTATTCACTATTGATGCATCTAGTGTTATTTTATGGATATGTAAAGGGTTTTTGGCTCGAGAGCCTAAAATTAAATACCAAGAATAGGGAAGGTGAGGAGCAGCCCATCCAATTGTGGACATCTCTTTGGGATTCTCGATATATGAGGTCCAACCATATTAAGTTTAAAGAACTTATCGTGATGCCATTGTACTAGATGAATGGGATTTAATGTGAAGGGTCTATCTCTGATGAGATCAAGAGGTTCCCAGGACCCAAGGATTATGATGAAAGACACATTGTTGATAATAACTGGGGGGACTGGTTTGTGAATAAGGATTTTACATGTTTTAGAGTATATGGATTTGAGGGGATCCCCCACATGCTGCCAAAATTAGTACCAAACATAATAGCTTATCTAGATATTGTGAGGCAATTGAGTGTATCCAATGCTAAACATTTTGCAGATATGCGTAAGCAAGCCTTCCTTCCTAGGACACTGTGTTTTGGTGATTTCACCATAGTGTCAACCAAAGCTTATGAAATAATTGATAAGAAGCTGATAGAAGAATACAATTTGTATGAGCATTATGCCAGGAAAAACTATGATCCAGAAGGATACATTCAGTTTTGCAAGAAGAGGCAGAACTTGGGAGGTTATCTGCATGTCAGTATTGAGGCTAGAGATATCTTCTGGAACATGGAGGATGCGTAGACCAAAGAGGTAATTGATCACCTAAATAATGAATTGGCATAAAAGAGATGGAGACTCAAAGAAATTGAAACCGAGGAGGAGGAGGCAGAAAGTGAATCTGATGAGAATGCAGTTGTCTCTAGATGGCAAGTGCTAGAGAAGGAAGAAGAGCCAGACATGCAGGGCCAAATAGAGACAGCATTAGAAGTTCATGTTGACTCTTGGTTAGAGGAGTTTTTTGTTGTTGTTGCTGATGATGTTTTTATTCATTCCAAAGAATTTAAAACATTCTTGTACAATTTTAAAGGGAAGAAATTCAGGGACTCTATTCCCAACATAACGCCTGATAATGAGGCTGAGTTGTTAAATAAATTAAGAGAGGAAATTGATGCAAAGATAACCACAATGACCCCTCAAAAGGGGAGGCAACTGCTTATAGAGGTTGGGGTGATTTTGTTTCCCAGATGGGACCTTAGTGCTTCTTTTATCTTTGACAATTTATTGCATTCAGAAAACAACGAATTCAAATTGGATATACAAGGTGTAAATGATGTATTTATTGGTTCAAGATTTGATCAGGATGAGGAATCTTTGAGGTTATGGGCTCTGTACCCTCCCCACAAGAGACCAAAGATCATTGATGTTGACAAGGCCTTTGGCCATATGATGAAACTAAAAGTTGGTGAAATTGATCCAATTGTTTTTGCTAATATCGAAGTGGATATTTCAAAATTTAATAAAGCACAGATGGTCAGAGTAGTGAGGGAGAGGACCTAGTACAAGGCATTGTATGAAGAAATGCTAAGGATAAGTGGGCAATAGGTGCCAATGGTTCTTACTCCAGATTGCTCTCAATGGAAGAAAAAATGTAAGGAGTTGCAACAAGAAAATAAAAGGATATTAAAACAGATGCAAAGTGTGAGGGCAGATACTGCTAGTGTATTACTAACTAAAAGATTTGAGGTTTTACAAGTCTTTCTGAAAGAATTCTGGACAGTGTTTCAAAAGAACATGGACAATGCAGTTTCACACAACAGAATTTCAAATAGAATAGGAACAAGGTTGCATGATAAAACAATGGCCAAAGTGGAAACATAAGAAATTGAAAAATTAAAAAGGTTGTTGGATAAACACAATAAATTTGATGAACCGTTACAATTTAAATATGATGAATACAAAGACAATGTTCAACATGGTTTCACATAGTTAACTGATTAGAAGGGTGAGCTAAAGGATAAAGATGTATGGATCTCAGAATGTCGTAGTCTTCTCAATGCCGCTCTTGATATTGCCCAAATTGATGAAATTGAATTGAAAGAGACTGTGAAATAGATGGAAAACTTTGTCACGCTAGAAGTCATTGTCAGGGATATCATCCACAATGCAGACACATATAAGTCAGAGAAGTACTTGGAGCATATCCAAAACTGTGGCAAGATGTTGGGAGACCAGACCTGATGTCTAAGTTGGAGCCTAGAGTCATGTTTTTCTATGTTTTTATAACATGTTCATATTGTAAAGACAGTTTTTAGGAAGTTAGTTTTTAGTTAGTTTTTGTTAGTTTTAGTTTTAATGAAAGGGTATTCCCTTTCACTTTCAAACTGAATCATCATTTATAAATGGAGGATCTTTTAGAACAAGTGGGGGAGATACCTCAAGTTTTATGATCTTATCAAGACAAATTTATACAACACTTATGCAGTTTGTTTTCTGGAAATATCAAAGTTGATGGATGATACATATTGAAAGCAACTAGTTTGATTATCTATTTTCAATATAAATTTCAAGTGTTCATCATTCTGAAAGGTATATACTTTTCAATTGATTGATTAGTTCCATGTGATAAATCTATTTTATTAGATTGTGTCAATGCACTATCTTATGCTATTGTGATTGAGACTAATTTCCAGTTTGAGCATTAGTTTGAAAGGTTGGTTGGCAAGTTTCAATTGTCTTATTGGTCTTTCAGAGCAGAGTTAAAATTCAATAAGACTAATTACATTTTATATTTCAATTACAATCCATATAGATGCTTTTGATGTAATGGTATTGTTTTAAAAACAAGTTATTAAAACTATCTCCATGGTTATACGTAGGATCTTTCAATTTGAAATAGTATGAAATCAATAAGGGATGAAGGCACTGGTCTGTTGTTGATCTGATATAATTAAATCGGGTATTCTAAAAAGCAATTTTCATCAAAGAATCATACTTTTAATTTATACAAGCACAACTTCATAAACTTTTATAAGTAAGCATTTCATAATTTTCAGCAAGCAATAAATATAACCAGACATAATTCAAGAATCATTTGCCTCCTCAAAAATTTGCTATAGAAAAGCCTTTAACCAGAATTCAAGAAGTTCATGTTTCTCAACCTAATTGAAATTAAATATCATTACAAAACTATTCAAATGCTAAATTACATCCCACTTTAACTTAAATGAAAGAACCAATAGAGAAGTTCCTCTCACCCTCTGAGCAATCCCTATCTGATCAAATTTATTGTGCATATCTATAGATTCTTGAAGCCTATCATAATCTTCCTCTTCTACATAAATTTCATTCAAAGCCTCATTATCAACATCTACATTGTTGCTCTGTACTACAACCATGTACAACTTCACAAGACAGAGATGTCCAGCGTGGATAACAAATACAATAGAACAAAAGATAGTCATGAATTTTTTCCAAACCAAATAGATGCTAAAGAGAACATCTAGAAAAAATTAATACCCAAGTGAAAGACATCTCATTAATCCTAAAAATAGTAACAGAAAAAAAGAGTTTAGAGCCATACCTTACACATGATGTCAACCACTAGTGTGTGGTCTACCCTAAGGGCAAGGACATTCAAGAGGTCATTAATAAGATCTGGGTGTTCTTGCAAATAAAAGTGTACAGGTTTGTAGTACAATTCAACCTTGGCCACTTTAACTACATCTTTGAATTGCATATGATCCCATGCCTCTAGGGAATGGTTCATGATAGTAGTGGCAGAATTATCATATTCATCATCTTGAATATATAAATATGTAAGTTCCTTCCAGTGATGTTGCTCATCACAAACACGAGTATGAGTTCATCAAAGCGACCCCTATTTTGATAGTAATCACTGACCTCTTCCAAGTCATCCACCTGGAACAAAAAATAAATGTCAGAATCACAAAAAATATAAATTTCTCACCTTCATAGTTACACATAACATTGTAGATGAACCTCCCCAGATTATCATGAAAAAATAACTTAAAAAACAAACCACTTACTTGTGGTGTTGTTATTCGTGTTGGCTCTGTTGGACCCTGCAGTTAAGATTTAATATACATTATTCAATAAGATTAACTGTGCAACATAATGAAATATTGAAAAGTGTGTTATCTTATTGAGCTTTGCTTGGTTTTGAGAATAGTTTAATATTCTCTACTTAACAGGGCCAACCACATGAAGGTGGAAGCTCATTTGGCCCCTCCCCCCCCTAACATCACTCTAAATTCCCCGTTAACATCTAACATTCATTCATTGTTTCATCCATTAATAAAATATAACATTCATTCATTATCACATAACATTCAATAACACATAACATTCATTAAAACTCATTAACACGCAATATTCATCAATATTAATTAACACATATTATTTAGGAACATTCATTAGCACATAATTACATTCATTAACACATAAAAATCAGTCATTATCAAATAATGTAGATTACAATCATTTTTTTTTCTTTTTTTTTTGAAGCTATGAAAAGTCTAAGTGGACCATCGTTTTCTTCATCACTTCCCCCCTCTTCAGTTGTTTTGCCCTTTGCTCGTGATCTCAATGTATGCCTAGTCCTCTTCTGAGGATGAGGACATTGATGCAAAGGGGGGTCCTCTGCAATAACAAAGAAATGAGTTAAATTCAAATCATTTTTTATTTTTGTTATAATTATTTCATTAATTTAAAGAACATAATCGTGGCACTCTTTACATCATCTTCAAAATCATTTTGTCTAGCCTCAACCTCAACATGTTGAACACCCTCTAGATCCTCTGGAGTTGAAATACAAAAGGTTACACTAATCAATACACCAATTACAATTAAATATGTTTAAATGAATAACAGTGGTCCTCTTTACCCGACTAAGGAACATCATGTTCATGATGTTGTCTACCCGGATCATGCTCCACTTGGTCGCCACCAACTACATGCTCTAAAATATTAACAAAAAAGGTTACATTGATTTCTACACCAATTACAATTTAAGATGTTTATTTGTAATTACATAAAAAAAATTGAATAGCAAATGAATACCTCCACTACTGGGATGCACATCCGGACCTTCATGTGGAGGTTGTGTTCCATGATTATCAGGCTACATTCCAATGTCAGCACATTGTTATAATTGCTTTCTTAATTAAAACAAATAAATTCACTTTACGTTGGAACTTAACATCAAATAGAATATTGGTAAGGTATTCAATTTGAAATTATTTTCATATAGCTTATTTACTTGTGTGACGGATGCACCAGAATCTCATGTTTTCCCACTCAATTCTTGTAGTCGTTCAACCACGGTTGTATAGCCTTGCTGGTAGGTAATTCTCTTGTCATCTTCTGTGGGTGCTCTATTGAATTCAGATCCCTACATTTTTGCTTAGTGTCGTGAATTTTGCTTGTATTGTTTGCTCAAAAAAAATTGTTTGCAATTTATAAATATTTTGATGCAATATTTCATTTATTGATTCTTACAATTCGTGTGGCAAGTTTCATATAACCACCAGAGCCGAGTTTGTGTTTTCCGTGCTTTTCTTGTCTTCCCTTGGTTGCCTTTGATGTGTCACTCAGTCTATGAAAAGTTTGAAATATGTTATATTATATAAATATAAAGAGTAATTAGTACATAATTACATTCTTAATAGTATCACATACCTTCTTCTGGCATCTAGTGGTGGATTTCCTTTTTTCCTTTCGACTCTCTCCTTCGCATCCAAAATCAAGTCCTTCCACTCCCTCTCTAGAATCATGGGGGGATTCTCATACTTTACGTTCTTCTCTAAATGTGTCTTGTATTGGTCCCTCACATACTTTAGATATGTGTCAACTTTTTCAAAGAGCTTGGTTTTGTGGTGTTGTTCACCAAAAGTGATAACCCAAGTATACCTACAAATCTATCTATGAGATAGCCAATCTCAATCAATGAAACACCTCAGGGCTTGGACAACATGACAAGGATATGAATCCTTCTACTCTTCAGGCTCTGTGAAACCTAGGCGGGTATACCTTTGATGCATTTAATCAAACCTATTACACACAAGACTGCATCAATCAAAAGCAGATGGATCTCAAAAGGTTCAAAAACTAAGAGATAACTGCAAATGGGCTAGATCCACACTTGCTACTCAACATTTTGAATCATGAGATGGAGGGACACTTCCACATAACATAAAATATAAAAAGATACTCTGATTTTTTATTTTTAAGTGTTGTTCTGACAACCTTTAAATATTACAAGAGACCAATGCCTTATCCAGGCCACAGAGTCATGCATAAAATTGGAAGAGAAATCTCAGATGCAAGTTCTTTTCAACATTAAATTTTCATGTATCAATGCCTTACATTAATACAATCCTCTACTCTGTCACAAAACCATACTTATATGTATATATCCAATATGCATTCAAAATCATTAATGCTGGGTTTTAGGATTTAAATCCTTCCTTGAAGAATACCCAAAAGACAACATTACACTCTTAGAGGAATCTAAAAGAGACAACTCAAATTATCCTTGATAATATGAAATTATATGAAACTGAGTACATTCTGGAGACAATTTCATGGAAACTCACACATGCCTTGCATATGTGTGAACCTGCAAACTGAAACTAAACCTACAGTAAAGACGACACTGAAAACATAGACGAACACATTGTCATTTGCATTGATAAAAGGATGCCATCACTGGAACCTGCAATTTCGGATTTCTCCCTTGGAGCCAATCTCTCAAAAATTGGAACCCCTACAACTGAGAAGAATGGGGAATAAAAAGGGAGAGGGAACCAAATCAAATCTTCAACTGAATTGCCAAGTGTCTTCCCTCTAACTGAATTTTGTTCCCGTGGAAACTGCTTCCAAAATATCCCACATTTGTCAAAATTAACATCATAATCGGATTCCTCACTCTGAGAACTTTCCAAAAATATATAACACTTTATACCTTGGCCAAAAATTGAGTACTGGGCGAATTAATTCCCCAATGTGCACCATCATTAAAATTTTTATTTATTAATATAGTTTAAACTATATAATAAACAATTTTAATTTTAATTTTTTCCTCCATTTGTGCACTGACACCTTGCCACGTGGCGGCCTCCGATTGGTCAATGGGGTTGACCAGACGCCACCTGGGATGACACCTCATCATCGCCACATCATCTGCTTCGTCACTGCCACTTGGCCGCCATGTCATCGCCACCGGACTCCCACGTATGCGCCAACTGTGTGCCACCTCATCGGGACCCGCCTACTGGACTGCCACCTATCACGACACGTGGACGACTCTCGTTCACTTTCGCTATTTTGCTGGTTTAACTCGCATGCATCTTCCCTTCGTGAAATAGCGCGCACCGTCGATCCATCTCAAACTTGCTCACTCGTTAACCCGAACTTTCTCTGCAAAATTTTGCATGTCTGCCTCGGGAAGTGTGCCCACGTGGCATCCACCTAGTCACCATCCAGTCAACTCCTCCGTCACCTCGGGAAGTGGGCTCACGCGTGGGCCCGCCTTAGGCGCCCATAGGCACCTTGTGTGAAAAGCCTTTATGGCTTAGACATATTACTATAGTGCGTTTTAACATATAAACATTAAAAAGAACTACCTCCCAGTGCATGTGGGACAAAGCAATTAAGCCTGGAGCTTCATTTTTGGAGATTTGCCTGAGTGACTGCCTAGAAGTTTCATTCGCCAATGTGATTTGGTTAAAAGCTTTTGAGTTTGCCTCCTTCCCATGCCACGCTGAAGGATCTGGAGGAATCAATGGCATTTGTATTTGTTGCAATAAACTTCAATGCTACCACCAAGTTCAGCTTCATTACCATACAGGTTATTCTAATTCCAAGCCACGTAGAGGGAGGAGGAGTGCAAGGGAGGAGCCACCATCGGAGAACCCCAAACACCACGCTATGATAGAGAGGGAGGACATTGAAGTTTCAATGCCTTGCTGCTTTCCACATCCCTCCCCAGTCTCCTACGCTGCTCCAGAGGTTTCTACGCATGGGGCATTACTTATAATTTTAGAACACTCCAAAACCACGTACATGGAGGCACTTTGCATTGTCTTCTCCCACCTCATGAAACTTGAATGTTGACACTACAACACCTTCCCATTTTCTACATGCCATTGGAGGATGTAAAGCTGCTGGATGTCAACGCCATTTTGAACACTACGCAAGGGAAAGAAGACATAGCATTGGTTTGCAATTGCTAAGAGCATTAGCACCCTCTACCAATCATCACGTGGAGGAAGGAATGAGTGTGGGCTGGGTTTCATTTATCTCTGTAGCCCCTTGTCTCTTGCTACAATAACATCCTCATGCCTACCTTTCACCTTCCAGCATAAAACACACTTTGCATTCCGTGCAAATCTGAAAACCCCCACACAGAGGAGTCACAAGCTCTAACATACCAAATTTGCATTGCATCTGTTTGATTTGCTCGTAACTTCAACGCCCACACAGAAGCCTGAAGTCTTCTACGAACTACTTCAAAAACCGCGCTACCTTATTGGAGGGATGAGGCAAAACATGGGGGAGTTTGTCTTGTCTGCAATTTGCTTGGAGCACTTGAAACTTTATGCAGCCCCCTCTCTGAACACATGATTTTCCTCAACATTAAACTGCAGCCCCTTTGCTAGACACCACGTAGAGCTTTTGGAGAATGGCAAAGTCACATTTGATAGCTTTGAAAATAAATTTCAATGCCAAAGGATAGCTATACACAAAAGGGAAAACACAGGAAGAACAATGCAACCCTTCTGGAGTTTAATGCCCTTTTCACGCCACAGCAATGAAGACAAAATAAAATTATCATGCACCTTATGCCTGCCAATTGGAAATGCTATTGGAGGTTTTGATGACTACCACGCGTTACACCTGATACTCTCTTTGACATCATAGTAACAAGCATTAAGAAAACCAAATCTCGATTTCACAATAGCCCATGCAATAACATCTCTTAACGGAATCACGTCGTCAATAAAATAATACGGCACAGGCGTAAGCCAAGTCGGGCCCCAAAGTGGGTCCGACTAAAAAAAATTTCATTTTCATGCAGCTGACCCCTGGAATGCTTCACGGACCTCAAACACACCTCTGGAATCGATCGGCACCATTTTCGGATCATAAAATTGCATTTTACATCCTTCAGGCAATTACGCCACAATTTTCGCATTTAATCGCGAAGACGTAATTTTCAAACCTGTCAAAACACCTTTCTGGAGCTCGCCATCTAACAGGCATGTACTTTGATATACAAGGATGACATCTACCAAACAGTTTCTCAAGACGAGTCCCGAGCAAAGAGATATTAATTTCCGAAAATTCCCAACTGGCTTTGTCGACACTGCGGACCTGATGAAGTCAATGTTCTGGCAACACATGATGCCTTTCTCAAAAATATCAAACGACCTCCATGGGTCCTCAAATTTGAAACATAGGTACCTTAAATTACATATTAAATCTTTGATCACCAGACTGACAGGATGCAAACGGTGCGCTCACCAAAATGGCTACATTAACTGATATAACACTGGAGTGCGGATAACTGAATTTGATGGCAAAATGAGCTCTTTTGAAAATCGGTCAAACGGATTGGTAGAGCCTTGAAATTTGAAACATAGCTCACCATTTATACCAAAATTAGCCCGGAACAAACATTCTAACATGACACTCACCAGGACATTTTTACACTTGTGCAAACATCACAAACTACAAACGGATTGAGCTTTGAAAACTGAGCAAATGGATTCGTCAAGACTTGAAATTTTGTAGGTTGACTCACATTTAGGCATAAAATTGAATCCACTTTTAATTTTTTTATGATGATCAATAGGGAAAAAGATGTAATCGCTCAAAGTAGGCTACTCAATAAAATTTGCACTTGTGCCTAGAATGCACTTTCAGCTCACCCCTCGAAATGGGTACCTAGTAAACTTATCCAAAATGAATTCTAAAAGTTGCACATCACTGCATAGGCCAAATGAAAGGTGTGGGACATGAATTCCAAGCCTTACCCTCTGAAAATCAACCGGCTCCATTTTACCCCCTTGCTAACTAGGCCATTCAAACTGACTTATTTTAATCATTTGGAAATGTAGGGCAAAATTTTGAAATGGGCCTATAAAATTGACTCAGTTTTAAATACTCCCAACAGTGGCTCTGACTGGGGATGGTTGATTGCAAGATCAACACAAGAATCAAAATATCTTTGGTTAAGTAGACCACCCAAAAATGAATCATTCTTCTCTCAATTCTTCTCTTTTCGAAACAGGGCTTCCTTATTCTACCCAAACAGCAGGGCACTTTATTGAAAACCACACAACTGAAGCAAAGCGACTATACAATAGATACAAACATGCTCACAACTGATTATAACTGCTCCACTTACAAACATTTACCTCTGTCAAAAATCTGATTTTCATCTCTTGATATCATGATCCACACAAAGGCACCTTCCAGTAACAATTGACAATAATCATTATAATCAAACCTTACCATCATACTGCTGAAACAATTGGTGTGCATGCCATTTATCTGATTTTGAGCTTTGTAACCACACATTACTTTAAGAAAAATAAAATCATGAAACAAAGCACAATAGGGGCTTTTCCACAAGCTGCCATACACTTCACTATCCCAATCAATTCTATCCTTTGCAAGGGCATCATCATGCAGCTGATGCAAACAAGGAACATGAACATTACCATCCGGATGTGATGCTTGACTACTCTGATCACACCTCATACTATCCTTGCTTATTAAACTGAAAACCTCTGCATTCCCAACATCCCATTCATGGAAAAGAATGCATACCTTTGGCTGAAGCAAATCCTCAGCTAACTCTTTCTCTCTCAGGTTTACATCCACCTGAAACATTTTCATTTGTGGTTTTGAATGATCATCACATAACCCATGCCTCTTACCTTCATCATGAAATAATTTTTTACAACCCATGCTATTGTTGTTCGGAATTCCATCAGTATTATGAACCGGTTCATCATCCACAACATCTGGATGATTAGTTATTTCTTCATACAAAGGGTTAGAAACCAAATGGACAATTCCTTTATGAGCATTATGGCATTGAAGTGATTGGTCTGTATCTATATCAGCATTGAATAAAGCATTAGTAAAATGGCTAAAGACACCATCCATTCGATCCTCATAATCATCTTCATCAGACAAAGAAGAAAATGAAACTTGGCTGGAACAATCCTCAGTGTTCCATGTTTCACATTCATGATATTTTATTCTATGACCATCATTCTGAAAATCAAGATAATCAAACTTATCTTGCCACAACTGATCTTCTTCACCAATTGAACACTCGTCATCAGCCAAAGAATGAACATGAACATCACTGCCATTTACTTCATCAGATAAGTTTTTAGCATGTTCACTAAAATATTCTGTCATAAAACCATCTGTTAGGTCAGCATGTTCATTAAAGGTACAAGCATTCAATTCACAGTCCTTTTCCAAAGAATCCTCTTCACTATATTGCAGAAGGTCTTCATCAATAGTTCGAAGGCTCTCCAACATTTGAAGCTTCTTATCCACAACCTCAAGAGCTTTCTTAAGTTCTGCAATCTTCTGGACTTGCATTGCACTTTGCTGTTCCATGTGAGATTCCGTAAACTTTTGTCCATCCATGTGTGCTATATCTTCATCGCAATCATGTGTACCATTACAATTTTCTGAATTAACATTGTGCATATCTTTCAAAAAAGAAAGATTATCAACATGATTATAAGAAATGAAGTCTGAAGTGAAATTTGAAAAAACATTTACTTCATCCTTAACACAATTAAGATTATTAATATCTAAGTGAGGATCAACTATTGTTTGCACTAAACAATTCTGATTTTCATCATATTGCACACTTTCACTTGCACAAACAACAACACTTAGTAATCCCTCTGTATTTGGTATTTCAACATCAAATACATCAGCAGCATGTAAAGATTGATGGTCATCACCATCATTATTTTCATTAATATTATCCTGGAGAGATGCATGATTCACTTGGTAATTGGCAGTCACATAATCAGCATAACCGGCATACAAATCAAATGGTACATATCCCTTGTATATATCTGTCTCTGTATCAACATTTTCACAATGCTTCCCATTAATCATTCCATCACTACTGCAAGAGACAACTAACATTAACGGCAAAGGTTCTTGACTCTCATTTAACTCTGAAACACATGCATCGACAAAATCATTCGAAACTGCAGAGCTTGATGCACCTAGACACGGAATGATTTGCTGAGACTCACATGGTATTTTACCATTGAAGGTGCTTTGACAAGAAACAACAGGAGACATGAATCTCTTTGAGATTCCAAACTTCAAGTTATTTTCCATATCCCTAGCTGTGTTAAAGGCTTCATACAAGGTTTTAGGTTCTTTGTTTCTCAATAGGAAACCCATCTTCTCATCAAATGCACTCATGTAAACATCCAAACATACTTTATCATCGAGTTTATACTTTCTAGAAATTTTGGACAAAGCTTGTGAAAATCTGATGTTAAATGTGGGTAACAATTCATCTTCCTTGATTTGTATATAAGTGAACTCTTTCAGTAAGTCAGAATCACTCACCTTCTCATCGAATTGATCCATGAAATCTTAAACCAATTCTTCCCATGAGGTAATAGAATTCTCTGGAAAAAAAGAGAACCAATCTCTTGCATCTTCTTTTAATGACTGAATAAACAACTTCATGCATACATCTTCCTGACAAATTTCAAATTCTCCTACCAAATCTGAAAATCTTTTAACATGTTGACATGCTGATTTCGATTTCTGCCCACTGAATATGGGCAAATGCTTTCTAATTTTTGTGGGTATGGGATTTGGGCAACCCGGAATATCTCTAAAATTTAGAGCAGCATAATGGTTCATGATGAAACTTCTCCTATTATATGGTTGTGACACTTCACCAGGCATGGCTCTATGTGGAAATACACAAGACTAAAAATCTTTACTGCTCATTTTTCCTACTCCCACAAATGATTATACAATCTGGAATAAAAAACCTCAAGAAAGTATCCTTATACTGATCTATTCATAACACTGCTTGACACAAATCTTTCCTAAATTTGCATACTACGGAAGATCACATACACTGAATATTTTAGCAACATAGATATGCAAATCAATTTTGAGATCCTCTCTTTCCCTCTAGACTAGTGTTGTTCACTAAATGGAAAAATGACATTACACATTCTAATTTTCAGAGCACATATCTTTGCATTTGAAACCTCTAAAAAAATACCTGGAGATTTGCAGCTATAAACTCCTGTAGATCTGGAGATTTACTTCACACTTTAGCACGGTCTTTTATCACAGAGTCGCCACCTCTTGCGTAGAGGATATTTTGAATAGGAGAACCATTCAATACACATTCAAATTCTTTACTGTCTCCTTCAATCTCTCTGCAATAAACACTCTTCCAGGCTATTTAATATGAACCACAGAGTCGCCACCCAACAAGGAATTGGGGAAAAATTCGCACATAGCTGCAAGAGCTTCTTACAACTTTGAACAAATACAATTTATTGTTACTCCTTCATAAACTATGACATGATACACATATCATTATGCAGATCCAGAACAAGGAACACTTTCTAACTCATAAATTCACTTTCACACTCTGTGCATACACAATGGACAGATTGGCTGGATATGAAATTGATAGAATGAAGGATACATTCAACTTCTGACCTCATCAATCAAACATTCAGATCCATGAACTCCCCAGCAGAGTCGCCATTTTTGTTGTTCACCAAAAGTGATAACCCAAGTATACCTACAAATCTATCTATGAGATAGCCAATCTCAATCAATGAAACACCTCAGGGCTTGGACAACATGACAAGGATATGAATCCTTCTACTCCTCAGGCTCTGCAAAACCTAGGCGGGTATACCTTTGATGCATTTAATCAGACCTATTGCACACAAGACTGCATCAATCAAAAGCAGATGGATCTCAAAAGGTTCAAAAACTAAGAGATAACTGCAGATGGGCTAGATCCACACTTGCTACTCAACATTTTGAATCATGAGATGGAGGGACACTTCCACATAACATAAAATATAAAAAGATACTCTGATTTTTTATTTTTAAGTGGTGTTCTGACAACCTTTAAATATTACAAGAGACCAATGCCTTATCCAGGCCACAGAGTCATGCATAAAATTGGAAGAGAAATCTCAGATGCAAGTTCTTTTCAACATTAAATTTTCATGTATCAATGCCTTACATTAATACAATCCTCTGCTCTGTCACAAAACCATACTTATATGTATATATCCAATAAGCATTCAAAATCATTAATGCTGGGTTTTAGGATTTAAATCCTTCCTTGAAGAATACCCAAAAGACAACATTACACTCTTAGAGGAATCTAAAAGAGACAACTCAAATTATCCTTGATAATATGAAATTATATGAATCTGAGTACATTCTGGAGACAATTTCATGGAAACTCACACATGCCTTGCATATGTGTGAACCTGCAAACTGAAACTAAACCTACAGTAAAGACGACACTGAAAACATAGACGAACACACTGTCATTTGCATTGATAAAAGGATGCCATCACTGGACCCTGCAATTTCGGATTTCTCCCTTGGAGCCAATCTCTCAAAAACTGGAACCCCTACAACTGAGAAGAATGGGGAATAAAAAGGGAGAGGTAACCAAATCAAATCTTCAACTGAATTGCCAAGTGTCTTCCCTCTAACTGAATTTTGTTCCCGTGGAAACTACTTCCAAAATATCCCACATTTGTCAAAATTAACATCATAATCAGATTCCTCACTCCGAGAGCTTTCCGAAAATATATAACACTTTATACCTTGGCCAAAAATTGAGTCCTGGGCGAATTAATTCCCCAATGTGCACCATCATTAAAATTTTTTATTTATTAATATAGTTTAAACTATATAATAAACAATTTTAATTTTAAGTTTTTCCTCCATTTGTGCACTAACGCCTTGCCACGTGGTGGCCTCCGATTGGTTGATGGGGTTGACCGGACGCCACCTGGGATGACAGCTCATCATCGCCACGTCATCTACTTCATCACTGCCACTTGGCCGCCACATCATCGCCACCGGACTGCCACCTGTGCGCCAACTGTGTGCCACCTCACCGGGACCCGCCTACTGGACTGCCACCTATCACGACACGTGGACGGCTCTCGTTCACTTTCGCTATTTCGCTGGTTTAACTCGCGTGCATCTTCCCTTCGCGAAATAGCGCGCACCGTTGATCCATCTCAAACTTGCTCACTCGTTAACCCGACCTTTCTCTACAAAATTTTGCATGTCTTCCTTGGGAAGCGTGCCCACGTGGGGTCCACCTAGTTACCATCTAGTCAACTCCTCCCTCACCTCGGGAAGCGAGCTCACGCGTGGGCCCGCCTTGGGCGCCCATAGGCACCTTGTGTCAAAAGCCTTTATGGCTTAGACATATTACTATAGTGCGTTTTAACATATAAACATTAAAAAGAACTACCTCCCAGTGGATGTGGGACAAAGCAATTAAGCCTGGAGCTTCATTTTTGGAGATTTGCCTGAGTGACTGCCTGGAAGTTTCATTCGCCAATGTGATTTGGTTAAAAGCTTTTGAGTTTGCCTCCTTCCCATGCCATGCTGAAGGATCTGGAGGAATCAATGGCATTTGCATTTGTTGCAATAAACTTCAACGCTACCACCAAGTTCAGCTCCATTACCACATAGGTTATTCTAATTCCAAGCCACGTAGAGGGAGGAGGAGTGCAAGGGAGGAGCCACCACCGGAGAACCCCATACACCACGCTATGATAGAGAGGGAGGACATTGAAGTTTCAATGCCTTGCTGCTTTCCACATCCCTCCCCAGTCTCCTACGCTGCTCTAGAGGTTTCTACGCATGGGGCATTACTTATAATTTTAGAACACTCCAAAACCACGTACATGGAGGCACTTTGCATTGTCTTCTCCCACCTCATGAAACTTGAATGTTGACACTACATCACCTTCCCATTTTCTACATGCCATTGGAGGATGTAAAGCTGTTGGATGTCAACGCCATTTTGAACACTACGCAAGGGAAAGAAGACATAGCATTGGTTTACAATTGCTAAGAGCATTAGCACCCTCTACCAATCATCACGTGGAGGAAGGAATGAGTGTGGGCTGGGTTTCATTTATCTCTGTAGCCCCTTGTCTCTTGCTACATTAACATCCTCATGCCTACCTTTCACCTTCCAGCATAAAACACACTTTGCATTCGGTGCAAATCTGAAAACCCCCACACAGAGGAGTCACAAGCTCTAACATACCAAATTTGCATTGCATCTGTTTGATTTGCTGGTAACTTCAATGCCCACATAGAAGCCTGAAGTCTTCTACGAACTACTTCAAAAACCACGCTACCTTATTGGAGGGATGAGGCAAAACATGGGGGAGTTTTTCTTGTCTGCAATTTGCTTGGAGCACTTGAAACTTTATGCAGCCCCCTCTCTGAACACATGATTTTCCTCAACATTAAACTGCAGCCCCTTTGCTAGGCACCACGTAGAGCTTTTGGAGAATGGCAAAGTCACATTTGATAGCTTTGAAAATAAATTTCAATGCCAAAGGATAGCTATACACAAAAGGGAAAACACAGGAAGAACAATGCAACCCTTCTGGATTTTAATGCCCTTTTCACACCACAGCAATGTGTTAGGGTTTCAAGCAGATCCGAAGCAAATATGAACTAACAATTATATGCAGATTTAAATACAAAAGATAAAGAAATAAAACAGGACACAGATAACACAGAGATTTAACGTGGTTCACCCAGAATGGGTTACGTCCATCATACACAGCCGTCCAATCTTTTTTATTATCCAGCAAAAACAATACATCAACCTTACAATGCCTTAAGCATCCCAGCCACTTATAACATGCGTTTTTAGGGCAACAAACAAAGTTGGCCTTTTTAGGGTTTTATTACAAAGTCGGTTTTCATCAACAAAAACGGCAAAAAAAAAAAAAAAAATTTCTCGGGGGCTGCCGCCCCCGAACCCCTGCCCGGGGCCCGGCCCGACCCCGGACCCCGGCAAGGATACGTGCTGAGTGTACAGTACTTTGCTGATCAGTCGCCACATTTCAACAATCTCCCACTTGGAGACTGATCAGGCTCCACACCGAACAATCTCCCACTTGGAGACTGATACTACACGACACTACTGTACATGCAACATCTGCTGGATAAAACACTAGGACTTGACTGGTATAAATTCCACAATTATTAATCAAGAAGACCAACAGAAACTGATGAAGAAGTCAGCTTCTCCTGTGGAATTGCCTTTGTGAACATATCGGCAGGATTCTCACTTGTGTGAATCTTCTCAAGCCGTAACTGACCCTCCTCCAAAATAGTTCGGATGAAGTGGTACCTGAGCTGAATGTGCTTTGTCCTTGAATGAAAAGCAGAGTTCTTCGCAAGATGAATGGCACTCTGGCTATCAGTATACAATGGGCTATCCTCTTGTGTCTGACCCAATTCCTTCAGAAAACATTGCAACCAAATCATCTCTTTGCTGGCTTCTGTAGCAGCAACATACTCAGCTTCAGTGGTTGAAAGTGCAACAACCTTTTGCAGCCTAGAAATCCAACTGACTGCAGTTCCCCCTATAGTAAAAACATACCCTGTAGTACTCCTTCGTGAATCAATATCACCTGCCAGATCAGAGTCAACAAATCCACTTAGAGCAGCATTAGATCCTTTGAAACATAATGCCTTCGTAGTAGTTCCTTTCAAATACCGAAGAATCCATTTTACAGCATTCCAATGTTCCATACTCGGATTACTCATAAACCTGCTCACAACTCCCACTGCATGTGCAATATCTGGCCTTGTGCATACCATTGCATACATCAGACTGCCAACAGCTGATGAATACGGGATGTTAGACATTTTATTAACCTCTTCCTGTGCCTTTGGACACATCTCCTTAGTCAATTTGAAATGACTAGCCAAAGGTGTACTGACTGCTTTTGCATCCTGCATGTTAAATCTTTTCAACACCTTTATATACTCACTTTGGGACAAATTCAAGGTTCTATTTTTCCTGTCCCGTGTAATCCTCATACCGAGAATTTGCTTAGCTGCACCCAAATCCTTCATAGCAAATGACCTGGCTAATTTTTGTTTAAGATCATTTATATGTTGCATGTTAGACCCAGCAACAAGCATGTCATCAACATAAAGCAACAGGATAATATAACTGCCATTATCAAATCTCTTAAAATATACACAATGATCAGAATGACATCTATGATAACCGTGTTCAGCCATGAAACTATCAAATTTTAAATACCATTGTCGGGGTGCTTGCTTTAGGCCATACAGACTTTTCTTCAACCTGCACACCAAGTTCTCCTTACCTTTGACCTCATATCCCTGTGGTTGCAACATGTAAATTTCCTCCTCCAAATCTCCATGGAGAAAAGCTGTTTTGACATCTAATTGTTCAAGATGTAAATCATCTGCAGCCACAAGACTAAGTACAGTTCTAATTGAAGTCATTTTTACAACTGGAGAAAATATTTCATCATAATCTATACCCTTTTTCTGTGCAAAACCTTTTACCACAAGTCTGGCCTTATATCTTTTCTGACCTCCTTCCTCCTCCTTCAGCCGATAAACCCATTTGTTAGGCAAGGCTCTTTTTTCTGCAGGTAAAGGGACTAAGTCCCAAGTCTTATTTTTCATCAAGGAGTCCATCTCCTCTTTCATGCCTAGTTGCCACTGTTGTTTGGCATCCACCTGCATTGCTTCTTCATATTCTTCTGGTTCACCAGAATCTGTTAATAAAATAGAATACAAAGAAGGAGAAAATCTTTCAGGGGGTCTACTTGTCCTCGTAGAACGTCTAACACTTGCAGGAGTTTGTGGGACAATCTGTTGTTGCTGAGCATCAGGTACCTGTGGCATTTCATTTTCAGGAATCTCATCCAACACCACATATTCTTGTTTGTCCTGTTCATGCTTCTTTTCCTGCATTTGTTCTTTATACACAACCTTCTCATTGAATATAACATCTCTACTTCTAATTATTTTCTTATTTTCAAAATCCCATAACCGATAGCCATATTCATCTATCCCATATCCAATGAAGGTACATTTCTGAGATTTAGCATCAAGCTTGGTTCTGTTTTCTTTATCAACATGGACAAAAGCTTCACAACCAAAAGTTTTTAGAAAAGAATAATTTACCTTTTTACCAGTCCATGCCTCCTCTGGAATACCACCATCCAAAGGGGTTGAAGGTCCTCTATTTATCAAATAGACAGCAGTATGTACAGCATCTGCCCAAAAATGTAAGGGCAATCCAGCATGCAATCTCATGCTCCTTGCACGTTCCATGATGGTCCTATTCATTCTCTCTGACACACCATTTTCCTGTGGAGTTCTCGGAACTGTCTTCTGCTTTCGAATCCCATTTAAGGAACAGTAATCTTCAAATGTTTTGCTGCAATACTCACCTCCATTATCCGATCTGAGACACTTCAACTTTTTTCCTGTCTCATTCTCAACCAAAGCTTTCCATTTCTTAAAAGTTTCAAAAACATCTGATTTTTGTTTTAGGAAATATACCCATGTTTTTCTGGTTGAGTCATCAATAAAAATAACAAAATAACAAGAGCCACCAAGAGATGATACCTGAGCCGGTCCCCATACATCTGAATGTACAAGCTCTAACTTCTCACTCTTCTTCTCTTTCCCAACCTTGAGAAATCTGACTCTTTTCTGTTTACCATAAACACAGTTTTCACAGAACTCTAAATCAATCTTCTTTAGTCCTGGCAATAGATTTTTGGAGTGAAGGATTTTCATCCCTTTCTCACTCATGTGCCCAAGCCTATGGTGCCACATTATCGAATCTGTTCTTGCAACATTTATTGTTGTTGTCCCTGCAGTAACTTTATCTGTAGCAGCTAAGATAGAGTAAGTGTTACCAGTACACAGATATAATGTGCCTACCTTCGCACCTTTAGCTACTACTAACGATCCTTTAGTGACCTTCCACATACTGTCTGAGAAGGTAACTATGCAACCTTCACTACCTAGTTGTCTTGCAGAAATTAAATTTCTTCTTAAATTAGGAACATGTCTTACCTCCTGCAGAAACCAGTCATTACCATTCTGCAACTTGATCTTTATCTTTCCTTTTCCAACAATTTGACAGGGCTCATCATCACCCAAATATACCTGTCCAAAATCACCTTGAACATAATCTAGAAAATATTTTCTATGGGGTGTAGCATGAAATGAAGCCCCAGAATCTATTACTCAGGAATCATTAACATTATCCAAACATAAGATTAAAGCATCTTGTAGAGTATTACTTGCAATATTAGCTTCCTTACTGTCATTTTCATTTTTGTCTCCTTCTTTGTTTTTCAGAGACCAACAGTCTTTCTTTAGATGACCAGGCTTTCCACAGTACCAGCAATCTTTCTTTCCTCTAGATTGAGAGCGTCATTTCTTTGACTTCCCTCGTGACTTCTCATTCTCAGGGCCTTTTCCTCTTTCCTTTGATCTTCCTCTGTTCTCCACATTCAAAACACTACCCGATGATGTTGGAGTCTCACCTGTGCTTTTCCTCCGCATTTCCTCGCTTAGGATAACACCAACAATATCATCAAATACCAAAGTATTTTTACCAGAGACAGAGTTACTTACAGCCATAACCAAGCTATTCCAGCTTTCTAGCAAAGAACATAAAATCAAGAGAGCCCTAACCTCTTCTGCAAAGGTAATTTTTACCGAAGACAATTGACTGGTAATTGTATTAAATTCATTTAAGTGCTCCGCTACAGATCCTCCCTCACTCATTTTCAAATTAAACAAACGCTTCATAAGAAATACCTTATTCGAAGCTGAGGGTTTCTCATACAGCTTAGCCAATGTTGCCATCAAATCTACAGTCGTTTTTGCTTCTGTTATATTGAATGCTACAGACGCCGCAAGGCACAATCGAATGGATCCCAGTGCCTTTCTATCTAAAATGTCCCACTCTTCATCTGATATTGTGGTTGGTTTCTTTGCCTTTCCTTCCAATGGCCGCCACAAATCCTTTTGATACAGGTAATCCTCCATCTGCATTTTCCATAACTGATAATTTTGGCCGTTAAACTTTTCAACCTTGAATTTGGAATCCTCCATTGCTCCCACTCAAATCTGAAAGTCCTGCCAATTTACAGAAAACCTCGCTCTGATACCAATTGTTAGGGTTTCAAGCAGATCCGAAGCAAATATGAACTAACAATTATATGCAGATTTAAATACAAAAGATAAAGAAATAAAACAGGACACAGATAACACAGAGATTTAACATGGTTCACCCAGAATGGGTTACGTCCACCATACACAGCCGTCCAATCTTTCTTATTATCCAGCAAAAACAATACATCAACCTTACAATGCCTTAAGCATCCCAGCCACTTATAACATGCGTTTTTAGGGCAACAAACAAAGTCGGCCTTTTTAGGGTTTTATTACAAAGTCGGTTTTCATCAACAAAAACGGCAAAAAAAAAAAAAAAAAAAATTTCTCGGGGGCTGCCGCCCCCGAACCCCTGCCCGGGGCCCAGCCCGGCCCCGGACCCCGGCGAGGATACGTGCTGAGTGTACAGTACTTTGCTGATCAGTCGCCACATTTCAACACAATGAAGACAAAATAAAATTATCATGCACCTTATGCCTGCCAATTGGAAATGCTATTGGAGGTTTTGATGACTACCACGCTTTACACCTGATACTCTCTTTGACATCATAGTAACAAGCATTAAGAAAACCAAATCTCGATTTCACAATAGCCCATGCAATAACATCTCTTAACGGAATCACGTCGTCAATAAAATAATACGGCACAGGCGTAAGCCAGGTCGGGCCCCAAAGTGGGTCCGACTAAAAAATTTTTCGTTTTCATGCAACTGACCCCTGGAATGCTTCATGGACCTCAAACACACCTCTGGAATCGATCGACACCATTTTCGGATCATAAAATTGCATTTTACATCCTTCAGGCAATTACACCACAATTTTTGCATTTAATCGCGAAGACGTAATTTTCAAACTTGTCAAAACACCTTTTTGGAGCTCGCCATCTGACAGGCATGTACTTTGATATACAAGGATGACATCTACCAAATGGTTTCTCAAGACGAGTCCCGAGCGAAGAGATATTAATTTTCGAAAATGCCCAACTGGCTTTGTCGACACTGCGGACCTGGTGAAGTCAATGTTCTGGCAACACATGATGCCTTTCTCAAAAATATCAAACGACCTCCGTGGGTCCTCAAATTTGAAACATAGGTACCTTAAAGTACATATTAAATCTTTGAATTCTCAATTTGATCACCAGACTGACAGGATGCAAACGGCGCGTTCACCAAAATGGCTACATTAACTGATATAACACTGGTGTGCGGATAACTGAATTTGATGGCAAAATGAGCTCTTTTGAAAACCGGTCAAACGGATTGGTAGAGCCTTGAAATTTGAAACGTAAATCACCATTTATACCAACATTAGCCCGGAACAAACATTCTGACATGACACTCACCAGGACATTTTTACACTTGTGCAAACATCACAAACTACAAATGGATTGAGCTTTGAAAACTGAGCAAATGGATTCGTCAAGACCTGAAATTTTGTAGGTTGACTCACATTTATGCATAAAATTGAATCCACTTTGAATTTTTTCATGACGATCAATAGGGAAAAAGATGTAATCGCTCAAAGTAGGCTACTCAATAAAATTTGCACTTGTGCCTAGAATGCACTTTCAGCTCACCCCTCGAAATGGGTACCTAGTAAACTTATCCAAACTGAATTCTGAAAGTTGCACATCACTACATAGGACAAATGAAAGGTGTGGGACATGAATCCCGAGCCTTACCCTCTGAAAATCAACCGGCTTCATTTTACCCCCTTGCTAACTAGGCCATTCAAATTGGCTTATTTTAATCATTTGGAAATGCAGGGCAAAATTTTGAAATGGGCCTATAAAATTGACTCAGTTTTAAATACTCCCAACATGTGGAATGTGTCATTTTCGAACAACTCAACCATACGGTTTGTGAGTTCATCTTTTAACCTGTTTTCTTGCTCATTCCACCTTTTAAGCAAAAACAAACCTATTAGATTTAGAAATGAACTAAAGCTACCTTTAATATAGTTCAAGAAATGGTTCAAAGGAAAACTATTCTAGAAATGATGTGAAATAAAAATAGTGGGTAATGGTTAGTTCACATGATGTTCCACCTTTTACATATGGTGGGCCCAAACATCTGTAATTTAATGTCATTAAGATTTTTATAAAAAAATATCATTTCCTGCAAAAAAATCATGGGATAATTAGTCTAAAATGAGTGATCAGTAAGTAAATTACAATTACACTATATATAATAATAATTTTAAAGTACCCGGAACCTTTTGTATCTTCGAGGGAATCAATTCTTCATCTCTCACCACCAATGTGGTCTACAACATTCCCTTACTAGCAATATGAGAAGATCTAAGAAATGATGGTATGGTATCACTAGTATTCACCTCTGGCGCATCCTCATGTGCATCTCTTGTTGCAAAAAATGAATCCACTATGAAATGCCCCCAAGAAAGAACACTTCAAGGGAAATAAACACATAATAAAAGAGAGAGCAAAAGAGGGATCTGCCAACAATGGGTGGGTCAACATGATGAGCAGTAGAGGACATCTACATGCTTCCTGTTGCCAACATTGTAGTCGGCAATAACCTCGAATGAGGCGGCCTTTCCATAGGAACTTGGTAGCGCTTGAAGAATAATACATTAAATATATGAAAACTGCAAGAATTGTAAACAAGGATGAACCTTTATTAAGAGTTTTAAACAAATATGAAGCTTTATTAAGTGTTCGATACTAATCTTAATGATACAACAATATGAAGGAGAATAAGGAAGGTAGGTTTTGATGCAGGACAAAGGTATGTAAATTTGTGACAAGAGGGCAGTGTAAGTGATAAACTAGTATAGTCCTTACAAAAAATAGTCTATGGAATCTATTTATTTAGATAGCTTCAATGTGCTATCTCATGTTGTCAAACTTCGTGCTATCTTATTGGTCTTTGCAATGTCCCTACTTTGAAATATAGTTTAATAATAGTAAATTAAAATACAAGTGATCAGATTAGATCAAATGAGAACTTCTAATTATGCAACTAAATACTTTATTAACAGTTTAATAAACTATTATTACAATCATATATACACACAAAACTTATTATTATTCATTCTAAAGAGAGAGAAATAGTATAGATAGGGAAAGGCCTGTGTAAATAACACTAGCATTAAAAAAGCAAGTTCACAAGTCCAAAGAAGGAGTAGTTTTAATGTATAGAACATGGTCATCACCTGCACTACCTGCAATACCCTGATCATGTCCACCAGGTTGATGATCACACATGAAATTCTATAAAAACATGTACATATTTTAGTTAGTGACATAAAAGAGTATAAAATATAAACCATTATTGAACTTTTGTTATAATTAAACCTTTCATTACTGCTTACTCGCATGTTTTCTATTGCTTGCATCAATTGATTCACCCTATCTTTTATCTCATCAATCTTAGGGGTCGTGCATACCAAAGCAACAATCTCTTTATTATTTTTGTGATAGACATTTTCATCACTTCTACAGGGTTTGTGGAAATTGTGTAGTCCTCATCACTTAATACTGTGCTGAGGTGTTGATGTAAGGGAGTTTCCTTTCCCTTTCCTCGAACATCCGTCTATGACAAGAATATTATTAACACTATCAAAATTACTCCAAAACACTCAAGAAAATAACATAATAATGTAACAGTTTGCTTCTATCTAATTTGTACAATTACAATGAGGTTTACCTGCTCGGTAGAAGTGTCAGGACCTACATCCTTGTCTGTGCTATGTGACAGATCCAGGTCGCCCTATGAGAAAGAAAAAATATAAATACGTTAGTGAAATGAAACCAATAGACTTGGCAAAAAAACTTAATAATAAGATGGTATATTGGAGTCATTATTTAGAGGTTGGTTTAAATAGTATATAGTACGTACCACCCCCATGTTAGTAACTTTGTTTGTATCTATATGATTAAAATTGTAATTGATTAACAGCTCTTCCCCTACACTTATTGATTTTATCGTACATACGTATACATGATTTCCCTCACGTGCCTCAAATATGCAATTGGGTTGCTTATTAGTTGACCCGAGTCGCGTTCTATTTATAAAACCTGCAATATTCCCTGTTGCTTTTAGCCTTCCATCAATGTATACAGCGACTCGTTTACTTTGATCATTATCTTTCTGTTGTGTATAATTTGTTGACAGTGCATACCTACACATACTTTTTTTATATCGAACAATCTGCATCCAATTTTTGTAATTGTAACAAGGTCCGACATACTCCATCAATTCAGCAACTTTTTTGTAACAAATCGTTATGTCGTCCATGGAAAATAGGCCCAAACCATGTAACGACAAAGGTGTTATGTGATATATCCTCTCGTTAACACAAAAATCGGTGTTTATTGGAGGAAGTTCCTTGGGTACCCATTGTTTCTCTAGATGTTTGTACCTCAAGGGCACCTTGATGTCGCCTTTGGTCTCGTCATCATAAGAACATGACCCCCCTTGACCAAGGAAAAATTCCATGCATTTACTGAATTTTCTTCTAATCTTTTTACCTCTAGTTGATCTCCCTATTTTAGACCTACTACATGTCTCACTTTCGTCGACTATTCCTACATTTCCCTCACTCGAGGAAGACACATCTAACAAATACCTATTTGGTGGTTCCTGCACTCCATCAAATGAGAGATTTAGTTGGTAATGAGAGATATATTTTTTGCAAATGTGGGTAATGTTGATGAAGAAGTCGGCCCTAAAGTTGACGTCGAGATTAAAAATTGAATAAGTCCAACTGGGGCCTCAATTGTTAATAATTGTATTAGATTTGCTGCTAATGTCAAGGTTTGAAGAACTGAGGAACTTTGTTTTCCTAGTAATTTTTTTCAAATATACTATTTCTATAGGGTGTATTGACTTATACCTATCGATCCATGAGACTATGCAGGATCCTCGTCAAAGGGGTTTAGGTTCCTACATATGTAATTCAATTATCTTATGTTAGCCAAAAATTACATGATACGCATACTAAAAATTACATAGTACACAACATGAACAATATGCAATCATCATAATCATTGTATTATTTTTTATTCCTTACCTTTACTTCATGTAGACTATGCAGGATCCTCAACTAAAGGGTTGACGATGTCTATAGTCGATTACCTATTTACACCAAGGGTGGGATCATCACACAAAATATATACATGAAATCAACACCAACAATTGAGCATCATAAGCATTACATTTGTAATTTGATAAACAATAAACACATATGTATCATGAGCATCATAAGCATCACATATGTATCATCATATATGTAATTGAGCATCATAGGCATCACATATGTATCATCATAAACATGTAATCTATCACATATGTATCATAAATCACCATCCATCACATAGCTAATAGACAGTCCACATTCCATAAATAAACACAAAGTTCAAAACATTTCAAATGTATCATCATAAATATGTAATCCATCACATATGTATTTTAAATCACCATCCATCACATAGCTAATAAATGGTCCAAATTCCATAAATAAACACAAAGTTCAAAAAAGTCATATATTTCATTCATGTCATTGATCTTCTTCTTCATCCAACTCATCATCATGACCATCATCATCATCATCATCGCCATCATCATCATCATCATCATCATCATCATCATCATCATCATCTTCTACTTCTACTTCTTTGGTATCTTCTTCTTCCTTCTCATTATACTTTATCAGCCTTCCTCTTGGATCATGTCTAACAACAAATGACCAACCCGGGTTATGTGGAACCTCTGAGTAAAATACTTTCTCACATTGTCTTGGAAGAACATAGGGCTCATCCCCAACTGGCTCAAATGGCCTTGTATTAACCATTGTAAATCCATTATCATGTTCAATAACAGCTCTATCAGGATCATTTTTATTCAGTCGTAGCCTATACCATTTGACAACGAACAAAACTAATTTGAAAGAATTAAAGTCACACTCAAGTATATCATCCAAAATGCCATAGTATCGATTTTGAGACTCTTGAGGATGTATGTCATTTATAGATGAAATATTGGTCACCTCAAAGACTGCAGTTATCCTAGAATCACAATTTTTCTCCGTGTCATCCAACTTTTTGATGCGAAATTTATGACCATTGCGGCACATAGCCTTGTGGTGTTTGACCTACAATATGTCTAACATGTTAAAATTATTGCATCGTGAGTTGATAAACATATGGGTGATTAATAAAATTATACGTACTTGTTTATCTCTTAAACCATATGCTAAATCAATTTCCCTTTGCGTAACATTGGACTCTTT
Source organism: Cryptomeria japonica (assembly GCF_030272615.1). Taxonomy (NCBI): domain Eukaryota; kingdom Viridiplantae; phylum Streptophyta; class Pinopsida; order Cupressales; family Cupressaceae; genus Cryptomeria; species Cryptomeria japonica. Next base: position 244,039,682 of record NC_081410.1, on the reverse strand, counting down.
ATTACGATGAGCTTCTTTAACCAATGAAGCCACACCTTTCCATGTTAATGTGCGACCAGAATGTTGACATCGTTCAATCCACACCATCATCCAATCAAGATTGTTTGCATTTTATACAAATGTAACGCATCCCACTCCCAACCAACTGTACAAATAATTAATAGACGACTTAGAACTGATTTATTTAGAAGATTAAGAATTAATTAACTACAATAACTTCTTATAATTACCTCTCACTTTCCTCAATCTACCTTTCCCCATCAAGTACTCCCCTTTGAATTTGTTGATGGGGTTGGGATCCCAAATGCGATCTACATGGATGTCTGTTGCAAACTTAGGAAGATATTGAACAATGTACACGATAGTTTGGTATACCATAGAACCCTCAAGATGTGCTCTTTGTCAAACCAAAGCCTTCAAAAATTTCAAGTGCCTCTCAACCATCCACATTGACCTAGTGTGTATAGGTCAACACAATTCAATCTCCTCAACTTGGTGTATGAGGTAGTGTTCTTGTGCATTGAAAAAAGTTGAAGGTAGACACTTTTGCATTTCACACATTAAATGAGAAATTTTTCTCTTCCAATATTTTATATCTTCTTTATGGATTTCTTTAGATGACAACCACCTAGAAAGATTCAAGACGCAAAAATATATAAATGAGACTTTACAAAATAATTTACAATATATTACATAACAAGTAAAACAAATCGCAAATATATTATCTATACAAAAAATTGAACATAGATGACTACTTACCTCATGTATTTTCCAAGATCATATATGACTTGCTTGACATTATTGTCAAAGTTGTCTAGGAGAGATAGAGGTAGAATGTACTACAACAATTATCAAATGATATCTGCATTGTTTTCTAACATAATACAATGAAAAGTACATGCGTAGTATACAAATATTTAGTAAATACACAAGAACATGAATTACCTTAATGAAGGTATGTCAATCATGTGTTTTCATCCCTGGCCCAAATTCAATTTTCTTTGATATGAGATTGTTTATGTTTGCTGCAAATCCTGTGGGAAATTGAATTTTTTGTATGACTTCTTTTATAGCATTGCTTTGCTGGTCCGTTAATAAGCAAGGAAGGGCACTTTTTTTTTTATCGATAATTGGCCGAAGCCTGAATAGCTTTTGACTGGAGCTATGAACCAGTGGGGACACAATAGGGGGTCCCATCCCCATTACATATCTTTGAATTATTATTATTATTATTATTATTATTATGTTTGATTAGATTGACCCCAAGACCTTCCCCATCCTATATGGAAGGCCAAGAGTCATAGCTTAGAATTCTACTTCAGATGTCCCTATTGGGAATTGAACTTGGGTCTCCATAGTGAGAACCCAGTATTTTAACCAGTTAAGCTCAACCCCTTGGATAGGAAGGGCACTTATATTAATCTGGTCTGCATTTCTATTTGATTGAATGTCATTTGTCATTGCATGATTGGATTCTTGAATTTCACTACAAATTTTGACAATTTTTTCTTTGTCACGCCTTCCCTCGAATATTTTCCATAATGTCTCTGTTATATTCTTTCCAATATGCATAGTATCAAACAAATGCACAATTTGTAGCTGCTCATAGTAGGGCAACCTACTAAATTGTCTCGGATAACTTTTTAGTCTCTTTGGAAGGTGGTCATTAATGCCTTGACGACCTTCACGATCATCAATTACATCATCAGTAAACAAAACACAATAGAAAAATACAAATTCCAAACATAAACCATTAGATGGAATGACATTACCTTGATGATTAATTCTATTATATTCCAACTTCCATAGGCAAGGTGTCATTCTTCATGGCTTTGATGTAGTCTCTTCTTTCCCATTGAAAAGATGTTTTTCAGTATTTCGATACTTATGATTTCTATGGAGGAAGTGCCTATACTCATCAAACACCTGCTTTCCTAAACTTTTTGAATGACGGGATTTCATCTTTGGACCACAAACTGGACATGCAAATTTCCCCTTTGTTTGAAGACCTACAAGATAATGTATAATTGGATTAAATATGTTAATTTTTATAATTATAATTATAATGCGCAACTTGAACACTGTAACATACCACAAAAATGTATTAGCCCTGGGGCATCATGTATTGTCCATACAAGCATTGCATGGAATTGAAATTGTCTTTGTCCTATTGGTCTAGAGATGTCATACATAGTAACATCATTCCATAACTCCAACAACTCGTCGATTATAGGCTCAATATACACATTCATATCTTTAACTTGGCACTTACCTAGTTGAACAATCATCACCAAAATTATGTGCTCCCTCTTTATTGACATCCATGGAGGAATGTTAATGTTGATAACAAAAATTGGCCACGCCGAGTAAACAGATCTCATCTCCAAATGGATTGACACCATTCGTTGCCAATGAAAGCTTGAGATTATGAGGTTCTTGTTTAAAGTGTGGCCACTTTTCCTCTATGTCCATAAATATTGAACCATCCACAGGCATTTAAATAATGTCATCTCGACTTCTATTGCGTGCATGGCAATCCATAAATTGTGCCAAGCTAGTGCACTTGAATAATTGTTGCATACGTGGAATAATGGGAATATAACGAAGAACTTTGCGAGGCACCTTTTTTGTTATTTGATCTGTTTGATATCCACTAATATGACATTTTGGGCATTCTATTGCAAATTCATGTTGTTTATGATATATAATATGATCATTGGGACAAGCATCTATTGTTTGATACTCCATTCCAATATCTTTCAGAATGGAAGATAATTCTCGTTAAGAGCGAGGTAGAATATTTGATGGTGGTAAAAAAAACTCACCTATCAATCTACAAAATATTAATTTGTTAATATAAAGAATATTAATGGTACATGATTCACCCTTTATTAACTATAATGACATATACAACATACCTTAACATACGTGAGATTGTTATGTTGGATAAACCATTCATAACCTTGAAGTTCACCAACAACAATACAGCGGATAGAAGAGTTGTTTGGGAGCCTTCATAAAGGGGATCATATGCCTTCTCAAGTGCAAGTAAATCATGAACAACATCAAAGTCATCTTGATCATCATGATTGGCTGTGCCAATACTAAATGTCTCATGGATCAATGTATTTGTACCATCATCTTCAATTTTGTTTTCTGGTGCATGATCGTCATCTTCCATGGGATCATTATCTTTAGCTTCAATATTCACACCTCCATGTTCCTCCACTTCAAAAAACATATTCTCCGGGTTGTGTTGGTCCATATCATGTGCCCTGGGGAGCTCGACCTATATAAAAATGATCAACATAAATAAACCATAATCATGATCTCATCATGAAGTGATTTCTTATGTATATAAATTGTTAAAACAATATTGAAGAGGGGAAAACAGATTTGAAATGTAAACTGATCAAAACATAACGAAATAAACATGCAGAATGCTAAAATATCATTAAAAGGCCATTTCACCTTGCTATTTTACCTTCTCCTTCGAATTGAGCTTGATGAAGTGAAGGCGCCCCTTGATAATGCTCCACTTGATGTGCTCCTTTGATTGCTAGATGTGGATGGCTCTCCAATATTGAGCACAAATGATAAGGATGAGATGATCAAGTTGCCAAGATGATTTCCTGAGCTCAAAAGGGCAGCATAAGCTTACTGGATTTCAAGATATTTTGAATGAAGGGATGGAACCCTATTTTATAGGAAGAGGAGAGGAAAATGGATGGCTAGGATGAATTCAAGATGAAGGGCTAAGATTTACTTGTGAGCTCACACAAGCTCCAAGAGATGGTGTGGAGACCAAGAAATATGCCTTAAAGGCATTTCGTATCTCCACACTCTACAAGATGCATTGGAGGAATTAAAAATTCTCCAAAAATGGATATTATGGGGATTAGAAGAATAAAAAGGAATTAAAAATTCCTTGGGAGAGGGAAATGCCTAGAGGAATGTGAGATTTCGAAAATCTTACATTCATCTAGAAAAAGAGCATTTAAAGCTAGTGGTTGGATGAAAGGACAAAGAGTTGACTTTGTGGCTAATCATGATGATTAGCCATTAATGACTCATTAGGAGAGGGATTAGAGGAAATGTTACGTGGGATTTATATTTGTAGGAGAATTTGACTAGGAGAGAGAATGAGTGGAGGGAATAAAAAATTAGAAGAATAATGTTAAGTGAGTTTAGGGAGTTTCTAGAAGAATTTATCAGATTAATGATGAATTAAGAAGATGATTTGTAGGAATCATGTAGGTTAACTAATTAATTGAAATTAATTAACTAAGAGGAAGATTTGTGAGGATTTGATTTTTTAGAAGAATAAAGAAAGGGATTGATTTATTAAATAAATCATATGCTATAGTAACAATATTAATTATATTTAATTAATATTGAGAAGAATTTTAATTAACATAATTAATTAATTAATTATACAAGGAATTAAAAATAATTAAAATAATTATTTTTAAGTGTCTACAGATATAATAAAAAAATTACCAATGGATGATAATCATGTCCCCCTTCAATGTGACCATGTTGCCTACAATGTTTCTTAGTTGTTTTGATTAGAAGTCTTCTAGTCTTTAAGCCCTTACAAATTTTGCAGGGACAATAACATTTTCCATCACCTTTTATTTTCAAGTTAGACCACAATCTAGAAATTGTCTCCTTATTTTGTTCTTCGTTGATATTTTCTGACATGATCTTTCTTCACACACAAAAAAGTCGGGCTATCAAAACTTCGGTGCGTAACCTTCACAAACTACACAAAAGGATATCGCAAGTACAGAAGTATTCTTAGAACTAGTTATATAGAAGTTGAAATGTTACTTAAACTTATACTCTCTTCAATTATGAAGACTATTTTATTTAGATAGTTTTCTTGGCTAAACTAGAAGCTTGATTTTGGCAAGTTGATGAAAAATATTTGAGTTTTAAAAAAAGAGAAACCTTTTTATTGCATCATCTAATAGAATCAACTTAGGAATGATGAATTTATGAAGAAGTCAAAATGAAACAAACTTCATATGAAAGAGAATTGAATTGACTATTAGAATCCAAAAATATGAAGAAACTTGAGCGGTTACATTAAGAGTTATAATCAACTCTTTTGTTGCAACCCTGTCAACAAGGGTTTTATGACAGTTTTGACAAAAACCATTAGAACTTTCTTTATAATCCATGGATGACCTTCAAAATTGTCTTGAATTAAAGATAAATCTTCATTATACAACCTCAAATAGGTTATTAGGGGCTGGATTCAATCCAAATCTTATTAGGAAAAACATCTAAAGCGACAAATAATTATGTCTGTCAAAAATAACAATTAAAAGTATTGAGCAAAATATCAATTTTCTCATTGAATCTTCATCAAAAACATTTTCCAATACATAATTTATAGCAATACACTTCCTTCCTATTTATCCAACAAACAATTACATGGAAGTTTTACTTTCAAACTAATATACAACATTGTAACTGTCACAACCCTACAGAATTAAGTGACAGTTTTGATCTAGCCTTACAAGAATTTCCTCCAACTCTGTCACACACACACAATCTGAATAAATGATGGATTTTATAGCCTCTCATGGTTCTATAACTATTCCAACTACCCCTAAGACCGAAATGTACAATTTGACAACATTTTATGCATTGTTGCATTACAACTTTTTAGTGACACCTTGACAACTTTTGCCTTTTGACATGAATGACCACTAAACATTACTTAGATACTTTGAACACCTTAGAATGGAATCAAAACAAAATATTAAACCTTTACTACCCTTCCATGGGTACATTTATAGTATTTGAACAATCAGGACCTGAATAGGACTATTTGACAACTTTTGACAAAATGGCACAGTTAGTCTTACACATTGATTTCAAGCTTGACAAGCTTGTTTATTTCTCATTACTCATGATGATTATGTAGCTTCTTAATCTTAGTACCATTTAGTTCTCCATTTTCTTTAAGAAACAAGAGAGTATAGATGTCTTTAATTATGGATGTCAAGAAGTGGAAGAGAAATGGAAGAAGTCCATTGGAACTCCACAAGTCTGCAAATCAAACCATCGGTGTAGCCTACCCCGAAGAAAGCACCCTAGCAAAGCCAAAGGTCATCGTGATTAACTATCACTAAAAGGGGATAGGAGTTATCTCAATACCCAATAGACACATCAGGAGGATATACACTGATCGAGTCATTACTAAAGTATCATTGACGTGACTTTCGCTATCAGAACATGTGAATTGTTGTCTTGTCGATAGCCGATAAGGCTATCAGTAAGACTTACACCGATAGGGAGAGAAGCCTTAGTCATCGGTACAACTTAAAGAGATCTTGGTGTAACATTTCAAGCTATCCTTGTGCCTGATGGAAACAATAGAGCTGGAGATTCATCGGGGAAAAAGTAACTATCAGCAGAGACTATTCAAGGTTATGTCGAACAGTCTCTGCCGATACCCGATGGAGGGCTCAGGAAGACACACACCGATAAAAAACAAAGTGACTTAAGGAATGAAATATTTTTGATGACACCAAGCGAGTAATTCAACAGGAAAGCATATACTGATGAGACATTACAGATACAATTCAAAACTGAAACCAAAGAAGCCTATATTTAATGTGTGCAATTGAGTAGATTGATGGCTCACATAAGGCAAATTAAGAACCAAATGCAAATTGTGTCTTAGTTAAAAAAACACAAGGTGAGAATTATTGCTCACAATTCATCATGCATCATGGAGGTTGCAAGTTCATCAGGAAGAAAGAGGAGTGCTAAGGGCTCCAAATCCAAGTCTAGAAAATCCAAAACAGTGTAAGTCCCTCCTGCACGAAAACTGAATCAAGGTATCATTGATCAATTGCAGTCCCCAGGCCCAAAATCAAGGAGGTCAAAACAACATTTGCCCAAAAAAGACCAGCTTGAGGACAGGTTTAAAGGGGGTGGAGATGTGTGGACAAAGGTGAGAGGTTATGAACTCTTCCTGTTTCATTTTCTGAGAAAGGACAAAGAAGTGTCAATTTCTAACTCGTGGATAACCAACTTAGGTTAACTAGTTGTTCCAAATGTTTTTGTAAATATCAGATTGATAGAAGTCTTGGTCAAAAATTATAATTCTGTGAAGAGATGCATTCAGTTTCCAAATGGTGAAGTGTTTATCAGATTTAGCTGTGGCACCATAGATGAAGTTTTTAGCTTAGACCCTAACCCTGATGTACCCTTGTCTTTTGAAGAACTAGAGGAGGAATTTGTTAAAATGGATACTACTTATAAAAGGTGGAACTTAGCTTTCCATAGGGTTCAGAAGGGCATTCTAACTGAAGAGGATGGTACACCTATATGTCATGCGGACAGGTTAGAGGTATAGAGGTCCCTGATGTAGCTAATATTGGGTCGTTGTTGTTAGAAGCAAATGTACAAATGTATGAGACAAGACCCTTTTATTATGCTACTTATGTTGTAGAAAAATTACATGAAGGTTTATTGAACCTCGGAGATAATAGGGAGCTTAGTTTCAATTTTTACTCGTTGTTAATGCATTTGATTTTATTTTATGGAAGATTTTTGGGTATTTGGCCAATGAATTTAAAATTGAACATAGTGGACAGAGCAAGGAAAGAACAACCAATACAGATGTGGACATCAGTTTGGGATTCATGATATGTGAAATCAAACTACATAAATTTTGAAGAGCTAATAGTAAATCCATTATACCAGATGTATGATATCCCATGTGAAGGATCTATTTCCACTGCAATTAAAAGATTTCTTAGACCTGTTGTTTTTGATTAAAGAGGTATTATCAATCACAACTGGGGTGATTGGTTTGTTCACAAGGATTTTACTTGCTTCAAGATTTATGGTTTCGAAGGAACCCCATATCTGTTGCCAAAATTTGTACCAGACATAAATTTTTATATGGGGATTGTGAGACAGTTAAGTGTTTTGAATGCCAAACATTTTGGAGGTATGCATAATCAGACTTTCTTGCCTGGGACTCTTAGTTTTGGGGATTTTACCATTGTATCAATAAAGGCTTATGAAGCCATTGATAGGAAACTGATTGAAGAATACAATTTGTTCAAATATGTTGCTAGGGTCAATTATCACCCTGAGGGATATATTCACAATTGCAAGAAAAGTCAAAATCTAGTAGATTATATTCATGTTTACTTGGAAGTAGAGAACATGTTTAGAAACATGGAGGAGGAAGAGGCCCAAATGGCCATTGATGAATTAAACAAGAAATTGGAAGAAACAAAAAAGAGATTGCAAGAAATGGAAACTGAAGAAGAAGAGAGTGAAGGCGAGTCTGAAGAAGTTGAGGTGGTATCTAGGCATCAAGCACCAAACATAGCAGAAGAGCCAGACTTGTAAGAGCAAATTGTTGTCAGGTTGAACATCCATAGTGATGCAAGATATGATGAGTATTCTCCATTTGTGTCTGATGATGTTTTTATTAAGTCAAAAGAATTTAAATCATTTTTATATAATTTCAAAGGGAAAAAACTGAGAGACTCTATGCCAAATGTAACCCTTGAAAAAGAATCAGAATTTTTGGGGAAACTAAAGGAAGAAATCAGTTTAGAATTGACCACTATAACCCCTCAAAGGGGAAGACAACTTCTTAGTGAAGCGGGAATCATCATCTTTCCAGGATGGGACATGAGTGCATCATTTATTTTTGACAACATGTTACATTCTGAGAATAAGGATTTTGAATTGGATATTCAGGGGGTAAATGATGTGTATGTCGGCTTTAGATTTGACCAAAATGAAGAGGCTTTTCCTTTATGGTCTCTTTACCCTCCAAATAAGAGACCAAAAATCATTGATGTGGATAAAGCCTTTGGTCACATGATTAAATTAAAATTTGGTGAAGTATATCCCATTGTTACTGCTGATATGGGTATTAATATTTCAAAATTTAATAAAGAACAATTGGTCAAAGTGATCAAAGAAAGAGATCAGTACAAGGGATTATATGAAGAATTGCTAAAAAGAGGAGGACACCCTGTGCCATAAATCCATGATGGGTCTCAGTGGAAAAATAAATGTGAGGAAGTGCAACAAGAAAATAAAAAGTTGAAAAGGCAAATGCAGAGTGTGAGGGCTGGCACAACCTTTGTTTTATTGACTAAGAGATTTGAAAAATTGCAGGGTTTCCTTGAAGATTTTTGGGTTGTTTATCAAAAGAATATGGATAATTCAATATCTCACAACCAGATTTATAACATACTAGGAACTCTGTTGCATTATAAGACAATGGCCAATACAGATGTTGATGTCATTAAAGGAATACAAAAGCTGTTGAAAAAGCATGAAGACTTTGACATAGAATTGCAAAAATAATTTAATGAATGTAAGGAAATAGTACAACATGGTTTTCCAAAAATTAAAGATCAGAATGGATCGTTTAAGGATAAGGATAAATGGATTGTGGAGTGCCAAAGTCTTCGCAGTGCTTCCCTTAACATTGCTCGGTCTGATGTACTTGACATGATAGACACAATCGAGCAGATGGAAAACTTCATCACTTTGGAGATTGTGGTCAACAATATTATCTATGATGCAAATGCCTAAAAATCAGAGGGATATTTGAAGCACATTCAAAAGTGTGATCAGATGCTTGGAGACCAGCTATAGATATCAAAAGATGTTTAAAGATGTGACTTTGTATTTTATAGTTTTAGTTTGTTAGGGCAGTTTTTAGGTAGTTAGTTTCTAGTTAGTTTTTTTGTTAATTTTAGTTTAATGAAAGGTTATGCCCTTTCATTTTTCAAATTGAATCCTCATCTATATGTGGAGGATTTTTTAGGAGAGACAGATATCACAAGTTTATAGTTTTTTTATCAAGACAGTCTCTATGCATTTTCTTATGAACTTGTTGTCTGGAAGTATCAAGTTAATGGAGGATATGCAGTGAAATCAACTGGTTTAAGTATTTTTTTTCAATATAAAGATTCAAGTGTTTCTCATTCATGATGGTATCTATCTTTCCAATGGATTGATTAGTTCCTTGGATAAATCTATTTGCATAGATTGTTTCATTGTGCAATCTTATGTTGTTGTAATTAATATTGATTTTCAGTTTGAATATTAGTTTGAAGGATTGGTTGGCAGAATTTGAATTGTCTTATTGGTATTTCAAAGTAAATTCAGTAAGACTAACTGGATGTCACATTTTAATTGCAATTCATATGGAAGCCTTTGAGATGATAGTATTGTTACATTAACAAGTTATTAAAACTATCTCTAAGGTGTAACATAGGATTTTTCATTTGAAATGATATGAAACCAGTAAGGAATCAAGACACTGGTCTTTTATTTATTTTATATATTTGAATCAAGTATTTTCAAAGCAAGTTTCATTAAGGAATCATATTTCTAATTCATACAATCAGTACTTTATAAACATTCATTTGCAAGCAAGCAGATGGAAAACATTCATTTACAAGAAAGCAAGCAGATTGATTCTAGTATAGTAAATAGGGTTTACTTATTTTTTTATTTTTATAAAATACTTTTAGCCTTTATCTAACATAATCAATAATTGGAAGACTTTTCAATACCTAGGGATGGAAAAAAATCATTTACAAGCAAGCAAGCAAATTGATTCTGGTATAGTAAATAGGGTTTAGTTATTTTTTAATTTTTATACAATAATTTTAGCCTTTATCTAACATAATCGATAATTGGAAGAATTTTCAATAACTAGGAACTGCTAGGAACTGCAGCATTAGGAAAGTAAAGAAAAATAGATAAATGAGAACATGCTAGTAGGATGACAAGCTCAAATTTATGAGACACACACTCTGAAATGAACTTATCTGCAACCAACTTTACATGATTCAAACACACAACCTGCAACTCCACGGGAATTTAATGGCATGCGAAAATCTACAAGAATTTTTCCATCTCTAATAGTTCAATACCCTCCAAACAAGTTAATTCAATCCTTCATTTTCACCTACTAGACAGCCTAATTTGCAGAGCCAGAGGTAGAGGAATAGGTAGAGGCAAAAGAGGCAAAGGAAACATTTGTTGGCAAATGCACACTCCAATGAGAAATTGATGGCAACCTTGTAATCATATGATACCGGCAAGACAAGTATACCGGCATCGGCAACGACAAACTCTACACTAGCACACAAAACACTGGTAGTGAAAGGATGGATACCGGCACTCTGGCCGATAGGAATTTTGTTGATAATATATTTTGTAATTAATTGTAAAATCATTGTAAGCCGACATGGCGAGTTGTAATATGACTCGTATATGTATGAGATCATTGTAGAACATTTAGTAGAACATGATAGGCAAAATTAAGCAGACCTAATATGTGAATTATAGGTTAAGGGTTTATGTATGAAGCAGAGCTAAAACCGGTACTGGATCTGGCATAGCAGATGCTATTTTGAAGTAGTACAAGACATTGGATTTTTATAATCCATTTTTGTAAGTCAGTGTGACTTCCTTTGTAATTGAGCAGTGAGCTCTAGGCACTTGGCCTTCCTACATGTGCAGGCCCCTCTTGTAAAATAGTAATATTCCCTTATTGGCTAGTAACTGAATATTGTGGGTCACAAATCCCACTGAGGTTTTTCCCACACTGGATTTCCTCGTTAAACTACTATGTTATGGTGTTTTTTTCATGTGATTGTTGTTATTCTTGTTTACTACATTATTTTTGGTTTACCGGTACACAGTATTGATATGCTTTACATGTTTTAATTCAAGTAAATTCATTAACTGGTTAGATACTGATTCACCCCCCCCTCTCAGTATCTTTGGGAATCCTAACAATTGGTATTAGAGCCTGGTCCTCTATTTTCAGAAGCCTAACAGCTTGAGGAAGATCTTGACACTAGTAGAGATGGAAAACTTGAGAGAACAATTGAAAATAGCTCTTTCAGACTATGATGCAAAAAAGTTGAAAAATATCAAACTTGAAGATGATCTAAAGGCTGCTCAGGATATCATTCAAGAACTTCAAGAAAATATTACCATTGCAAGAAATAAGAGAAGAGAACTTTGTGAAAAGATGCAGAATGAGAATGATGAAAAGGAAACTCTTAATGATCTGGAAAACAAGCTAAGACAAGAGATCAAAACAACACAGAATGAGATGCAGGATATGACTATGAGATTTTGCAAAGAAATTGAAGATAGGAAAAAGAATGAAGAAGACTTGGCCAGAAGACTAAATGATGCTGGAAATGAAAACACAAGACTTAGTCATGAAAATGATATGTTGAAGACAGATCTGATGCATACACAAAATGACACAAATGAGCTCATGAGACAGAAAGGAATCTTGGAAAGAGAACTGGCTACTGCAAATCAACACAAGGAAAAATTCAAGAAAAGCTCAAAAGAACTTGGTGACATGCTAAAGAATCAGAAACCTAACGGTGACACTAATGGCCTTGGCTTTGAAGTTGGTGAAAGCTCTGGTACCGCAAACACACATGATCATAACAAATCGGTAAGGCAACCTAATGCTTATAAATTTAATGGCAAATGCTTTAACCATAACAAGTATGGTCATAGAGAAAATCAATGTAGATCTAGAAATTATCAGAACACTAATACACCCATCGGTCAATGTTCTAAATGCAACAAAGTTGGTCATAATTCAAAAAATTGCAGAATGGATGTGAGATGTTATGTTTGTGGAAGATTTGGGCACTTATCTAATCAATGCAGAACACATATCAGCATAGGATATGGGAAAGCTATTCAAAAGAACAATGTGACTTGTTATGCCTGTAACAAGATCGTACATATTGCTAAATTTTGCAGAAGTAAGGCATCACCAGCAAATAACAAAGGTCCTAGTTTGAAAGGTAAAGAAAAAGTTGAAGAGGTAAAGCAAGAATTTTCAAAACAATGGATCAGAAAGTCGGATCAGAATGTTGATATGATTACACCTCCACCGGTAGAACAGAGTAACACTCCACCAACAAGAGACTCCTCATCTAACTGAAGAAAATTCTTTTGGGGGTTTAGCAACAAAATGAAAAACATGCTATTATTCCCTCGGTTGATGGTGAGAAGTTGAAATTACTTCTATACCAGCAGATGACTTAAGTTGTGACTTAATCGGCAAGAATTAAATGTGGTAGTTGGCAAAAATAACATTATAAAGCAAGTGTTTTGGCTCTTTTTTTCATTCACCAAGCATTCAAATCTTCGAGAGTGTGAAAATTCCCGAGCAAAGGTATTCCAAGCGAAGAAGTGAAGAAATCCATCAAAGCATTCATCCTTAAGGCAGATTGAGGTATTTATAGCTATAACATCTTCATCCACTCCTGAATTTATTGAAAACCCTATTGTTGTTGAAGTTGTTAAGCGACCTAGACCCGTTTTTCAGCTAGTTCCCGAAATTGCTAAGAAAGATGATGGCATAGGTGCATTCTCCCAAATCCCTAAAGGAGTAGTATATGTTGAAGACCCTAGAATGTACATACATTGTCATATTGATGAACTAGGTGATGATGAAATTAAAAATATGTATGAAACTGTAATCTATGATGAATCCGGAAATGTCAAACCTGAACACAAGATAGTAGAAACCCTAGGTTTCACTGAAATACTTAGTATCCCGGATTTCCCCAAGGATATCATAAGGATTGTGCTAAGCAGAGTGCATGGTGAATTTTTTTGGTTAGACTCTATTCACAAGATCACAAAAGAAGCAGTAAAAGCAGTAACAGGGTTACCCTCCACCGACAACAGACCTGACAAAACTAAGAAGGTCTCAAATAACCTAGTGACAAGCCTAATCGATGCAACATTTGATAAGAGATCACTAAGGGTAAACGATGTAAAGGATGTAAATATTAGATTTATCAGTATGATCTTAGGTTACAAGGCTACACATGCAAATAGGTTAAACTCAGTTTCTAGCCTATGTATTAAGAGTGCCTATGATATGATAAATGATAATGCAAGGATAGGCATATGTGAATGGCTTAAAGATGAGCTAATAGACAATCTAGGAAAGATCAAAAGGGAAAAGAAAGGAACACTCAGATTTAGAAACCTACTTGTGTGTCTGATGCTATACATAACCAAATAAGTACCTAGTATTGGTGCCAAAGATTTTGGATTTGATATACCGGTAGGAAAACAACTATCAGAATTGTTGAACAATATGGGAGAAAGCAGAGAGAAAATGATAAATGAACACTTTCAAGCACTAAAGGCTCAAATGAAAACAAGAGTAAGGCTATCACAAGATATTGTGGACAAGTACCAAAAGGAAATCTATTTTGTAATAAAGAAAGATGAAATTTGGATGGAGGCAGTTATCCCTAGAACCATCTGGGTTACTGAAATGGGGTATGAGACTGATGACAACATAATAGAAACCTATACAAAAGCCCTCCTGGAAGCTCCTAAGGAACTAGAAGAAAAAGTATTTGGTAGTGTTGAAACTACAGAAAACCAAATTCAATCAAGGAAAAGAGTTAAGAAGGTTGAGGCAACTGTTAGAAAAGGAACCTGGTAGGCACAAGCTATTAAAGAAGATGTGCTAAAACAAATTGGTATAACTGAAAATGAGTTGGAAGCACTTCAGCCATAAACTCATCTTTCATCGGTTGGAACTTCTTCAGAAAGTGACATACCTATTGTATTTAGGAGAGTTGAAAGGAAAATAAAACCTTCACCGGCACCTTCTCTTACACCAAAGAGGACAAGACAGAAGCAATAGGCAGTGAGGCCCCCAACAAAGAAATTAACTCCAAAGAAAAAGAAGATGACTCCCAAGAAGAAGTCACAACAAACTATTGCTCCCATTGATAAACTTCTCAGTGAAATTACAGAGGATGGAAAGTCGAAGAACATCAACAAATTATATGACACACTATCTGCTGATGACAAAGAGAAAGTAGAGAACAGTGTAATCTTACACTTAGATATTTTCAAGAAATTTTTGATGCAAGTTGTTGATGAAATACCAGCAGATCTATATAATAGACTAGAAGCTAGAAGAGTAGCTATTGTTGAGCTAGATAAGAAAATAAAGATTGAAAAACTACTTGTAGTACACCCTATTAACTCACTTGATGAGATAGATCAATTAATCTCTGAGGCTAACTGGTCAGTATTCTCAGTTGCTCACCGGCATGTAGCACTGATGGCAGGAAGAGTGAATCAAGTAATAGAGGAAACAACAGATGCATGGGACATATTCCTAGTAGAAAAAGAGAAACAAGAAGAGTATCAAAAACCTAAAACCTTTAAGGTATATCAAAAGGACAGGGACAAAGGAAAAGGTAAGGTAGGTGGACCTCCCAGTATAAAGATAATGGACAACTTACCCCCACCACCTCTAGATACTCCACCGGTAGACACTACTGATAATCAACCGGCAACTGAGAGTATGGACACACCACAGGAGGATACAAATCCTGATTCTGAGGTGTTATATACAATGAACATTGACACTCAGGAAGTCAATATTGTGGTGGATAAGGAATCAATTGAGAAATTAGATGTGGCAACAAAGCCACCGATAGGAAATATTGTAGTAGAAAACATTGAAATTGGGGAACTAAAACAATCTAAAGGATCAAGTGAACCCCCGGACTCTGGAAAGGCAAAGACCACAGATGTGCATACTGGTGCATCCACCAAGCCACTGACAACTACTGAAACTGAAAAACCAACTGAGTCATCGGCATCAGGCAGAACAGAGGAAAGACCGGTAGTGGACAACATAGAGAAACAAGTAGAGCAACAAGCTCCTTCACAAGTACCAATAGTGATAGTGCCACCGGCCCAAAATGAAAAGCCTAAAATTTTGTTTGTAGAAATGCAAATCCAAACAAATCCTCTAGAGAAAGAGGAAAGCAAAGCTACAACTACAACCGGCGGATTACAAATTGTAAAAGTTGTTGGACAAACATCTGGTATAGCCATGACAGAATTCAGACCTCTAATGTAACTGAAGTCCTATTAGATTCAATAAAGAAAATAATAGAGTACAATGCACAAGCCTATAAGGTTATAGATGACACTTTACCAATTTTGAAGATGACAGCACCAAAGTGCAGTGTTGAGAATAAAGATTCTTTGAGCCAATTAGACACATTGTCTAAATATATAACCAGCAACCTAATAACACTGGACAAAATAAATGAGGATACATTTAAGGAAAGATTGATAAAAGAGAAAGAAAAATTCTATATGGGAATTGTGAATAAGAACAAAGAGGAAATGGATACTTTTTTACCAGAACTTAGTGAAATCATTCTTGACTTCAAGAAATTGTATAGGGACACTTGCAAAATGGATTTATTAACAGAGGATCTTGACAAAGAAATCAGAAAAGCACAGGATAAGATTAATAATATTGCTGATAATCTGATTGGAAAGCATAGGATAAGATTAATAATATTGTTGATAATCTGATTGGAACATCAGACTCATTTTTGGAATTAGAGAAGAAAATTGCAGAGTAGGAAGAGAAAATCAAGAAACTAGAAAATGAAAAACAAAGAATAAAGGACAAAGCAAAGGACTTAAAATGCAGACTTGGTCCAGACTAGAGTATCTTATTTCTTTGAGAAAAGAAATATTTGAGGCTCTGGTTCCCAGACTAAAGACGCCAGAAGAGCAAATGCACATACTCACTGGTACAGTGTAGAGGACTCAAGAAGCCATAAAAGACTGCAAAACATTCAGCAATGGAATAAATTTAGTTTTGACAGACATTTTTTAGATTGTAACCCATCGGTTACAAGAATTCAGATAGGACTCCACTAACAGTGAATGACAACCTTTGTCATTGATGTCAAAGGGGGAGTAGAGGAATGAGAAAAATGGTTCATCTGCTCAGGGGGAGCACACATTTTTTAGCATACAATTTTGGTAAGACATTTTTGGCAGACTATTTTTTGGATATCATTTTTTGAACACTTTTTTATTTTTCTCATGAGTGTTGCCATCAATGCCAAAGGGGGATATTGTTGGCAAATGTACACTCCAATGAGAAATTGTGGGTGATTGAAGGTTTTGTCATTGATGGTAACCTTGCAATCATATGATACCGACAAGACAAATATATCGGCACCGGCAACGACAAACTCTACATCGGCACACAAAACACTGGCAGTGAAAGGATGGATACCGGCACTCTGGCCGATAGGAATTTTGTTGATAATATATTTTGTAATTAATTGTAAAATCAATGTAAGCTGACATGGCGAGTTGTAATATGACTCATATATATGAGATTATTGTAGAACATTTAGTAGAACATGATAGGCGAAATTAAGTAGACCTAATATGTGAATTATAGGTTAAGGGTTTATGTATGAAGCAGAGCTAAAACCGGTACTGGATCTGGCATAGCAGATGCTATTTTGAAGCAGTACAAGACATTGGATTTTTATAATCCATTTTTGTAAGTCAGTGTGACTTCCTTTGTAATTGAGCAGTGAGCTCTAGGCACTTGGCCTTCCTGCATGTGCAGGCCCCTCTTGTAAAACAGTAATATTCCCTTATTGGCCAGTAAGTGAATATTGTGGGTCACAAATCCCATCGAGGTTTTCCCCACACCGGGTTTCCTTGTTAAACTACAGTGTTATGGTGTGCTTTTCATGTGGTTGTTGTTATTCTTGTTTACTACATTATTTTTGGTTTACTGGTACACAGTATTGATATGCTTTACATGTTTTAATTCAAGTAAATTCATTAACCGGTTAGATACTTATTCACCTCCCCTCCATCTCAGTATCTTTGGGAATCCTAACAACGTTGAACCCAATTTGCAGAGGCAGAGGCAGAGGAAGAGGCAAAAGAAACAAAGGAATTGGCAGAGGCAGAGGAAGTCAAGAGTTAATACAATCCAGTGCGTGTGGTTTTCAAATGAACCCAAGCTTTTCTTTTCTTTTTAATAATGCCTCTGGTCATCGGAATTCCAACTAACACGAGCATCGTCGGCATCATCATCAGTATTTAGACATTATTGGGCATCTTTTAAAAAAAATCACATTTGATCACAAAAAGCCTTGTCCGTCAGAAACCTCCATCAAAATTTGAGGCCAAATGTATTAGTGTACAAATAGAAAACACATGCCTCTTTTTTAAAAAAAAATTATAGACTTTTAATGCCAAATGTAGAGCACAACCCAGTACATGGAAGCAAGGTAAAGCATGCAAAATGTGAATTGTTTGAAGAATGTGAAAAATGTGAGAGCACAGACAGGAAAATAAACCGTCTAAAAATACAAACTAGAATGAGGTATTTGTTGTTTCGCAGGGTGTTTGAGCTATTAAAACAACATGCAATGCATAGGAACAAAGACAAGGTGTGCGAAACAAAAAAAAAAAAGGCAATGTGAACTATCAAAAAGAAACACCTCACAACTCTGTCAAGCATGCACCCAAATTGGGAAGCATAAGCAAGCCATATCAGCTAGCATAGACCTGCAAAATGTGAAAATATAGCCAAGGCACATGAGTTCCTTGACACAATGTTGGACCAAACACAAGGTGTGGATCACAAACAAAATACAGAAGTAGTAAGAAGTGCCAAAATCTCGGTGAAAGTATAGATACAACATAGAAATTGTTTGATGAAATGTCTATAAAATATCTCAAAGAAGTGTGGTCTCTTCAAAAACATGAAGTATACAAAAGACATTCAAACTTGGCAATGTAAACAAGCATGCTAATGGTTTTTATCCTACAATATTATGAATCATAAACAAGACAAGAAACCATATTAAATAATGATCAATGGAGGAGCCTACAAAAGATATTCAAATTGTTTGTAAACCTATCAAAAACCTACATAACAAACCATGTTAAAACCTACAATCATGAACATAGATATGCACATAAATAAAAAAGATTGCTCAATGTGAGAGCGGACAAAGGTTATCCCATCAGGTGTGTCAATTGTAGATGGAGGAAATGTGCTAACAGAATCTTAGATTCTAGAGAATTCCAACGTTTCACAATGAAGTACATGTAAATCACACACACATGCAAGGTGAAAATGAAAAACACAATTATGTGTTGATTTTATTGTAGTTATGGTCGGAATCAACAGAACGACTTTGATATCACAAAGGTTGTGATCATATTTATATTATTATTATGAGATAATATAATTATATTATTATGTGATAATATAATTATAATTGTAGACGTATAAAAATGACCATATTCCTAAATGAATATTTTATGTTCATTTCTCTATTTAATTCAATCCAATTTAATTAAATAACCCACATTCCTCTATTTAATTAAGTAAATTACTCAATTAAATTCACTAGGCCTCTTTTTACCATTTAATAGAATAAATCATTTTATTCAATTAAATCCCCTATCCATTTTTTTTATTAAATTCAAATTTAATTAAAATAGTTATCCTAAATTGAATAAATGTAATTTATTTAATTTCCCCAATTGCAACCAAATTGAATTAAGTTCATTCAATTAAATCCTATTATCCTTTCATCCACTTGTAAAATCCTACATCTCCCTCTTGCATCTTAAATCCTATTCCTAATTCTTCTAGAATCCATCTAATCCTAATCAATTAGCCCAAACCCATCCATTATCCCTTTTCCCTAAATTTGAGGAGGTCACTTCTCAAATTTGGAGTAAAGTCTTCTAAAAGCATTAAAGCCTTTATCCATTCAACAAGCTAACTTGTTGAACACCCCCAAATTTGGAAGGACTCTTACAAATTTGTCCCCAAAGTCTTCATAACCATTAATGGTTAACTCAACCCTCTATCATGGTTAAAGAATTTCCCTAAACTCAACCTCCATGTAACCCAAGGGTCTCATCAAGCATTTATTGCTTTGACCATGGTTATCCTTAAACCTTTGCACAAGAATTTATCCTTTGGCTAAAAGCTTTATCCAATGGGTAATCTTAACTTAACCTTAACCCTTAACCCTTGGGGTAACCATGAGGTCTTCTCAAGCATTTAATGCTTCTTACATCTCCTCTCAACCAACCTTATGTTGACAATTGTCACCATTTCATTGGTGCCAATTGCAAACATGGATTCCCAACTTTCAAACTCAACCCTTGATTAAATCTTTCAATCTTGGCCATCTATTGCCCTATTTTTGCTATAAATAGAGCTCTCATTCCTCCATTTTTATCATCCAAGTCTTTAGCATCACACTTATACTCAAATCCATCCAAGCTTTAATATATCATTTATGCTCATCATTTAGACTCTCTTTTAAAATAGGAATTAATCTAAATATGCATGTTTGGAGTATTTTCCTTATCATTTAGCTTAATCATAGACTAATATAGCATGCTAGGATAGTCTTGTTACTAATCTTGTCATCTTATAGCTAGTTTATTGCATTTATAGGATCATGGATAACTTAGGATGCATTTCAACTTAAAATTAACAAAAGCATCCCTCGTTGTTGCATTTGTCATCCCTAAACCACTTTGCTCAGTGATCTGAGAGCAAAAACATTGGTTTGAGGGACCTTGTGAGATAGAGAACCATGGAACCATCCTTGGGAAGTTGAGTCATCCTTCATGACTCCATAGCTTACACCAAGAAGTCCTGTGGGTGTGTGAGCAAGGCTCCTTAGAACTCCATTTTTCACATATTGAGTTCTATCGACCCGCTTTTCCCGCATACATTTCTGGCACCCACCGTGGGGCCCGACCCCATATATCAAATCAGTTTTTGAATTTAACCACTTTTGTGGGTCCGCGGGAAACAAGAATCAGCGCATGGGAAACATTCCCTAGCGCATCTGGTTAACAGCCTAGCACATCTTGCTTACTGTTCAGCGCGTTGGGTCCATCATATAGCACCTGAAGCCTTTAAATTAGCGCATCATCCCACTAATATTTTCCTGTAGGTCTCGGCGCGAGAGAAAAACAGCACGGCACATCTGGAAACCAGTTTAGCGCTTTTGGAAAATAGATTAGCGCATCGGGTCTGTTTGATAGCGCATCTCGCCCATCCTGTAGTGCGTACAGTTTGTCCTGTAGCGCATCACCCACAAAAAACAAAGCAAAACAAAATTGTAACCGAACTTAAAAGATAGACTTGTAGAAGTCCACCAGATCCAAAATCTTTCTAATTGTTTTGAGTTGATGTTTTGTAGGATTTCTAACATCTTATTGCAAGGATGAACTTAGTTATTTGTAGAGTTATACATAGTTTGGATTTTTACTAACTTAGTTAAGTTAGTTAAAATTTTAAATAAAATTGAACTCACCTTATTTGGGCTATAAAATGAACCACAACAACAATTTCTCTTGCTTTTCTAGGAGAGAAAATTCTCAATTTGGGTCATAAAAGAACAAAACAATCTTTCTTTTTGCAAAAATAGCTTTAAAAAGAACCTCACCATCCTTTGGTGTTTAAAAGGATTCATTTCATTTTGCAAAATAAAAGAACCTCATCTTCATTTTGTGCAAGGCAAAGAGGGAAAGTTTTCCCCTATCGACTTTAATTTTGTTGACCAAAATCACAATTTACTTTTGTTGACTAGGCTTGTTTACAAAAGTTTTGGAAATGCACACTTTGCTATAAAGGGTTAAAAAGAACATCATGCTTTTTGGAGCAACATCTCCAAGTAGAAATTAGCAAATCATTGTCTTGAAGGCTAAAAATAACCTTGTTTGCCTTGTCTCGAAAGTGGAAGGAACATGCTCTCCCCTTAACTGGGTGATCAAAAATCCAAACCACACTTAAAGCTTTCTGTATTTCAATCAATGAATCCTTTAGCAGGCCTGCCTTCCCGAGGAGTTGAAATCAACTCTTAAAGCCATTTATGGTTGGTGTGAAGGGAACGACCTAAGTGGGAAACGACTTTGACGCCAAGTGTTCCAACCCACTATAATCAAAAGTGGAAAGTGACGAAAGTCCTTTTCAACGGTTATGCGTAACGATTAGCCTTCCCCCAGTATCCTTGAGATACGTAAAGCCTTTGTTCTAAAGGTTGGGAAGCCTCCTGAGGGAGTTTATCATTGACGGTCGAACAAAAAGCCTGATTACGAACCATAAAAATAGAAACCTTGAGCCGAGTCAGTAACCAGATATTTGTAGTATCATAGTGCAAGGGTGGGGAAGAATCTACCCCCAAGATCGCTCACCATATATCTCCCAAGATAACCACTCAATTGTAAAGCAATTTACTTTGAGTTAATTTCTGGCAAAAGGCAAAAAAACGGGCGCCCCCTAGGGGGTGACACAACTGTTTGAGCTGATGTAGTATCGAGACTAGTGGGCTATGATGTTACTTATGACCTTTGAATAAAGAGTCTTCTTGAAGTGTATTATTTGTATCCAAACCTGTTAAAATATTAGGGATTTGAACACATCCTCGCAGAACATACACTTTTTGTTAGATTAAGCAAAATGGTTGTCTCTTTGGTGCTATGTTTGCATTTATTACTTCAGAAAATCATCCATCAACACTGAAAAACTCATAACAAAAATCCGAAAATTGCAAAAAAACCAACCAAAGGAAAATATCAGGATAGTCTAGCGTGTGAGAGCAACTTCTTAGCGCATGTGGTACATTTGTTAGTGCATCAGAATATCAAGTTAGTGCGTCCAGTTGAAACAGTAGCGTTCTACCAAAATTTCAAAATAAACACTAAACAGTTAGTGCATCCGGAAAATAGCCCAGCGCGTTGAAACATCAGTTAGCGCGTAGGAGTCAAAAAATAACACGTAAGGTTTAACAGTTAGCTCATAGCAGACCCATATTAGCACATAACTTTTTGAGCAAAATAGGAAACAAATTTTAGCAGTCTAAAACAGTTAGCGCGTGGTCGGGGGCAGCTTAGTGCATGTGGTCTTTTGCTTAGCGCGTAAAGAAATTTCTGTAGTGCATCCCGTCTCTATTTTAGCGCGTGACCAAACCCAGAAAAACAAGGGGCAAAACAGTGAAGAATTTTGAAAACTTAGAAGAAATTTTTAGAAACCTCTTTTCATCAGCATCATTTTTTGTCAAAACAGAGTATCAAAAAGCGAGCTTTAAAAACTGTTTCTTGAGCAAAATTTGTGTCAAACAAACGTTGTAAAAATCCAAAACTGGTTGCATGATAAAATATATCTATCCTATCAAAATTAGGAAATATCATTACAAGTGACAAATAGGTCCTTTATCATCTCGCGGATTTTATCTCAAAAATACTTGTTTAAAAATCAAGTTTCCATATCGAGAGACTTTATCCATATCATTTGACATGCTTTGTCATGAGGGGACATCTAAACCTTCACTTTGATAAAGTAAAACTTGAATTTTCAAAGCAAGATCAACTAAATCCAAAGCAATTCAAAGGAAACCATTGATCATTTATGCATGACTAATCCCCATATTCTGAGAAGAAAGAACATTTATCGTAACACCACGTTGAAGAAACAACAACCAAGTTTTTCCAAATTCATCAAAAGAAATAAATTTTTATACATCAATCGTCAACTCTTCAAATCTCATTGAACATTCCTTCATCACGTCAAACTTTATATCCAACACAAATCCAACGAATTTGACAAAGAGCCTTTAAAGACTAGGGCATATTGTCAAAAATCCGCATTCAATCAAATCAAAAACCGTGGAGGAAATATCAATCCGACATTCTTGCCCGATGAGTGCATCACTTACAACACACCCCGACTTGAACCACCAACCCCCAAACAACATATCAAAGAGGATTTTGTCCCCTTTGTCACAGAAAGCTTCTACTAAAATGCTTGTTACTCGCTCTCAACAAAACAAACAAAGCGAGGCACAAGCAGAATCCAGTATGAATCAAAGGTTATCAAATCCTTTTGAAGGTCCACATCTAGAGGATACTGAAATTTCTGAAGAACTTCTTCAGGAATGCAAAGAAAGTGCTTCATTCCAAAAACTTGTGGAAAGACTCATGGAAAATGACAAGGAAAAATACTTGCTCATGCTCACAAGCAAAGGGGTCAAACTCCCTAAATACTTTGACATAGACATGTTTAGAACGAGACCTCAACATTATGAATATCAAGAACAACAACGAGAAGGGGAAGCACGCAACCCAAAATAGGACATTCTCGAGCAAAACATACCGGAACAACATACACCAGGACAAAACATCCCTGAGCAACACATCCCCGAGCAAAACATACCATTCCATAGACCATTTCAACCCAAGATTAATGTAAGGGAAGAACTCTTCCCTTGGCAAAACAATGCGCCTTTGGTTGCCCTTACTCAACAAATGCAAACGTTACAAAGACAAATGCAAGACATGCAACAAGGGACGACAGTGTGGTACTCATTAAATGAAATTTGTCCTTATCCCTTTGACAGAAGATTGCACATGATCCCTTTTCCTCCAAACTCAGACGTACTTAAATTTGACAAGTACGATGGGAAAAGCGATCCCCATGATCATGTCAAAGAATTATGTACCATGAGTCTTGAATTTGCTCATGATGACACCTATCTGATGAGGTTGTTCCCAAGAAGCTTGGGGGGACAAACAATGGAATGGTTATCCAAGATCACACCTCCTATTAGATCATTTGATGAATTGGTCAACAAATTCATAACACAATATTCCTATAACATTCAACATGCTATAACCATGCTAGACGTCTGTAACACCAAACAGAAAAACAATGAAACATTCATGATATTCCTTCAACGTTGGCGACATATGGTTTCACAATATCCTCGAGACATTCCTAAAAAGGAGAAAATGGAAATTTTCATCGACAACTTGAATGGTGAGATGAGTTACAGGCTCAAACTCCAATGCATACCGTCTTTCGCTAAATTGATTGAAAATGACATTCAGGTAGAAGAGGCATGTGTCAAAAAGGGAACGCTCAAATTCTTCAAAGAAAGAACAAGTTCATCAAACTACAATAACAAAAACAACAACAACTTAGACAAATCTAGATTCTAGACTCGAAACAAAAATGAAGGTAGCAATGAATCACATGATCCAAAATCTAAACAACCAGTGCTCGCATTATCAGGAAATCCTCAAGCTACAAAGAATCCTAAAAGTGCTAACCTAGACGCTAACATATACACACCGAATACCAATCAAGGTCAACCCAACACAAACAACACCAATGATACTCAAAACAAAGCCACAAATCGAGGACCTAATAACAATTCATGAGACGGCACCAACAATTTCCAAAAATGTGTCTTCACACCACTAGGACAATCACTGGAGTCAGCATTCAGAGAACTCCTGACAAACAAGATTATCTCTTTACCCGCAATCAACAACTATGAACCCCAAATCAAACCACCTTGGTGGAACGACTCACACTTTTGTGATTTTCATTGCAACAAAGGTCATCGAATGAACGATTGCATGAGATTGAAAAACATTGTTCAAGACATGATTGATCGAGGTGATTTAACGGTGGATGGTCTCAAAACAAATGGTGACCACGAAGCCTTTGCAAATCCTCTTCCAAAATACAACAAAGATGGAGCTTCAATCTCAAACGATACACGTGGAGCTCGCATCAATCACATCTACAATAACACCATCAATCACATATCAGTTGAAGACCATCATGTAAACGTCATCACAATCCGAGACCAGCATAATCATGAATCTATCAATGTAACAACCAGAGCTCAAAAATATGTCTTGAAGGGCCACACAACAACAACGAACACTACACCAAAAATACAATATGATTTAGTTAGCCAACTACGCAAAACTCCTGCTCAAATATCTATACTAGAATTGTTGAAACTGTCGCCAAAACACAAAGACAGATTGGAACAAGTGCTATTGGAAACCAATGTACCTCAAGATCTGGATGCTGACAAATTCCAAGCCATGGTCACTCATATGACAGGGCCTCATAATATCACCTTCTCAGAGCATGATAATACTTCCTTAAGTCATTCGCATAACACTCCTCTCCATATTGAAGTCATCGTCTATAAGCACCAAGTAAAAAGAGTATTGATAGATGGAGGAGCTGGACTTAATATATGTACCTTAAAACTTATCTGTGCATTAGGCTTCCCTGAGGAGTCTATTGATCCACGTAAAAAGATTACCATAAAGGCATATGATGATGAGGAAAGATCATCTAAAGGAACTATGATGTTACCCATTCAAGTTGGACTAGTGCAAAAAGATACTATGTGTCAGGTCTTAGACATAGACCTTACGTACAATATTTTATTAGGTTGACCCTGGATACGTGAAATGCAAGCAGTGCCTTCTACGTATCACCAGTGTGTCAAATTTCCCTATAATGGACAAGAGGTCTCTATATCTGCTAATCACAATCCATTTCAACATTGTAATGCAATGGGGGCAGCCCAGGACAGTTTGGTTCCCCATAATAGAGAAAAACAGAAATCCTCAACATCAGATCTATAGAAGGCAAAGCCCGAATCATTACCTAGAGATTTCAAGTAGAAAATGCAAATCAAAGAACAAGGCATGGGGGAATACTCTTTGGAACCCATGTGGTTGGCCAACTTACCAACATCACCCAGATCTCATGGATTACCCACAACATCAACACATCAGGTAACTCAGCCCATCACCAAATTTGATGGTACCTTCATCCAACTAGGCACTCTAGCACATAAATTAGAAGAAAAGGACATTCTTAGCTGCTTATACAAAGATGAGGAAGAAGATAACAGAGCAGCTGCTCTAGACATAGTTCTACCAACACACCTCTATGGAAAGGGCTATTTAATCATGCAACAAATGGGATATGATGGTAAAGGACCTATTGTAAAATGCAAAGAAGGAGTCACTGAACCAATAGACCTTCCTTCACAGCTCAGTAGAGACAAAACAGGATTGGGTTGTAAACTCACTTTCCTACTAGGAAAGATACCACGCATAAATCCAAAACCTCAATGGAAAGAAAAGAAGAAGTACAAAGAAGAATCCTGGCAGGAAGCACTATTTGAGTCAGCAACAACAATCCGCAAGGACCGTGAAAGTCAAGAATAGAAGCAACATCAAGAAAAGCTCCTCATTCATAAGAAGGCCATATCTGCAGCAGTAGCTCATATTCAAACACCAATATCTAAAAAACAAACAGAATCATCTCCTGATACCATTATTCCTCCCCAAGGAGGCACAGTATATGAACAAATACAAAAGATAGAAGCAGGATCCGACATAGAATCTACAAAAACTATCAAACCGATATCAATCATCAAAGATCTATTTTCACCATACAACATACCTGTTTACAGCACAGAAAAGATCTAGGATGATACCTCAGAGACTGATTCCAATGAATATGAATGGGGTAGCTGCTCAAATGCTATTGGAGATACCACTGACAATACTAGCTCTATATCCCTTTCTCAAGAAGAGCATAACACAGAAGATGGACTACCTGAATTTGGACCGCAGAATATCTATGACACCAAGGAAAGTGAACAGAAACATTATGAACAAGTCTATACAGAGGATGATACCATCGAAGACCTCGACAAAATCCTTGACTTCTTTAAAACCAAAACCAATCACAATGAAACCTTTGTCTTAACACTTACAGTAGCAGAACTTGATCTGCCATACGATTCCTTACCACTTATCTTTCCCGACCTCATTGACTAGGATGAACCCAAAATACATGATATACCAGTTTTCCCAAATGATGAATCTATTATCCACTACCTATGTATCGTTAGTCCAGAAATAGGCTCTACCAGTGAACGAAGTAACAATGTCTGCAACCCAGGGAGTGCCAAGTCTCTCAGTCACAAAAATGAACCAAATAAAAGATCTAATGCTGAAAACTAGTCAATGATAGCTCTAGATCACAAAAAAGTAAAAATAAAGGACGCATCTGAGGGTGAAAACCTTTTTAAGGCACCTAAGGATGGGAGACTTAACACTCTTCCTGAACATTTTCATGAGCGATCACCCATATTGATTGAGCCCACTCAATCAATCAACATTGGTACTACAGAAGCAACCAAAAACATACACTTGGCAGAATCTCTGACAGTGGAGGAAAGATCAGCATTTCTCATCTTTTTTAAAGAAAAGCAAATTAACTTTGCTTGGTCATATGCAAATATGCCCAGAATTGATCCACACTTGATCATGCATCACTTGTCCATCTCTCCAGGAGCTAAGCCAATCAAGAAAAAACTACGAAAGATGAATCCACAGGTGGCACTCATGGTCAAAGCTGAACTAAAGAAACTATTAGATGTCAGATTCATTCGACCCATTGACTATGCAGAATGGATTTCCAACATAGTATCGGTATCAAAACCAGATGGCAGCATCAGAATCTGAACTGATTTTAGAGATGTCAACAAAGCCTATCCAAAGGATGACTTTCCTTTACCCAGTATTGACATAATTGTAGACCTCACAGCGGGTCAAGAAATGCTCTCACTAATGGACAATTTTTCAGGCTATAATCAAATAAAAATAGCCCTAGAGGATCAAGATAAAACAACATTTACCTATCCTTGGGGAACGTACTGTTGGAATGTTATGCCTTTTGGCTTAAAGAATGCAGGAGCTACCTATCAACGAGCAATTACAACAATCTTTCATGACATGATGCATACCTTCATGGAAGACTATGTGGATGATTTACTAGCTAAATCCTTCACCAGAGCAGAACACCTCAGCATCCTAACAAAGATCTTTGATCGATTGGAGAAATTCCAAGTCAGGTTCAACCCTAAGAAGTGTGTCTTCGGGGTTACATCAGGCAAGTTACTAGGCTACATAGTCTCGGCTAAAGGTATTGAAGTGGATCCAACAAAGGTACAAGCCATTATGGAGATGCCACCACCAAAGAGTATTAGTCAACTCAGATCTCTACAAGGATGACTCCAATCAATCAGGTGATTCATCGTTCAACTAGCTGATAAAAGTCTACCATTCAATCATTTGCTACATAAGAATGTACCTTTCAGATGGGAAGCCAAGTGTGCAGAATCTTTTTATCAAATCAAACAGTATCTGATGAACCCACCAGTTCTAGTACCACCAATAGCAGGAAAATCACTCATTTTATACATTTCAACAACAAATATATCACTGGGGGCACTATTGGCACAAGAAGATCAACGAGGAAAGGAACGAGCCATATACTACATTAGCAGGACATTGAATGGCTATGAACTCAACTATAAATTCATTAAGAAGGCTTGTCTAACAGTAGTCTTCGCATCTCAAAAGTTTCAACATTATATGCTAGCACACACCATTAAGCTAGTGGCAAAAATTGATCCTCTCAAATATCTACTCAGCAAGGCAGCTCTTACAGGCCGATTGGCTAAATGGGTCATGATTCTCAGTGAATTTGACATCCACTACATAGAACGAAGAGCTGTCAAAGGAAAAGCAATTGCAGATCAACTAGCTGAAGCACCACTACCCGGCAAG
The DNA here is from genome assembly GCF_030272615.1 of Cryptomeria japonica. Classification (NCBI taxonomy): domain Eukaryota; kingdom Viridiplantae; phylum Streptophyta; class Pinopsida; order Cupressales; family Cupressaceae; genus Cryptomeria; species Cryptomeria japonica. The sequence goes on along the minus strand of NC_081410.1, from coordinate 244,010,294 downwards.
CAAACTATGGAGATTGAACTCCCGGACAGGGACGTTCTTGCTATTTCTACCACACAATGGACCCTATACTTTGACGGATCCTACACACAACATGGTTCAAGTGTTGGCATTCTATTTATCACTCCTGAAGGACACACTATACCAACATCATATCGGCTTATGTTCCCATGCACAAATAATGTGGCTGAGTATGAGGCATTGGTTATAGGCATCAAAATGGTCATAGAATGGAAAATCACAGAGTTAATGGTCTACGAAGACTCACAACTAGTCGTTAATCAAATCAACAATGACTATCAGACAAAGGATGGCAAGCTACTACCTTACAAACGAATGGTGGATGATTTCAAACAATATTTTGTACACATCACCTTCGAGCAAGTACCAAGGTTGAACAACAAAGCAGCTGATGCAATGGCTACTATCGCTTCATTACTACAAATTCCAGAGCAACAGAGTCGTTACGAGTTCCTGGTAGAGCAACTGTTCTCCCCAGCCTATGACCACTTTGAATCCCATGTTATCTATGCCTTAACTAGTTCGGATTCCCCTTTATATGGACCAATATATGATTATCTAAAGAACAACATCCTACCCATTGACCAATCCCGTAACCAAAAACATAATTTTATCCGACAAGCCACCCGTTATACCCTTACCGCCAATACTTTGTACCATCGAGATCTAGATGGTACTCTTCTTCATTGCCTTGATCGTAATGAATCTAATTCTACTTTACATGAGCTTCACAAAGGTATTTGTGGCACACATTCAAGTGGGACTACTCTTGCTAAAAAGCTTCTAAGGATGGGATACTACTGGCCTACAATGGAAAAAGATTCTTACCACTTCACCAAGAAGTGTCCTAAATGCTAGATCCATGGCAATCTGATACATGCACCAGCACAGGAACTGCAGTCGTTTACAACATCCTGGCCCTTTTGCCAGTGGGGACTCGACTTGGTCAAAAAAATTCATCCTTCATCTTCACATGGACACAAGTTCATTATAACTGCAATAGAATACTTTACCAAGTGGATAGAAGCAGTCCCCATGACCACAGTAACTGGAAAACAAATTGCCTCTTTTATCCTGAACTATCTGATCTGTAGATATGGTATTCCAAGTTCCATCATCACCAATAATGGATGACCGTTCAAAAACCAAGATGTTTAAGAACTATGTGAACAATTCAAAATCCAACATCGGTTCTCTACGCCATACTACCCCTAGGGGAATGGTCAGGTAGAAGCATCCAACAAAACAATATTGAAAATCCTAAAGAAAACAGTGAATGATGCAAGAAAAGATTGGCATGTACAACTCAATCTAGCACTTTGGGCATATAGAACTAGCATCCGTACACCTACAGGAGCAACACCTTTCTCATTGGTCTATGGATCAGAAGCTATTTTACCACTGGAGGTAGAAATTCCATCTCTCAAAGTCTCTCTAAAAGGCTTAATCCCAGATGAAGAGTATCGAGTCAACTGACTGCAAGAACTGGAACTATTAGATGAAAGACGTCAGCATGCTTACGCTCATCTCAAAGCATATCAACAACGCATGTGCAGAAGCTACAATCACAAGGTTATCCCTTGAAACTTCAAAGTTGGTGACCTAGTCCTCAAGGAAAATCCAAGAAATTAGCAAGATCAAGAAAAGAAAGGGAAATTTGAACATAACTAGTTAGGTCCCTATGTCATCATATCAGTCTATGGATCAAGTGCTTATCAACTTACAACTTCAGAAGGAGATGTGCTCAACGAACCAACTAACAACATTCATCTGAAGAAATACTACACTTAGTCTAATGCACGGAAAAAGTCAAAAAAAAAAAAAAATCAAAAAATCAAGAAAAAGCAAATAAAAAGGTACAAATAAAAGCAACTAGTGAAAACCTAGTAACAGGCACTATTGTGAAAGGACAACTCCTTTATCTATTTCCACATCCTTATCTCTGCAGTAAAATACTATCGGCCATCGCCTGACACTTAGCAAGTATCCATTCAGGACATACTTAACGTAGTCACTATCCCGATTTATCCATATATTCTTTAACCACACTTTACCATGGCTTTGTAATCACTGTACATATCCACATCGAAAGACACACTTAGCTAGGGGCAATAATCGTCAAAACTTGCAGCATGTTCAAACCATTAAGACTATTTACAAAAACTCAGAACACCACATCTAGCAACCAAAAACTTACTAAATCACGGAACAAAACATTGAATCGCTAAAACAAAAATCACAAAAATACTACGATGATGATTTTCTGAAGTACTAAATGTTACATTTTGTATAAAGTCTTGACTATTTTTGCATTTGAACCTTTTAAATTATTAGATTCTCTACATTTTCTCAACAATGCTTCCAAGCTAGAGATCATCGGGAAACTCCAATATTTTCTTAGTTTTATGTCTGGGAGGCGATCACTTGCACTGTGTAAATACTTTTCTCGAGACGTGATACAACGAATATCACTGAAGACATGATTCCACTTTACGCATACAAATAGTTTACTCTTGTCTATTTATACGCAATCCGCACTCTGGTCATCCTGGTTCAATTATACCTTGACGCTTGTGCTATCTTGCAAAATCAAAAATCATGTAAATTTTTCTCAGGTCATTATGGTTCAATTATACCATTGTGCTTGTATAAATTTTCAACATATCCCAAAACAAATCAATGCTCAATGATGATACATATATCGAAAGCAAATAAACATGTGGTTATATCGGATGACAAAATGCAGAATGAGGATGCTCCAAAAACAAGTAGTTGCATATCATTTTACAAGTAGTTGCATATCATTTTACAATTGGTTGCATATCAAATCATACATATCATTTTCAAGATACATCTCATAGCATATCAAATCATACATCTCATTTTCAAGATACATCTCACAGCATATCAAATCATACAAGATACATCTCACATCTCATAAACATCATACATCTCACATCATGCATTTGCATCATGCATTTCACTTCATCATATCATCTATCTAAGCATTGCATCAACATAAAATAAAGTAACAACATCTAGAACATGCATCCATAACACATCACATGATCAAAGAAAATGGTGTCATATATATATCAAAAATGATCAAAATGTACAAATATATGTCATGTTTGTGCCCCATACAATAAAAAAAATGATCCAAAATACAATAGAGACATTGTCTCTCAAGTATGACTATCTCCTAAGGGGGATGGTCTCATCACTAATGTCCCAGCCCCTGGATCTCCAGGGGGATCCTATCTCGAAGGCCCCATCACGCCTCTGCTCTCTGACCGCGACCCAGTCTCTCGAGATCGACTCGATCTTGACTGTGTAAAGCTCTGCACTCTACGCTCCCTGGGCACCGCATCCTCATAGTGGCATCGATAGTACTCCACCTCCTTGACTCTCAAGGATAGCTCTCTCATGATGTCCCTCATCGGACCACCTGTTGCTGCTCTCTGCACAGTCCCTGCCAGCTCCTCCGCTCGACCCCGCCGCTCTATCTCAGTATCGCGCTCTAGGGTCAGCTGGGTAATCTGACACTGCTGCATCAACAACTGTGCCTGCAGCTACTGTACTGTCAACTATAGAGTCTTGATCTGGGCATCCTCCACATGCGTCAGGATCCGAACCCATAGGGGCACCTATGACGCGGTACCACCTGTCCCTCTACCTATCCTTAGTGCTGGTGGAGGTAACTCATCAGTCCTCCTCCTTTGTGTTGGCCATCTCCACTCATCAGTCCCTCCCACCACTGCTATCACCTCTCCCACTCTCCCCTCCTCTCCTACTCCGATCGCCAACCCTCCTCTCCCTCTATCCATCACGGCTCATCGAACTGCTCTCTCCACCCACACTCCCCTATCACCCCCATTCCTCCCTCTGTCTCCTCTCCTCCCCCGATATCCTCTCCCTCATTGTCCTCCTCCACCTCCATCATCTCCCTCATCACCATCACACCCTACCTCATCCTCATCATCATCAAAGGCAGGCCGCATCTCCTCAGGATTTGATATCCTAGCCACGGCACAAGCTGTGAACAAACCAACAAACTCATGTGTCATCCCAGCATCTAATATCTCAGGAGCATAGTCCCATATCTGGCCCGCTAAGCTGGAAAACTCCTCTACAACCGCTCCACTATCAATAGTTGGACCCCAATCCGGTATATCCTATCTCTGATGCGCATACAAGCAGGTCCCCTGTGGTATCCCCTGCTGCCGACCATACTGCCACAAAACTCTGGCCATCGAAAATCTCTCAGTCACAAAGGGCGTCCGTCTTATCAAAAACCGACTCATAAACACATATGGCATCTCTAGCCCATCCTCAGCCCATACCTCGTAATCTGTATATGGTCGCCAGATGATCATATCGATGTCATCCAATACCCTCCTCCAGTGCTCAAGTTTGCCCAGCTTCCATTGGACAACTAACCCCCTGTATCCATATGCATATGCCCGCCCAACAGGCCTGTCTCTATCCACCAGTGGCCTAGCTGCTGGAATGTGCTTCCAACACCATACCTGTAGGAGTGTCACGTCAGCTGACAAACTACCATAACCCAGGTATACCACCTCATGTAAATCCCTGTACAAATGAGCTAACATGGCTGATCCCCATGCGAACCTGCGGCCCAGTGTCACCATATCCTCAAGCACCAATCCCCAACCTACGAAAAAGCCCTTCGACCTATGGTCGAGACATAGGAATCCACCTATAAAACCTGCTAGTACTGATGGAAGAGGCGCATAGTCCGAATCCAAGAACTCTTGCCAAGGGATCTCATATCCGCAAACTGTCTCATCATGAAATATGCGATGCAGTGCCTCTGTCTCGCCCTCCTCTATCTGCTCATAAGGCAATAATGCACCTACTATAGGAATCCGCAGTATCCTATAACAATCCTCAGGAGTCACCGTCATCTCACCTGTGGCAAAGTGGAAGGTGTTTGTATCACTATACCATCTTTCTGCGAGCGCTGTGAGTAAACCCCGGTTCACAGTAAACTAAGGCATATCTAATAAAGACGACAGGCCACATCTCTCAATAACATCTAAGTCAGCCTGTGCCAACCGTGGTATCAATGCCCATGGTCTGGGGAACTGCTCGCGCGACTGAACCACTCCCAATCTCTCCTGTCAAAAAGAAAAACAAGTCCAATTTCAGTTTCCTCATCAAAACAAAGATATCAAAATCAAAATCACATCAAAAACTTGAAACATTTTGCAAATCTAATCAAGTTCCACATCATATCATTCCATATCAACTTGTAACACAACTCAAGTTTTCAAAAACCATATCAAACTTGTAACACAACTCAAGTCTCCACATCACATAAACTTGTAAAACAATTCAAGTTTCTCACCCATATCAACTTGTAAAACAACTCAAGTTTCCAACCCATATCAACTTGTAACACAACTCAAGTTCCACAATCATATTAGCTTGTAACGCAATTCAAGCTCCACACATATTAACTTGAAACAATGCAAATCAAATCAAGTTTAGATCACAAACACATTAATATCTACATCAATAAACTTGAAAAATCGCAAATCAAAAATAGTTATATCAGTACTCATATTGGACAAACAGTCAAAACCATGACAGCCGACACAGCAAATGGCAAAAATCCACCTCCCCAGGCAAAACTGACCTTATCCTATGTAATTTTCTGCATTCACCAATCATCCTATCTTGTAAAATATACTGCATGTGCTAATTAAATTTAGCTACGCGCTAAACCATATCCATGCGCTACCCTGTTTTCTCCACATGTTATCTTATCTACCCTATGCGCTAGACTAACTCTACGCGCTACCATTTTTTCTCCATGCGCCAACTAATCTACCCTAAGCATTAAACCCGATCTATGCGCTAACCTATCCTACATCCGTGCTACCTATTTAACCTTATGCGCTAGGTCTAACCTACGTGCTACATCCCCTTGCCCATGCGACCCCCTGTGGACCCTATGCTATAGGTTTACCCGATGTGCTACCCTTTTAACCCTAAGTGCTACCCTGTGTCCCTCATGTGCTAATCTAAGGCCATGCACTAACCTAAAAACTCCATGCGCTACCCTAAACGTTTTTGGACGCTACCCTAAATTACAACCCTATGCGCTAAACTAAGACCCCTATGCGCCAAAACGTGAAAACCGCATTTCAAAATTCAAAAACTGACAAAAAATGATCAAATTAAAAATCAAAAAGGGGTCAAAAAGGTTGGCTTACCGATGGTCCATACGCAGCAGGCCTCCGATACCTCCGAACGCGCTCGAATCGATGCGTAGAATATGGAATAGGCATTTTGTCTTCTCTCCAAAAGTCTCTTTCTCCAAGGTCAACAAGCACAAATGAGACAAAACAATGCACTTTTCCCCTTTTATAGGGTAAAATAAAATTAGGGTTAGGGAAATGAGCTTGTAATTTACTCACAGTCTCCCTCATACCCTCGCACACATCAATTATCGGGAGATGAATCAATTTAAATATTTCACCTAGCCAAAAATTTTGCACAACAAACACAATTATCAAATCAAATCAAATTTTTCAAAATTTTGATTCATCTCCCGAGGGGGCATTATCACCATCGATTATCAAATCTGGGGCATCACACATCAAATTTGGGGCACGACATGAAAATCCATAAAAACAACATTGATCATAAAATCGCAACAACACATCATTTTCTTTGAAATAACATGTGCACACACGTCACTTCAAAGAGGGGCAAAATGTAGACGTATAAAAATGACCATTTTCCTAAATGAATATTTTATGTTCATTTCTCTATTTAATTAAATCCAATTTAATTAAATAACCCACATTCCTCTATTTAATTAAGTAAATTACTCAATTAAATTCACTAGGCCTCTTTTTACCATTTAATAGAATAAATCATTTTATTCAATTAAATCCCCTATCCACTTTTTTTATTAAATTCAAATTTAATTAAAATAGTTATCCTAAATTGAATAAATCTAATTTATTTAATTTCCCCAATTGCAATCAAATTGAATTAAATTCATTCAATTAAATCCTATTATCCTTTCATCCACTTGCAAAATCCTACATCTCCCTCTTGCATCTTAAATTCTATTCCTAATTCTTCTAGAATCCATCTAATCCTAATCAATTAGCCCAAACCCATCCATTATCCCTTTTCCCTAAATTTGAGGAGGTCACTTCTCAAATTTGGAGTAAAGTCTTCTAAAAGCATTAAAGCCTTTATCCATTCAACAAGCTAGCTTGTTGAATACCCCCAAATTTGGAAGGACTCTTACAAATTTGTCCCCAAAGTCTTCATAACCATTAATGGTTAATTCAACCCTCTAGCATGGTTAAAGAATTTCCTTAAACTCAACCTCCATGTAACCCAAGGATCTCATCAAGCATTTATTGCTTTGACCATGGTTATCCTTAAACCTTTGCACAAGAATTTATCCTTTGGCTAAAAGCTTTATCCAATGGGTAATCTTAACTTAACCTTAACCCTTAACCCCTGAGGTAACCATGAGGTCTTCTCAAGCATTTAATGCTTCTTACATCTCCTCTCAACCAACCTTATGTTGACAATTGTCACCATTTCATTGGTGCCAATTGCAAACATGGATTCCCAACTTTCAAACTCAACCCTTGATTAAATCTTTCAATCTCGGCCATCCATTGCCCTATTTTTGCTATAAATAGAACTCTCATTCTTCCATTTTCATCATCCAAGTCTTTAGCATCACACTTATACTCAAATCCATCAAAGCTTTAATATATCATTTATGCTCATCATTTAGCCTCTCTTTTAAAATAGGAATTAATCTAAATATGCATGTTTAGAGTATTTTCCTTATCATTTAGCTTAATCATAGACTAATATAGCATGCTAGGATAGTCTTGTTACTAATCTTGTCATCTTATAACTAGTTTATTGCATTTATAGGATCATGCATAACTTAGGATGCATTTCATCTTAAAATTAACAAAAGCATCCCTCGTTGTTGCATTTGTCATCCCTAAACCACTTTGCTCAGTGATCTGAGAGCAAAAACATTGGTTTGAGGGACCTTGTGAGATAGAGAACCATGGAACCATCCTTGGGAAGTTGAGTTATCCTTCATGACTCCATAGCTTACACCAAGAAGTCCTGTGGGTGTATGAACAAGGCTCCTTAGAACTCCATTTTTCACATATTGAGTTCTATCGACCTGCTTTTCCCGCATACAATAATATATAATTATTATATTATATTAATAATGTAATAATTGGTGTCACTTGGAAGAGTGACAACCCTTGGTGTATAGACATCTCTCACATATACATAATGAGATGTGTGATCTCATTCAAAAACAATATATAACAATGGAATATAATTGCAGATTGAATATATAGTGCTTGGGGGAGACAATTGTGAATTGTCTATGGTTGGGAGGGAAAATTAGTGCTTGTGGTTAAATGAGCATAGAAAAACAATGTGGTATTAGAGCAGGTTTCCTACCAGCCTGTGATGTGTAGTTAGTCACGACATGTAGATCTTCAAACTGCTCTAATGGCATTCGAGAGCGGCTCCTATAGATGAAACTAATAAAGGATTCTCGCAGTACCTGAACCGTAATAAATATAACTCACACATAATATGGTATAGATTCTATCCATTTGTGAAGTATGATTGATATATTGTCCTGACACATTGATTCAAGAACAACTTCATAATATAGTAGCACCCATGTTTATTGATAAGCATGTGTATATGCTAGCGACTTTACCAAAGTCAATCAAAGCGATTGGAGATACAAGAAGTCGCCAAATGTTGTGTCATCAAATAGAAACTTAGCGAGATTTGATTCAATGAAATGGTAAGGCATCGACTGCAAAGAAGAAGTGACTCTTGGACGTCAGTGAACCTCCTTATGATGCCCATGTACAGAGCAGTGATGGTGCGGTGATTATGATATAATGACAGATAGAAATCAGATGATCAGATTTGTGACCATGGACAGTGACTTCATAACAAGGTTGTGGAATAGTTAAGTTTATGGAGCAGCCAGTGATCAACGATTATAATCCTTTGTATCACCGATTGAGACTAGAACAATTTGATTAAAATATCGATTTTGTCTCTAATTGCAATGAATTAAAGAAGAGAGCAGTGCCTAAAGAACAAACGACGATTAATATAGTATAAACAGTTGTTAAATAATAACTACTGTAGCAATTAGAATTGGATTAAGGAAAGTATTTGCAATCATTTTGTGAAGGCTACGACTATATTAAGGAGAAACTTCATTAATAAGTAGAGCAAATTAATTACTATGACGCGATTATAATATAAGGCTTGCGATCTAGATTAAAATATATTAAATGGTCAACTATCTAAGAAACAATTTGTATCAGAGGAAAGACATGAAGAAACAACAATTAGACATTAAAGACAAAGTCCATACCAACTAAGAAGGGATTCATTTGAGATAATTGTGAATGGGTACAAGAAGCATCAAGGTGGAAAGTTCAAAAGAGGTAATCTGTTTGGCAACACAAAAACAAAGCAAATACAGTGATCAGACATTGATGATGATTGAGACGACCTACATAAGGAAGTGATCTTCATCCATCGAATGAAGAATGGTGATGTGTATCAAAAGACAAGAGAAATCATTTGCAGCAATCATCAGTTATATAAAAGATTTGTTTAATATTAAACAAATAATGCAATGATCAAAATCCTAACCTGATTAGTTTGGTAAAGTAATCCGCTTGGTAAGGAAGTAATCCCCTTTAAGAAAACCCAATTTTAAGTATAGCGAGGCTGATGAAGAATATAAGACAAGGTGTGATATGTTTTAACCAAAGGGTGCGATATAATAAAGCGAGATATATTTATTTATTCCAAAAGGTGCGGTTTGGAAGTAAATTATAATAAAGAGACATATTCTAAGGAGTACATCCTTTCATAAAAAAAAAAATATAAGTGGAGTATCAAACCTCAAGTTAGAGGGATCATCGAATGATTTTGTTATTTATTTAATTATCCACATCTGGACTGCTCTGCAAAAGCAGTGCCCTGTTGGCATAGAGACAGTGGCATACATCTAAAGATGGTAACCAAACATAGTCCAAACTTTGCATACTTCCAAAGTTGTATCTAAAACGGCCAACTACAACTTATCTATAAGTGATTAAGAGGAAGAATCAATAGTTAGAGGGAGTATGACAAACCAACTGAGACAACCTTGGACGAGAAGGACATGTGGTTAATTTTAGTACTTGGAGCTTCAGAGGGAGTAGCCAGAGGATCTGCTTCATTTGATTTACAAGGATCTTGGTCATATTGGTTCAGAGGGAGTGGACCATGTCAAGATGGTTCTCTACTGATCAGCAGTCAAAGGACTATGATTCATGGGATGGAGTCCCATACATGTAGCTTGAAAGGCCTTTATGCTGACATCTAAGACATGATATTCCTGGATAGGTGGATACTTGGAGTGCTTGGGATTCACCAAGAGTAATGAAGACTCCAACCTTGTATTTCATGATTGGTCAAAGCATGTGGAGATCATATATCACCATATTAGAGATATGGTGCAAAATGATGCTATTCAATTGAGGTACATTAGTGTTGATGATCAGATGGTTTACATTCTCACCAAGCCTCTTGCCAACGTGAATTTTGTGTATTTTTGAGACAAAGCTTGCAGTGGTGGAAAATGAAGCCCTAGTTGAGATTGAGTCTCAACATCATTGATATATATTTAAATTTTATTCTAATGCATTTCTCTTTGAGGGAGACTTGAGATGAAATCCCTTATCTCCACCCTCTGATATGGTTCGTGGTGGATGTCATGTGTGTGACGCCATGACAATACCATGTGACAGAGTCTGTGGTGGTTTTTCTTGTACTAGTGTGTTTAACCTCTGGATGAGCCATGGTGAATATCATTGTGAGGTGACGATCTCACAATGATGAACACTTGTGTATCTTACCACCATTGTGAGGTGACGATGTAACAATAATGGTTGATATCTCGTGGGGTGATATCTATGGATATGCCATAATGGTGGATATCATGTGAGGTGATATCTATGGATAAGCCATAATGGTGGATATTACATGAGGAGATATCTATGGTGGATATCACGTGAGGTGATATCCGTGGATAAGCCATAATGCTTGATATCACAATGAGGTGATATCTTTCCTTTCCACATATGGATATAGTCATTGTGGACAATCATCACAATGAAGTGATGTAACTTATTAAAGGTTAAGAAGGATTCCTCCCTAGCTAAGAGGGAGTGTTGATTTTATTGTAGCTGTGGTCGGAATCCACAGGACGACATTGATATCACAAGGTTGTGATTATATTTATATTATTATTATGAGATAATATAATTATATTATTATGTGATAATATAATTATATTATAATTATAATGTATAATTATTATATTATATTAATAATATAATAATTGGTGCCACTTGGAAGAGTGGCAACCCTTCGTGTATAGACATCTCTCACATATACATAATGAGATGTGTGATCTCATTCAAAAACAATATATAACACTAGAATATAATTGCATATTGAATATATAGTGCTCGGGGGAGACAATTGTGAATTGTCTATGGCTGGGAGAGAAAATCAGTGACCGTGGTTAAATGAGCACAGAAAAACAACATTATGTACAAAACATATGCATGCAATTACAAATCTAGCTCAAATACCCTCCTACTTATCAAGATCTTGTGTTCATATAATAAGTGCTCTAAAAAATCACATGCACAGGAAGCTATGAAAGATGGAGATTGAAGAAATCAAATTATCAAAATGCAAGGGATGGATGCAAGAGATTGATTTTGAATGCAAAGTCATGGATAGGAAAATGGGAGAGGGGCTCTTCTTTTATTATCATTCTCCAAGTGGATTGTGGGATGAATATGGGATAAAGAATAGGATTTTAGAGTTTGATCTCGTATCTATGAGGTGGATGCAAATGGGTAAAGGAGAAAACATAAATGAATAAAGTAATGATTATGCATATGTTTATGAAAATGGATGAATAATGAATATTAAATATATAGATGATAGATGATAAATGATAATAATATTAATAAATGATAAATTATAGAATATTAATATATATATATATATATATATATATATATATATATATTCATAAATTAATTATGGATAGATGATAAAATAATTTTAATATTAATGGTAATACTAAATGACGATAAATGGTAAATGATAATAATATTAATGATAATATTAATAGTGGATAATATTGATGATAGATGGAATACTGCTTGAAAAATGAAGTGGATCCACCTAGGCTTAGGATGAGGAATTTTATGTGTCTACATTATTCATTTTGATTCTTCATTGTTGTGATTTGGAATACATTATGTTTCTTAGGATTTTGTGGTTGGCTTATCATTGAATCACAATATTTAAAACTCCTAGTCATACATTTTGGAAAACCCGATGGGACCCACATACCTAAAACTAATAATTTTTTCAAGGAATTTTGAGTTTTTGTAAGTACAGTTATCCTGCATTGCAAGTGAGGGGTTTTGCACTAGAATTGTGGAGTTTTGCACCAAAATCATAGGTTTTTGTACTGTAAGTCAGGATTTTGTACCACAACTAACTAGTTTTATTTCTTGGTCACAATAATTCTAAGATGAAATTTCTTTAATCAATGCATTATGCACAATCATTGTCATTTTTAATTTTTTGGATTTATCAATCCAATGGTTTCTTATTCTCTATGTTTATTGCTTTAATATGGTTCTTATTAAGTGCTAATAGAGAAATTCAATATTTTGGGGCATACTTGTGTTTGTGAGTTTAGTCTTTTTGATTGCAAGAATATAGCACCGCAATTGACATATCGTATTACACGGTCGCTAATTTCTACACAACATCTAATATATATAGTAACATAAGATTCACTCAATTCTGCTACACAATCACTAAAAAATAGTGAAGCATTTGCAATACAATGATGCAATTGACTAATAATGTGAGGTATAAAATCTTTAAGAGCTCAATTATTGTAGGCAATGTCCTTTATGTAGATCAAATATTTTTAGTGTTACTAATCAAGTTGATGTAGCACATTTCCAACTGTTGGGAGAAGAAATTTTCAAAACTACTAACACATTGGTTGCAGTTTTGTGTGTTGGCATTTTCTAGTTTATATAACAATTTAATTTCATTAAATAAATGAAATCTTGTTTTTCATGACTAGTGCACTTGCATGTCTTTTGTTGTTATCCCAAAGTTTTTATATGCATATCCTTTCTCCTTGCATTCCCTTACAAAGTTGGGTGTAAGAGAAACATATGCAACTTCCTATATTTTTTTATTTTAGTAGAGGGGCTTTCTTTGGGACATCATCACCCATTTCTTTGACTCTAAGTACATATGTCCAACAAGCTATATAAAGGGGGGAGTAAAATTTGTACCCCAATCTAATCATCATTGTGTTTGGTGTATCCTTAGGACCCCTAGTGATTCAAGGCACAAGGTGAAAAGATATTTGCTCATGCTTAGGTTTCATGCTTGTAGATGGATTGGTGTTATTAGAAATTCATCTACTATGAACCAATGTTTTTTAGTAGCCTAAGAGCCATCAGTTGTTCCATAGTGTTGTCCAAAGTACAGTATCATGCTTAAAGTTACCCAACATGTACCATCCCAAGTAAGGTGGGAATCCCTTGGCTAAAAGGTTTTTGGACCTTTAGAGTAGCAAGAAAGGTGAGTCAATTGTATGGCCTTATTCTATTAGACCTCTAGCTATCAAATCCTGAGAGTGGAATGTGCATCCATAATCCTACAGTATTTTATCACTTGGGCCTACACTATGTAATCACTCCTACTTTATTATTTAGGTTGTACATGCTTACAACTATTTTCAATTATGATAAACTTGTGAAGCCATTGGCCTTTTTTGAACCTTAGCTATGTCCTAAAGTTGGATTTAAAACAATTATTGTGTTTTATAGTCTACTATATTTTCTCACGAAAATTGAAGCAATGAAATTTCACGCAAAATGAAACACAATACTAGAAGTAAAAAAAAATTAATCTAACCAAAACACTACATCTAGAAAATTTTGTTATGCAATTGTTGAATCATGTTATGAAATTAACAATTCCTTCAATGCAACTGCTTAGTATTGTAACACATCTATGACATTTTTTTATTGAAATTAACAAAATTTGTCATGCAATCACCTTATCAATTTATTCTTTGTTAGGTGAACCCTATGCAAAACAATGAAATTTATTAGTTCTATACCACACCTATGAAATTACCTACTGCATCTACTTCAAGATTAAAAAATTAGGGTTTTTACTAGAATTTTTTAACCTCAAACCATTCAACTTGTTATTAGATACCAAGTACAAACATCATAGACTTGATAGTTCATCCTAGCATAACATTATATACCTTGCATTAGTCTCGAATACGTTTATCCTATATTGGCATCCTTAGACCAAAATTGTATTTTGATCAAACATCCACATGTCATAATCAACATACTTAGCATACCAATCAGACTCAAATCTCAGTTGTCCATTGATTATCTTGACCTCACATCATTTTCATCATCCTATTAATAGTTAGATCTAAAACTCACTAGGCTAGCTTAGGTTCAACTTTAACAACCAAAACCTTGATCTTCATTCATTGTTAATATTGGTAGATCATTGCATTAGTTAACATTTAGCATCCTAGAAATCAAAAAAATAAAAAAAACAAGCATTTAGCATTGTACACCCACAACATCCCTAGCATTTTTAGCGTCCATTAGCATAATGTTTGGTAGTCTCCAAAAGTCTTGTATAGTTAACACATTGTCATAATACAAGAGAAAATAGATGGACCCTACAATTGACCCTACTTACAATCCTACAAGAATAATGTAGTTTGTGTCATCATTAGAGTCATATCATACAACCCAAGTAGGAGATACCTTGCAACCACCTAACAACTAATTTTCCTTCACAAACATTAGCTTCAAAATATCTTAAGAGATGTCAAAGCCATGGAGGCACTCTTGTCCAAATAACCCAATAGGTTCTTCTTGTTGCTAGTATAAAATGGAGCCAAGCTTCTTATTGATTTTGATATATCCATTGTGCAAGCATTTGTGCCTAATGTAATGACCCAAAATTTAGAATCTACACACATCTTGTCACCACCAAATGATGTCGTGTCTTAGTAGTTAAACATGGCTATGTATTTGGAAACTATTCCACATGAAATGACACACACATTTATCCCTCCACCATCAACATATGACCTAGAATTCACCAATCCACTTTTTAACACACCACCTCTTGACTCAAATGACCCAAACAACAATACCATGAATCTAAACTACACCAACCCACACACATATCATCACACAAGTCAAAACAATCAAATTCCAACCTACAACAACCAACAACTTAACATACCACCTCCCATATGCCAAACCAACACCAATAAAACTCCACAACAAAACAACACAAATCCCATGTAACATAAATACTTAAAACTCCAATACTAATACAACACCATTAAACTAAACCTCCGATATGCAACCCTCAAACATTCACGTGACACCACCAAACCAAACCTTTAACTAGCATGTACCCCCACCATTACAATATAAAACCATTACAACAAACACCTACAACCAAAAACCCTCCATACACATATCACAAATATTTTTCCAAACATAACACATCCACAAATCAATGTTCCACATACATGTACAATATACATAAATGGAGCCAAATTTAGGTAGAAGTAATACAGAGGAACTTGTGCTTGAAAATTTGGCTCCAACATGCAAGATTGGGATGAACAAATCGACCTAGTCCCCAACTATCATATGTGGACAAACAAGAAACTTTCATAATCAAAATGTCCCTCGGAATATGTTCCTTGAAGATCATTATAAATTCACGGGATTGGGATACAAAGATCAACCTGGTCTTCCTATTTTCACTCCTACAAAAGTTAAATCTAATCGTCATCAAATTCTCTATTGGAATCTCAATCCATAACTCTTGAATTTGTCATTTGCACACAAAAAGAAGGAAAATGGTGTTGTTGATAGGGGTTTGCCTAGGTCAAACCTCGGTTTTGGAATCCACACTTAGATTGAATGAAATTGAACTTGAAATGGAATTGACTAGATTGGAAATCTTGCCTTTTGAGGGCAGGACTAAATCTGAATCGAAACTTGATACGTTGATGAATCTTGTTTTAAAGTCTTCATACATAGGTTGATAATGTCATGCAAAATTTATGCATAATGTCTTGATCATGGATGTCATCATGAATGCTTGAAATCTGAACTTGACCTCTCCTTCACTATCGTGATGATGTTTGATTGCTTTCTCAATTGAATTTGTAAAAGTGCAATTGAGGTATATTCTTGTGTTACCAAAATTAAGGGGTTAGGATTGCTTTTATACGTAATTACACCAAATATGTTTGAAATTTTGAGGCAGCCAAAATGAAGATGCTTTCCTTCCTCCTAAAAGTGACCATTACAAGGTCTAAATTTAGATCCCTTTTGGGAGGACCATGTCACCCAAGGTGTCCTAATCTTGGGACCATGGCACCCAAGGCATCCTAGTCTTGCCAATTAAGGTTCAAATTTGAATTGTGTCCCATAGGGGCACATAAGATGCAAATTTTAGATGGGTATGAGAATAATCAAAGTGGAGTTAAAGCACATAAGGCTGAAATGCAGAAGTCAGACCTAGTTGAGGATAAAATTGTATAGGGATACAATTTATGATGCTACACCTAGAACTTGGTCAATTGGAAGGACAAGCTTCTTCTAGCCCCTTTTTTCAAGATTTTTGATTTGCATCTTTTAACTCCATTTGGATTACTTGGTAAATCACTTTAAAAGGCTATCATGGTATATTAAAATGTAAGTCGTGACCTAAGTTTTTTCTTCTCTAACATATGGTGGAATCACTTAATTCAACAAGATAACATTCCTCTTGCAAAGATTAGAAATGTTAAAGGAAAATATTTTTTAAATGGCATTTGAGTTATTTATGATTTGCCTAGAAATTTAAAATTACAAATCTTGGCAAAAACTTGAATCATAATTCACAATTTCCCCGGATGACATTTTGAAAATCTAGTAACCTATTATGCTTGAATTATCTTATTCATTGTCCACACCTTGCCATTATAACTTCCTTAATGATTAGACATGACCCTAACAAGTGAACCTTTTGGATCTTGTTAGGAAAATGGTCTATCAACCCTGCAATAATAAAAAGGTTACTGGTGTATTTTGAATGCTAGATAGACACTTGTTTTTTTTTCCTACTAGTGCATTCTAAGTGTTGGATAAGGTACATTCAAAATGTTAGATAAACACTTGTGCTTTTTCCTATCAGTATGCTATGAGTGTTACATAAAGTGCATTCTGAATTCTAGATAGACACATGTATTTTCCTACCAATGAATTATAAGTGTTGGATAAGGTGTATTCTGAATGTTGGATAGACATTTGTGTTTTTCTCCTACTGGTGCATTCTCAATGCTAGATAAGGTGCGTCTAGATTGTTTGATAGCTAATAAAGCCATATTTTATGTATAATTTATCATTGTAAGTCTTGACTATTTATCATAAGGTCATAGATCTAACAATGGATATTTTGTGTGCTTTGCTTGCCCTAGAAGGCAAACTTATTTTATGAGGGCATTGTAATTGTGTTATATTCTAGGAGTCTAATAGTTATTGAGTTGCCTCTAGATCTCCATTGGTGATACTCCTATGAGAAGCTTTCTTTGCAAGCATATTGTAATATGTTTTTTTATTTTAAAATAATATATTGGGCGGCTTTTGGAGTGTGGGATTTTTCTTTCGAAAGGTTTTCCCCACTTAAATCATTGTGTTGTGGTATACATGCTACATATTTTTATTTATGTTAAGTTTCTATAATTGTTGTAAAGATTTGAAAAGTTTTTACAGTAGCCTCCTCTCAAGATTGGTGTAGGAAGTTGTTCTAATACCTTAACTTCCTTTCAGTTCTTTCCTCTCAAAATTATTTATTGATAGCCCCTCCCCTAATGCTCCTTAACTCTTTAACTAAACCTTAAATGGAAATGCAAATTTAATAAGTCTTGTAGACACATAAAAATTTCCATTAATTTGTCCTCGTTTAATTTCAAATTTCTCCGAAGATCGGACGAAGTCTTATTATTACACTATTATTTCTCCATAATTCATTATTCATAATTCCATCTTTTATTGTATTATTATTAATATCTCATCATTTATCTATTTAATTTATTAAATAAAACATTATATCATATTCATGTATACACCTTCATACATTCACCTTATATACATTTCTCTATTTTTTTAATAAAACCCTTTAATATCCCCTCCTACCACTTACCATTTCTCATTTACCACTCATCTTCTCTATACCACTCATCTTGCATTATCCCATATTCATCCCACAACATGAACTCGCCTAGAAAAAATCTATTTAAACAAGCCCCCCTCTCTTATTTGAGCATCTCATCTTTATGCGCCAAACTTATGTCAGTTTGCATCACATTATCTTGACATCTAATCCGCTATCTTTGAATTTTCAAATCTCCATTTCCTCATATCTTTTTGCATAAGTTCTTCTGAGAGCAAATATATTAAATGTTAAATCTTGAGGAATAGGAGTGCAATGGAGTGAATTTATGTTGCATGCATGTGTGTTTTAGATTGGATATTTGCATTTGCATGTGTGTGTTTTGCATTGGAAGATTGAATCTTGTATTCAATCCATTTCCCTCATCTACAAGTCTAAATGGAACAAGCTCAGATCTTATATTTGTAGGTCCAAAGTAGACATTCAATCCCAGTTGATGGCTTGGAAAGTTCTCCATATTAAACTACGTATTGGTGAAATGAAATTCCTTCATCCTTCCCCCATTTTTGCATTAAAAGGAGCATATTAAGCACACTTTTTGGCTTTTCTCTCATCCCCACAACCTATGGTGCTATATTTTCTCCATTTTCCTTACTCTCTTTTTGTAGTCTTAACCTTGGAGATCAATGCTTATTGGGATTTCCCCACACCACAATGTCATTACTCAAACCTTTAGACAATAATCCTTAAATTCATCTAGATATTTTGTTTCTTGGCTACCTTCTCTCATACTTTTTTACCTGAAAATTGGAACCTTGATTCTTTGTGTGATTTTATGTCATCATGTCATTAACTTGCAACCTATTCTCCAATCCAATTCTAAAATTCAATTTTTTTTTGTCAATTTGCAAGCTCAAATCCAATCATTTGAAGCTATTATGTACGAGACTGACTCTATTAATCATTTTAATTACAAGTTTGAGAGTATTCCTAACCAATGTGGTACAAATGACAACTATGGTTGATGCAGAGCATCTATCACAAACCAGAAAACCTTCATTCAAGGGTATTACTGACCCAAAAAGATAATACAAGACCTTCAACTTGAATCAAGAGGCATATAACAAGATCAACCACTCTTCTCAACTCCAAACCAATTTAAAAGGTTATATTCCATCCCTACAGGCCTTCAGTAAAGATTTAAAATCATACCATTCACCATAACATGAGAGAACAAATTCTTCATTGCCATGGAATACCCTAGTTTAGGGTTTCATCCTTTAAAAACCGTTTTCACCAAAATAATCATAAATTATTCAATTCTTAACCAAATTAAGTAAGACAAAAATAAATGGAAATAGGATTCAGATACCTTTCCAACACATACATCCTTTCTTTATTATTATCCCTCATGTGACCACACCAAATGCTGCAACCAGATTGCTACTGCCTTCACCAGTTTGCTTTTCACCATGAACTGTAGCAAACAGTCATCAATAACTTTTTAAATATTGATCATAAAGAAAATCTCTCCATTTAGACTCTATATTACTGATTTAAAAAACTTCTCTCAAATTTTCAGCCAGATCCAACGCTTAAATCAAAAGTTATGAGGATTTTTCCAAAACGGGTAACCCTTGGCAGGGTTTTGACAATTTTTATAAAAACAAACATATCTTGTCAAATACTCCACAAAAATGCATAAGAAATGATTAATATGAAATATATTTCATTAATATATCATTAAAAAATATCTACATATAAAAATTACACCAAACGTGATCCTTCATGGATCTATGGCAGTCACAGATTCCTTAAAACCTTATGACAGTTTGAGGGTTTGATGAATAATCTTTGTCAAATCCCCTCCAAACTGCTCTACCCCCTTGATTTCGACCAAACATGGTTTTATAAACCATTTCCAACTCCTTCCTAACTACTCTAACAACCTCATGACCAATGGATTGCATTCTTACACTTCTGTTGCACTTTTTGGCAATGTTGCAACTTTCAATTTTTACAATTTTTGACATAAATGACTCTAACCCTTACATGGACACTTTTAACACTTCAAGATGGACCAAATACGATATATTTGGACAAAATGGCTCATTTAGCCTTACATATTATGATTCAATGGACTCAAATAACCTTAATACATAATGAATGACCCAAATACAATAAAATTGCTCATATTATGACTTTTGACCTCCTGGTATGCTTGTGTGCTTAGGTGCCTCTGCACCAATGGTGGATCTTCATGAGCTAGAGGATGACTCTCATGGAATTTATTGTGTTGTTGCTATGGTTGGGGATCTTAGGTTGTATATTCATATGTTTTGTATGATGAACTCTCCCCTTACTACTTCCATCACTTGATTGGTCCTCATTGAGGATTTGCCAATCTTATACTACAATGATACTACGTTGGAGGTAGACATTATGAAAGGAGTGGAAATGAAGTTTCCCTATTAAGTATTGCACTAATACTTTTAGCAAATATGCATACCTCATCGGTTGAATTGTGTTTGGATATTGTCAAGAGTTTGGAAGGTTGGGTTAGTGATTTCAATAACAACAAAGATTTGTGATGGCTTCTCTACCTAAGTCATTGTTCCCATGGTTTCTTTGTAGACCAGCCATCAAGTTGTCATTTATATTCCACGAGTGGTACTTTGGTTTTTGCTATCTTCAATAAAGCTTATGATTGCTCAATAAATATACTAAGCTATAGTAATAGAGTTCCTAGCCATTATTGATGTTTTGTAGATACCATAAGGTTGCTTTGTGTTCGTTATTTTTTAATTTCTATGTATGAACTTTTGTTGTTTCAAATACTATATACTTTGTGATGTCATGGAAATGGGGACAAGGCAACAACAAAGTTCAATGTTAATAAGTTAGTTTCAACCATAAAAACAAAACAAAGAACTAAAAACCATTCCAAACATATCAAGAGAGATTTCAAAAAGCATGAAAGAAGTTTAACAAAATAAAAGAAAGGAGAAGAGCCTCCCTAAGATGCTTCCATGATGCCTTTTGATGCTTCTCCCTTGTTTCTCTCCTCTCCAAGTCCCAAATGAGTGTAGCTCTCAGCTTTTAGCACTAGCCATGGATGCCATATGGAGATTCAAGATGGTTGAATATGATAAGCAAATACTATGCAAGAGTAGATAGTGATGCTATGAAAAAGCTCTATGCTAATGCCAGTATAACAACAATACTCTAAAATGCTTCCTTTTGCTTGAGGAGAAGGGTTCTATTTATAGAAGAAATGGGGAAATGAAGGGTTAAGATTGAATGGTTTAATCAAGGGCCAAGTTTGAAAGTTGGGGATCCATGTGCACAATTGGCACCAATAAAATGGTGACAAGTGTCAACATAGGATTGGGTTGAGAGAAGAGGTTGGAGGCATTAAAGGCCTGAGAAGACCTCATGGTTATCTAGAAGGTAAGGGTCAAGTCTAAATTAGGATTACCCATTGGATTAAGAGTTAATCCAAGGATAAACCTTTGTGCAAATGTTTAAGAGATAATCATGGTCAAAGCATTAATGGCCTGATGAGACCTTTGAGTTGGGTAGAGGTTGAGTCAAAACAAATGTTTTAACCATGTGGGAGGGTTTGAGGTAACCATTAATGGTTATTGGAGACTTTGGGGATTAAGTGGTTGAAGGTTGAAAGCCTTCAATGGTTATCAAAGACTTTGAGGGTTAATTTGTTGAACACACAAAGCATTAATTGCTTTTCAAAGACTTTGGAGTCTTTGAGAAGTGACTCCAATTTGCTTAGGAATGTGACAATATTTAGGGGATGGATTAGGCTAATTAGGAAGGGTTTAGAAGAATCTAGAAGGGGTTTAGGCATACAAGTGGATTTTGTAGGAAAATGCAAGTGGGAGAAATTTTGGTATTTTCAATTAAAATAAAATCATTTATTTCAATTAAATGGTGTAATTTGCATTTGGATAAATATTCAAATAAATATTAATTTATTTAAATGAGAAAAATGAAGATAAAGCATTAAAATGCTTGAAGACTTTGAGGGAAACCATTAAAGGCTTGAAGACTTTAAGGAAAACCATTAAAGTCTTAAGAAGATTATAGAAGGAAGCCATCAAGTTTGAAGACTTTAAAGCCATCAAGTTTGAATACTTTAAGGGAAACCATTAAAGGTTTCAAGTGGGTGAGGATAAATAGGATTTTAAATAAATAATTTATTTAAAATAGTTGTGCAACTTGCTTTTGTAGGAAAATACAAGTGGGTGG
The DNA here is from genome assembly GCF_030272615.1 of Cryptomeria japonica. Classification (NCBI taxonomy): domain Eukaryota; kingdom Viridiplantae; phylum Streptophyta; class Pinopsida; order Cupressales; family Cupressaceae; genus Cryptomeria; species Cryptomeria japonica. The sequence goes on along the minus strand of NC_081410.1, from coordinate 243,987,602 downwards.
AGGATAAAGGTGATTTAAATAAATTATTTATTTAAAATAATTGTGCAACTTGTATTTGTAGGAAAATGCAAGTGGGTGGAGGATAAAGGTGATTTTAAATAAATGATTTATTTATTTAAATGTGAGAGGTGGGATTTTGGGGGTTTTAAATAAATATTAATTTATTTAAATGTGAGAGAAGATTTAATTAAATAAATATGATTTATTTATTTAATTAATGGTCTGAATTTGGTTAAGTGAATTAAATCAAATAAATTGAATAATTTATTTAATTAATAGGAGAATAGGGTTAAGATGAATTAATTAAATATTAATTTAATTAATTATTAATTGATGGTTAAATAATCAAATAGATACTAAGTATTCATTTAATTAAGTGGACAGATTTATGTGACTACATTTGCCCCTCTTTGAGACGGTGCGGTTTATCGCGTCGTTTCAAAGAAAGAAAAATAGGTGTGAAGAAATGCCCCATAAAATGTAAATTTAATGGGTGGTATGCCCCCTCGAGAGATGGGCCGAATGTTTTTTTTTTTTTTTTTTTTTTAAATCGGGCGATCTCTCGAAAAAGAATGAAAAGTGGAGGGGAGGTAGAATAGAAGAAATTAGAACTAATGATGAAAGAATGGGAGAAAATGGAGTGAATATGAAGAAACAACAAGCCAACGAGTACCCTGAGGTCATGCAAGAGATACATAGCAGATGTAGTGTGGGGTTTTGATTGATGCTATACAATTGATCAAAATTGGTTGGACAATCTAGTGCAATCGGTTGAATTGCCCCAGTCAAGTCAAAGCATGACAGTTGATGTCAGTTGGTCACTTGGACATGATAAAGTCTGAGTAAGTGAATCAAAGTGACCTGATGGTGACTTAGACAATTGATGTAATTGCCCGATGAAGTCAAGGTATATGAAGCAAAATACTTGTTGAGACGTAGACAATTGATGTAATTGTCCGTTGGATTGTGTTTGATTGGTTGATCAATTGATAGTGTGTGCGTGTGATGGATGGTTGTGGGGAATCATGGCAACCCCGTTGAGACTAGGTCATTATGATAAATGCCTGTTGTAGTCTAGGTTTGCCATAATCGATTACCTGTTGAGACCCGAAGATACTTGATCAGAGTATCTGTTGATAGTCTAGGTGTGCGTGAGTTGATGTACCTATGCAGATAGAGTAACTTTCTTAACTTATTGGATGACTTAGGATAGGAAACACAATCCCTCCTATTTAGAGATGGATGGTGATGAACGTGGCTTGATTAAGTTGATTGGGACATGATGTAGGGTATGTGATGCTGATTATCGAGATGGGGAGGGTGGGGAGGGGTTCAATGTTAGATAGAAGAAATGGAGGACCTATTACATTCCTATGGAAGAAGAGGAAAATAGAGTATCCATTGTCATTACTATGTATGAATGATATGCAGCTATTTATGAATGTATGGATGGATGGAATGCAATGGAATGCAATATATACAAATGAGATGGAATGATGATCCATGGTGCTTTATTTTTCATCATTGAGCTTTAAAATGTTGTAAGAAAATACAAGCAACTTGACATAAAGATTCAAGATGACCAGAGTATTTCTTACATGGATTTTGATATAGCAAGTTAATACAAGCAACTTGATATAATGGATCAAGTTGACCCGAGTATTGCTTGCAGAACAGATAAGGATTATCTCCTTTCATGCATGACTTGGAATGTCCTCCTTGATCTTAGGCTGATCATATCCTGAGACAAGTGCATACCGTAATAAGAGATAAAACCTTTATCCAGTTTGGATGAGGTAGGAGGAACCAAAGAAAGAGAATTGTACCTGCAAACAAACAATATATACATAAAGAATAAAGAATATGGATCCTTGGTAATGGTTCATGCTCATATGGTCGAGGTATACGCTGTAGTCAGCAAGCCGTAATGATCTATGACTGCATTTTGCATAAGATCATGTAGCTTGGTGAACTTCCCACGTAGACACCATTAGTACATGCCCCAGTACTTCATCGGAAGTAATGCGCAAACGATACAAAACAATGCTGAAAGATCCCGATACAGATAAACAAATGATTGTACTCATAAATCAACCAAGTATTTGATAGCTTAACATAATTTTCTTGTCAAAGAAAATGTCATCTTGTCTTTGTTTTGATAAGGAAGGATGCATCCTTGTTTAAGACAGTTTGGATTGTTGATGTTGATTGTGTTGGTCGAGTGATAAGTGGTCATTTGTGTGAGTATTTTGTATCTGATCGGATGAATATGTACAAGGTGTTGTCATGTTTTTTGGGTGATTTTCGATGGTTTTTCGATGTTTTTGGATTTTGTGTAATAGTTTTTGAATGTTTGTGGATTTTGTGAGTCATTTTTGAATGTTTTTGATATTTTGCGAGACATTTTTGAATGTTTTTGTATTTTGCGAGACATTTTTGAATGTTTTTGTATTTTGCGAGACATTTTTGAATGTTTTTACCAATGAATCACCAGTAATGTAGAATCCACTTCCATCATCTAGATTGTAAGGGCATTGCCCCCAAGTTGGACATGATTTATGAAAAAGCGGGATGCTAGACGCATGAAGTACTTTCTTGGATGACAGATCAAATAACAAGCCATGGTTAGATGGATGGATGTGTGTATGTATGAATGTGATTGCAATGAGCCTGAAAGATACTGGAGCCATTGCCTTTACGAGTGGCGCCTGTTTGCCAGGTTTTCGCCATCATACTTACCCAAGGTGCCACTGGAGTGGTTGTTCACCGTTTGGATGCATGATTTTTCTTTACTTTTTTGAATGTTTTTGTATTTTCTTTAGGACATTTTTCTGAATGTTTTTGGTATTTTCTTTAGGACATTTTTCTGAATGTTTTTGGTATTTTCTGATATGCAGGGAGCCTGATGCCTTGTACACCTTAGGTATAAAACCGTTTGAGGTGCATGCTATTGATTGGATCTGCGAGCGGTTCTCCGTCTGATGTAGACAACTGATATGCCCCGGACCCAAATACAGCAGTGACAACATATGGGCCCAACCAGTTTGATTCAAACTTGCCTTGATGTTCTCTATTTGGTTGGTTGCGAGGATTTTCTTGAAGAACAAGATCACCTACCTCAAATGTACGAGATCTAACTCGGTGATTGTAGCTTCTACTCATGCGCTGCTGATAGGCTTTGAGGTGATTGTATGCAGCTTGTCGCTTCTCATCTAGTAACTCTAAGTCCTGAAGACGAGATACTCTATATGCTTCATCATCGATGAGATTGTGTAATGAAACTCGTAAGGATGGTATCTCGACCTCAATAGGTAAGATAGCTTCAGCACCATAGACCAATGAATAAGGAGTTGCACCTGTAGGGGTCCGAATGCTAGTTCGATATGCCCATAGCGCTGGATTCAATTGAACATGCCAATCACGGCCGACATCATTGACTGTCTTCTTTAGGATCCTCAATATGTTTTTATTGGATGCTTCGGCCTGACCATTGCCTTGTGGGTAATAGGGAGTGGAAAAGCGGTGTTGGATATGAAATTTCTCACAAAGCTCACGAACATCCTGATTTTTGAAAGGAAGACCGTTATCTGTGACAATGGACATGGGCACACCATACTGGCAGATGATGTAATTGAGGATGAATGAGGCGATCTGCTTGCCAGTGACTTGGGTAAGTGGAACAACTTCGATCCACTTGGTGAAATATTCGGTGGCGGTAATAATGAATTTATGGCCATTGGATGAAGATGGATGGATTTTACCTACAAGATCAAGACCCCATTGACAAAAAGGCCATGGTGTTGTGATTGATTGCAGTTCTTGAGCTGGTGCATGTATTAGGTCGCCATGAACTTGACATTTTTTGCACTTCCTGACAAAGTAGTAGGAATCCTTTTCCATAGATGGCCAATAGTATCCAGCTCGCATGATCTTCTTGGCTAGTGATGGACCACTTGAGTGAGTCCCGCAAATTCCTTCATGTACCTCTTCCAAAGCCTTTGTTATCTCACCTTGTTCTAGACATCGAAGGAGAGTACCATCAAGACCGCGTCGGTATAGGGTTTCGGCAATAATGGTATATCGAGCAGTTTGGCGAATGAAGGTTTTACGTTGGTTATTTGATTGGTTGGGAGGAAGGGTGTGATCGCGGAGATAGGTGTAGAACTCACCGTACCATGGGGATTCAGAACCAACAAGGCAACATATCATTTCAGATTCGGGGATATCATAAGCGGGGATCCAAAGTTGTTCTACCAAGAACTCGTAGCGTGTTGAATTCTGTGGAAGATCTAGTAGAGATGCGATGGTAGCCATAGTGTCAGTAGCTCGATTCTGATCTCTTGGTATCTGCTCAAAAGTGATAGTAGTAAATGATGTCTTTAGATTGTCCACCATTTGCTTGTATGGCATGAGTTTATCATCTTTGGTCTGATACTCATCTGTTGCTTGTTGAATGACTAGTTGGGAATCGTCATATACTTGCAATTCTTTTAATTTCCATTGTATGGCGAATCTGAGTCCTGTGATCAAGGCCTCATACTCTGCTATGTTGTTTGTGCATGGAAATGTGAGCCTGTAAGACTTCGGGATGCTATCACCTTGAGGTGTGATAAACAAAATGCCTGCCCCCGAGCCGTGCCTAGTGTATGAACCATCAAAGTATAATTTCCATGACTGTGCTTCTGTAATCATGAATATCTCTTCATCTGGAAAATTGGAAATGAGAGGATGATCACCTATGAGAGGTGCATCGGCCAACTGATCTGCAATAACCTGACCTTTGATAGCTTTACGGTCCACATACTCAATATCAAATTCACTTAGAATCATCACCCATTTGGCTAAGCGACCTGTCAATGCTGCTTTGCTAAGTAAATACTTGAGTGGATCAATCTTTGCAATGAGTTGCACCTTGTGTGTTAACAGATAGTGCCTCAGTTTAGTGGCTGCCAAGATTACTGCTAGGCAAGCTCGCTCAATAGGTGTGTAATTGAGTTCATAGCCCACCAGTGTGCGAGAGATGTAGTAAATAGCACACTCTTTTCCTTCTGCATTATGTTGTGCCAGTAGTACACCCAATGCTGTACTTGTTGCTGAGATATAGAGCAATAATGGTCTACTTGGATCTGGTGGCATTAGCAATGGTGGATTCATGAGATAGTCTTTAAGCGCCTGAAATGCTTGCTGGCATCTGTCATCCCACTGAAAGCGGATGTTCTTGTGTAGCAGGTGTGTGAATGGGTGACACTTATCAGCCAATTGTGCAATGAATCTGTGGATAGATTGAAGCCGTCCTTGTAGTGTTCTTAGCTGACTGATATTCTTTGGAGGTGGCATGTCCATGATTGCTTTAACCTTTGCTGGATCGACCTCAATGCCTTTGCTTGAGACAATGTATCCTAGAAGCTTCCCGGAGGTCACTCCGAAGACACATTTCTTTGGGTTGAGTCGAACATGGTATTGTTCCAGTCTATCAAAGATTTTATCTAAGATGTGAAGATGTCCTTCTCTAGTAAGTGATTTTGCTAGTAAATCATCCACATAATCTTCCATTATAGTATGCATCATGTCATGGAAGATGGTGGTCATTGCTCTTTGATAGGTCGCTCCTGCATTCTTTAGACCAAAAGGCATTACATTCCAGCAGTATGTGCCCCATGGACATGTGAAGGCTGTCTTATGTTGGTCCTCTGGTGCGATCTTTATTTGATTGTATCCTGAAAAGCCATCCATGAGTGAAAGCATGGCATGTCCTGCTGTCAAATCTACTATGATGTCGATATTTGGTAGAGGGAAGTCATCCTTAGGACATGCCTTATTCAGATCTCTGAAGTCTGTACAAATGCGGATGCCCCCTTTTGGTTTGCCAACTGGTACAATGTTGGAGATCCATTCTGCATAATCAATTGGTCTAATGAAACCAACATCCAGGAGTTTCTTGAGTTCTGTTTTGACTAGCACGACAATCTGAGGATGCATCTTACGAAGCTTCTGCTTGACAGGTTTGGCTCCTTTTGCTACTGTGAGATGATGCATGACTAAATCAGGATCAAGCCCAGGCATGTCTGCATATGACCATGCAAAGTTGATCTGACGCTGTTGGAAGAACTCTATAAATTGAGGTTGTTCCTCTGGAGTGAGAAGAGATGCCAGATGTATGATATGAGGGTTTTCAGGAGTCCCCACATTGTATTCTTTAGTCTCCTCAATGAGAATCGTCGATCGTTCCTGTTGTGTACTAGCAGGGAGAATGTCAAACCCTTCATCCTCAAGTGCCTCAGAGAGGTTTTCACCGTTGGATACGCTCTTTCTTTTTACTTTTGTTGGATCAAACAGTGCCACAGTGTGGTTTTCACTGGAAGATCCATGTTTTAATGTTTTATTTTTGCAGCTGAAGGGTTTGGCATCTGCCCCGAAGTATGTTGCGCTATTAAGTTCAATGGCGAATCCAGCTTTGTGATCCCCGCTTGGTAGATTATCCCTTAATTCCAAAAAGTCAATGATAGCCTCATCATTTTGGAAGAGGTCAAGACATGGGGGATTTGGTTGGTTCCATTCGATGAGTTCAGGGTGGATAATGGGCATTACTTCATCGATTAAGTTAAGTGCGGGAGATGTATCAGTGAGGGTTAAGACAGTGTGGTGAAGGTTGTTGATGGTACTCTCCCTATCAGAATCCGACGTAGGATGAGACGTAGGGTCTGTGGAAGATGTTTCCAGCTCAGGTACCCAAGTGGTCTTTATATGTGCTTCTTCGTAAACAGGAATGTCTTTGCGTGGCGGAGGTGGTGACGTGTCTTCCTCATCTGAAGTGTTAAGCTGTACAGAATCAAATTTGCACTCATGTGAGTCGGTCTCTGAATCACTTTCCAGCATCCGATTGCTATACCATACTGGGATGTCGCTGGAGTTGAATACTGCAGGTGTGATTGGTTTATGTACCTTTGAGGTGATCGGTGCTGCAGGAACTGTGATGGGGTTTAAAGGTTTTGTCACTGGAAGTATCGACAGGGTTGATTTAGTGGCTTCTATTGGAACGGCTGGTGCCATAGATGCTGCTACGGGTTCCAATATAGTTGCTGCTATGAATGGTTTTATTGATGTGATGACTGCTGTGGATGGGATTACTAGTTCGATTGGTGGGATTTTTGGCACTGATGACGGTTGCGGTGGGTTTGTGAGCCTCGATGGGGCAGTGACAATATTGCTTGATGGTGCTTTGATTATGAAAGGTGTCCTCTTTACAGTAGGTGGGCAAAATGGTTTGCTAGGTTTTCCTTTAAATCTGAGTTTAGGAAGGATCTCTTTTTCAAAGCCTAGGCCTGTATTACCTTTGGGCTTGAACTCTGGCAGCAGCGGTTCATGTCGTCCTTGTTTGCAGTATCCCAAAGCACTCTGACCATCATATCCCATTCTTTGCATAATGAGGAGGCCTTTGCCATACTGTTCTGTAGGAAGTGTAACTCGCGGTATGTCAGTGGTGATGGGATCTTTATAGATCCAGTCCGCTAGGTCCTCATCTTGTGTTTCTTCCTCTTGACTCCTTCCAAGGACGAAAGGCGTCCAAGCACATGCTGGCGTGATTAGTCGTTGCTGGAGTAACTGCTGTGGTTTACCATGTGTTTTAGGAGAAGTGGGCATTTGTCCCACACAAAAGAGTTGACTTAAGTTATATTCCCCGGGACCTTCCTCTGCGACTTTCATTTTAAGCTTTTCTTGCTTGGGTATAGGGGTGTTCAAACTGGCAAGAGAGGTGGGACTTACATATGATGTAGAGGAAATGGCTTCCCTATTATTAGGAATAGTAATTTCTGGTTGATGGCTGATATTATGGCAAAATGCAAAGGGATTTGCATCACCCAGGATTGTGATCTCTACACCATTATGTGGGAACTTGATACATTGATGGTAGGTAGATGGAACGGCTTGCATGGCATGTATCCAAGGTCTTCCTAATAATAGATTATATGGCAGAGGAAGGTCCAGAACCTGACAAATTATGTGTTTTACCACAGGGCCCACTCGGATTGGTAGCACCACCGCTCCTTTGGATGAACGCTCTGCATCATCATAGGCCTTGATGGTGATCTTCTTGCGAGGATCCACTGATTCTATTGCATATCCCAATGCTGTGACCAACTGTAGTGTACAAATGTTTAGGCCTGCTCCATTATCTATCAAGACTCGCTTGATCCTGTGTTGGTTGATAAAGCCTTCAATGTGTAGTGAAGCGTTATGAGGTTGTTGGAAGGAAGAGTTGTCACTTTCAGAAAAAGTGAGACAAGGTGATGACTTTAGATTTCCAACCATGGCTTGAAATTGGTCTGTGTTCAGGTTTGCAGGGACTGACGCCTCTTGGAGTGCTTGATCCAAGATTGTTTTATGAGATGGCGATAGGTGCAATAGTTCTAAAATGGATATGAGCGTAGGCGTTTTATCTAATTGTTCCACAAGATTATATTGCTTTGGGACGGAGGTGGTGCCCTGTGGAGCTGCCTTGATGGTGACCTTGCCATGACGTGTAACAACATTGCAATTTGAGGTGGGATTTTTGAAGGTTATAGTTGCAATTTGTTCACTGGCATCATACAGGTGATTTACAGTGTAGTTATACGCAGCCTGCGTATAATCAGTGGTATCAGTGCCTCGCCGGGAAGTGGAAGGACCCCTTTGATCTTGTGATGGAAGTGGATCCTTGAACATGAGATGATCATTATTGGTCGTTTTTGGGTCATGTCCTTCAATTTCAATTTCTCCTCGATCAATAAGATCCTGAATGAGATCCTTCAATCGGTGACAATTACTTGTCTTGTGTCCTCGTCCTTGATGGAACTCACAATTATTTATTTAAAATAATTGTGCAACTTGTATTTGTAGGAAAATGCAAGTGGGTGGAGGATAAAGGTGATTTTAAATAAATGATTTATTTATTTAAATGTGAGAGGTGGGATTTTGGGGGTTTTAAATAAATATTAATTTATTTAAATGTGAGAGAAGATTTAATTAAATAAATATGATTTATTTATTTAATTAATGGTCTGAATTTGGTTAAGTGAATTAAATCAAATAAATTGAATAATTTATTTAATTAATAGGAGAATAGGGTTAAGATGAATTAATTAAATATTAATTTAATTAATTATTAATTGATGGTTAAATAATCAAATAAATACTAAGTATTCATTTAATTAAGTGGACAGATTTATGTGACTACACTTTGATGGTCACACATTGTATCTTATGGAATAACTTGTATGTTGACTACTCACTCTTTGACTCTATAGTTTTTATTTTAATTGTAATGTCTTTTTTTTAAAGTTAATCTAATAAAAAGAAAACTCTTCATGACCTTGTTGACTAATGCTCATACATTTTGTTATCATCTTTAATGTCATTGAAGATTTGATTATGATTTAAATTACTCGTCTCCAACAATGATTTATTATCATAATAAACTATCAATACACCTACTCATTATATCATTTTTCATGACTAAATATTTGATTATAAGAAAATTACCTGTAGTAGCTTGCATTTGATTTTATTTTCCTAACCTTAACTAAATTAAGATTAAACATTATTTCTCTATATCCTCTCGTCCTTGTAAGTAGATGTAGGCTGGGATTCTCGCTTCCTTTATTAATTTTTTGTGGCTAGGTCTCCTAAATTTGTCTACGGCTGTCGCGACCCCAGACTGGGTTATGTTATGGATACTTAGATTTGGCAGCTAAATCTTGCTTTGGGTCTTGCTTACCTTGATTTCTCTTCGATGCATTGGTAAGTTTTTGTCAGGCAGGTTTGAGAGTATATTGATCTATCTTGTTTTGAAATCTTCGGGTATGTTCTCCCAGTGGAAATCTATGGAAATGTTGGTATTAAGACAAAACAGGGGAATTTATCAATTTTGGGTCATAGTTGCTCGTAATTCTTAATTGAAACTAGCCTAATAGCGAGCAAGAAGAATGTGGTTTCTGTTTTGGCAATTTGACTCTGTAGGATTCAGGTGGAGGTCTTCTTCATGTCTTACTCAGAACAACACCATCTCAATATGAGCAGAATATGACTCCATTGTAGTCAAATTATGCATCCATCAACGATGGAACGAGTATGGTGTTCTCGTCAGGAATTATAAATTGTAATTTTCTGTATTGGCATCTGGCCATTTATTGTATTACCTGATTATTTCCAGGAATTATTTTTCCTTGGGCAAGACCAGAGGTTTTCTTCGCCCGATTCTTTCCTACCGGTGCCCACACTGAATCGGGTTGTAAACTTTCATGTATTATCATTTTATTAATACAATTATTCGTCCACGACCTATTATCCATCAAAAAAAATAAAAAATTAAACATTATTTATGTATGATGCAGTATGATGTATGATTACCCTACACCCCTGGATGCTCCTGCATGAGATGGTCATACATTGTGTCTCATGCAAAAACTTGTATATGGACTACTCACATCTTTGACTCTGTGGTTTTTATTTTGGTTGTAATTTCTTTTTTAATGCTAATCCAATAAAAAAAGACTTCATGGCTTTGTTGACTAATGCCCAATATTTTGTAATCATTTTTCATGTCATTGAAGATTTGATTATGAGTAAATTATCCATCTCTAACAAAGATTTGTTATCATATAAAAACTATCAATTGACCTTCTCATTCTATGTATCATCTTTCATATCATTATAAGAACTATCAATTGACCTTCTCATTCTATGTATCATCTTTCATATCATTATAAGAACTATCAATTGACCTTCTCATTCTATGTATCATCTTTCATATCATTGAAGATTTGAAAAAGATGGTAAAAGTTTATTGATCAAGTGAGAACAATATTACATGAAATAACTATCACCCTGAACTTCAAGGGATCCAACAAAATTTCAAGAGAACAAAATCTTAGAAACCATAACAACCAACCAAGAGACAGGATCCATCACCCAAGAGAAAGTGAAGCCCCACATTAGCCCTGCATATCCTCTTAAATCATTCTTTCTAGTTATTGCAAGCCAAGCACTCAAGTGAAAGTTGCTCCCAACTATCAACCCTCTAACCATCCATATATTGAGAGGTCCAATTGACAAAACAATCCGCAACACTTTTCCAATCCTTTGAGATGTGGACAAAAGAAATGGAATCTAGAGAGCTATTCAACTAAAGATTTGATTATGAATAAAGTACCAATTATTATCATAAAATATACGAAGCCACAGTTCAATTATCTATTAATTTTCTGTAGAATTGTCGACTGTGACCAAGATTACACCGACCATCACCTCCATTCAATAATTAAACCACCATTTAAGAATAGCCCTTAGTTTTACAAATTATTATCCCGTGTTCCGTCCGAGTAAAACGTATGACTGCCATAGCCCGGCATACGCGCCGGCAGAGTTGCGCGCGTGTTGAAGCTCGGAAGCATTAGCCCACCATGGAGCCCACCCCCGCCTTACACGCACCTTGCACGCTCCCCGATGCACGCAAAAACGTTGGGCGTGTCCCACCTTATTCCGCATTCTACAGTGGGTGAAATACCAGAGGCCCTACTCCACCCATAGATTTCCCAACCTAAACATGCGGAGGAGAATAAGATTAGAATTGGGTTTTCCTTCTTATATGCCCTTCTAATCATTTCGGTTAACTATTCAATTCGGCAATGGCTCCAACTGCTTCAATGTTGTCTCTGCTCTATGTCGGCTTCAAACCATCTTCTCAAACTTCCCCTTTCTCCCCCTCTTCTCACCCCACAAATCACCCTTCTTCTTCTTCTTCTTCTTCTTCTTCTTCTTGGTGGCGTTTCAGAAGCAACATCAAGGCTTCTCCATACAGTTTCAATGGTAGTGAAGATTGGATGGAAGTCTTTTTCGAGAAGACCATACTTTTGAGTTTCATGTAATGAATTTGCTCCTGATTGCGGATATGTACATGAAGGTCGACTGTATCTCTCTTTGCTTTGTTGTCTTCTGGGCAGTTAAATGTAAATTATATGGAGATTGTTTTCTCTGTTTTATCAATAAGTGACATATGATTTTGGCTATCTTTTAACATCCTTTTGTGTTCCTGGTCATTCTCCCCAAAATTTGCTTCAATGGTAATCCTTCGATTCGGTGGTAAATGTAGCAGGGGTGGTTGTTAGGCATAACTTTCTCACAGTGTTATTCCTGGTATTAGTTGTGTATATTTTTGTGAATATAAAGTATTCAATTATATGGACAATTAAGATCAAATATTGTTTCTAAAATCAATTGTGCAATTTTCTTTTAGTGTAAAGTATAATGGTCGCAGAAATTAAGATTCTTTCTTTCCTTTGTTTAATTTGGTTATGTAGTGCAGCAATTTGTGAGGAAATTTTTTTGTGATGACAGACCGTTAGGTTATTTTAGGTTATTATCAATTTTCAAGTACATGCTTCAATAAAATAGAAAGAGATGAAATCTTTTTTCTCAAATTGTTCTTACACGAGACATAGGTGAGTATGCAAAATAGTATGGAAGCTCAAACGAGTTAATTTTGATGGAATGATTTGATATAATTACATTTTAATTTGTAGAATTATGTGTTAATTTTAATTGATGGTTTAATATTTATTTTTATTTGTTTTATATTAATTTTAATATAATTGAATTCTTTTGTTCTTATTATATAATATTTTTATATGTTCATTATAATTATTATTATATTATATTTTATTTTAAAATTAGTATTTTTTATTTTAGGTTCATTTCAAGTGTTTTATAATCATTTTAAATTTTAGATTTTCAAATTCAAATTTAAAATATATTTTCTATAAAGATGTTCATTTATCTAATTAATTTACAATGGTGAATTTAAAAAGCATTTAGATTTGGAACTTAAAAATAATACACAATCACTTTAACCCTCATTTCGAGACTAAACAAAAACTTAAGATATTTATTTGACTATAAGCATTTCAAATAATCAATTGTACAACTTTGATTGATCTAGATTAATTGTGCTTTATAAACACTTAATTTTCTCCTAATATAATCTTGCTCTAAATTAAATTATTTAGTTAATCTAGCCCACTTATGTACTAAACACCTAATTAAGATGTTTGAAGATTTTTATAATTTTGTAAACCTAAGGTATTGATGATGGGAGAATTAAGATTTTTTCCTTTCTTTTTTTCAACATGCAAAAGAATATATTGTTGTAATAGTGATATGTGCCAACTTAAACAAATTCTCATTTAATTTTGGGTCAATTCTAATGGAATGATTTGATATAATTACATGCTATTAATTTGTAGAGTAAATATCTCAATTTTAGTTGATGGTTTGATATTTATTTTTATATAATTGATTTCTTTTTTTCTTATTTTAATATTCTTATATATATGTTGTTAAGATTATTATAATTTATTATATTTTTATAAATTTATTTCTAATTTTAAAATTAACATTTTTTAAATTTTAGATTCATTTCAAGTGTTTTAGAATCATTTTAATTTTTTGATATATATATATATATATATATATATATAATTTTCACAATAGTGAATAAGGAGCAGTAACCTTATGCTTTTGAAGCTTAAAAGGAATATAATTACACACATTATTGTTATGTATTGATATTTAAAGACATTCTTTTATCTAGTTAATGCACAATGGTCAAATAAGGTGTCATTACATTAAAAACATTTGGATTTAGAATTTAAAAAATATATAATTGCATCATAATCATATAGTCATTTAGACGTTTACGCATGTCATCTATAATTATATTCTCAAAATTGTAAAGTTGAATGTGTGTGTGTGTGTTTATTTTCACAATGGTGAAACAAGGAGCAGTCATTTTAAAAGCATTTGGATTTGGAGCTTAAAAATAATATAAGTACGCACACTATTGTTATGTCTTGATGTTCAAAGACATTCATTATCTAATTAATTCACAATGGTGAAACAAGGAGCAATCACATTAAAAGCATTTGGATTTAGAGCTTAGAAAGAATATAGTTGCATCACAATCATATAGTAATTTGCACATATGCATATCATCTATAATTATTTTCTCAAAATTGTAAAGTTGATATATATAGGGGGGTGATCTTGGAGAACTTGATCCTAGCAATCTAATAATTTTCCCCTAATGTGTTTGTAATTTCCCCCTTGGTGTTTGTATAGATCACTTGAGAGATTTAAAAATTCTTCTAGAATAACTCCCACATGCCACAAATCATTCTCACACAATAAGACATTTTTGTGGTGCTTGAGTTTGATCCCAAAGGAATTAGATTCAACCCTCAAGGAATTTCTAGACTAAACGAAACCTAAGACGTTTATTTGACTATTAACATTTCAAATTATCAATTGTCCAACTTTAATTTTTAGAGGATGAAATCCTCACAAGTTGCAACATATTACAACTTGTTTCCTCTAGTTTTTTAAGCCTTCTACCTTTTGTACCTTGAAATTCACTTTTCCAATCCTTCCTCCTAACTTACCACCTTCCCATCATCATCTCCCCTACTTAAAAATCTTGAAAAAATGGTCATAAATAGTCATTGGTGCCATCAAGCAAAATTTGAAAAAATTATAACTCGCACTCAAATATTGTTAAACTTTTAGGAGCCATAACTTTTGATTTGAGCACTCGATTGAGTCCCACTTTTTTAATTTGAAGATCTTGGAGTGCTCTATGTACCTGAAATTTAATTTATCTAATTTGCCCTATTTTGGGCCTCAAAACATCGTTGAAGCTTCAATATCTAGTTTCAAGAAACTTTTTGAGAATTTAAAAACTAAAATATATAATATCTTCTCATACAAACCTACTCTTGGCTTGAAACTCATCCACAATGTGAAAATTTCAATTTTAGAGCTTTGGGGAAATTTTCAAGTCTATATGTTTCATATGCAAACTTGCTAGAAATGGATGTCTTGCTAAATTTAGCCACTTTTAAAACTATGAAAATTCTAAAACACTCTTTATGAATTTTCAAAAGAAATATGCTCCATGGTATTCGTCAAACTAAACAAAAATCAAAATAAAATATTGTTTGGGTGATGCAATGTTATCCTTAAATCTTGGATGCTCCTGCATCATTAAATAGTCTTATTATTTAATTCATCATTTCCTTCTCACATATTATCAAATAATTTTATTATTTAATTATCTCATTTCCACCTCAAATGACTAAAATAATTAAAAAGTTTATTATTTAATTTAGTTATTTTTTATCCACCATTTTGAAGAATAAATGAGCCACTAAATGAATTGTCTTGCAACATTCTTATGGTTGCAACAAATTATTATTTTTAGTACGTATACAATTTTAGAAGTTCATTTCAAACAAATTCAATCATGACCCTTCATCTTTTTGTTTGCATGTTGTCATAACTGATGGAGATGATGGTATACAGGTAAAGGGTTGTTGGTGATGATATATTAAAGGACTGTTGGTGATGATATAATTTGATATGATGCTTGATGATCAATTATTTGTGTTGTCATTGATGGCAACCATGTTTGTTTATGTTTTGTATGTCATCTAAGTCTAACCGGTAATGGATTGAAATGGATTGAGTTGGAAAGTAAAACTTAAGCAAGAACAGAAGTGATCCTTGTTGAGTTAGGTGTTGCGGTTTGAAATGTATGCTTATGACATCATAATGAGTCTATGACATGAACCGCATCATGTTTGGAGAACCGGAAGTCATGTTTGTAATTGATTGTTGTACATTCAACTAGGGTTTGAGAATCGGTATCAAGATCTTTTGACCAGTGATGTTTTACGGTTTGGCGGTGATTCTTTTCATGTTCATAAGTTGATGATGACGTGTCAGACTCTGTGTGAAGAGATAAGATGTTGTTTTGGTGCATTCAAGGAGCGAATTTCTTGGAAAGCAACGAAGTGTTTAGAAGAGTGTGCTAAGGGTTTGACAGCTTATCAGATCAATGTGCAGTGATGAGTTATGATCATTCAACGACTGTAATTGTCTTAAAAATTATTGTAATGATCTGTAATATGTTTTGGTAGATTATTTTGCCACGCTTGATGTAATTTTAAAGTTGCTAGGGTTTGTAACTGACCTAATTGTAAAGGTTATTTAGGTCAAGTTTTAGAAGGCTTATTGTGTCGGTGATCAAAGAAGTGTGTGTGTGTCGAACCAAATTGTGATGTCTGCATGAGCGAATCAGATTGGAGCTAAAGTGGATCTGTACTAGCAAGAAGAGAGTGCATTGATCAAATCATTTTATCTGTTGTTTCCTAACAGTTGCAGCACCATTAAAATCCCTTAACCGGGTAGGTCCTAACAGGCCTGATCTTGTAATTCCCTTCACCGGGTGACTCATTAATTTGGGTTTAAATCCTTTAGAAAGGTTACTCCTAACAGGGTAAAGCTCCTAACAGGGCTAAGTTGTAAAATTCCTTGACCGAGACTCCTAACAGGGTCTGCTCTTAACCAGGCATTGTTGTAAAGCTCCTAACCAGGCTAGGCTCTTAACAGGGCGCATTCTTGCGGTTATTAATTCCCACCATAGTTTTTCCCATTTGGATTTTCACGTGAAAAATTCATGTGTTCATGTTGTGGATGGATTTTTGAGTTGTTCATTTAATGTCTTTACTATATTTGATTAATGATGAACACTTAAGTTGCTACCGGTAAAGTTTTGGTAAAACTGATTTGGAGATTGTTTGATCAGCTACTGGTATTGGTTATGAACTGTTTTGTGAAGTATTTTGCAGATTGGTGAAAGATTTCAATTTATCCTTTTTACTAATTCAGCCCCCCCTCTCAATAATAACCGGATCCTCACAATAACACTTTCCTCAATCTTAAGAAAAATATCACATTCATCTACATTATTGATCTTCTAAGCTCGTCTGCACTATTCATCATTCCTTCCATAAATATATAAATTGACATGCTACCCTATGCAAAAGAATCATTCAATTTTGTGTTAACTATATGTTGTCCAAATAGGTAACTTTTTGAATAAAGAGCATCCATATTTCAATTATTAGAGAAAATCCACTTCAATAATGAAGCCACATGGTTTGAATTTCATTTATGTTCTCTATCTCAAGTTTGTGATAGTTTTGAATATGAAATTTTTGTTTGTATTTGTTTCCTAGTTTATTTTCTAAATTATTGCTTATATGCTTAATTGTTGTATTTGATTTAATAGACCTAGATTATTATATGAATTAGTTTATTCCATTACATTTTTAATGAACATATTTTCTCTTACACCATCCAAGGGTTTTGTCCTAGGTTTTACCTTCCTACAAATAGGTTTTTAGATGTATGTTTTCTTATTATTTACATTAATTATCATATCTCATTAGGTTTTAATTTCCCTTTTGCATTTGTGCCTACAACTATATCTTTATTATACGGTATGAGCATCATCAATAGCAATATTATTTTTACCCATCCTACCAATCACTAAATTGTTCTTTTAAGGCTTATTTTAGATTTGATTAATGAATAATAAATTGTGTATATCATCCCTTAATTTGCATGCCATGCATACACTTCTACTATGGTTTTGAACCTTTATTGCTTAGTCTTGTGAACTTTATCCACTTACCATTGGATATATTTTTTAATGTTATATATTCTCATTGTCCCTTATCTTTCACTACTATTTATGCTTCCATTATAGATTTTGACATGTTTGTATATTTTTAACTTTTCATTCTAACATCCTTAGTTCACTTAAAAGGAAATATTGCATTATTTATGGAAGCATTGTATCATCACATATGTACCTTCTCATTTAAAGGGATTTGGTCATTACTTTTCCTTCCATTTTTTATATCTTAGCTACACTTATCCATAATTTACATATTGATTCTACTTCTTATATGGATAGTGATAGAAAGGTGTTAGATTATAATGGCATTTTACCTTTACACATCTTTCCATCAAATAATTCGATTGGGGATACATATTTTGTAATATATAGCCATATTACACCCTCATATTTGGATGATACACTTATATATGATACTCTATGTGATGGGGTTACTTCTATTATCACATAATGTGTTTGTGGCTAGTAATTTCACTCCCTATTTATGCCACATGATGCTTATATTCATATGGCCTATACATTGGATCACAATGTCCTATTTTTTATGCTAGACTACCTTTATCAACTCATGTACCTCATTTTCATTCTCTAACTACATCAAATATTCAAAATACACCCAAGGAGTATCTAGTGTGATTGATCAACGTAAAAATATCTCATCTAAGATATCTACTTGGGACATAATACTTTCATTTGAAATCTATAGAGATATTTTTAAACAAATGTTAACCAAAACAATAATTCCATAAAATATTTTTATTAAAAGAAGCAAAACGAGGGTGTTGTCCCTTTTACAACTACAATCCAAAGTCGTCAAGAACTAAACATCAACACATCCACAACAAAAATATCAAAAACAACAATTGGAAAGCTGCTAAAAACCACCAATCGGAAGGAAAAACCAGAGTTCAAAAGTGAAACATCAACTAACTAAAACCAAACTATAGCAAACCAGATTTTTCAATAGGGGAACCAAGCCTCAAAAGACAAAAACAACACAAAAATTAAACACTACGAGTCTACACATGACTAATTTTTTTTAACTCCTTAGCCCACCTATTGCAACACATTATTCCAATCTTCACTCAATAACTTGAAGAGCTCCATGTAGATACCTTACTCCTTAGTCGTGTCTCCCAGAACCTTATCCTGTATACTTAGACAAAGGAAGGTCATAAAACTATACATCACCTAGAGACTAAACTTGGAAATGTTGGTCATCTTCTTCTCAAGGTCAATAATAGTGACCTTTAGAGTTTGTAGTTCAGTTCCTATATCTTATGCAACTTGACAACCTATGCAAATTTCACCACCAGCAATCACTTTGACCTCCTCCTCTTCCATTCTGACATCACTAGCTAGGTTCCCATGCTCAACCGACATGTCATCAGAAGCATGGGTGGAGCTATTATTAACCAATTTCTTAGGGTTAATATCAATGTTACCCTCACCACCTTGCACACTCTCCTCTTCCTCTTCCTCATTCCCTTTCCCCTGTTCCTCCTCATCCTCCTTCAAGTCATAGTTAGCAAGTTTCAAATTTTTACCCTTTCTAAAACTATGTGAGGCCAACCTATTAGCCCTTCATCTACCCTCATTTTTTATGTTACTCTTGTTAGAATAAAAGGTTTTATTAACTTAATTAATTTAATCATATTGATTAATTAATTGTCACCTTTTTCTTTTTTCACTTAAGCTAAATTTAGGAGCTTTTTTTAGGCATTTAATATGCATGTATCCCTTAGGTATATTAATAATTAATTAATTATTAATTATTAATTGCTTTTTAGGGTTTCTATCTGTAGAATTAGATTTCTTTATAAATATAACATATCCTTCATTGTAAATCAAACAATATTCAATCAAGCATTCAGTTCTTGTTATTGTCTTCAATATTCTTGTTTGTTGTGCAATTTCTCCTTTGTATGTAACAAGTATTCTTGTAGAGGGCTTGTGGGAATTCGACAATCATGAATTCTAACATGGTATCAGAGCTCAAATCTGAAGAACCTGTTCGCCTTTTTAGGAGATATTTGTGATTTCCAACAATCGAAGCACTTTGGGCTCAAACTGACATCGCCATTAGACTCACAACGTTCAAAAACCCTAAGATCGCCTGTTCATTTGCTCAAGATCGGACACTGTTTGTTTCGAAGAGAAAAATTCCCCTCCTTGACTAGCCATACAGACGCAGGTACAGTACATGTATTTTTTTTTTTTTTAGATTTTATTTTAAATCTTTTCTTTTTTATTAGCTTTTTTATTAATTTTTTTTTATTTTTTAAAATCTTTTCCTTTTTATTAGTTTTTTTATAAAAAAATTTCAATGTCTTTTATTTTTTTAAATAAAATGTTTGGATGTTTTTTTATTAAAAAAACTTTTATTTTTTTAAATAAAATCTTTGCATGTTTTTTTATTAGTTTTTTTTATAAAAACTTTTCATGTCTTGTTTTAAATAAAATGTTTGCATGTTTTTTATTAGTTTTTTTAACAAAAAAAACCTTCTTTGATTGCATGTGTTTTTTTATGCATGCGTTTTTTTAATAAAAAAACAAATTGTTTTTTTTTCTTTTTTCAAAATGTTTTTTTTGCATGTGTTTTTTTGTTTTTTTAATCAATTTTTTTTGCATGCATTTAAAAATAAAAAACAAATTGTTTTCTTCTTTTTTTCAAAAAGAGTTTTTTTTTTTTTTTGGGGGGGGGGGCATTTTTTTTTGTGTTTTTCTAATAAAAAACTAATTTTGTCGTAATAAGCAAAATTGGGAACATGTTTTATTTCACCTAACTTGTATGCAATGTTCTCCAACCGGCAACCTTGGCGGGGGGGGGCGACAACTTTTGGCTTCCTTAATTTCACCATTGGCTACATTCCAACCAGAGGGCATATCATCTGCACAGATTTCTACAGGGCATCATTTGGTGGCAGCCTCATCTACATGTTTTCTAGTTTTTCACACTTGCATTTCATGTTGGATCTTCTTCTTTGAGCTATGTTGTACATGCACTATCATAAAGTGCCACACCTCTTTGTCCTTCGTCTTTTGATGACACATATGATGCAATCCTTCTATATTGTACATTAGGAATTCGATATCAGACCTTTGACCCGTCTCCTCTATTGAGCATGTAATGGATGGTTCCCATACTTGGTTTGTGTGCCTGATCTTTATCATCTAGGTGTAGGAGCACCTACCTATGAAGACATGAACCAAGAATAATATGATTTTCTATTATCCTAGAAGGAATGTAATAAGACCCTATGGGTCCTTTTTTGCAATTTAATGTCCTAGGAGTGTGACAAGTTTGTCCATGTTTGGGTCAAATTGTCATCTTGGGTCTGGTAGAGCAAATTGAGTCAATAAGGGTCACAATGGTCTAAATTGAGGGATCAAGTGACCACAAGTCTATTTGAGTCATTTTTGATGTTTTAGAATCATGTGTAATCATTTTGGGGGACTATGATAGTCTAGAGTCTAAGTTGGTTGAATTATGCAAAAGTTGTCATATTGTCAATTTGTTGTCATGACAATTTTGCACCTTTTATAATTCGCGATTCTCCAACAGTCAGACAGTTTGAAAAATAGTTAGACAAGGTTGTGGTCATTTGGGAGATACCTTTAAAGGCCCCAAGCACCGAAGGATGTATGTTGGTCGATTTGGAAAAGAAATTAAAGCATCAAGAATTGTTGAAAACTTGAAAAACCCATCTAATTTATGTTGATTGCATACTAAAGGTGGATTAACAAGAATGATCATGGAATAGTTCCTATAAATAGATCATTTTACCTTTGTTTTTCTTTCAGTGTGAAGTATTGAAGTGATCGCTACCCCATTCTACAAGCAAATCTCTATCGAGTAGCCTAAAACCCTAAAACCCTCAAGATTTGACTGTAATAATGGGTTTTGGCCTATCAATCCTTAAATGAACACTTTGTCGTTATAGGAGATGATAAGCCACTATATCATATGTCAGATCCAAAATCCATTAAGAGGATACAACAAAGTGAAGAGGATGGAGAATTAACCCTAGGTCTAGCATCTCTATGTGACAGACCGGTTTGATGAGTGCAGTGCGTGAGAATTGAGTTGTAGGGAACTGGAAAGGGGTTTGAATATGGTAGAAGAGTACTTTGGAGGTTTACGTAACATTTCATGGTCAGTGATGGTCACCCATTAGGAGAACAAAACCAGTTGGTGGAAGGCATTCAGTCAAATAGGTCTAATAGCCCTATTAGGCCTGTTAATGCAGTATTGGTTGGGATATCCGCAAGTTGGTCCAGTACTGTAAACTAAGATATTGTTGAGAACTCCCAAAAGGGTATCTAAAAATATAATTTTTTTTCCTAGATCCACAAGGTCAAAAGTTATCACCCGATTCCTTCAAATGGATGCCTAATTGCAACCGGTTCAGTTTGTGGACGAGTGAGTCAAAATTGATGTTTCGATGGATCTAAACCATGAAATCATGTTTTATTTGTGTTAAAGTGTTGTGAGAACACCCCTCCAAGGATCGTTGTATTGAATTGGTCAAGTGGGTCATTCAAACCCTAAAGCCTAGTAGTAGCCCACTCATGTATGCAAGGGTGTGGTTAGTCACACAAGAACTTGAGAAGTGTTAGTTGTTTGTAAGTGGACATAGTGGAGCCTAAGGGTTTTCCAAGGTATTGTTTGGTGCCATTGAACCACCGTTTGACTTGGTGTTGTGTAAGGATCTTTGGAATTAGGGATTATCGGTTGAGTTTGTGAGCCTTAGAGATTGGTTGGTTGGTTCAAGGTTACTTTCTTCTAGTTTGTTATCTCCTCATCATATTGGTATCAAAGTAGGATTTTGAAGATCACTTGGGTGGTGTGGTCTTAGTGTATGTCAGAGGAAGAGATTGAAAAAGGGGCTGACAAAATGCCTCCTAAGAGTATGTCATAAGATGTGGTGAAGAAGTTGATTGAAGAGATGCTTGAGTCCAAGCTTGAAGAATTGAAAAAGACTAAGGATAAGGAATATGGAAGTGACACTAATGAAGAAGGGGATAAAGAAGATGGGGAATCCTCTAAGCGGGTAGAGGAGATACCTATAGATCAGAGGGCATTTGTAGATGCCTTGAGGTCAGTCAATAAGGACACTATTGATGGGTTGCCTATATATAGTGGAAGTATGGAAGTAGAAGAGGTGATAGACTAGATTAAGGCATTGACCAGTCATTTTGAGTACAAAGAAATCCTTGAAGATAAGAGAGTTAAGTTGGCAAAATCAAGGTTGAAGGGGTTTGCTCTTACATGGTGGAACTATGTACAAGGGGAGAGAGTTAAGGAGGGAAAAAGTATGTGAACCTCCTGGGAAAGGATGAAGGCTAAAGTCAAGGCACAATTCATGCCCATTGACTATGAAGTGCAAATGTACAAAAAATTGCAGAGAGACCTTGATGTGAATGCATATACGAAGGAGTTTCATAAACTTAGTCTCAAGATCAAAGAGACAAGAAGAGGAGTCAGAGAAAGTGGCCAGGTACTTGAACGACCTAAGGATGAACATGCAAGATGAGATCAACATCTTGGCACCAGAGATAGTGAGAAAGTGTTTTCAATTGGCCCTAAGGGCAGAAGAGAAACTAAAAAGAAGAAGTGAGCAGAGTAATAGAGGTAAAGGAGGAAGAAGTTTTAGAGGCAGAGGCAATTTTGGATGAAGTCCTAACCAAAGGTCTAGTGGCGAGTCTAGCCAAGGAGAGCAAGTTGGGGACTCAAGTAGTAGAGGAGGATACCGTGGGAGAAGACCTCATGGAAGAGGTGGGACAAATTGATCAGGGAGAGGATCCAAGTTCTCCGGTATGAGGTGCTATAATTGCAATCAAATGGGGCACCCGACCTACAAGTGTCTAGAGAAGGCCTCAACTTCTCATGGTGGTGAGAGGAGAACCACTTTGACTCAAGAAGATGCAAGGAGTGTGACATCTCCTAAGTGAATTTGACATCAGAGATGGGAGAGAACCTGATGATCAAGAGGACACTGCTCAAGGAACCAGTGAAGTCTGAGCCACCCCAAAGAAAGGCTCTGTTTAGAGTCAACTACAAGATTCAAGGTAAGGTTTGTAAAGTTGTCATAGATTCAGGGTCTACTGATAACATTGTATCTTTGGAAGCAGTAAACAAGTTGAACTTGGAAAGGATACCCCATAGTTGTCCATATAGGGTCAGTTGGTTGAACAAAGGGCAACACATACTCATCAATGAACAAACATGGGTAGAGTTCAGTATTGGGGGGTATAAGGATAAAATTTTGTGTGAAATCCTTGCAATGGATGCTTGCCATCTTTTGCTTGGTAGACCATGGCAGTTTGACAAAAAGGCTCATCATGATAGAGAAAGGAATGCTTACTCTTTCCAAAAGGATGGTGTGACCTTTAGGATACAGTCAGTGGTAGAAGGGGATCCACAACATGTAGGATCTAGTGTGATGATGGTAGGGGAAAAAGAGTTCCTAAATACATTAAAGGAGGAAGGTGGGGTAGGCTTTTCTTTTATTGTGAAGCCCAAGGAATAAAGGAAGAAGGGTGTGAGTGAGGTAGGACCTAAGGAGGTCAGGGAACTACTAGACCGATACAAAGGAGTGGTTGCGGAATACATACCTGATTCCCTGCCACCTATCAGAGATATTAGTCATTAGATTGACCTCATACCAGGAGCAGTACTTCCTAACAAGGTAGCATATAAAATGACCCCACAACAAAATGAAGAGATAGTTAGGCAAATTCAAGAGCTCCTAGATAAAGGGTTGGTGAGAAAGAGCCTTAGCCCATGTGCAATACCTACTGTTTTAGCCCCAAAGAAGGATGGGAAATGGAGGCTTTGTACTGATTCTAGGGCTATCAATAGAATAACCATCAGATATAGGTTTCATATTCCAAGGATAGAGGACTTAATGGATTATTTAGGGGGAGTTACCTATTTCTCTAAAATTGACCTCAAGAGTGGGTACCATTAGATAAGGATAAGAGAGGGGGGTGAATGGAAGACTGCATTTAAAACCAATGAAGGGATGTATGAGTGGCTTTTGATGCCTTTTGGTCTTTCAAATGCCTCTAGAACCTTTATGAGACTAATGAATGAAGTGTTGTAGGAGTTTATAGGGAAATTTGTGGTAGTCTACCTTGATGACATATTGGTGTTCAGTAAGAGCAAGGAGGAGCACTTGAAACACTTGGACGTAGTCTTGAAGCGGTTGCAGGAGCGGAAGTTGATGATAAATCTAGAAAAGTATGACTTCATGAAGAAGGAGTTGGTGTACTTAGGATTTGCCATCTCTAAGGGTGACTTGAAGATGGATTCTTCCAAAGTAGAGGCTATTTTGAACTGGCCTACACCTAAGACAGCTAGAGAGGTAAGAAGTTTTCATGGTTTGGCAATATTTTATAGGAAATTCATTAGAAATTGCAGTGATATTTGTGCACCTATGTTAGAAACCATCAAGGGTGGTGGTAAGGTGAAGTTTGTGTGGACCAAAGAAGCAGATAAGAGTTTTGAGTGTTTAAAACAAAAAGTTGCCAAGTACCTAGTCCTAGTATTGCCGGATTTCAGTAAGGTCTTCACCATTGAATGTGATGCAAGTGGATTGGCTATAGGAGCAGTATTGAGCCAAGAGGGGAGACCGGTGGCCTTTTTTAGTGAAAAAATAAATGAAGGAAAGAGGAAGTATTCCTCATATGATTTAAAGATATATGCCATGGTACAAGCTCTGAAAAAGTGGCGGCATTACTTGCTTCCTAAAAAGTTTATCGTGTATACTGACAATCATGATCTTAGTTTTTTGAATGGACATGAGAAGCTCAGTCATAGGCATATGAAATGGGTTGAAAGTCTTCAAGAATACACCTTCATCATCAAGCACAAGAAAGGGGTAGCCAATAAGGTTGCATATGCTCTAAGTAGGAGGGTGTTGACAGTGCAAGAAGTGTAGTTACAGAGTATGGGTGTTGAAGCACTCAAGGGATTGTATGAAGAGGACCAAGATTTAAAGGAAATATATATAAGGTATGCTATGAGTTTGCAAATTCTTTTCATGGAGAGTTTTTTTACTACACCTCATAGGATGGTCCTTTGTTCAAGGGATGTCAGTTATGTATCCCTAAGTGTTCAATGAGGGATAATGTAGTAAAGGAGAAACATAGTGGTGGTTTAGGAGGTCACTTTGGGCTAAATAAGACTTTGGACCTAGTTAGGAGATTTTACTTTTGGCCAAAGTTGCAGACCAATATCGGAAAGTTTGTGGAGAGTTGTACTGTATGTCAAAGAGAAAAGGGGGTCTCAACCAATGTAGGGTTGTACCAATCTTTGCTTATACCAAGTAGACCATGGGAAAGTTTGAGTATGGACTTTGTGATGGGATTACCCAAGACAAAGATAGGTCATGACAGTGTGTTTGTTGTGGTAGATAGGTTTAGTAAGATGGCTCAATTTATTCCTTGTAAAACCACAAATGATGCTAGCTATATTGCAGGATTTCTTTTCAGAGAGATTGTTAGAATCCATGGGTTTCCTTTTAGTATTGTATCTAACCAGGACAACAAGTTTGTAAGGCATTTTTGGAGAACCTTGTGGAAGAGGTTGGGTACAACTTTGTCTTTTAGCTCATCCTATCACCCTCAGACTGGTGGCCAAACTGAGGTTGTGAATAGGTCATTGGGAAATATTCTTAGGTGTTTGACAAAGGATCATGGTAGTAGTTGGGATGTGGTGATACCTTAGGCAGAGTATGCCTATAATGATTCAACAAATAAAAGTACAGGTTTGAGTCCTTTTGAGATTGTGTATGGTAGTCATCCAAGAGGAGTTTTTGAATTGAGAGATGTCCAGGGGCTGGACAAGAGGAGTGGACATGTTGATGAATTTGTAGAGGCTATGAAAGAGGTGCTTCAACAAGCCAGAGATACCTTATAATAGTACAATCAAAAGGTTAAAGAAAGAGTGGATCGGAGAAGGAGAGATATGCAGTACCAAGTGGGTGACATGGTCATGGTTCATCTTAGCAAGGACAGGTTGCCCAAGGGAATCCATAGCAATTTGATGATGAGAAGGATTGGACCTTATAAAATTTTGGCTAAATATGGTCCTAATGCTTACAAAATTGAACTCCATGATGATATTGCTATTTCATCTATATTTAATGTGTCTGATCTAACATTGTATAAGATTCCTACTACAGGAGAATGTGCACGAGAATCTGTTCAGGAAAGTGAAGCATGGATAAAGCACTTATCACCTAAGGAGCCACCTAAGATGGAGTGCATTTTGGATAGCAGGGAAGCCAAGAAAACAAGGCACAAGACCTATTTTGAGCACTTAGTTAAGTGGCAGGGCCTTCCTAACTTAGAAGCTACTTGGATGTTGGAGGAAGATATCAAAAAGCAAGGTGGTGTTTTGTAGTAGTTGGTCTCTAAGAGGACTTGAGACAAATTTCACCCGGTGAGTATGGTGTAGGAGCACCTACCTATGAAGACATGAACCAAGAATAAGATGATTTTATATTATCCTAGAAGGAATGTAATAAGACACTATGGGTCCTTTTTTGTAATTCAATGTCCTAGGAGTATGACAAGTTTGTCCATGTTTGGGTCAAATTATCATCTTGGGTCTGGTAGAGCAAATAGAGTCAATAAGGGTCACAATGGTCTAAATTGAGGGATAAAGTGACCACAAGTCTATTTGAGTCATTTTTGATGTTTTAGAATCACATGTAATCATTTTGGGGAACTATGATAGTCTAGAGTCTAAGTTGGTTGAATTATGCAAAAGTTGTCATATTGTCAATTTGTTGTCATGACAATTTTGCACTTTTTGTAAGTTGTGATTCTCCAACGGTCAGTCAGTTTGAAAAAAAGTTGGAGGAGGTTGTGGTCATTTGGGAGATACCTTTAAAGGCCCCAAACACCAAAGGATGTATGTTGGTTGATTTGGAAAATAAATTAAAGAATCAAGAACTATTGGAAACTCGAAAAACCCATCTAATTTTTGTTGATTTCATACTGAAGGTGGATTGGCAAGAATTCTCATGGAATACTTCCTATAACTAGATCATTTTACATTTGTTTTTCTTTTAGTGTGAAGTCTTGAAGTGATCACTGCCCCATTCTACAAGCAATTCTCTATTGGGTAGCCTAAAACCCTCAAACCCCTAGGGTTTGACTGCAATAATGGGTTTTGGCCTATCAATCCTTAAATGAACACTTTGCCATTATAGGAGATGATAGGCCATTATATCATATGTAAGTTCCAAAATACATTAAGAGGATACAATAGGGTGAAGAGGATGGAGAACTAACCCTAGGTCTGGCATCTCTATGTGACAGACCAGTTTGATGAGTGCAATGTGTGAGAATTGAGTTGTAGGGAACTGGAAAGGGGTTTGAATGTGGTAGAAGAGTACTTTGGAGGTTTACATAACATTTCATGGTTATTGATGGTCACCCATAAGGAGAACCAAACCAGTTGATGGAAGGCATTTAGTCAAATAGGTCGAATAGCCCTAGTAGGTCTGTTAGTGCAGTATTGGTTGGGATATTTGAAAGTTGGTCCGGTATCAGAAAATAAGATATTGTTGAGAAATCCCAAAATGGTATCTGAAAATATAATTTTTTTGCCTAGATCCATAGGGTGTTAAAAGTTATCACCTGATTCCTTCAAATGGAGGCCTAATTGCAACCGGTTCAGTTTGTGGGCAAGTGAGTCAAAATTGATGTTTCGGTGGATCTAAACCATGAAATATTGTTTCATTTGTGTTAAGGTGTTGTGAGAACACCCCTCCAAGTATCCTTGTATTGAATTGGTCAAGTGAGTCATTCAAACCCTAAAGCCTAGTAGTAGCCCACTCATGTATGCAAGGGTGTGGGTAGTCACACAAGAACTTGAGAAGTGTTAGTTTTTTGTAAGTGGACATAGTGGAGCCTTGGGGTTTTCTAAGGTGTTGTTTGGTGCCATTGAACCACTATTTGACTTGGTGTTGTGTAAGGATCTTTGGAATTAGGGATTACCAGTTGAGTTTGTGAGCCTTAGAGGTTGGTTGGTTCAAGGTTACCTACTTTCGGGCTGTTATCTCCTCATCACATTTGCAGCGAGTCATTCATCATTATCAACATTGGTACTTGGTTTTGTCACACTTTGACATTTTTGGTGCAACATTAGTTCTCATTATTCCTATGGAGGAACATTTACAAGATATTCTACTTTTTTTGGAAGGCTTCATGGTGTTCCTTCGTCCCTTTTTGGAGAGGAGTTTTGTTCCCACTGGGTTTTCTCTTTTTCTCCACTTTATAGAGATTTCCTTGTTGTGATTGGGTACCTCATCAAGGCTTGTTGTTCGGACCCAAATTTGCATGTAGTTGCCTTGTTGCATGTAGCTGCATTCATGCACTTAGCTTTTTGGCTACTCCCTAAATTCATCTTAAGGGGGGTGTTAGAGTAAAAGGTTTTATTTACTTAATTAATTTAATCATATTGATTATTTAATTATGTCACCTTTTTCTTTTTTCACTTAAGCTAAATGTAGGAGCTTTTATTTTTAGGCTAATATATGAATGCATCCCCTAGGTATATTAATAAATAATTAATATTAATTTCTTTTTAGGGTTTCTATTTGTAGAATTAGATTTCTTTATAAGGATGACATATCCTTCATTGTAAATCATGCAATATTCAATCAAGCATTCAATTCTTGTTATTGTCTTCAATATTCTCATTTGTTGTGCAATTTCTCCTTTGTATGTAACATTCTTGCAGATGATTATCTGGGCTTGTGAGAATTCAACAATCATGAATTCGAACAACTCTCTCTCATATCCTCTTCCTCCTTGCTCGACTCTTCCATAATGGTAATTCTTATGCGATGGGCATTAATTTGTCCCTTCCTCTTGCTAGCCAAGGGATTTGGTCCTTTGATGCACACAAATCAGTAATAACCACTGAGGCTGAGGGGGTTTTAGGAGAAGTAGTAGTTGCAGCCTCATGTTGGTGAAGACATTATTTTTACTAAAGCTAGGAGTGCCAGTTATGGCACTAAAAGGTGGAGGGCTCAAAATTGGGGTTTCAAGAACCATAATGTTCCTAGGCAGACATAAGGCCAAATGGAAGGAATAGAGCCTATAGATTTCACGTCGTGGTGCAAGGGCATAGGTTTTTTGTCTTGATTATTAGAGGGATCAATGACCTCTTCAATAGAATGCTCCAAAGAGTGTACTAGATAAAATATTGGGAAAGATATAAGGTCATGGTTTCTAAAATGATTCAACAATGGCATATGATAGAAATAAATAAATTTGAAATGACCCTCCAAAGTAAAATACTTCATTATCAGCAAGAATGCCTTTTTCTAAGGGTTTGGTAGCTCCTCTCTAGCATAGCCACCTTGCAATTTTAACAGGGCTTCTTTCCCATGAAAAAGCTATTGAGGCTCTCACTGTTCGATGCATGACTAGCTTGCTTCCATTTTCTACCTTCCATAGTAAGGCCAATAGCTTGTGCAATCACCTCCTCACTAATTTCAAAGGAAATTCCTCTCATCATAATGCTCTTGTTGTTCCAAGAGGTAGAAAATTGCATTGACAACTCCTCATCAAACCCCTTCAAAATTTCAAGGTAGTCATCAACCCCTCCATCCTTACATATATTTCATACAGTTTCATCATTCCTAAATTCGTCTAGCCTATTCGGCTCAGAACACACATGGTCCCCACCCATAATGAAAGAAACCAAACAAGTAGCAGGAAGGTTTCTCACAAAAACCAGAGTAATTCAAAAAACAAATTGGGAGCTATCACAAAGTAGCAGTAAATGAGAAGGCCAAAAACATGTGAACCATCAAGGTTATGATTACACTTGCATCCTCCTTTAACCCACCACTCATGTTGATGGCATGAAATGCAATGCGATGGGAAAGTAAGGTCAATTTTTCTAGCCCTTCTTTTTCTAGGGATTAAGTTTTCATTATTATTTGGACTTCCATGCATCTCACTGAAATGAAGCCAATGCATCATAATCTGGCACACCAAAATACTCACGTGACTCCCGCAATTCACCTCTTGCCATGTTAGTGAAAGGAAATTTTTGTTTTCCTCATGACTATTCTACATACATTGAGAATTCCACATCGGTTGACTTTGAGTCCACATCATCCCAAGATCACTCAACCCCTTATTCTAATTTTCCTGCCAACAAAAGTTAGACTTATATCCCCAAAACCATACCATAGTTAAGTGTTGTAGAAGCCAGTTCAAGAGGAGGAGGAGATTACCCATATGAATCCATCACTGACGAATCTCCTCTTAGGAGTATTTGAACATTACTTGGGAGGGAATCCATTTTCCTCCAACATCTCAATCCTTCAATTTGGAAGCCAAGCATCTCAATAGCATCAGTCACCATGTTGCCTTTTGATATGATTGATTTCAAAGTGCTCCAACCCTAGAAGGAGTTTATGAATGTCTCTAATTATCTCTTTAATCAACCAATTAACCCTATTTAGACCCTTAACTACATCAACTATGAGTTTAGAGTCATCTTCAATGGCTAAAGCCCTCAAACTGATTGATAGGGCAATTTTGAGCCTCTAGAGTAGAGTCATTCCTTCAACTTGGTTGTTTGAATAACAATTTAAGTTCCCAAAGTAGGTTGCCACCATCTCCCCAGAGTGTTGTTATAGATGTGTGCTTTAATTGTCATTGATGTCAAATAGTGTGGTTTGGATATAGTCTAGTCAGGACATCTATTGTGTAGGGTTCAACATCTATTGTGCAGGATTCAATGCTAAAGTGTTTCATTGAAATATCTGCAGCTATGCTTTTGTACTAGTTTTCATGATCATGTTTGTATCAAAGGATGTTAAGATTGGTTTTTATTGGTCGGATATAGATAGATTATGTTGGCAATTGTTCTAGTTGATATTAGCTAGGTTTTGATGGTGTGGACAGTTGGAAGCTTTATTCGTATGGTCCAAGTGTTACCTATTTTGGTTCAGACTCTTTTAGTGCATGTATTGGGATATATTATCAAATTTAAAAGTGTATTCATTAGTGTGGTGATTCCGTGTGATATATTTTATTGGTTCATTGTTGCTCGTTGTATCTTGGTTTAGGTTTGGTTTATGTTCCACGTTTTATATTTTGGTTTGGTTGTATATCTTGAGTCAAAAATAAGGGTACACATTACAATCTATCTTTTGACCGAATTGGTGAGAATGGTTTTGTTTTGGTTTAGTATATATACTGTTGGAATCCAAGAACACTGAGAGAGGGGGGTGAATCAATGTTCTACTAGTAATATTAGTTTTGAACTTATTGATTATTAATTGGTTAACAATAAATAAAATTAAAGTGCATACACCAAATAACACATAGAAAGGCAACACCATAACACTAGTATTTATATGTGGAAAACCCTGCAAAGGGAAAAACCACGGTGGGGCTGATACCCACAATAGCTATATGCTTGATCAAGGTATACAAATATTACATGAGGGGGTTTGCACGCAGAAAGGCCAACTGCTTAGAGCTCACTGCTCAAACACAAAATAAGAAGTCTCACTTACTTACAAAATATTACAAAGTGTTTACAAATGCAAATGAACTTATAAATTGCAGCTGACCATGTTGGATAAGTTTCGGTGAATGCTCTGATATCCTTCTCTGTATATCGGTTCACTAATGCTCTGTTCTTCTTTGTTCTTCTACTGGTTAAGCTATGCATTTGAAACTGCACATAGATGCTTCTAATCACTGACCAAAATGTATATATATACTCACTAAAATATTCACAACCAAAAATTCGCATTCCATCACATATCTGATCTATCGCTGAAATGATCTTCTTAAATATCCTTCCAACTTTACCATGTCAACTTCAATGAGAAATACAAACATGTCGGCTGCTGGTACATAATGAGTTTCAAGCATAATCCCAATGACCATGTCGGCCATCACACGTTACCACAAAATCCATGAAAGAAATAATTGGGACCAAAATATTTCTTATCTAGGTCCTATCCATTATCGGGTTCCATATACACGTTAACAGAATCAGTTCCCAAGATCAGGACTTAGCGGAGAATGAAGTGAATATCGGTGTCGGTGTAAAGAAATGTGAATATCGGTGTACAATGAATGTTGGTTAACCAAACAATAAAACCATTACTCTGAGATGATGAGTTGCCATCAATGACAACCCAAAATGTCATTAACTCTTACTGGATAAGTGTCAATTGCCAACAATATCCCCCTTTGGCATTGATGGCAACACTCATGTGAAAAATGATACCATCCATGAAATTGCCACCGAATCTCCATAACCTCCTGACATGTATATGAATCTTCTATATACATTTGATGCTCCCCCTGAGAAATATATACATTTTTCACTTATTCCTCCCCCTTTGACATCAATGACAAAGTGGGGTGCCCACAAAGAATTTTGTACATTTATAAACATGAGTTGGTTCAATACAAACTTAAAAATATATGCATACATATTCTTCAAAAATAAAAAGTAGGTATCCCAACCCTTCTTAAGAGATTCAAGAATGGAAATGAGTCAATTTAAGATACTGGCGTAATACTCTATCTCTTCTGAAGTAGTGGGATCCTCCTTCTACAAGTTAGATATACACTCTATTTTATGAAACAACAAATTATCAAGTCGGGGACCAATAAGATTCTGGAGCTTATTTTCTCTCCTTAGTATTATGTCTCTATCCTTCTCCAATTTCAAAATTTGATCCATAACCACCAAAATTGGACCAACCAAAGAGTTTGTTAGATTGACTGTCGGGTTGTAAGAGTTAGAAATCTGAATCAAGTTTTTCTTACAGTCTGATAGCTGCTTGTCTATGGAGTCGGTGAGCTTATCAACATCTAGACAAGTCTTATATACACTACCTCCTTGAGTCAAAGCTGCATCAATGGATTGCAAGCAGGTCTGGAGTTTCTCCTAATCAATCTCAATCATTTGCAAATATGTTAACTTTCGGGCTGCCACAAAATTTTCTTTAGCCTCTGAAATTGAAATTTTTTAATAAAGAATCATAGTGTTTGAGGATAAAATCAATAAGTTACTCCAACTTACCTGAAGATCTTGTGCCTTCCTGAGCTTGAAATTTAGGAACTAACTGGTTCAAAACCTCAAAATTGCGTTTAATCAATTTTTTGTCTTTTGACTCTTCCTGAGCTAATTCCTAGGTGGCTTGTGCCTGAAGAGCTATTGCTACCAAAATCTTCTCTGTCGGTGACATTTTGTGGTATGGTTTGTCAAAATTGATTGAAAGTTGTGGTAAATTTCCTTTAGTTATGGCAGAAGTGTCAATTGCCAAGCCGGGGGAGAGATCCACCATAGTATCCTTACCCTTATCAACCAATGAGATAACCTTTGAATCTTTCAGCTCTTATGCACTGGTGGCTTTGCCACTTGGTGCCTTATCAAAAAATTGAGTATCCTCTATACCTTTATCTATTACTAAATATGACTCAGTAACCGGTACAATGGTATCTGGTGGAGTGCTTGCAGGTTTCTTAGTATCTACACTTTATTGATCTTTTGATTGCTTATCCTTAGGCAATTGTATATTCTGGGATTGCACAAAACTGGAACTCAACTCATAGCCTAAACCCAAATGAATTCTTATCCAGATCTCACTTGTTTCCTTCCTAATCTCTTCAAATCTGTCCAACATAAGACTGTTTATCCTTTACTTAGGGTTCAATTTTGATGATCCTTTTTTATTGATCAAGTCATCCATCTTCGAAGGATTTATTGTGGGAGAGAGATTGACCAATTCGGTCTCCTTAATATGTCGATCCAAAAACTAAGCGTGTAGTTTTCTAACCTCTAACTTATCATATAACTCCTTAGGCAAAATTTTCTCTAGTTCTATCAATGCCCTACTAAAAGAATCAAGATACAAAAGAATGGCCTCTTCTATTTGTTTCTTGTACTTTTCCTCAAAACCATCAAAGAATGAATAAATATTATCTAAATTATAATCATTTATTATCTAGTAATCAAATCTTGAGCATACATTTCCTTCTTATCAGTTCTTCTTTTTGGTTCAGGTTTGGATTGCTCATCTGATTTCGGTTTACGCTTATGTTTAATTATAATATTTGGCTTCCTGGGAGTCTCCTTGACTAGTTCTTTCTTTTGTTCCTCTTTCTTCTCCCTCACAACTCTAGAAAAAATGCCTTTCTTTTTGGGAACCTCCTTAATTTCTGCATCAGACTCTATTTATTCATAAGAAACTATCATATACTATCGGCTAGCCTTGTGCTTCTTCTTAGGTGGCTCTACCGGTTTCTCACTAGCAGGCTCAGCTCAAGATTATTCTAGTTGTTTGGAAGTCTCTATTGTAATCGGGACCACAATGGGTGTGGCTTGAGCTTCTTTCTGGGCTTCCCTTTCCTATTTTCTTTTCTTCTTCATGTTGGCATTGTGTTTTCATTGATGTCAACTGATATAGAAGGACAACTGGTATGGGAGTATTGTTGACATGAAGTTTTTAATGTCAACTAAGTGTTGTAGGTCATCGGTAAAGAAGAATAATGTCATTCAAAGGAATGACCACTGACATCATAGTTGAGTCACCAGTACACAAGTTAATGTTTGTCTTGTGTGGATAAAATGGATAGGTTACTGGTACAGTCTATCAACGGTAAGGAAAGGATATCAACTAGTAAGAGTTGTGTTGACAGTGAGTTGTTGCCAACCAAGAAGCTTCTAACCAGTGTACAAGCAGGATGAGAAAGGTTCTTGAGTTGTTGTTTGTGATGAAGAGGCAAATTGTTACCTAAATCACATCAACATGGGAGGATAAAAATGTATAGGTCATCGGTATGTTGTGTGGATGCAAAACAATAGGACTTTCACCGGATAAAGGTGTAGTCACCATGTGAAGAGATGACTGACAATGAATGTGCTCACACTAGATCTACCGGTGAATCAAAGGGATGCCTCAAGTGCATGAAATAAAGGATATGCACTAGACTGACAAAGAAGGCATGTTGAGTTTCTGGTACAGATGAAGAGTGATGGGTTTGTCAGTTTGACAAATCGGTTGAGATATGGTCTGGGTTGATGAAGAAGAAGGCAAAGTGGAGCAGATGTAGAGAGAGTATGCAATTAGTATGCAGATGCCTTCGATGGAATCAGTTGAAGGTTGATGACATGGTGTGATCAAGATGGCTACTGGTGAGTATGAGAACTGGTAAGAAAGCAAAGAGGCTAAGTGATGTACTCCTACCTGATGAGAATGTGCATGCTATGGATAGACATGTCCAATGATCGGTTAAGGCATTCCATTGGTAGGTAAGAAAAGTGCAAACATATAGGGGTTACCGGTAAAGTGTGAGATACTGGAAGGGTTAGTGAACCAACAAAAAGGAAGGATTGGTTGTGTGTTGATTGTTGGTGACTGATTCTAGCTGGCACAGAGATATTTGTTGAAGTGGATATTGACATGGATGCCACATGGAGTTGAAGTGGCAAGCTCACAGAGGTCAGTGAAGTGTAGTGTAGGGATAGGTGTTTCTACAGTTGTGCATTTAATATGGAGCCCATGATATGTGGATCGGATCAGAGGAGTGCGGCTCGAGGAAGAGTGAACGATAGAGAAAGATCAGGGAGTTGTTGGCACCTGAATCAAAGCAAGGAAATCAAATTACATGAGGACCTCGAGAAGGAAACAACTGAGATATTTATGGTGTTTTGACAAATGCAGGTCGATATACAAGGTTGTGTTTGCTAAGTTTAGAAAATGTGTATTGGAAGGCATGTTAATGGTGGTGATTTGCAGATAGCTGTCTTAGAGATTAGATCGAATAAAATTCGATTGGATTCGATGTGCCTCGTGATCAGTGGAAGAAACTCGAACGCGCCAAATTTGAATGTGGCTCTTGGTGGGAAAAGCTGGCTATATGTATGCGAGCCAAAGATATTGTTTGTTGTTGTTGAAGAAGAGAGTATTGTTGTTGCATGTGAGAGAAAATCAGTTAAGTACTCAACGAGTATCTGAAGAGAGATTGAGTGTGTGCGAGTGTAAATCAGGTTGAGAGGATCAGCCGACAATCGTGAGGAATTGATATTCTATAAGTGAGTCTGTGAGAGAAGTATATCAATGGTGACCAAACCGGTAGAGAAGAGTTGCAGAAGAATGTAGAGTATTCAAGAGGGAACCAACAGAAGATAGAACCAGTGGAGAGCAGTAGAGCAGTTGAGAGAAGAGGCAACTAGAAGAGAGAACTGGCAGTGAACTGGATAGAAGATCCAGTAGAGAGATTTGAAGAAGTGTTACAAAATCCATTTGTAACAAGGCTAATAACATGAAAGTGATTATGTTTTGTATTCACTGAGTTGGAGCTTGGTGCAGTGGTTGTAGCTCCTTGGGTTGGTGCCCTAAACATTGTAATCAGAGATTGAT
Source organism: Cryptomeria japonica (assembly GCF_030272615.1). Lineage (NCBI taxonomy): Eukaryota > Viridiplantae > Streptophyta > Pinopsida > Cupressales > Cupressaceae > Cryptomeria > Cryptomeria japonica. The sequence continues at coordinate 243,950,594 of NC_081410.1, read as the reverse complement.
TGTGAGGTTGGATTGGAGCAGTAGTCTCTAATAGCCTTTCTCACTGAGGTTTTTCCCATATTGGGTTTTCGTCATATATGTTGGTGTTATGTGATGTCCTTTGTGTGTGAATGCATTTGTGATTAGTCTCCCTATTAACTGGTAAGTCTACATTGAGTTAGATCTAATAACCGGTATACACACATAGGATAGTTAAAGGGAAAATAACAATTGGTATCAGAGCCTAGGTTCCTAGTCAGACGAGCTTTCTCCAACTTGGGTAGATTCTGGCTTAAGGACACAATGGTTTGTTTAGTGTCAATCCCTGCTCCAGTTTTTGATGGTTCATGTAGACACCTAAAAATGTCTCATTAATTCTACACTAATTATCCATCTATTTAATTAAGTAATTCTTGAATTATCTGATTAAACTAACTATTTCTTCTAATCATTGCCCTTCAACACTTCTAATTATTCTATTTCTATTCTCAAATCATTTTAATTAGTTAACCATATCTCAATTATTAATTAAATATCAATTATTTAATTAATTACAACCTTTTCCTTAGTTAAATAATCTTTATTATTTAATTAATTCAATCTCCTAAGTTTAAATAATTTCATTTAAATTATTTAAATTAATTAATTAAATTCCTACAAATCCCCAAATTATAATTCCAATTAATTCCATCTAATTTCATCTCGTTTCTCCCAAATTCAAATCTCACTTAATTTCATATTTCCAAATTCACATTTCCCCAAATCTGAATTTTGATTAATTTCATGTGCATTTCAACATTCGAATGACCAAATTCAAATCCAAATTGAAAATGAAAATAAAATTCAATTTCAAAATCCTACAACACATGCTAAAATCATAACTAAATGATCAAATCAATTGTCTAATCAATTAACTCAGTTAACTCATCAATCATCGTTTTTAACTCTGAATCACCTTTTTCTGACTAATTCATTAATTCAGTCTTCTAATCAATCAATCCAGTCAACTAGATAACCTATTCAGTCTACTCTCCAATTAATTCAATTCACTACTCAATCAAATGAGTTAATAAACCAATCAATTGAGTTCACTGATCAATCTAAATCAATTATCTATCAATCAACACTTGAGTTCAAATTCTCACCTCTTGTGTTGAAAATCTATAAATTCAACCTCTTTTCTCAATTCAGTCTAGAATCACAGAATCATAGTCTTCAATATTGTTGTCTATCTTATGCAAGAAATCAAGTGCAATACTTGAGAGTCACCTACATCAACAACAATGGAGAAGAGCAATGGAAGCCTTGCTATTTCAATTGAGGGAGTCTTAAATAGATCATTCTTTCAATTCAATTGATATTGCATTATTTCATTGTAATTTAGGAATAATATTGACTAGGTTAGAATTGTGATTTGCTCTTTGATATCTGATTATGTAATATATGCTTATTTACTGCCTGAAGACATTTGGTGAACCTGACGTGAATCACTCTAACCTTCATTTTCTATTTTGACAAATTTTGCAGATTCATGTGTGCATAGGAAACTGGATATCACAATTGCATATGTAGAAATTCGCAATTGCCTATAACATGTCACAATTGCTATGACATCATATCGCAATTGCTTAAATAGATCACAATTTCTCTAAAGGATTGCAAATTCAAAAAAAATTGTGTCGTTTTTGCATTATTTTATCTTGCGCATCTAATCCTGAAAATTCATTAAATTCTAGAAAAATTGATTTCTGCATATAAAATGTATTTCATCCAATGGCAGGAAAGGTGACCTTTAGAATTTTAGGTGCAAGGAAAGAAAAACAACATAGGAGACAACAAAAGGCTTATCAAAGGCTTTTAAAGGCAAAAAGAGAGCTCCATGAGATCGAAGAAAAATAGGAGATTTCTCAGTATCACAAGACCATCCACCATTTTTTAACCAAGTACAAATTCTTCGATGAAATTGATATGATGGATTACATTGTGTGGGATAATATCATTGCAGAATAACCCTTCTATCTTCTATCTTTTTCTTTTGTTTTTTTGTTAAAAATAAAAAAAATTCAAAAAAAAAAAATTCAAAAAATTCAAAAAAAGTCAGCAATTGATCTCATACCATTTCGCAATTGATCAGTCATCATATCACAATTGCTTACACAATAATTTGCAATTGATGATACATCATTTCGTACTTGATCTGATATCAGTTTGCATTTTCTTTGTAGGTAAGTCATTTTTGATAGATTTAGTTTTTCATTTTTTGTTATGTTATAGTTCTAGTTTTTACTAGAATATCTTTCTGTCTGTAAAAAGGCAGAACTCTGTAATTGGAAAATTAGGCTGGATAGCCCACCATGTGCTAACTAATGTTATTTTCTCTACAGAATTAGAGTAGAAATCTTTCTTTTTCGTGCTTTCAATAAAGATCAATACAACTTTCATCATTGCTATGATGGTTAAAATGAACACCATGTCTGTGTGGAGCAATATCTCCACTTAGAATAGAAAATCATTGCAATGAAAATTTAAAAAGAACCCTTTTCTTTCGTTCTTCCGAAGATATAGGTATTATGCTCTCCCTTTCAATGGGTTATCAGAAAACTAGACTATCTTCTTTCATGTTTTCCTTTATTTTTTTCAATTAAATCCTTTAGAAGGCCTGCCCTCCCGAGTTGCCCTTAGGACGCCATTAAGGCCAATGAGAGGGGAATGACCTAAGTGACCAATGGCTAAAGCCAATTAATCCAAGCCACTATAATCAAATGCGTATGTGATGAAAATCATATGCGATGAGTGTTACATGCTATCACAACGGTGTTATGCCTCCCTCAGTGCCTATACGATGCGTTAAAATCTGTAGAGTGTAACCTCTACAGACTAGGAGACCTCCCTCAATGGAGTATAAAATGTTGCTGATTGTGACCACTTGAACGGAACCCTGTCTAAACACCATAGAAATTAGAAGCCAAGCTGAGTCAGTAACCAGACACTTGTTTTATCATAGTGCAAGGGTGGGGAAGAATTTTCCCCCAAGACACTCACCATATATCTCCCAGGATAACAGACCAATAAAGGAGCAATCTTCTTTGATCTAATTTCCAGAAAAGGCAAAAAAACGGGCACACCTTAGGGTGTGGCAAGGCCATTTGAGTTGACAGAGTATCAAGATGTGGGTTGTGGGAATACTTGTAACCTTTTGACCTTAGAGAGTCTATCTGATGTGATATCGAATTGCCCAAATATAACGAAAAAAAAAATGGGGTCTTGAAAAAGATTCCAACATTCATGGAAATTTGAAAAAAATTCCTAAACAATTGTTCTTTTCATGGTTTTATTCTTTTGATGTGACTGATGTGTCCTTTTCTATACTTTGACAAATTCAAAACATTGCAAGATACAAATCAAAACAAAGTCAAAATTTTCAGTGTTCAACAAGATCAAACAAAACTTCAACAAAGACAAGTGTCAAAAAACAAAACCAAACCTTTTGCACAAATTCAAAAATGATAAACATGTTACTTTCAAGTGATCATAGGTCCTAGATATTCAATTCATGTAGAGGTTCCATTAGAATCATCATGTAAAGTCCTCACACAAGTCATTTCACTAAATTGTCTTAAGGTTAGTGTTAGCACATATTTTTGCAAAATATTATGTGCTATTTGTTTGATGTTTTATATGTATATTCTCATCATAAGAGCATTTATTGTTGGATTGCATGTGCAAGAGATATGTTGCATCATCAGAAAGATCCTACTGAAACCTATTTTCAAATTGGATAAGTACCACTGGGGCATGTTAAGGGTTGGCACTGAATAGGGACTACATGAGGAAATTTCATCATGACAATATTGGGATCCTTATAAGGACATTCTTTGGGCCTATGTGGTAGACTCTGTCACTTATTAGCACATATGAAGTTTCCATGGAGGATTGGAAGTATAAACAATATATGAAGAGGAGCTTAATTAGTATAATTATCAAATTTGAGCTATTGGCATAAGTTACCCCGACAAGACCGACTAGCCGAAACAATGAAAGAACCTATCAGCGTGACTCAAACTGACCACTCTGAAGGAGAACCAAAAGGAAGTTAAAAAGGAGGGTTTCATCGGCATAATATTCACTATCGGGGGCATGAAAAAATTATTGTGCTAATAGCGGATGAGGCTATCGGTATAACCTACACCGATGAAGGAAAATGTGAAGTAGACAACAACAATGTCATCAGGCCGTCAGAAAGTGTCATCATACGCTACCTCGATACCCGATGGGTTAGGTGGCATAGGTGGTGTTATCGACATGTCTTACTCCAATAAGGAAATACCAAAAGGAGGAGAATAACTAAGTCATCGAGGTAACTTAAACCATTGGTGAAAGGTGTTTTAGGTTATGACGATACCCGATGAGGAAGACAAGCCAGGCACGGAGAAGGAGACTTGATTGGGATGAGTTACACCGATCGAAGACGAAGTCATCAAGATATCATCACCTCATTAGGAGGAGACATTTTTTGTTACACCGATACCCGATGAGAAAGCAGAGATAGGTGTGAACAAGGAGATCTCATCAGGGAAACGTATGCCGATAGACCGAAGGAGTAAAAAGATACACGAGTGCGAAGGTGATGACATCGGGTCATCGGAGAAACATAAAATGGGTTGTTCTGATACCCGATGTAAATAAACGAGATACAGACTATGAGGGAGAACTCATTGAGATAACTTAAACCATCGGAGGAGTGTATTTGGAGTTATGTCGATGCCTGATTGGCAAAATTCCATAGAGGAATAGAAGGAGGGTATATTAGAGTGACCTACACCGATGAGATATAAAGGTAAAGGTAAAAGATTAGCTAGAAGAGGGAGCCATCAAGGAAGTTATAACCATCAGAATGATAGAAAATGAGCTATGTTGATGCCCGACAGAGTGATTGGTGAGACCTATGCTGATAAAAAGGATGGGTGGCACCAAATGATTGAATTATCAGGAGGAGTTATGATGACTAGCCATTGCAAAATCTGATCTCAACGAATCCACCCGCCATTATTAAATACAGGCAACAGATAGCTCTATGCTTACACAAGGTGAATCACAACACCATTTCAATTGAGTAAATGTTCTTATTGTATTAAATCTATATATAGAAGCTGGTATAAGGAATTTGCATAGTAGACTTAAGCAAACAGAGAAATTGAAGTGGAATTAAACTGCAAAAAATTTGAATTTCAAAAGGCTTGAAGGACTCAAATATGGAGGGTTCTAGTTCCAAGGGCAAGAGGAAGGTCATTGAGGTCTTTGAGAGTGCTTCAAAGAAGTATAAAGGTGGAGAAGGTGTGCAGAAATGAAAGTTAAATCAAGATATGATCCAGATGATGAGGCCATGATTTTATGGGCCCTTCATCTTCCAAATAAGAGTTCAAAGATTATAGATGTGGATAAGGCTTTCGGTCACATGATGATGTTAAAGGTTGGTGAAGTGGATCCCATGGTCACAACCGATATGAGAATTGACATTTCAAAATTAAATAAAGCACAGATGAAGATGTTGGTAAGAGAAACAGGAAAATACAAATCATTGTATGAGGAACTCTTAAGAAGAAGGGGCTAGCCTGTATCCTAGATAACAGATGAATCAAAACTGAAAAAGAAGTGTGAAGAATTGCACAAAGAAAATAAGAAGTTGAAGGAGAGAATGCATAACATAAGGACAAACACATCATGTGTCTTACTGTCTAAAAGATTTGAGAATCTGCAGAAAATACTAGAGGAATTATGGACTGTTTAATAGAGAAACATGGATAATATAATATCTCACCAAAGGATTTTTGATCTGGTAAACATGTTACTACAGGATAAGATATAGAGTGACAAAAAGATCAACAAGATCAAAAAACTGATTGATACTCATGAGAAATTCACAATAGAGTTGAAGATTGAATATGAGGAGTGTCAAGGGATTGTTAATCATGGATTCCCAAGTGTGGTGGATGATACAGGGCTAATAAAGGATAAAAACCAGTGTATTTCTGACTACAAATCACTACTCAGTGCAGCCCTTAGCATTGCTCATGCGGATACTTTGGTTATGCATGAAATAGGGGAACAGATCAAGAAATTTGTTACGACAGAAGTAGCAGTCAAACATATCATCTTCAATGCCTGCACACATAAAGATGAAGGATATCTTCAGCATATCCAGAAGTGTGGTCAAAGGATGGATGAGAAGAATTAGTCTATGTCATTATGATGTGTTTTGGTTATAGTAGTTAGGGGGGGTTAGTTAGGTTTTTGTTAGTTTTAGTTTGTACAAATGAAAGGGTGTGTCCTTTCATTTGCATCTTTTGAGTCACATATATATAGGGAATCATTTTGTATTCTAATAAGGGGGGAGGTAAGAAAAAACTGCTATCTTTCATATTGTCTATTGGGACTAGTAGTATTATGTAAAACAAGTCTATAGAAATGAAGTCATTTTGCGCAAGCAAGTATATCATGAAGTACCTGTGAGTCTGAATCTTTTGTATACCTATTATCTAGAAATTAATATACAATATTTGTTGTCTTTATCTTTAGATCGTCTCATGTTATATGATGTTGATGAGTCAAAGTCCTTTGGATAAATCTAATAAGGTTTGTTGCAGTGTGTTATCACTTTTTGTTATGTAAGTAACATAGTTGTTTTTGTTGTTCTTATAACGTACATTGAAATCATTGCAGTGATAGTCTTGCATACTTGTGAGTATCTTCAAACTGTCCTCCAAAAACTACAAATATTTGTCCATTAAGTAGCATGTAAATTGTCAGATAAGGCACTGGTCTATTATTAGTTTTATGTGAGTAGATTTGGTTTGCATAAGGTCCTCACCAAAGGAACATACTACTAATTTCTACTAGCATTTTTTTTTCATAATCACTCAAGGTTCCAACAACATTATTTTATAATCTTTTATTCATTATCAATTATATTCAAGTTTTCAGATTAAAGTAAGTTAAAAGCACATAATAAAGCATAGTTGGAGGAAATATTTTTGCCATTCTTGTAAACAGCTAATCTGTTAAGTTTAAATTCACTATAAAGAAATCTCTTTGTGCTTTGGAGATTGAGGTATACCCACCTAGGTCTAGTGGAGCCTAAAGTGCAGAGGAATTTGGTCTTTGACCATTCCTGTTCGTTGGCCAAGGCTAATTGAGAAATCAGTAGGAGAGTTGGCAAAGCTCTAGGATTTCCAATCTGTGGTTTTGGGAACCAACAGTTAGTTTTTTTATCAGATTATAGGAATCATACCTAATTCCATGGGTATTAGAGGAGATGGAGACTTACCATTCGAACAACCAAATCTTGGGCCTAACAATGACCAATTACAAATAATTGATGGTTTAGACAACCTCGCTTGGGAAGTAAGAGTCAATCGTGCCCAATATGATACAATTGAGGCTGTCATAGATGATGAAATCCGAAAGTCTATTCGTCTTGATGAGAAACTAAGGAAAAAGATACAAAGAGAATCTCGGAAAGAAGCCATTAGACAATTGGTAGAGAATACCATAGCAACATTCCTCAAACCATGTTAGAAAAGAAAAAGTGTCAATCATTTTAGATATCATTCATTCATTTCTAGGGTCTACATTGTCTGCATAGTAATCTTCAATGCATGGGTCTAAAAGGAAATGGTCAATTCCCATTTGAACAACCAAATCTTGGGGCAAACAACGTTCAATTAGAAATAATTGATGGTTTGAATATCCTTGCCGAGGAATTATTAATTGATTAAGACCAATACGACTTAGTCCAAGTTTTCATAGATGAAGAAGTTTGGAAATCAGTACAGATAGACATAGACCTCAAAAATCAAATTAAAGAAGAGGCAGAATTTGAAGCTTTTCGGCAATACGCTAAAAATCTTGTGTTTGAATTTCGAAATCCTAGATAGCAAGTCATCATTCATAGATCACATTGTCTGCACTTTAGTTTATTTGGGAGGTCATAGAAGCATATTTAGCTGCATTTAATTGAGTCTTGCATACACCTTTTATAGAGTCAAGATCACTTCGAAACAATATTCATGCCTTTAACGCGTGCCCAAAAAGCAAAAAACCAAATGGATCCTAACAATGAATCTCTAGTCAACCCAACCTGGAATATGGATCTATCCACACAACAACAAACATAGGGTTACACACCCACAACAATGTCAACAAACACAAACAGGATGCCTTCCATTAATGAAATACAAAATAATTTGACAAAGGAAGAGATAGAAGCAGCCCAAAAAGATCCCACAACATTAATGATTCTCAACGCTCTCATTAATAGTGATAGAGATAGATATCTCACTCTCTTAGTCCAAAATGGGGCCAAGTTACTGCCAGGGGTAGATATTTCAACAATATTGCCACAAGGTGTGACATTAAATCAGAATGTACCTCAAATGCTAGTGTAGCATCGTAAATTGTACGCACTTGCTAGGGTGGTACAATTTCACACCTAGTTTAGCACCTGCCTTCTTGCATTTTGCATTTTGCATTGCATTTCCCCTTTAGCACTTAATTAATTAAATTAATTAGGTCTAAGGTTCTATTTTATCATCTCCCATATCATAAAGTTGAGCCCTTTTCATTAAAGTGTGCCCCTTTCATTGTATTCTTCCAATACATCATTTAATCTAAAACCCTAATTAGGTCCTATTTTGAACTTGGGGGCTTGATTTCAGGGGTCAAAACATCTCGAAATCACCTGTAACTTCGGGATTCGCTCTAAAATCATCATATCCGACGGCCCTAAAAATTTGGTGAAAAGTTGTCAGGACCATGGCGCCCGGAGTGCACACGGTCTCGGACATTTTTCCCAAAATTTTAGGAGCGCAATCCAATCATAAAATAAAGCTTAACCCCAAGAAATTGGTGGGAGATTTAATCTCTAGGTCAGCCAAAAGTTGAAATTAAGACTTAGGGTTTCATATATAAGAGCTCTCTTTCTTCATTGGAAAGGACCCGAATTTTGGTTTCAAGGGCCTTCTACGCAGCGAAAGAGCAGATCTTTGAAGACTTCAACAACATTCAACATCCATCCATCAAGCATTCACCAATTTCATTCATCCATTTAGGGCTTTGAAGACATTGAAGAGCAATAAGGGATCACCGACTGAAGATTGGCTTGTACCCCTCCCTTGGGGTTGGGTATGATTTCATGTTGTTTTCATGTCTTTGCATAAGCCTCATTATATCATTTGTATTCATGCTTTAGATCACTTGGCATCTTGATTTGGAGCATTTACATTATCATTTACAAGCAATTAGGGTTTACTTTCTAGGTTGCTCTAGTTTTCTTACTTGCATTTTAGGATCTTGCACACACACAAGGTCTGCACACACAACTTTTACTATACAACTTGGCTATTCATGGAGGTGGAAATCAACAAAGCGGGGGTTTGACTAAGGCAAAACCCTATATAGCTGCCTACAACCCTTTTCAGATATAAGTACAGATTTCCGAATTCGAAGGATGCCGCAAGTTGCAGATCTGACGGAAGCGGACCGAGACAGAACTACACACCAAATTGCAGAGTAGAAACCTAGGACAGGGGCGTGGGGCGCCCTGGTCCTGACAGGACAGGGGCACTGGGCGCCCTGGTCCCTAGGATAGGGGCGCTGGGTGCCCTGGTCCTTGTCCATTTCAGTGAATTTTAGCAGTTTCAGAGGTAGCAGCTTCAGTATTTCAGGCTTCTGGCTTCAGTGGCAGATCTTGCAGAATCAAATCCATTCAAGGTACACATTTACATTTCTCCTCTTATCCTTACAATTGTTCATCATTAAATCTCAATTCTACAATCTTGTGCTCAAAGTTACTAGTTCATACTTACACTTTAGGGTTAATAGTTGAACTTGCATCATTCTATCTATCATTTGCAACAAAGGAATAGAAATCCTAATAGGTAGCTCGTGGCTCTCTCTTCCACAAAAAGAAGTAGCCAATTGTGTGATACCTCTAGGCTCTTTCGTATTCCATAAGTGTGTGATTGAAAGTGAGATTAGGGCATGTTTGCTTAGTGTCACTTTTTCCCCTACATAGCTAGTTACAACACAGACACAAGAAACAATTGCTACATCAATGCAAGGTATATCTCAAAATGCCAACATGACTACAACCTCGACAGAGTCAATGGTGGCACCAACAAGTGCCAATCTTACAATATTGACAACGCCAAATATGATGCTGCAAGCTTCAATAGCTCACACCACTACCTTGGCAAATATAACTCAACCAACAATTTCGGGTGGTTCCACCCACAATAGTCAGAATGTGAACTAAGGGACAACTAGCTTGGCTCAGCCAAATGTCGCTCCGCAATTTGCATACTTCACACCACCTACTAGGATTTATGGCACATAGTTACCTGGTTTGTCTACATTTCAACAAGCTCAAAGGTACTCAAATACTATTCCTTTTGTGGGGAACATTCATTAAGTCAATACACCAATAACCCAAACAGAACTTCTGACTCAAGAAATGGAGAACCTTCAAAAGCAAATGGCCAATATACAAATGGGTAATGATAAAAAGAGCTACACCATGGAGGATCTCTGTCCATATCCTTTTGACAAAAAATTATACATGCCACCTTTTCTCCCACATTTCGAAACTCCAAAGTTTGACAAATATAGAGGGACATGGGATCATCAAGATCATATAAGAGAATTCTTCACGACATGCATTGAAGTATCTCACAATGATACATACTTGATGAGATTATTTTCAAAGAACCTAGGAGGGACAACATTAGAATGGTTTTCGCACCTTCAACCAAAAATTGCTTCATGGGGAGAATTGGCTGAGTTATTTATATCCAACTTTGCCTTCAACATAGATAATCCAATCACATTAATGGGTTTATGTGCAAAAAAGCAAAAGGAAGGAGAGACTTTCTCCACATTCTTACAAAGATGGAGAGGCCTATATTGCAAATGTCTTAGTCACATCCCTGAAGCAGAGCAAGTGGACATCTTCAATGAAAATATTTTGCCTCCGATTAAATATCCATTACAAATGCAATGCCTGAATAATTTTAAAGACATAATAGAAAAAGGCATCAAATGTGAGAAAGGCCTATTAGATCAAGGGATATTGAAACACCACAAGGATAGTGGACCAACCACCAGCACAAACAATGAAAGACCAAAATTTTGGTCTAGAAACAAAAATGTTACAAACGATGGAGTTGTTGACACACGTGTTATAAACATAGCTCAACTAGCAGTACCTCTACAAGGACCAACTGATAAGAACCAGTCTCAGACAAACAACACCAATGCACTATAGTCAAATAATCCAAGGCCTCCAAGGATAGGCGCACCTAGAAGGAACTTCACACCCCTCAGAGAAGCTATTGAATCAACACTGAAGAAGTTGATACAGAGAAATTCCATAACAATACCAGAAGCTAGACCATATGAACCAGGTCCATTTAAGACCGTTTGGTGGAATGACAATGATTTCTGTGAATATCACCGCAATAAGGGTCACAAGACAACAAGTTGCTACAAATTGAAGAACCTCATCCAAGATCTCATTGATCAAGGTGACATTACTGTGGATAATAATAAAGCACCAAATACAAATCATACCATTTTCAAAGATCCTTTTGTCAAACATGACAAAGGAAAGGCTTCCAGTTCTAATGCACAAAACAATATTGCCAATTATACCAATGTATCATTTGACTATGCCATTAACACACTAAGTGAAGGACATGAAATGTTAGCTATGATCACAGTGAACCTTGAAAGAAGAGATTGTGTCATCATCACTAGAAGAACAAAAGTCACATTACAAGGAGTGCCTACAAACATGCCTTCAATAACTAGAAACTACAATATGGTGGATCAGTTGAAGTGAACTCCAGCCCAAATTTCAATATTTGAGTTATTGCACATATCACCGGCCCATAAAGCGGTCCTGGATAAAGCCTTACAAGATTCGGTTATTCCTAGAGATATTGATGAGAACACATTTCAATCTTTGGTTGGAAACTTGGCAACTTCAAAGGTTGCATTCACTAAACTGGATATCCCTGCAAACCGACCCAGCCATAATGATCCCTTGCACTTGGAAGCTTTTGTTAATCGAAAAAGGTTCAAAGAGTACTTATAGATGGTGGCGTTGGCCTCAACATATGCACTCTACAACTGATCAAAGCTTTAGGATATTTTGAACATTATATTGACTCTACCAAGAGAATCAATATCAAAGCCTATGATGATGAGGAACACCCTTCTAAGGGTATGGTGACTTTACCAGTACAAGTAGGACCAGCTACAACAAATGTCACCTTTCAAGTCCTAGACAGAGAATTGGGGTACAATATGTTGTTAGGTCGCCCATGGATACATACAATGCAAGAAGTACCATCAACTTTTCACCAATGTGTAAAGTTCCCATACAATGGTATAGAGATCACTGTCAATGGTGACCCAACCCCTTTTCAACACTGTAATTATTTAAGGGCAAGCTCAAAAAATCAAGTACCAAACAATCAGGAAGCTCCTATTCACCTACAAATGGAATCATTATCAATTAAAGAAGTAGAGAAAAATACACCAACCACATCCTCTCTTCATATTAAAGAAATTGGTTGTGGAGAGTATTCCATTTCAAGCACATTAGGTGGCAAACAATCATCATTTCTCCTAGGTCCTTTGGGAAACCTCAGAACACAACGATGAAGCAAGACAAAGAAAAAGAAATAGTAAAATATTCAGATTCTTGTTCTTTCATTAGATGGGGAGACCTACAAGAAGAATCTCTAAATGAAGATATCAATCATTGGATATATAGAGAAGAAGATGACATGGTAGTACCCAAGATACGTCTACATCAATATGGAAACAACTTCAAGATGTTACAAAAACATCGGTATGATGGCACCATGGGATTAGGACTACAAAAGCAAGGAATATTAGAACCTATTTTACCACATGAAAATCCAAAGAATCAAGGCTTGGGATATAAATATGTGCCACAAATAACATAATCTAGACAATGTACATTGGATATATTGAACAAGCCAAGGCTACCCTCAGAATACATACCTCAAAATCGGTAATCAACAAAGATGTATTTCTCTCCACCTCAAAAAAGAAAGAGACCACCAACATCTCCTATGATAGAATCAGATGGTGAAGACATAAGGAAACTTTTGCAAGAACCTAGCATAGAGACATCTATCAGTATAGTACCTGAATCATCTGCACAAGCAAACATGGTAACAGATACATGCTTAACACCAGTGAATGAACCAAATCCTTGGTTACTGTCAATAATTTTGCCAAGAGAAATGAATTCAACTCCTCCATTTTAATCAGATGAAGAAAGATTGCAAAGACTAATACCAGGCTTAAGAAGGGTATCCACAATACAAAGGAGACCCACTCAGTTACCAGAACAAGAGCAGATAAGGGACACAAAATAAGAAAGAGAAATATACATGGAAAGCATCACAAATTCTCATGACTATTAATTTCCATCTAACAATGAAGATAACCCACCACCAATTTATGATGAAGAAACAATAGATCATAACCAAGAATGCATGATATCAGGACCCTCTAAGACAACAGGAAACAAAGACTTGCTCTTCATGCATCCATGTTTGATTGATTGGGCCAAGAAGGAAAGCAAAAATTATATTGGTTTCAAAATGATGAAGCCATAGCTGAATTCTTGGGTGCAAGGAATGGATTCCCTTAAAATGATCATAAAGCTAGTTATGCAGTAGATTTGGATAGAACTGCATATTTTGGAGAAGCAAGCTCCTCTCTTAATCACGACAATGATGATAAAGCCGAACACATAATAGATGCCCTACCTATTGATAAAGAACAGTCAACATTATTGGTAGAAGAAACTGAGGAAATCAACATTGGTGATACTGAGAAAGTTTGTAACAATCACCTAGCAAAATCCCTCGATCCATTGGAAAAAGAGAAATTCATCAAATTCTTTAAGCAAAGACCCATCAATTTTGCATGGTCTTATGCAGATATGCTTGGATTAGACCCAAAATTGGTCTTGCATCACTTGCCTTTACTTCCAGGGGTAATTCCATACAAACAAAAGCTCGGGAAGATGCATCCTCACATAGCCTTGTTACTCAAAATTGAGCTACAAAAATTGTTAGATGTGGGTTTCATTAGGCCTATAGACTATGCTGAATGGATTTCAAATCTATTCCCGGTATCCAAGCATATTGGAGGTATTAGGATCTGCATCGACTTCAGGAATCTTAACAAGTCTTCCCCCAAAGATGACTTTCCACTCCCTAACATAGACATCATAGTAGACCTGACAGCTGGAAATGAAATGCTATCACTCATGGATGGTTTTTCTAGTTATAATCAAATCAAAATTGCACCAGAAGACCAACCTAAAACAACATTCACTTGTCCATGGGGAACCTATTGTTGGAATGTGAAGCCATTCGGCCTTAAAAATGCAGGTGCCACTTATCAAAGGGCAATGACCACCTTATTTCATGACATGATACACACAATCATGGAAGATTATGTAGACGACTTTCTAGAAAAGTCCAAAAAAAGGGATAGTCACTTAAACATACTGGCTAAGATCTTTGATAGACTTGAGCAATACAATGTAAGACTAAATCCAAAAAAATGCGTCTTTGGGGTAACATCTGGAAAACTCTTGGGCTTCATTGTATCCAATCACGGAATCAAGATAGATCTAGAGAAAGTGAAAGCTATTTTAGACATGCCATCACCTGCTACACTCAAACAACTCAGAAGTCTACAAGGGAGATTACAGTCCATAAGGCGCTTCATTGCCCAATTGGCAAAAAAGTGCCAACCATTTCAACATCTTTTAAAGAAAGGTGTTACATTTAAATAGACACAACAATGACAAGAGGCATTCAAGACACTAAAAGAATATCTATTGTCCACTCCGATATTGGTTCCACCCATACATGGGAAACCATTACTCTTATATATAGCTGCAACAAATTCCTCTTTAGGCACTCTCCTAGCACAACATGATGAACAAGGAAAAGAGAGAGCCATCTACTACATTAGTAGAACACTCATTGGGTTTGAACTCAACTACACATAGATAGAAAGAGAATGTCTTGCAGTAGTCTTTGCATCACAAAAACTAAGACATTATATGTTGAGTCATAAAATATAGCTGGTTGCACAATTTGATCCACTCAAATACCCGATGAATAGAGCAGCACTAATCGGAAGACTTGCAAAGTGGGTCATGATACTCAGTGAATTCGACATCGAATACGTCAGTAGAAAAGCAATAAAAGGACAAATCATAGCAGACCAATTGGCAGAAGCACCTTTACAAGATAATCATCCAATGGTGATAGATTTCCCAGATGAATCGATATTTACACTATCGAACACAAACACAATGGAAATTATTCTTTGATGGTTCACATACAAATCATGAAGCAAGAGCAGGAATTCTGTTCATAACTCCTCAAGGAGATTCAATTCCCAAATCATTCAGGATTAGTTTCCCTTTCACCAATAACATTTCTGAATATGAAGCCCTGATGGTAGGACTACGCACTGCACTACAATGGAAGATCAAAGACCTACAAGTCTTTGGAGACTCACAACTCATCATTAATCAAGGCAATGATGATTGCAATACAAAAGATGATAAGTTATAACCGTACAAACAAATGGTGGAAGAATACAAGCAACACTTCACCAAGATCACATTTGAACAGATACCAAGAGTGCAAAACAAGGCAGCAGATGCAATGACAATAGTAGGATCTCTCTTGGATATGCCAAACGATGGAACTCGCTTTGAATTTCAAGTGGAACAACTCATTGTCCCATCTTATGAAATACCATCCACTGAATATGTATGTATGATAGTAGGACATGAGTCTCCATGGTACAAAGATATATATGCATACCTACATGATCAATATATACCTCCCGATATTTCATGGAATCAAAGGAAGGCACTCATCCGACAATCGTCAAAACATGAAATTATTGTTGATACGTTATATAGAAAAAGTATAGATAGCACCGTACTCAGATGCCTTGATATTGAGGAGGCACAAATCACCCTAAAATAAGTTCATGATGGAATATGTGGCACACATTCTTCTGGACCTGCTCTAGCAAAAACACTATTACGAACAGGTTATTATTGGCCTACAATGGAAAATGACCCTTACAAGTATATCCAAAGATGCAAGAAATGCCAAATAAATGGGAACCTCATTCATGCACATGCTCAAGATCTTTAGCCAATAACATCACCAAGGCCATTTTTTTCAGTTCGTGGAGACAACTGAGAGCGGGGGGGGGGGGGGGTGAGTCAGTTGTCAAATAAATTCAAACAAAAAACAACTTAACCAACCTTAATGCTTAATACCGGTAAACCAAACTTTATGCCGGTAGACAATTTATCAGTTAATTACAGTATCGGTAAAGATTAATGCATGAAATTGAAAGACAATAGCATCCACAACACATAACACCAATATTTGTATGTGGAAACCCTGTAAGGGGAAAAACCACAGTGGGAAACCTTACCCACAATCAAATGATACTACTATAGATAGTATGTGTATACAAATGGGGTCTGCACATGCAGAAAGGCCAAGCGCCTAGAGCTCACTGCTCAAACACAAATAGGAGTCACACTGACTACAATTGGATGGTTAGATCCAATGAGAATGTACTGCTCAAAATAGCATCTTCATATGTTGGATTCAGTACTGGTGTAGTTCTGATTGTCTTTACAAAAACCTTTCTTCACCTTCAAATGATTTCTACGTGTATAGCTCTGCTTATTCTCGCATATACCTTCTTACAATTCCTTATCTGAATCGCATATCGATCTTATAAATAAGATCTTACATATATACCATACCCTATGACCAATTTTAGTAGGTCGGCTCTAAAAGATATTACAATAAAATAATTATAAGTAAATCAATAACCGATTCAACATGTCAGCTTAATGCATTTACAATAACAACAAAAACATCTCCAAAGCATGTCATGCTGATCTAGAATAGATAAGCCTTCCGGTGCTTACCCTGGACCTATTTGCCAGTAACAACAAATATGCAAATATGAATATGCCAATGAACAACTCTCCAAGACAAAGTGTCCAAATGATGTCTTCGATATAACCAGATGTTTTCCATGTCATTCCAAGTGTCGGTGAACAATATATCCTGCCGGTGTACCAAATACCAGTGACTGTGCATAAGTCACTTGCTTGTCGGTGAATATTGTTGATCCTCCAAAGTGTTAGAGTTGATAAGTATTATAGGTGTTGACATCAATGACAAAACCATACCAAAATACCAACAATCTCCCCCTTTGTCATTGATGGCAACACAAGATGGAAAAACCATCAAAGTGTCAAAACAGAAATGCCAAAAGCCAATAAATCAATAATCTCCCAAAAGAGATCATAACCTGAAATCAAAATTCATAATCAATCTCTCCAAAGTAACAATCTCTCCCCCTGAGAGTAACATGTGTTTTCCTTGTGTTTTTCCATATCAATCTCTCCCCCTTTGACATCAAATGCCAAAGCCAATACAAAAGCCAGGTTCAAATATAAAATACCAACCAATTCAGTATGCCAACTACTCCCCCTGAGAAGTAGCTCTCCTCATCAAAGCCGGAGTAAAAGATTTCTTTGTTAATTCTATCGGTTGATGACAAAATCAACTGTCTAAGTCTCTACCGATGGGGGTATGACCCCTAGTTGGTCTCTAAGATATTCAAAAGTCTCCTTAGGCAAAGGCTTAGTGAAAATATCTGCAATCTGCTCTTTAGTATTTACATAAACCAGTTTTACTTCTTTTGCTTCAACATTCTCTTTTAGAAAATTCAATTTGATAGAAACATGTTTAGTTTTAGAATGTAGTACCGGATTTTTAGATATATCAATTGTTGCAGTGTTATCACAATAGATAGTTATAGGTTCCTTGCATTTTACCTTTATGTCCTTCAACATTTTCTTAAGCCATAATACCTATGTACAGTTAGTTGCTGTTGCAACATATTCTGATTCTGTTGTTGATAAAGATGTGCAACTTTGTTTCTTACTCAACCAAGAAATTAATTTGTTTCCAAGAAAAAATACTCCACCGGTGGTGCTTTTTCTACCATCCACATCTCTTGCCCAATTTGCATTTGTGTATGCACATAATTTAAAGTTTTCATCTCTAGGATACCATAAACCAAGATTTGTAGTGCCTTGTAAGTACCGGAAAATCTTTTTTACTGTTGATTCATGATTTTCTATAGGATTACTCTAAAATATTGAAACAATACATACTGCATTCATAATATTAGGTCTTGTTTGTGTCAAATACAGTAGGCCTCCTATCATAGACTTTTACCTAGTCGAATTAACAGGTGTTGATTCATCCCTTAGTGATAATTTGTCATTTGTAGTCATAGGTGTGCTTACCGGTTTAGAGTTCTTCATCCCAAATTTCTTCAGTAACTCCTTCAAGTACTTGGATTGACTTAAGAATATACCTTTATCAGTCTGTGAAATCTGCAATCCTAAAAAGAATTTTATCTCTCCAATCATAGACATTTCAAATTCATGCTGCATTTCAATAGAAAATTCTTTACATAATCCATCTTCTCCTCCAAAGATTATATCATCAACAAAAACTTCTATAACCAAGATGTAATCATTAGTCACTTTATAGTATAAGTTGATGTCAGCATTACCTTTAGAAAAACCAATCTTCAAAAGATATTTATCCAATCTAGCATACCAAGCTCTTGGAGCTTGCTTCAACCCATACAAAGCTTTCCTTAGCCTGCAAACCATATCTTTATTATTCGTTAAATAAAATCCATTAGGTTTCTCAATGTAAACTTCTTCTTCAAGATCTCCATTAAAAAATGCACATTTAATATCTATTTGATATACTTTGTAGTTCTTGTGTGCTGCAAAAGCCAAAAATAATCTGGCTGCCTCAATTCTAGCTACCGATGCAAAGGTTTCATTATAATCAATTCCTTCTTTCTGAGAATATCCCTTACACAATAGTCTTGCTTTATTTCTAATTACCTTCCCATCTTCATTAAGTTTGTTTCTGAATACCCATTTTGTTCCAATCACATTTTTGTCTTTAGGCCGGGGAACTAATGTCCATGTGTTGTTCTTCTTATGTTCTAGTTCCTCTTGCATAGCTTTAATCCAGTGCTCATCTTCACATGGATCATTAATTGATGATGGTTCAATTTGAGAAATAAGACATACCTCTTCATTTTCCATTCTTCCTCTTGTCATAACTTGTTGATACTTGTTTCCAATTATTTAATTTTCAGAGTGGTTCAATCTTACATACCGGGGTGTCTTCGTTTGCTGCTCTTCCTCAGTTACAATGGAATTTTTAGATGATGCCGGTGTAACTGGATCTTCATTTTGTACCAGTGGATTCAATGTAGGTTCATTTGTCAGTATCTCTATTGCTGGTTCAGAGTCTATATACCTTGAAGTTCCTCTAAATTGTTCATCAATCTTCCCATTTGTACTCTCAACAATTTTCTGCAATCTCTTGTTAAAACATCTATATGCCTTTCTCTTAGATGAATAACCAAGAAATATTCCTTCATCACTTCTAGGATCAAATTTGCCAATATACTCATCTCTTCTAATATAGCATTTACTTCCAAATATTCTAAAATATTTAAGAGTAGGAGTAATACCAAACCATAGTTCATGAGGGGTCTTACCGATTTCACCTTTGATGTGAACTTTTTTGAATGTATAGACCGTTGTGCTTGTTGCCTCTCTCGAATATACATGTGGTAGATTTTCTTCAGATAGCATACTTCTAGTTGCATCCAAGATAGTTCTATTTTTTCTTTTTACAACTCCATTTTGTTGTGGTGTCTGGGGTGCTGATAACTGTCTTTTGATTCCATTCACTTCACAGAATGTATTAAATTCCTTAGATGTGAATTCACCTCCTTGATTTGATCTCAGACATTTGATTTTCTTGTTGGTTTCATTTTCTACCATTGCTTTGAATAATTTGAACTTCCCAAGTGCTTCTGATTTTTCTCTGAGAAAAGTAACCCAACACATTCTAGAATAGTCTCAATAATTAGCATGAAATATCTATCACGTTGTAAGCTTTTAGTTGTACCTGGAATACATAAATCAATGTGAATTAAGTCAAGAGCATTATTGGATTTTTCTGGAATACTTTTAAAAGATGCTCTAACTTGTTTTCCAAATCAACATTCCTTACATAACAGATTATGAGGCTTAACAATCTTACGTAAATCTCTAACTGCCTTAGTAGTACTGATTTTTACCATGCAATCAAAATTTACATGACAGAGTCTCTTATGCCATAGCCAAATTTCATCAATATGTGCAATCAACATGTCTTTTCACTGTTATTCAGATGAAAGATATTTCCTCTAGTTTGATTACCAGTTGCAATTTCCAAACCAGTTCTGTTCATAATTTTGCATTTTCCATTCTTGAATTGTACCTGAAATCCTTTTTCAACTAATTGACCAACACTCAAAAGATTATGCTTTAAACCTTCTACATAGTAAACATTGTCAGTATTATGCTTACCATCAAGAGATATAGTACCTTTTCCTTTGATCAAACAAGCTTTATCATCTCCAAATCTTACCAGACCTCCATTATATTCTTGAAATTTCAAGAATTTACCTTTATCACTAGTCATATGATGTGAACATCCTGAATCAATGATTCATTCATCCTTAACTTCAACTTTAGCTGTTAGGGCCTACTCTACCGATTGAACAGTAGGTGCCGGTTGATCTTTTGTTATAGCAACAAAAACCCATCCATTGTCTGCCAGATCTTCATCAGAATCATCAGTGACTCCTTCATCAGTAGGATAACAAGATTTATCTTTATTCTTCTTAAATCTGTATCTCTGATATTCAGGGTTAGGTTTGTATGTTCTTCTAGCTTCTTCTCTTAGTCTAGCATGTCTATCAGGGCATCTTGAAGCCATATGACCAATCTTATTACAGTTAAAACATTTAAAGGGTGCTTTACCTTCATACTTACTTCCAACTAGACCTTTAGGCATTTTCCTTGCAAATAGTGCTTCAAGTTCTTCAAGTTCTTCATTTTCTCTCCCGCTTTCCTCAAGTTCTCTTGCATAAAAGGCTTTCCAATCAAATTTGTCAAAAGATGGTGCAAATGATGTTGATGCTTTAAAGGCTAAATCTATCTTTATAGTAGCAACAGGACCAAATTCCTCAATTTCAAAGGCTGAAAGTTTTCCAATCAATGTATCCCTAGTTACTGATGTATTAGGTATTGTTCTTAACTCATTTATAGTAGTAACTTTCATTTTATATGCCAGTGGCAATTCTCTTAAAAATTTTGAAACAATTTCATCTTCACTTAAGGTTCCTCCAAAACATTTAATACCCAAAACAATTTCATTTACTCTTTCCATAAAAGCAGAAATACTTTCATCTTCTTCTTCCATTTTCAGATTCTCATACCTGACCTGAAAGCTTTCAAGTTTTGCAATTTTGACTGTGGAATCTCCTTCATTCAATGTTTCCAAATGATCCCAAATAGCTTTAGCAGTAGACCTATCTGATAATCCCATGATTTGTTGATCTATTCATGCACTCAAAAGTGCTTCTCTTGCTTTGCAATCATTTTCTTCATCTTTTCCTAAGGTGGTGGATTAGGCTGACCGGATGTAGGAGTTGTATAGCCATTCTTTGTAATATCCTAGATGTCCTTTCCAATGCAAGTTAGATGTGTCTCCATTCTGATCTTCCAAATACCATAGTTGGTTCCATCAAGTTTAGGACTATCATTCTTGAAATAGTTAGTAGACATTGGATCTCCTCAAGCTGTTAAACTTCTACAAAAAGATGACTAAGCTCTGATACCAATTGTTAGGTCCTAGAGACAACTGAGGGGGGGGGGTGAATAAGTTGTCAAATAAATTCAAACCAAAAACAACTTAACCAACTTTAATGCTTAATACCGGTAAACCAAACTTTATGCCGGTAGATAGTTTATCAGTTAATTACAGTATTGGTAAAGATTAATGCATGAAATAGAAAGACAATAGCATCCACAACACATAACACCAATATTTGTACGTGGAAACCTTGTAAGGGGAAAAACCATGGTGGGAAACCGTACCCATAATCAGATGATACTACTGCAGATAGTATGTGTATACAAATGGGGTCTACACATGTAGAAAGGCCAAGCGCCTAGAGCTCACTGCTCAAACACAAATAGGAGTCACACTGACTACAATTGGATGGTTAGATCCAATGAGAATGTACTTCTCAAAATAGCATCTTCATATGCTGGATTCAGTACTGGTGTAGTTATGATTGTCTTTACAAAAACCTTGCTTCACCTTCAAATGATGTCTGCGTGTATAGCTCTTCTTATTCTCGCATATACCTTCTTACAATTCCTTATCCCAGTCGCATATTGATCTTATAAATAAGATCTTACATATATACCATACCCTAAGACCAATTTTAGTAGGTCAACTCTAAAAGATATTACAATAAAATAATTATAAGTAAATCAATAACCAATGCAATATCCGATTCAACATATTGGCTTAATGCATTTACAATAACAACAAAAACATCTCCAAAGCATGTCGTTCTGATCTAGAATAGATAAGCCTATCGGTGCTTACCCTGGACCTAATTGTCGGTAACAACAAATATGCAAATATGAATATGCCAATGAACAACTCTCCAAGACAAAGTATCCAAACGATGTCTTCGACATAACCAGATGTTTTCCATGTCATTCCAATTGGCAGTGAACAATATATCATGCCAGTGTACCAGATATCGGTGACTATGCATAAGTCACTTGCTTGTCAGTGAATATTGCTAATCCTCCAAAGTGCCAGAGTTGATAAGTGTTACAGGTGTTGACATCAATGAAAAAACCATACCAAAATACCAACAATTTTTACGATGGGGATTAGATCTTGTAGGAAAAATAATTCCTACCTCCTCCAACGGACATAAGTTTATTCTCACAACCACAAAATATTTCATGAAATAGGTAGAAGCAATCCCGATGATTTTCACAATAGGAAAACAAATAGATAAACTCATCTTGAATTATATCATTTGTAGATATGGGGTACCCATGTGTATCGTGACTGATAATGGCCAACCCTTCAAAAATCAAGAAATGTGTGAGCTTTGTGAACAATTTAACATCTAGCAACATTTTGCAACACCCTACTATCCCCAAAGAAATGGTCAAGCTGAGGCAACAAACAAAACTATTTTGAAAATTTTAAAGAAAGTTGTCAATGACAGTGGACGAGATTGGCATTTCCAACTAAATCTAGCTCTATGGGCTTATCGAACTAGTATATGCATGGCAACCGGTACAACACCATTCTCTCTGGTTTATGGTGCAGGAGCCATTTTACCTATCAAAACAAAATTTCCATCCCTAAGAGTCTCTCTAAAAAACATTATCTCAGAAGAAAACTATAGTGTAGCACATTTGCAAGAATTAGAATTCCTAGATGAAAAATGACAAAGCACTCTAAACCATTTACAAGGCTACCAAAACAGAATGAGAAGAAGCTACAACAAACGAGTCAACCCACATTTCTTCGAAATAGGAGATATCATTCTTAAAGAAAATCAAAGGAACCTTGTTTAACATGAAAAACCAGGAAAATTTGAAGCGAACTGGTTAGGTCCTTTTGTCATAATGAAAGTAATTGGAAATGGTGCTTATCATTTGAAAACAATGGAGGGAGATTCACTCCCTGATCCCATCAACAGTATACACCTAAAAAGATATTACATCTAAGGGTGGGTTCATTTCAATTTTCAGTGCTGCACTTGCATATTTCTTTACCGCATTGCATTATCCATTTCTCATATAGTTGCATTAATAAAACATGGTGATTGTCCGAGTCATTCACCTATCTGCACTGAAAACAATGAAGGTTGTCTCATTTCCTAGACACCTGTTCATGAAGTCTTTAGGAGGTCTTTAGTCATTCATCTTCAACATCACATTGGGATTATGCTTTATCCTTGGTTGGGTAGAGGTTTCCTTATCAAGTCTTGTTACCCAAACTCTATCAATTGCTATATCTCACAAAGCTCTAAGTTGTTACAGATACCTAGTTGGTCATGTGGCTAGTGAAAAATCCAATATTCTGCTTCAGTGCTACTCTAATTATCATACCCAAGTAGGTTTCATTAATTACAAGTCAAGGCAAGAAAATAAAAGAAAAAAGTTATGTCAATACCCATCTCAAAGCAAAAAGAGCAGAAAGATATAGCTGAAATATCATGCATACAAGTGCAACAAAAAACTTGACTATGGGAACATGTGAATAACTCCATCAGGGCTATGGACGCCTGCTAGCAATGGAGCAATATTTGAGAGATTACAGTGCATAACCTCGTTGGAGCCCTAAAAGCTTGCTGGCAGCGAGGCTCTATCCAGGATGCTTTTGAAGTCAGAATAACTCACGTAGCTAGCCACATAGGATTCCAAGGGTCTTTGATAGTTATAAGAGTTAGAATAAACTCACTTGCACACACATGGGCAAAAGAAAGATCAAAGTTTCAAGAATTGATGGAGAATTTTTCCGCGCCTCCATTCATAAATCTTGGTTACAAGGTGTGTTAAGTTGGATGGTCGAAGTCTTTTTTAGAATGGATTGAACTCCTATCTCTGAAATGCTTCGAACCTTTAATCCAATTAGTGCATTTCATAATGAAAGACACACACACTCATTCTTGTTCGAATAGGAACTGCATTTTGTCATGGATCCTGCATTAGCATAATTCATATTGAAAATTCATTGTCCCCTCATAAATGTTGCATATCATTATCATAGGTCTGCACTTCGGGGCATAACTGAAAAAAAAACAAAAAAACAAACAAACAAACAAACAAAAAAAAAAAAATATATATATATATATATATATATATATATATAATTGAGAAAATACCATAAACATCAAAAAATACAAAAATTCTAAACATTCAGATAAAAGCCCTGAAAAAATTCTAAACATCAGATAAAAGCCCTGAAAAAATTCTAAAACATCAGATAAAAGCCCTGAAAAAATTCTAAACATTAAGATAAAAGCCCTAAAAAAATTCTAAACATTAGATAAAAGTCCTGAAAAAATCTAAACATTCAGATAAAAGTCTTGAAAAAATCTAAACATTCAAAAAATGATCCTAAAAAAAATCCTAAACATGCAGAAAAAGTTCAAAATCCAATCCAAAAACAATCAATATCGATCAACAATATCCAAAAGCATTCAAATATCAATTTAAAACTTGCAATAAATTATCTCGCAAGAATCAAACACCCTAGCAGATGTCCGGCAAACACTTCACATGAAGTTAAACAAAGGATACAATTATCTTGTCAAAACATTTGCAATCAAACTGATCAACTGTCTAATCTCTCTAATTATCAAACTATCAACGTGATCAACATCTTGTCTTAAATAGAATCGGTACACTCGAAACCAGACAGATTGGTCTTATACGGGGTCCAAAACTTCTGAAACCAGACATTATCAAAATCACATCAAACATGTCAAAGCAAAGGCATAGTCAGTCTAACTGTTGAGTTTTGTCTATTTTTGGTTGACTCTTTTTATCAAATTGGTGAAGATCATTGCTTTTAGCTACTCAAGGATGTCCAAAAGTGACTAGAGAAGTCGTGATGGGCATGATCCTTTTCTTTGTTTGTTGTTTGTGGTTTGAACCAATGAAGTTCTAGGGCAATTACTCTAGTGGGTGTCTGTGATAGGAGAATTCAGCTTGTGAATGCCACACATACCTTGACCCCTAGTGTAATTCCCAGAATGGAGGGTTCATTCCTTATCTGTTATGTGTTTGTTTCTTTGCAATGACATATCTATACATCTTGGTTACTCATACCCTAGTGTAATAAGCTCCATTATACAATAAGGCTCAATGATGATAATGTATTGCACTACAAATAAAATAATGAAGACTTTCTCATTAAAATTTCTATTAAATCATCCATTATCACATCAAAATCTAGAATAAACAAAGATTGACTCAGTTGATTGATCATTTTATATCTATTCTACGTCTAACAACTAACAATCATTTCAAGGTCTTTAACACATATTTTGACACAAAAATAAACATCATCACATTTTCATAATCATTCCATTGCATTTAATAATATTTTCATCAACCATTATGCATCACAACATAAAGCTATATCAAAGCACTGCATCATACCACATTCATATAGAATTCATCATCACAATAAAGAAACATTATACCATGAAGATCACCATAAAATAGCTTATCAAGAGCACATAACATATATCATATAGAAATGTGTCAAAATACATCATATCTACAACATCAACATCAATATCCAATCTCTCAACCTATACTACCTCTATCAGTAGGTGTATCTCGACTAACTCCAGCCCATCTTGACAGCGCTCTAGGTGGACCCATCACTCCTCCACTGCTAGTCTATCGAGAGGTAGATCGACTCAATCTTCTCCCCATAAAATCACTAAAGCTAGGCTCCCTTTGACCCTCAAGAATATCTCTCTCATAAGCCTACCGATAATAAATAGCCTCCTGTGCAGCAACAAAATATCTATCTGTCTGGCTACAAGCCTCCGTCATCGGCCCAAATAACTAATCATGCATCCATGGTGATCTGAGTTCTCCTAATTGCCTCATCCCTCTCCCTCTATATTCGATCTCTCTTAGAAGCTATTTGATCCCTCTCTGCAGTCAACCCCTCTATCGTATGTCGATACTGATCTTTATCCTCCATCCGTTGTTACCGCAAAGTAGCGACCAAGTCATCTAAATGCCTAACCTGATCTCTCAATTCCTCCCCATCTCCTCTCTCTGCACCTACAGATTTCAAAGCTTAGAGCATCTCCACATCATAACCATCATCCCCGCCCTCATCTCTATCACTTCTTAATGAACTTGATCCTGACTCATCACTCTCATCAAAACTGCTCATGGATGCAGTCTCTCCACCAATATCAACATTATCCTCTCCACTATCCACCTGCCCTACAACCATTGCTATTAGATCTATACCTCCTCCATCCCTACCTCCTCCACCTCTACCTCCTCCACCTCTACCATATCCACCCCTATCTCCTCCATCCCTACCTCCTCCACCTCTCCCCCTAGGACCCCTGCCATGTCTAATCTGCTGAGCACCAATCAAAACTATCAGATCTGTCAAAGGTATAGGCTTGTGTTGTATCCACCATACACTATACTATATTGTGGACCCTGGATCCACTACACCAACATGCCATCCCCACAAAATAGGAGCAAGAGCATCAAACTCAACAATAGCAACATGAGGCTGCACACAAGCACCCCAATCACCAACCTCTTGAGTAGTGCAAGCAAAATAAGTTGTCACGTCTGGAATACTCTGTACTTCCCTGAACTGTCTAAGTACATGACCAAGAAGATGCATATCAATAACCCTGTGACCACCCACATCTCAACCAATAAGATATCTCTGTTGTCAAAAAAAATAAAAAATGTTGAGCATCATCAGTCCAACTAGGGCAAGAAAGATAAGGTCTCCATGAGAAATACAGTAAGATATCAATCTGATGACACTAATACAAGATGTTACCCGATGCCCTATGCCTCACACCAATAGCATACCCAAAAGCATATGTATGATCTTGCTCTTAATCCATATGTAACGCAGGATGGAAGATAGCTATGTGCTCCCAAGCCCATGTCTAGAGCAAAGTAATACCACATCCAACTAATTTCTTTTGCAAGTAAACAATCTCATTTATCTGATGATACAAAGTCGCAAGAAGACAAGTACCCCAAGAAAATACACATTTGTCAATAATCATATCATGTATGACACGTCCCCATCCAACAGGAAAACCATGGGCATGCCTATCAGGTATCAATAATCCAACAACAGTGCAAGCAAGCACAATGGTCAGATTATCATAATCAAAATCATCCCAACGGATCTCGTAACGACCACGGATATGTAGATCTTGCTCCTCACACTTGAACAAGGTACACAAAGTAGAGATACCATCATAACGATCAAAAGTAACTCATCTACCATATATCAAAATGTGTAAAATATGCCACACATCCTCAAGTGTGATAGACACCTCACTAGTCAGTAGATGAAAAGAACATGTCTCTGAATGCCATCGCTCAATCAAAACAATAATCATGGCCATGTTAGTTGTAACCTCAGGAAAATGCGTTATATAATACAATCCAACCTATCATAACAAAGTGGTATCCTCTGGATCCAACTCATGATGTTGATCAAGACCATATGGCCTTGTCTTCCTAGCAAGAAGTACTGGATAATGTGCCTGCATTTGGAAAATATAAAAATGAGTAAGCTACATCATCAAAACTGTTAGGACGCATAAATAAGAAGAAAAAAACATGCCTTTATTGTCATATGTGAAACGATATTATCAACTACAAAGTAAAATTATAAAATGCGACATACTTATGCCAAATGCGAATCAAAATTAACATATGCGACATACTTATGCCAAATGCAAATCAAAATTAACATATGTGACACGATATTATCAATTGCGAGTCAAAACTTTCATTTGCAATCTAATTTTTTCAAATGCGATTCAAAATTATCAAATGCAACATAAAATATAAAATGTGAAGTGTTTACATCAATTACGACATGATTAAATCAATTGCAACAATATTGACAGTCAATTGCGAAATTAATGACAGATGGCACACCAAAAAATGATTAATTTTTTTGCAAAATATAGACATAAACAAGTAGAAAATCATACAACTCGCCATGCCACCAGTGTTGAGAGGTCTCTGATATGACCGCACTCACTTGGATAAATGCAACATTGCTCTATGACTTGCCATTTCGCTCCAAGGAGGCCGAAAGCACTAATATCTCTAAGCCCTTCTTTCAAAACAAAACAATGCAAATGAGCTCAAATCAATACAAATCTTCATTTTATAAGCTCAAGATTAGGGTTTCTCAACATAACGCACGTGGACCCCTCCAGCTTCAATGCAGTTATAGACATAGCAAATGAGATTGAAAACATTTCAAACTTCATATTATTACTACCTAGCACATTTCTAAAAAACTGGTCTCCATTTCACATTTTCCCGACCACTTTTTCTAAGGGGGCATTATACCCTAGCATCACTGGGGCATACTGGGGCAATTTTTCTTTTCATTTTCTTTGAAACAACGTCATTTTGACATTGTCTCAAAGAGGGGCAAATGTAGAAACCTAAAAATGTCTCATTAATTCTACACTAATTATTCATTTATTTAATTAAGTAATTCTTCAATTATTTGATTAAACTAACTATTTCTTCTAATCATCACCCTTGAACACTTCTAATTATTCTATTTCTATTCTCAAATCATTTTAATCAGTTAACCATATCTCAATTATTAATTAAATATCAATTATTTAATTAATTACAACCTTTTCCTTAGTTAAATAATCCTTATTATTTAATTAATTCAATCTCCTAAGTTTAAATAATTTCATTTAAATTAATTAATTAAATTCCTCCAAATCCCCAAATTATAATTCCAATTAATTCCATCTAATTTCATCTCATTTCTCCCAAATTTGAATCTCACTTAATTTCATTTAATTTCATATTTCCAAATTCACATTTCCCCAAATCTGAATTTCGATTAATTTCATGTGCATTTCAGCATTCGAATGACCAAATTCAAATCCAAATTGAAAATGAAAATAAAATTCAATTTCAAATTCGCACAACACATGCTAAAATCATAAGTGAATGATCAAATCAGTTGTCTAATCAGTTAACTCAGTTAACTCATCAATCATCCTTTTTAACTCTCAATCACCTTTTTCTGACTAATCCATCAATTCGGTCTTCTAATCAATCAATCTAGTCAACTAGCTAATCTATTCAGTCTACTCTCCAATCAATTCAGTTCAGTACTCAATCAAATGAGTTAACAAACCAATCAATTGAGTTCACTGATCAATCTAAATCAGTTATCTATCAATCAACACTTGAGTTCAAACTCTCACCTCCTTTGTGTTGAAAATCTATAAATTCAACCTCTTTTCTCAATTCAGTCTAGAATCACATAATCATAGTCTCCAATATTGTTGTGTATCTTATGCAGGAAATCAAGTAAAATACCCATGAGCCACCTACATCAACAACAATGGAGAAGAGAAACCATGCAATTGTTGTGATTCACTCTTTGATATCTGATTATGTAATTGACGCTTATTACTACTTGAAGATAGTTCAAACTATTCTATTTGGAGTTGTAGAATGGAGGTCTACCTATCCTCTCTAGGGTTTGATGTGTGTATGTTTGTTGTAAATGGATGCCCTAGCAAAGTTAGTCATCCCACCAGTCCTGAAGTAGAAAGAAGATCTAAGTGCAATGTTGAAGCCATGAAGGCTATATTCAGTGGACTTACCGGTGATGTTTCCTCATAGGTGGATAAGTGCAGATCTACAAAAAGTCTATGGGATAGACTGAAGAAGATTTATGGAAATGAGCCATGCACTGTTGAATCAGATTGTGTAAGCATGAAGAACAACAAAGTTAGACACATGTGGAGGTATTGATAGTAGATCGGTCAACTACTGCAATTTTGATGAAGAGAAAACTCATCTCTTCATGGCACAAGAGATAGAAAGTGAAGTGCACACATCAGAGTGTGACAAGGCAGATAGATCCCACTGGCAAGATGTGTTTGGGAGTGATGATAAAGATGAAGTCAAAGTAGATCTTGAATGTGAACTGGTAAGTGCACTAGAAGAGCTGCAAAATGTTAGAAAGGAATTTAAAAGGTACAAAGATTCAACTCATGAAGAATGTAGTTGGTTGAGAATATGCCTTGAAGAATCAAATAATAAGATCTTCATATTGACATCTCAACTAGAAGAGGCAAAAGGATTGACTGGTGAGTTGAAATCAGTCTTTGATGCTAAGGAGAGAATATGTGAGGATCTCCAACTAGAAGTGGAAACAAAGGACAAAGAGTGTCAGAAGTTGAAAGAGGAAATGGAGAATCTAAGGAAAGACCTTGAGAAGTGCAAAAATGAACTCAAGGTAAGAAACCAATATGATTACAACACTAAAGCCTTGGACAAAATGTTGAATTAGTAAAAACATTCCAAGGATACCAGAGGATTAGGATATACTATCAGTGAATTCTCTACAAGCAAGTAGACCTCCCACAAAGATATTCAATTTGTCTCCTCAAATGGAAATGGAAAGGGTCAGACCTTCATGGTTATAAATTCTCCAAGAAAGAAGATTGATCTAACTACAACCAGTGAGGACATGAAGAAGAAGACCAATGCTGCAATGATGAACAATGTAGATCCAAAAGGAAAAGGGAAGTTGGGAGAAGGCAACTTCACCGAAAGCAAGAACATGAGAAGACGACATAGAAGACCTCATCTCAGTAGAAAACAAGGAAATGATACTACCCACAAGACAAAGCATGTATGGGAAAATGAGAGAATGGATGGAAGAGTTGCAAAGTATGGACAATCCAAGATTCATCCCCAAAGATGCAGAAATGGAGATACTAAACCGGTAAGATCTCCTCAAGCCAGCAAAAAAAATTGTAAGTTATGTGCCCCTCTCTCTGGTTACTGTTTTGCATGCAAAGAATATGGCCATAGGGAAGATGAATGCAAAATGAAGTCTAGGAATAGAAAATATGTTCTTCCTAGAAATAATGTCATCTGTTGGAGGTCTAATGGCTTTGGCCATAAAAGTCATAACTGCAAAAGAATGAACTTGCAGTCACATGACTACCGATGTAGTAGCTATGTTCAACATAGAAATGGATATAGAGCATATGAGAGATAAAATGTTGCATGGAACAAAAGTAGAAGAGGTTTTGTTCCTATAAGATCAAGTGGTCCACCAGTTCTAGTAGTAGGATACAATGGGATGACTAGAAGAAGATGGTATAACTGGCATGTCAAAAGGTTCCCCAATCATGAGATTGGCATGGATGTTGTGTGCTACTATAGCACTACTTCCGATTGTGATGCAGAGTCTGGAAATGAAAGGACCAATTAGTAGAAGAAGGTAAGACTTTCTCCCATGACTTAAAATGGGAAGAAGAATGAGACCAAGAAGGTATGGAGGAAGAAGTAAGAGGATGCAACCATGAACTGACACTGTGCATTCAATGTATAGGTGATATCTTCTAAGGATTAAAGGAGATGTAGTACCTTAGGGGGAGTACTTCACTGAATTTATCTTCCCCCCCCTTCACTGAAGAAGGACATATGGAAGAATAAGCTATTTTTGGTATAAAGGAAGGATATGTGTGTGTAGTGGCTGCCTTGGCTACACACCTACAAATCAATGTTGGATCACTATTGCATGTGTCAATGGATGGAGATTAAAAATTAAAATTAAATAAATAGTGACACAAAATGTCTGGAGTTACAGGAAGGTACTCTGGTAGTGATGATGGACCAGTACAGGAAACCGATATGTGCAGGGTGTTACCGACATGAATACTAACACGTACTTGCATGTTATGTAAGACAATGAGGTTGGAGATCATTGCATTATCCCTAGTAGCATGGAATGTGGAATTTATGTCTTAGGGGGTGTTGATGAAGACCTGAAAGATATGTGATGGCCTGGTTGTTGATCATGCATGCATGCATGTTTTTGGGCTAACCGGTTTAACTCTTGGCATGGTGATGACATTGTATGGCATTGTGTACATCCAGGATCATGTCATAGGTTGTGGTAGATATGATGGAGCTGAAAGATCATCAGATGATCACATATGAAAAACTCAACCAGTATAAGGTGTTGATGAGAATTCTAGGTTAGGACCTGACAGGCATTGAGGACCTAAGAAGTATGACTCGGGGGGAGATCAAGTGCTTATGAAGCATAGCTGACATGCTTGGACATGTAAGTGTACTGACTACCTAAACTACAGATAATGGAAATTTCTACATGAATACCTAGGAGAATTTCATGATTAAGGGTATCTATGTTTCATTTGGTTGGTTGTATTCATAGTACAATCACATTTGATTCTAAAGAAAATTGGGATCAAACGGGAGGTGATGCAATTTGACCGGTAGGTAAACAATATTCACTGACAGATCCTTCTACAATTGAGTGCTTTAACATTTTGTATCAGATTTACATGCCCAATTGGTGTCAATTGATGGTTGAATCCTCCATCTCAAGAGTTGTAACTTGAGAAATTGTACCAATTGGTATCAAAAGAGGAGATTCATCCAGTAAAGAGAAAAAGGCGAGAAAAATATCTAATAGTGACCAGTAAATACAAGGAGGAGAGAGACCCTGATAGTACCCTTTGCGATTGTTGTCAAAGGGGGAGAACGATTCTATAGTATACAACATACTACATGTGTGAGAATCCATGGATTATAGAAAGGGGGAGAAAGATTATGTAGTATGTCAGATACTACATGAGTTGACATCAATTCCAAAGGGGGAGATTATTGGCATTGTGTTGTCATTAATGTCAACTGGTATAGAAGGACAACCGGTATGGGAGTATTGTTGACATGAAGTCTTTAATGTCAACTAAGTGTTGCAGGTCACCGGTAAAGAAGAAGAATGTCATTCAAAGTAATGACCACTGAGGTCACAGTTGAGTCACCAGTACACAAGTTAATGTTTGACTTGTGTGGATGAAATGGATAGGTTACTGGTATAGTCTATCACTGGTAAGGAAAGGATATCAAGTGGTAAGAGTTGTGTTGATAGTGAGTTGTTGCCAACTGACAAGCTTATGACGAGTGTACAAGAAGGATGAGCAAGGTGCTTGAGTTGTTGTTTGTGACGAAGAGGCAAAATGTTACCTGAATCACATCAACACGGGAGGAGAAATATGTATAGGTAACTGGTATGTTGTGTGGATGTAGAACAATATGACTTCACTGGATAAAGATGCAGTCACCATGTGAAGAGATGACTGACAATGAATGTGCTCACACGGGATCTACCGGTGAAACTAAGGGATGCCTCAAGTAGATGAAATCAGGTATATGCACTAGACTGATAGAGAAGGCATGTTGAGTTGTCAGTATAGATGAAGAGTGATGGGTTTGTCACTTTGAAAAACTGGCTGAGATATGGTCTGGGCTGATGAAGAAGAAGGGAAAGTGGAGCAGCTACAGAGAGAGTATGCAATCGGTATGCAGATGCCTTAAGATGGAATCAGTTGAAGGTTGATGACATGGTGTCATTAGGATGACTACCAGTGAGTATGAGAACCGGTAAGGAAACAAAGAGGCTAAGTGATGTACTCCTACCTAATGAGAATGTGCATGCTATAGATAGACATGTCTAGCGATTGGTTAAGGTGTTCCACTAGCAAATAAGCAAAGTGCAGACATAAAGGGGTAACTGATAAAGTGTGAGATACCGATAGGGTTAGTGAACTGACATAAAGGAAGGACCATTTGTGTGTTGATTGTTGGTGACCAAGTCTAGCTGACACAGATCTTTGCTAAAGTGGAGATCGACATGGATTCCACGTGGAGTTGAAGTGGAAAGCTCATAGAGGTCAGTGAAGTGTCATGTAGGGATAGGTGTTTCTACAGTTGTGCATTTAATATGGAGCCCATGATTTGTGGATCAGATCAGAGGAGTGTGGTTGGAGGAAGAGTGAATGATAGAGAAAGATCAGGGAGTTGTTGGCACCTAAATTGAAGAAAGGAAATCAGATTGTAGGAGGACCCTGAGAAGGAAACAACTGAGATATTTATGGCATTTTGACAGATCCAGGTCGATATATAGGGTTGTGTTTGCTAAGTTTAGAAAATGTGTATTGGAAGACACATTAATGGAAGTGGTGTAGATAGTTGTCTTGGAGATCAGATCGAATGAAATATGATTGGATTTGATGTGCCTCATGATTAGTGGAAGAAACCCTAAGTCACCAAGTTTGAGTGTGGCTCTTGGCAGGAAAAGCTGGCAATATGTATGCAAGCCAAAGATATGGTTTGGTTCTAGTGAAGGAGAGAGTATTGTTGATGCATGTGAAAGCAAATTAGTTAAGTACTCAATGAGTATCTGAAGAGAGACTGAGTGTGTGTGAGTATGAATCAGGTTGAGAGGATCAATCGACAACCGTGAGGAACTAGTAGAGAGAGAATCAGTAGTGAACTGGATAGAAGATCCAGTAGAGAGATTTGAAGAAGTGTTAAAAAATCCATTTGTCACAATGCTAATAAATTGAAAATGATTATGTTTTGTATTCACTGAGTTGGAGCTCGGTGCAGGGGTTGTAGCTCCTTGGGTTGGTGCCCTAAAATCAGGGGTTAGTTCTCCTTGGGTTGGTGCCCTAAACATTGTAATCAGAGATTGGTTATGAGGCTAGATTGGAGCAGTAGTCTCTAGTAGCATTTCTCACCAAGGTTTTTCCCATCTTGGGTTTTCATCGTATATGTTGGTTTTATGTGATGTCCCTTGTGTGTGAATGAATTTGTGATTAGTCTCCCCACTAACTAGTAAGTCTACATTGAGTTAGATTTGATAACCAGTATACACACATAGGATAGTTAAAGGGAAAAGATTGAGAACCACTGATTCACCCCCCCCCTCTCAGTTGTGCATTGTGTCTAACACTTCATTTCTTCCTTCCTCTGCTCTTCCAAAATTTTGACTTTCTGTTCAACCTTAGCCCTGTCATGACCTTCACTTAGCAATTTTTCTATTGCTACCTTGGTCATCTTCTTCCAAATTTCTGGAGCTACCTGTTCCTTATGAACTTTAAGTCCTTTCTCTTGGGCAGTGCCAAATTTTTCTTCCTTCTCAGCTACCGGTGCCTATAATAGATGTTGTGCATAGGCATCTAGTGTGGCCCCATCTACCTCGCAGCCCATTGGTATTATCCAGATTATTCTAGGTTGTACAGCCTCCATCATACATTCATCTTTATTGACCATAAAATAAATTGTATCCTTATACTTCTCTATTATAAATTTGGGAATCTGGGACCTATTCTTCATTTTTTCTTGGAATGTCTTGAAAAATGCCCATAAGTTTTCTTTATGTGACTTGTCCCCTTGTCTATCCAAATTTTTTGCAATTTGTGTTGCTACCGGGCGGTCATAAGCCCACTAAACCTTGCCAAAACTAGGAACAATACCCAAAAAGTAAAATACCAAATAGATAATGAAGGAGCCATACCAGAAGGTATTCTATTAGGATAACCAGTGGACAACTAAGAGGGGGGGGGTAAATTAGTTGTCAATAGATTATGAAACTTTAAGCACACAAAACCTTTTATCGGAATGCATTAACCAAATACTAAAATTGTAGATATATCAATTGAGCATAAACATAAACCATAAACCAAATACCAAGAATTCACAACACATAACACCAAGATTTGTACGTGGAAAACATGGTAAAGGGAAAAACCACAGTGGGAAGCCTACCCACAGTCAGATAATACTTCTGCAGTAAGTATGTGATTACAATAAGAGGGACCTGCACATGCAGAAAGGCCAATAGCCTAGAGTGCACTGCTCGTCACACAAGAGCCTCACTGACTACAAAAGAAATCTAGACTACAATCTAGAAATAAGAATGAACTACAAGAATAGCATCTCTTATGCCTGAGTACATTTTTGGTTAAGCTCAATACCAGAGGTCTTAAACCTCTTACACAAACCCAATTCGATCACCTATGATCAACAAAAAC
Source organism: Cryptomeria japonica (assembly GCF_030272615.1). Classification (NCBI taxonomy): domain Eukaryota; kingdom Viridiplantae; phylum Streptophyta; class Pinopsida; order Cupressales; family Cupressaceae; genus Cryptomeria; species Cryptomeria japonica. The sequence goes on along the minus strand of NC_081410.1, from coordinate 243,913,799 downwards.
CTCTGCATATAATTTTAACTTTATTTGCATGCAGAAAATCCCATAACCCATGCCATATAATCTACAAAGAGATCTTACATCATATATATGCCAACCCGGGACCTAAACAATTAGTTCGGCCACCAAAAAGATAATACAATAAATCCATAACAAAAACTCACAAACCAATGACAAACCAAGTTGGCCTGAGACCGAAACAACATTATCAAATCAATAAATCCAATCGGTAACACATTGGGAGCACCCACCAACACGTTACATAAATTGGTCCATAACCTAGCAGAATAGAACCAAACCTAAAATAGGTCACCATAAGCCAAATCCAACACCACCAATCAATTGGAATATGAACATGATAACCATCAGCATCCTGAAAACCTTTTAGAAGCCACACCAACACCACTTATTAGATTCATCAAAAGATCTTCAATAAAGCTCTGTCGGTAAAACCCTTACTGGTAACCAAAAGGCTTACTAGAGAAAATGAAAGCATCTGGATCACCAAATCATGAACCAAATGAATGAGATACACATCTGAACCACATGAATAACCAATCCAAAACATTACCAACAATTGGACCATACTGGAGAATATTGGAGACAAATCTCCTGATCAACATGAAAGTCCAACCACTCTACCGGAACCTGGTAGACAACCAAAGAAGCCAGTGTTGACATCAATGACAAAAATCAATGCAACACATAATCATTTCCTCCAAATTGCTAACATATTCTTCTTGTCTTTCTTGATCTTATGCAGGTTAGTCATGAGTTCTTTCAACATTACACTTCATAAGTCGTAATGCACATCCTCCTTAACCATTTGGTGAGCAGCCAAAATATTTTTGCCGGATACAAAATTTAACCAGTTTGAATGATAAACCTTATATTCGATAATCATCACTAAAAACTTCACATCTATATCTCTGATATCATCTACTGTTAAAGAACGTCCATTAAAAGTTGCACCAGTAAGTTTATTGAGCTCTGTGTTAGACACCTTGTGCTAGGAACGCCTCCGATTTTGTGCAATCAAGTAACATTTTTAATCACTTCCTCTGTGATCTTGTACAACTGATCCAACCATAGAAACTCTATGAATGCGGCTCAAAACATATCGCACCCATTCTACCTCATCAAAAGTTGGAAAATCCATGAACTATGTAAAACCCTTCCTCTACAAGTGTGCAAATTCTATTTTGAGCTGGTTGTCGGTAATTAGGTGTTGAGTGAAAATGCAGGACAAATCATAACCTCCAAGTTCTTCGATGTCACAGTGGATATAAGCCCTAATGTCCTCAGTATGAAGAACTCCATGATAGACTTTCAAAAATGTGCCCAATGGTTCATCCAAAAGAGATTTGTATGAATTCTTCTTGAAAATGAGATAAGGGCAGTTCTTAATCTCAACCACCAAAGGAGTATCAATGCTGGATGAAGATGAAGCCATTATAACCAAACATGGAAACTAGGGTTTCTGCAACATGAAAATACCTTGAAAAGTGTCGGGAGATCAAATTGCCTTGAAATAAAGTGCTCACTCAAATCGCCTTTGAACTCTGAAATGCTCTAGAAATTCGCTTCCTCTGAATGCTCGATCGTTGTGTGAAGAAAACAACTTTAATTTTCCCTTTTATCGTCGTTAACCCTAATTATCCATTGTCATAAATGTTGTTGGTTAGGCTTGACCGGTTTACATAGTCTGCGAGTAGGTTTTGGTAAACAACTTAAATCTCTTGAGTACCCATCCACAATCAAAATTTTCTGACTACAGACCTAATCTGAGGTATTTGCATGATCTTTAATAATTTGCCTACCCCTAAGGGCGAGTGCCTTAGTTACCAGTTGTATCTGCTACCGGTGTAGGACCTGATGACTCTACCTATTGTTTTTCTTGTGGTGTATCAGATCTTCTTACCCATCTAATCTCATGCTTCTTTTTGATGTCTTCCACTTTTTCTTTTCCCTTCTCATCTGCATTTCTATTAGTTATTGGTGGGTTCTTGCTTCTGCAATATTTAGCAATATGCCCAAACTTGTTACATGCATAACCGACAATATTGTTTTTTTTCTAAATTGCCTTGTTAACCCCTTGGTTTCCTTTTGATCTGCATTGGTTAGCCATATTTCCAAATCTACTACATGCATGTCATCTTACATTTCCAAGACCAGTGAATGATGTATTATTCTAATTATTCCTATTTCTGCATTGACTAGCCATATGACCATATTTATTGCAAATAAAGCATGTACCATTGAATTTGTGAACATTAGGTTGTCTTGCTGATAATTTTTGGTTCCGATTGTCATGTTTCTTCTTCTGTCCAAATGATTGATCTTGTTGTGCAGTACCAGAGCTATCTCCTTTTTCATAACCAAGACCTCTTTTGGCATTAGCATCTCTCTGATTCTTCAGCAGTTCATCAAGTTTGGCAAAGCTGGCTTGAAATTTGTCCTTTTACTCATTTGTAGTTGTAGACACCTAAAAATGTCTCATTGATCATATACTGATTATTCGTCTAATTGATTAAATAATTCTTTAATTATTTAATTAATCTAATTAATATTATTCTTCTAAATTCATATTTCTTCATCATCTTGCTAATTATTCTATTTCTATTTCTAATCATTTAATCATTAACCCTTTTCTAAAATATTAATTATTTAATTAATTATGATTTTTTTTTTTTGATCGGTAATTTTGTGGTATATTGATTCCAAAAAAGAGATACAATCATCTGAGGCCATACCAGATTTAAACATCGGCCCAAAAAACTAACAGTCCTAACCCACTATGGGGAGCATTCAAAGCTAAAAACAGGGAAATAAGACACCAGTACTGTGCATCTCTGCACTAAAATATTACAATCATCCATAAAATATAGTTTTTTTAAAAAACCAGCAGTAGAAGTAAAGCAAAACAAATTTATAGAACCGTTGCCGCTCAGTCGGTATCACTCTGGTTCATCTGCTTCTCCTCCTCATCCACAATATCTGCTAGTGCTTTTCCTTTTGCTACTTCGGTCTTCATTTTTGGGATGCAATCCAAACTCCCAAAGTCTGGGTTTCCTTCTAGACTTGCTAAAAACTAGACCACCCGCCCTTCCTCAAATCGGTCTCACAATTCTCTCCCAACCTCCATATGCGCCACCACCTTGAGGGCTTTCAACACTTCATCTATTCTGATTAGTTTGATGCAGAGCTTCATGGCTTCCCAACCTATGCGAGCTCCCTCACGACATTGCTCCTTTATTCGGTTTTCCAGCCCTCGAACAAAGGGTAATATCTCCTCCTCCACCTCTCCCTCCCGAATGTGGATTCCTGTCTGAGGGACAACCCACTCCAAAATGAAGTCAAGGTTGTTGAGATAGGCCCCATCAATCAACTTTGTCATCGTGAGCTTTATTTTCTCCACCTCTGGTTCAAATTTGCATGCCCAGGCCATAATCAAGGAGTAAACCTCCATATTTGTCCTGTACCAGAAGTGAATGTGTGACAACTCCTCCCCCAACATTAGATGTGCTAGACTCCACAATTTCTCTTCTTTATATTTGAAGAGTCCCTACATTCTTTTATCCGACACCATCCCTAGAAAAGGAACCAATTTCTTCTCGGTTCTCAGAGTAAAATTTACCTCCATTGAACCTACACAAATATGTTATCTCCAGACACTACAATGAAAATGACATAGAAATTCTCATTAATCAACTTATTTGATAATACTTCGCTCACAAACCAAAATAGTAATTCCTCCGCCGTCGTTTACGATGGGTCATAAATGCATAATCAATGAAGTAAAAGGAAAGAGATTTCACATCAAATTGGCTTCCCTCCGCCATCATCTCGAACAGATACTTTGCTCTAGGTAATTGCCTCATTAATTGCAGTGCATTTGAGAGGGTGTACTTGTCATTACAAGCTGCCTTGAGTGCATATTGATTATTTCATGCTTCTAGGACTGCATTAAATCCACTTCCACACTCTGTCATCTCCCTTCCACCACTTGGCCATTTGGCTTGTCATGTCACATCCGATGTTGGAGAGAAGGTCCGCCACTGCATTGGCACCTCGTCTTATCTGGGAGACCCAAAACTCCTCAAAGAGGTTGAGTTTTTCTCGAATGATCTCCACCCAATGGGATAATTTCCATGATGGGGTATTGCCCTTTGCAATTGCATTGATGATCACTTGGGAATCTCCTTCTAGGTGCAACTTTGGGATTTTCATGTTTATAACCAATTCAATTGCCATAAGCATCGTCTGTACCTCTGCTTCATTATTTGTTCCATCCTGCAGTTGTCATGCACCCTTGAAAAGGATGACCCCTTTATCATCTCTTGCAACTACTCCCACTCCTGAGGTTCCCGGGTTTCCCCTAGATGCCCCATCAAAGTTTATTTGTATCCATTCCTTGCTTGGCGGTTCCCATTTAACCTCCTCTTTTTCTAAAGGGGGATTAATCCACAAGGACCCATTAACGGGTTAATTAATTATGATTTTAATCCTTTAATTTGAATAATATTTATTATTTAATTAAATTCAATTTTTAAATAATTAAATAATTTCTTTAAATTATTTAATTAACTAATTAATTCTTCTAATTTCATTTAATTAACAAATTAATTCTTCTAATTTCATTATTTCTTGTAAATTCATCTAATTCAAATACATGTGCATGATTTAAAAAATCAAATTGAATTTCAAAGTCAAGTTCTAAACATATTCAAATAACAAATTGAATTTGAAATAAATTCAACATTTGAATTAAATCTCATGCACAAATTAAATTAAAAATCAAATTCAAAGGGCAAGCACATGCTAAAGATAATTAATTCAATTAATTAATTAATTAAATCGTTATCTTTCCAATCCCTATTTCTATCTTCCACTTTGTTTTTTTCTAAAAAGCTTTCAATCAGTTTACTATTCAATCTATTTTAATTGATCATTTCAATTAATTGATTAATTACATAATTTTCTTTAATTCTCTCCAATCATTCTTTTTCATCTTTCAAACAACTTTTTTCTAAATCAGTTAACTCAATTAACTATTCAATCTATTCTGTTCCACCTCCAAATCAGCAGTTCAACTATCAATCAGCATGTGAGTTCACATGAGTTCCACCTCTTGATCAATTTGTTCCACCTCTCAATTAATCCTCTCCAAAAATCTATAAATTGAGCATTCAATCTTGATTTTCAACAATCACGAACTTTGAATCTTTGTGTCAATTGCAAGTTGTCAGCACAATATCTCAGAGCCATCATACCACAAAGAAGAGAAGAACAATGGAAGCCATATGCAATCATGGAATAGGGAGCTTTTAATTAAATATTTTATATTCCTATTACTTCTTTTGTATTATTTCATTGGTTTATGTTTGAATTGCTTGAATAGTTAAGGAATTCATGATTTTCCTTATTTCGTGTTTAGCAATGATGATTTTAAGCATACACATTTTGGTGAACCTGACGTGAAACAACAACTAATTAACCCTCTGTGTTTTATGTGTGATTTTTTGCATATAGTACGGATTTTCATATTTTTTTTAGGTTTCGTACAGATTTCAAAGGTAGATTTAGTCATCATGCAATCGAGTATACAAAATCACACAATCGTATAGACAAATTTACGCAATTGACTAGACAAGGTGACGCATTCATGTAGACCCCATCACGTAGTCATGTAGATAAAATCATGCATTCATTAGATCTATTTAGGTGTTCTATTTATTTTGTGTTTCTGATTTTACGTCCTCTATTCTATCTTAATTCTGTATTAAATTATGTGAATTTAAAGGTTGTTTATCCTTATATGATGCTTTTAATGTAACATCTTATGGCAAATAAGGTAAAATTTAATATTTCAAGAACAACAGAACAAAGGAGGCCAGCCAGATGCTATCAACGAATTCTAAGGGCAAAAAAGAGGATACAAGATCTAGAGGACCAATTAGCCATTGACAGATACAACCGTCTAGTTCTCTCATACAGAGTGAAATATGATTTTCTTAATATAGAATGGTTGATGAGAGATCTGACTAGGTCCTCACAGTCTGTTTTGCAGGTTTCTGATTAAATTTATGCTTTTTAAAAAAAATTTGTTTTGTCTGTTTGTTTGTCACGCATTCACCCTATTATTTTCACGCATTCACTTTGTCATTTTACCGCAATCGACCTATCAAAATTATGCAATTGTATAAACATCATCACACAATCGGCTAGGTAGGATCACACATTCACGTAGTTATAATAACGCATTCGTTTAATAGATAGTTTGGTTTTCTATTTTCAATGTTTTTCTTTTGTTATTGATTCCTTATCTGCAACATATGGTGAAATCATAGAGAAGGCCGGATCATTACAGAGCATTTTAGAAACCAATAACAATTTGATTGCAGGGTCATTTTGGCATTAAATCACTTTTGGGATTTTGGTTAAAATTAACATGCATACTTTCACACTTCAATTTGGTGCTTAAAACAAATCTGGTTAAAATGGACATGCATGCTTTCACACTTCAATTTGGTGCTTAAAACAAATCTGGTTAAAATTGACATGCATGTTGTAGACGTATAAAAGTGACCATATTCCTAAATGAATATTTAATGTTCATTTTATTCTCATTTTTCTATTTAGTTAAATCTAATTTAATTAAATCACCCACATTCTTCTATTTAATTAAATAAATTATTCAATTTATTTATTTAAATTCACTTAAGCCCTTTATATCATTTAATTGAATAAATTATTTTATTTAATTAAATCCCTTCTCTCTACTTTTTAATTAAATTTGTATTTAATTAAATAGTTCACCCCAATTAAATAAATCTAATTTATTTAAATCCCCAACTTGCAACCAAATTGAAATAAAGCAATTTATTTTAATTAAATCCTATTATTCCTCACCCACTTGCATTTTCCTACATCTCCCACTTGCCTCCTAAACCCCCTTTCTAAATTCTTCTAGAACCCATCTAATCTTAATCAATAAACTTAACCCATCAATTATCCCCTTTCCCTAAATTTGAGGAGGTCACTTCTCAAATTTGGAGTAAAATCTTCAAAAGGCATTAAAGCCTTTATGCCTTCAACAAGCTAACTTGTTGAAAACCCCCAAATTTGGAAGGATTCTTACAAATTTGTCCCCAAAGTCTTCAAACCATTAATGGTTAACTAACCCTTAGTGGCATGGTTAGAGACTATTTGCCTAACTCAACCCTCATCTAACCCAGGGGTCTCATCAAGCATTCATTGTTTTGACCATGGTTATCCCTTAACCTTTGCACAAGAGTTTATCCTTTGGGTAAAATCTTTATCCAATGGATAACCTTAACCTAACCTTAACCTTTACCCTCTAAGGTAACCATGAGGTCTTCTCAAGCATTTAATGCTTCTTACCTCTCCTGTCAAGTAGTCTTATGTTGACAATTGTCACCATTTCATTGGTGAGAATTGAAAACATGGATTGATAGCTTTCAATCCTGACCCTTGATTAGATCCTTCAATCCTGACCATCCATTGCCCTATTTCTTCTATAAATACAGCCCTCATTCCTCCATTTTAACAATCCAAGTCTTTAGCATCATACTTATACTTAATTTTAACAAGCATTTAGTCTCTCTTTGCAATAGAAATTAATCTAATAAGCATTTTAGAGCATTTCTATTATCATTAGCTTAAATCATATAACTAGTATATCATGTTAGGATAGTATTTTTACTAACCTTGTCATCTTATCATCTAGTTTAGTTCATTTACTAAAATCATGCATAAATAGGATGCATTCATATTAAATACGATCAAAAGCATCCCTCATTCTTGCATTCGTCATCCCTACGTCACTTTTCTCAGTGATCTGAGAGAAAAGGCATTGGCTTGAGGGACCTTGTGAGATAGAGAACCATGGAACACTCCTTGGGAAGTTGAGCCATTCCTCATGGCTCCATAACTTGCACCAAGAGTCTCATGGGTGTGTGTGCAAGTCCTTGAAATATTTTCATATTTTGGATTTCACCGAACCGCTTTTCCCACATACATTTCTGGTGCCCACCGTGGGGCATAGCCCCATTAATCAAATTAGTTTTTGAATCTGACCACTTTTGCAGGTACGCGAGAAACAAGAATCGGTGCGTAGGGAACGTTTCTTAGCGCATCTGGTTAACATTCCAGTACATCTGGTATACTGTTCGGTGCATGGGACTCATATCCTAGCGCATGGAGACCCTCACTTAGCGCATAGCATTCTTAAAAATTTTCCTGTAGGTTTCAGTGCGCAAACTTAAGAGTATAGCACATTTGGAAAATAGCTCAGCGCATCGTGTCTGTCTGATAATGCATCCAGGTAATTCTGTAGCACATACAGTATTTTGTGTAGCACATCACAGATAGAAGACAAAATTTAGTTTGTAACCAAGAGCTGAATTACACTTGTGAAAGTCCACAAAGCCAGTGTTTTTCTAACTGCTTTAATTATTATTTTGCAGGATTTCTAACAGTTTCTTGTAGGTTTGGGAGCCCATTTTTATTTTAAGTTAGGATTTAAAATAGTTTAAATTTTTTTACTAACTTAGCTAAGTTAGTTAAAAGTTTGAAGTCTTTTAATTCTTGTTTAAAGGCTAAAATTGAACTCACATCTCATTTGGGTACCTAAAAATAACCACAATCAAAAATCTTTCTTGCTTTCATAGGAGAAAAACTTTCCTTTTTGGTTATTAAAAAGAACAAGACAATCTTTCATTTTGCAAAAAGCTTTAAAAACAACCTCACCATCCTTTTGTGTTTAAAAGGATCAACTTCCAATTTTTGAAAGGTAAAAGAACCACATTTGTCTAAATTTTGTTTTCAAGTTAAAGAGGGAAGTTCTTCCCCTTTTGTCAATTTCTTTTGTTGACCAGGTTCCTTTACTAGCTCAGATAATCACTGATTTGATGGGATAAAATGAACACCATGTTTTTGTGGAGCAACATCTCCATATAGATTTTACCACATCATTGCAATAAAAGGTTAAAAAGAACACTTGTGTGCTTTGATTCGAAAGTGGAAGGAATATGCTCTCCCCTTAACTGGGTGATCAAAAAGCCAGACCACTATTACGCTTTCAGTGTTTAAGCATTAAAACATTTAGTAGGCTTGCCCTCCCGAGTAGTTGAAAAACTCTTAAAGCCATTTTTTGGCCGGTGTGAGGGGAACGACCTAAGTGAGGAACAACTTTGACACCAAGTGTTCCAACCCACTATAATCAAAAGTGGAAAGTGATGAAAGTCCTTTTCAATGGTTGCACGCAACAATTAGCCTTCCCCCAGTATCTTTATGATGTGTAAAGCCTTTGTTCTAGAGGTTGGGAAGCCTCCCGAGGGAGTTTATCACTGACGACTGAACAGGAAGCCTGATTATGAACTTTAGCACTAGAAACTTTGAGCTGAGTCAATATCCAAACATTTGCAGTATCATAGTGCAAGGGTGGGAAAGAATCCGCCCCCAATATTACTCACCATATATCTCCCAAGATAACTACTCAACTATGAAGCAATTCACTTTGAGTTAATTTCTGGCAAAAGGCAAAAAAACGGGTGCCCCCTAGGGGGTGACAAGGTTGTTTGAGCTGACGAAGTATCGAGACTAGTGAGCTATGGTATTGTCGATAACCTTTGAATAAAGAGTCTGTTTGATTTTTATTTTCTGTATCCAAACCTGTTGAAACATTAGGGATTTGAACACATCCTCGCAGAACATACACTCATTGTTTAGACTAGGCAAAATGGTTATCTCTTTTGTAATGTGCTTTCATTTTTTACTTCAAAAAATCATCCATCATCATTAAAACAAAGTTGAAAATCATAGAAAGCCACCAAGGCAAAACTATCAGGGCAGTTTAGCGCATAAGAGCAACATCTTAGCGCTTTGGAACCACAGTTTAGCACAGATAAGCTTCAACATAGCACATTTATTCTAAATTTTAGCGCGTAAGTAGTCCAAAACATAAATAGTTTTAACCTTAATGCTTTTTGAGAACAGTCTAGTGCGTAGAAGCAACAACTTAGTGCATTGAGACCAAACATTAGCGTGTTGAAGTCAACAGTTAGTGCATTAGAAGCCCATATTAGCACATAAACCTTTCAAAGCAAAAGAAACTCAAACAATCTAGTTAGCGCGTCACAGAGGTAGCTTACCGCGTGGAGTCCTTTCTCTAGCGTGTTGAGAAAATTCAGTAGTGCATCGGGTTTCTGGCTTAGCGCGTAGCAAAAACTGAGAAAACAGGGGGCAAAACAAAAGCTCTTTTAAAAAAATCTAAAAACAGTTTAGAAAGCCTTCTTTCCTCATCTTGAACTCTATCAAACAAAATTCAAAATCAAAGTATCAAAACTACTCCAAAGGCAAGTTTTTCATAAAATGAAGTTGTCCAAATCCAAAAACTAGTCAAGAGATAAAGCACATCTCTCCTATCAAAATCAGGAAACACCATCGCATGTATCAAAAGGTCCTTCAATCAAACATATTTTTATCCAAAAACATACTTGTTTTAAACTCCAAGTTGTCAAATCGAGTTTCCATATCAGGAAAGCTCTTATTCCATATCATTTGATGCGCTTTGTCATGAGGGGGCATATAAACCTTCATTTGATAAAGTAAAACTTAAGTTTCCAAACAAGATATCTTGAATCCAAAACAAATCAAAGGAAACCATTGATAAATTATGCATGACTAATCCTCATATTCTGAGAAGAAAGAGTATTTATCATAACACTAAGTTGAGGAAACAACAACCCAGTTCTCTGAAACTTTCCAAATGGAATAAATTTTTATACATCAATCACCAACTCTTCAAATCTCATCGAACATTCCTCCATCATATGCGCTTGTATCTTCAAGACAAAACAAACGAATTTGACAAGGAACCATTGAGGAGTAGAGAATTCTGTCAAAAATCAGCATTTAGTCAACGCCTAAATCAAGGAGGAAAGATCAATCTGGATTTCTTCCCCGAAGTGTGCATCACTTACAATATACCTCGATTTGAACCACCAACCCCTGAGCAAAACATTGAAGAGGATTTCATTCCCTTTGTCATAGAAATTTTCTATTAGATGCCCGTTGTTACTCGATCTCAACAAAACAAACAAAGCAAAACACAACCAGAGTCCAACATGGGTCAAAGATTATCAAATCCTTTCAAATATCCAAATCTAGAAGACACAAAAATTTCTGAGGAACTTCTCCAAGAGTGTCAAGAAAGCGCTTCATTTCAAAAACTCATGGAAAATGACAAAGAAAAATACCTACTCATGCTCACAAGTAAAGGAGTTAAACTCCCTAAAGACTTCGATACTGACATGTTTAGAACAAGGTCTCAACATTATGCTTATCAAGAATGACAAAGAGAGGAGGAAGCACGTGACCATGAGCAAAACATACTTGAGCAAAACATACCTGAGCAAAACTTACCTAAGCATAATTTACCCGAGCAAAACATCCCTGAGAAAAACATACCGCTACACACGTCATTCCAAACTAGAAAAAATGCAAGGGAAGAACTCTTCCCTCGGCAAAGTAATGCACCCTTGGTTGCTCTTACACAACAAATACAAATGCTACAAAAATAGATGCAAGACATGCAACAAGGATCAACAGTATGGTATTCCTTGAATGAAATTTGTCCTTATCCTTTTGACAGGAGGTTAAACATGGTACCTTTTCCCCCAAATTTAGACATTCCCAAATTTGACAAATATGATGGGAAAAGAAATCCCTGCGATCATGTCCGGGAATTTTGCACCATGAGCCTAGAATTTGCCCATGATGACACTTATTTAATGAGATTATTCCCAAGAAGCTTGGGAGGACAAATGATGGAATGGTAATCCAAAATCACACCTCCTGTCAGATCCTTTGATGAGTTAGTCAACAAATTCATAACTCAATATTCCTACAACATTCAACATGCCATCACCATGCTAGATGTCTGCAATACCAAACAAAATAACAACAAAACATTCATGGTGTTCCTTCAATGTTGGCGATGAATGGTCTCAAGGTATCCTCGAGATGTGCCTGAGAAGGAAAAGATGGAAATTTTCATTGAAAATTTAAATAGTGAGATGAGTTACAGACTCAAACTCCAATGCATACCATCTTTTGCTAAATTGGTTGAGAATGGCATCCAAGTAGAAGAGGCATGTTCAAAAAGGGAACATTGAAATTTTTCAAAGAAGGGACGAATTCATCCAACTCTCATTACAATAACCAAAACAACAACAACTTAGACAAATCCAGGTTCTAGACCCGAAACAAAAACATTGGAAATGAAGGAGGAAATGATCCTAATGATACAAAGTCCAAACAACCAGTGTTAGCTTTATCAGGTAATCCTCAGGCTACCAAAAATCAAAAGGGTGCTAACCAAGGTACTTATGCACCAAATAACAATCAAGATCATCTTAACAACACCAACAATACCCAAGACAATAACACCAATCAAGGACCTAATACAAACTCACGAGGTAATACCAACAACTTTCCAAAACACGTCTAAACAAGATTAGGGCAATCATTGGAGTCAGCACTCAGAGAACTCTTGGCAAACAAAATTATCTCCTTACTAGAAATCAACAACTTTGAACCACAAATCAAACCACCCTGGTGGAATGACTCATACTTTTATGATTTTCATCGAAACAAAGGCCATCAAACAAATGATTGCATGAGACTAAAAAACATTGTTCAAGACATGATTGATAGAGGTGATTTAATAGTCGATGGTCTCAAGACAAATGGTGACCATGGTGCCTTTAAGAATCCTCTTCCCAACTACAACAAGGATGGAGCTTCAACCTCAAATGATACACGTGGAGCTCATATCAATCACATATACAATAACACCATCAATCATATATCAGCTAAGAACAATCAAGTAAACATCATTACAATCAAATACAAGCGTGAACATGAATCCGTCAATGTAGCCACCACAGCTCAAAAATATGTCTTGAAGGGACATACGTCAACAACAAACACCATACCCAAAATTCAATATGATCTAGTAGGTCAACTGCACAAAACTCCTGCTCAAATATCTAAACTGGAGTTGTTGAAACTTTTGCCAAAACACAAAGACATATTGGAACAAGCACTATTGGAAACAAATGTACCTCAAGATCTGGATGCTAACAAATTCCAAGCCATGGTGGCTCACATGATAGGGCCTCATAACCTTACCTTTTCAGAGCATGATAATATCTCATTAATCCATCCTCATAATACTCCGCTCCATATTAAAGTCTTGATCTACAAGCATCATGTCAAAAGAGTATTAATAGATGGAGGAGCTGGACTCAATGTCTGTACCTTCAAACTTATCCGTGCATTAGGCTTCTCTAAGCAATCTATTGATCCACGCAAAAAGATCACTATCAAAGCGTATGATGATGAAAAAAGATCATCCAAAGGAACAGTAATGTTGCCAATTAAGGTAGGACCAATACAAAAGGACACTTTGTACCAGGTCTTAGACATAGACCTCACATATAATATCTTATTGGGTGGACCTTGGATACATGAAATGCAAGCAGTACCTTCTACTTATCACTAGGGTGTTAAGTTCCCCTACAATGGACAGGAGATTTCTATATCAGCAGATCATAACCCTTTTCAAAATTGTAATTATATGGGGGAAGCCCAAGATAGTTTGGTTCCACATAATAGAGAAAAACAAAGTTCCTCAGCACCAAATCTCCAGCAAGAAAAGTCTAAACCACTATCTATGGATTTCAAGCAGAAAATGAAAATTAAAGAGCAAGGCATGGGAGAATACTCTTTGGAACCCTTGTGTTTGGCCAACTTACCAGCATCACCTAAATCTCATGGGTTACCATCAATATCAACACATCAAGCAACACAGCCCATCACCAAGTTTGATGGAAAGTTTATCCAACTAGGCACACTAGCACTTGAATCAGAGGAAAAGGACATCCTTAGTTGGCTATACAAGGATGAGGAAGAAGATAGAGCAGCTACTATGGAAGTAGCTATACCAACACACCTATATGGAAAAGGCTACTTGATCATGCAAAAAATGGGATACAATGGCAAAGGACCTATTGGTAAGCGTCAAGAAGGCGTCACAGAACCATTAGATCCTCCTTCACAATTTTGTAAAAAAAAAATAGGATTGGGATATGAACACACTCTACTACCAAGAAAGACACCGAGCAAATACCAAAAACCTTAGTGGAAGGCAAAGAAGAAATGCAAGGAGGACTCATGGAAGGAGGCACTATTTGAATCAATAGAAACAATACGCAAGGAACGTGAATACTAGGAAAAAAAGAAACATCAAGAGAAATCAGTCAATCAAAAGATAGAAGCACCTTGTGCAGAAGTACATCATATTCAAGAACCAATTTCAAACAAATAAGAATCCCTCCCTGATCACATCATTAGTCCCCGGGGAGAGACAATATATGAGAAAATGCAAAGAGTAGAAGTAGGATCTGATACAGAACTAGAGAAAACTACCAGGCTCGTATCAATCATCAAAGACTTGTTTTCACCCTACAACATACTAGTCCACAACACTGCCGGAATTTGGGATAATACCTCTGAGACTGATTCAAATGAATATGAATGGGGCAGTTGTTCCAATGTTACTAAAGATATTGCTGCAAATGACAGTCATACACCCATTTCTCAAGAAGAACAAGGCACAGAGCCTAGACTACTTGAATTTGGTCCACAAAATATCTATGACGCCAAGGAAAACGAGCAACGACATTACAAGCAAGTTTACATGGAAGATGATACCATCGAAGACATCGACAAAATCATTAACTTATTTAATATCTTGGCCAACCATGATGATATCTCCATCCTGACACTTACAACAGCTGAACTTGACCCACCCAATGACTCTTTACCACTTATCTTTCCTAACCTCATAGACTGGGATGAACCTGAAAATCATGACATACCAATTTTACCAAATGATGATTCCATTATCCATTAATTATGTATCGTTAACCCAAAAATAGACTCTACCAGTAAACAAAGTAATGACATCTGCAATCAGGGGAGTTGCAAGTCTCTTAGTTGCAAAAATGAACGAAATAAAGGATCTACTGTTGAAAACCAGTCAATGGCAGCAATAGTCACAAAAAAGTAAAAATAAAGGACGCATCCATGGGTGAAAACCTTTTTAAGGCACCTAAAGATGGGAGACTTGACACTCTTCCTAGACATTATCAAGAGTGATCACCCATATTGATTGAGCCTACTCAATCAATCAACATTGGTACAACAAAAGCAGCCAAAAACATACATCTAGCAGAATATCTGACAGAGGAAGAAAGATCAGAGTTTATCCAATTTTTCAAAGCAAAGTAGATCAATTTTGCTTGGTCATATGCAGATATGCCCGGGATTGATCCACAGTTAATTATGCATCACTTGTCCATTTCTCTATGAGCCAAGCCAGTTAAGAAAAAACTAAGAAAAATGAATACACATGTAGCACTCATGGTCAAAGTTGAGCTGAAGAAACTATTAGACATCAGATTTATTTGACCTATCGACTCGGCTGAATGTATTTCCAACATTGTGCCAGTTTCAAAACCAGATGGCAGCATCAGGATATGCACCGATTTTAGAGATGTCAACAAAGCTTGTCCAAAGGATGACTTTCCTTTGCCCAGTATTGACATAATTGTAGACCTCACGGTAGGCCATGCAATGCTATCACTAATGGATGGTTTTTGGTCTATAATCAAATCAAGATAGCCCCAGAGGATCAAGATAAAACAACATTTACCTATCTTTGGGGAACACACTATTGGAATGTCATGCCATTTGGCTTAAAGAATGTTGGGGCAACATATCAATGTGCAATGACAACAATATTTCATGACATGATGCATACCTTCATGGAGGACTATGTGGATGATTTACTAGCTAAATCATTTACCTGAGCAGAACATCTCAGCATCTTAGAAAATATTTTTGACAAATTGGAAAAATTTCAATTCAGGCTCAACCCTAAGAAGTGTGTCTTTGGGGTTACATCAGGCAAGTTATTAGGCTACATAGTCTCAAAATAGGGCATTGAAGTAGATCCAGCAAAGGTACAAGCCATAATGGAGATGCCACCACCTAAGAACATTAGTCAACTCAGATCCTTGCAAGGACGGCTCTAGTCAATTAGGCATTTCATCGCTCAACTAGCAGATAAAATTCTACCATTCAATCATTTGCTACATAAGAATGTACCATTCACATGGGAAGCCAAATGCACAAAATCATTCTACCAAATCAAGCAATATCTAATGGACCTGCGAGTTCTAGTACCACCAATAGCAGGGAAGCCACTTATTCTATACATATCAACAATAGACATATCACTGGGGGTACTATTAGCACAGGAAAATCAAGAAGGAAAGGAATGAGCTATCTATTACATTAGTAGAACTTTGAATGGATATGAGCTCAATTATACATTCATTGAGAAGGCTTGCCTAACAGTGGTATTTGCTTCTCAAAAGTTTCGACACTACATGCTAGCACATACAATCAAGCTCATAGCAAAGATTGATCCTCTAAAATATTTACTCAGCAAAGCATCTCTCACTGGCAAATTGGATAAATGGGTAATGATTCTCAGCAAATTTGATATCCACTACACAGAGCGATGAGCTATCAAAGGACAAGTGATTACAGATCAGTTGGCAAATAAGAGACATGACTATTCCTAACAACCATAGGGATTGGTTAGAAAAAATGATGAGGGAAGTGATAACCATGAGGGAATAATTATCAGGCCAACAATCTTTTTCTTGTGAGACCATTCAAATAGGTCAACATTCATTCTTCAATAAAATTGCTCCTACTTCAGTTCAACCAACATCAGAGTCATGTCAACCTTCTTTTTCTTTCAACCTAACATATCAATCATACCAATCATATCAACCCAATATTCAAACCCCTTTCAACCAAAGTCCAAACAAATCATATATATCCACCATTTCATCATTCAACAATGCAAGTCCAATAACCAATACAACAAACAACACAATTCTCAACACCGCAAATTGGGCAAGCAAGTCAACTACTACCAAAGTCACACACAATTACACAATCAATTTTGCCTTCAGTCATATCACTTGTCCGTGAATATCCTCCTATGGCTTCAAATACACCACCAAAGGTGTCCCAAATGAGTGCAAGTGTATTTACAAACATGTCACCCTTTGGACATCAATCGAACATGGTCAATGTGTCACGTCCTATCATGCAACAAGGTCATCTTCCCATGTCTATCAATGTCTCTTCCCATCAAGACTTTACACCTCAAGTAGCCTCCATATCTTCCACCATTTCCTCATACCCTGAAGTCACACAAGAGAAGTCCACACTATCTTTATCCAATAACGCAACCTCCCAAGGGATATCCATAATAAAAATCCAATCTAATCCAAGTCATGATGCTATTCCTTTCCACACTTCAAAAATTCAAGATCCAATGCCATCATATATTTTATTTCCAAGAAAACCCACTTCAAAGACTCTCATTCAAAATCCTTTCTCATTAAGCCAATGTGTTGAAACATTCCAAGAATCTACCATGCATATCATAACTCCTTCCCCATGTCAAAAGGATGATCCAAAATCAGAAGAAATGAGTCTTGAAACAAATAAAGATCAAGAATAAACCCTTCCATCCTACCCAATTTTTGACCAAGATCCCACCGACCAAGAATCTTATGATGATCCCCTTGTTGTTTTATATTCCATTCATAATGATACCCATTCATCTTAAGAACAAAGTTTCCTTTCAAGTCCCATCCAACATCCACCTCCTAAGCAAGATCAAGATATCCCTTCCATCCTTCCTAATAACCCCTTTCCAAGTCAAGATCAAATTATTCCTTCACCTTCATGTCCTCAGCAAGATCCCATTATTTCTCCATATCTTGATCAAGACCCCTCCATTCCTTCATCTCCATGTCATAATCTTCCATGTTTCTCACAAGATTCCCTCTCAAATGAACTTACCATTTCTCCTAGTCCCCCTCATGATCCCAATCCCTCTACACGAGTTTTTCATGAACCCCTTATCTATGAAATTGCCAATCCTGATCATACTATAGAGAACAACTTGCCAGCAATTGTATGTGCATCATCATCAAATGCCAATGTAGTGACAAAAGCAAGCATAATAGTAGCTAATGAGATTAAAACTTGGTTGGCTTCATCATCCACTTCAAGTGCATCAATAGAAATAGGCATAACACCCGCTCATGTCACAACTTCATAACCAAAATCTATTTGCCTCATACACCCACACTTGATAGATTGGGGGCAAGAGGATCTACCATAGTTGGATTGCTTTGAAAATGATAAGGCTATAGCTGAATTCATGGATGCTAGAGATAGATTTCCCTCTAATGATCCACAAAATCCAAAAACTAAGGAAATCGACATTGGAGATGTTGAACATTTACACTTAGCTAAGTCCTTATATCCTATTGGAAAAGGCATCTTCATACAACTCTTCAAACAAAGACCAATGAATTACCTACACAAAACTTCCTAACTCTATGAACAACATGCAACTTAAACGATATTATATCTAAGGGTTGGGTTAGTTTGTGTTTTACTTTCCACATTGCATATTATTTTATTCAAAGAACTACATCACATATAGTCTTTTTCAAATGCATTGCATTTGCAAAAAAATTGCATTGGCATATATCAACATCAATAAAACAAGGCAATTGTCCAACTTTATCATTTTTTTACATTCTTAGATATTCAGACACGAAGTATTTGAGGTCCTAAGGTCATTCATTTTCAACATTACCTCATGACAACACTTTACTTATGGCTGGGTAGTGATTTTACTATTTGAGACTTGTTAACCCAAAATCTATCAATTGCTATATCTCAAACACATTAACAAAATCTTTAATTCATTCTAGACACCTAGTTGATCATATGACTAGTGAAAAATCTAAAATTCTACTTTAGCGTTGTTGTAATTACCACACCCAAGTAGGTTTCATTACTTACAAGTCAAGGCAAGAAAATAAAAAAGAAAAAGTGTTATGAAGAATATACATCTCAAGGCAAAAGAGCAATGATATATAACTAAAATTTCAAGCATACAAAGTGCAACAAAAATCTTGACTATGGGAACATACTAGTAACTCTAGGGGCTATGAACACCTATTGGAAATGGAGTAATATTTGATAAATTGTAGTCTATAACCTCATCGGAGCTCTAAAATCTTGCTGGCAGTGAGGCTCTATTCGGGATTCTTTTGAAGTTAGAATAATCCACGTAGCTAGTCATAAAGAATTCTAAAGATCTTTAGTGAACACAAGAGAAGGAATTAACTCATTTGCACACACATTGGCAAAAGAAGTTCAAAAGTTTCAAGAACCAATGGGGAAGTTTTTAGCGTCTCTATTTGTAAATCCTAGTCACTAAGTGTGTTAAATTAGATGTTCCAAGGGACCTTAAGGATCGATTGACCGCTTATCTATGAAATATTTTGTACCTTCAATTCAATTGGTGCATTACAAAATGCTAAACAAACATAGTCATCCTTGGAAATGCATCTTCATCATGCATATCGCATTAACATAGGTCATTTAAAAACATCATTATCTCCCCATGCATACTATAGATCATCATGTCATATAGGTCTACATACTAGGGGCATAGCTAAAAAAATCCTAAAAATCAAATAAAGTCCTAAAAAAAACCTTAAAAACATTGGAAAAACACAAAAATCCTAAAAAAAAAAAAGTCTTGAAAAAAAATACCAAAAACATTCAGATAAAGTCTTGCAAAATACCCAAAACATTCAAAAACGATCCTAAAAAAATCAATAAAAAACATCCATATATGATTCTGAAAAAATTAATAAAAAGCATTCAAATATTAATCCACAAAATCAAAAAAAATCAAAAAAGCTCTTAGAAAAGAACTAACAATCAAAAAACTTGCAATAACATGTCTCACAAGAATCAAATACCCTAGCAGATATCCAGCAAATGCTTCGCACGAAGTTAACAAAGGATATAACTATCTAGTCAAACATCTGCAATCAATTGATCAAACTGTTTTATCAATCATATCATATCCATATCAAGTGATCATTATCTTGTCTTAAACAGAAGAGGATACACTTGAAATCAGATAGGTCAGTCTTAAACAGGGTCCGCAACTTTTTGAGATCAAACATTATCAACTATCACATCAAACAATCAAAACGAATACATAGATTAGTATGGCTACTAGATTTTGTCCTACTTAGTTTTTATCTTTTATCATTTGGTGACAGTTCATGTTCCTATGCTACTCAAGGATGTCCACAAGTAACTAGAGGAGCCGGGATGGTCATGATGTTTTTCTTTGTTTTTTTGTTTGTGGTGTGGACCAATTAAGTTCTGGGGCAATAGTTCCAGTGGGTGTCTGTGTTGGTATGTTCATTCGACTAATATCCTATGTAAAAGTCAAAGATATTTATGCTTGTGACTATCCCACATACCTCGACCCCTGGCATTATTCCCAGAATGGAGGGTTCACTCCTTGTCAGCTACGTGTTTGTTTCTTCAATGAGATATCTTTACATCTTGGTTCCTTATACCCTGATGTGCAAAACTTCATTGTTACATAATAAGGCTCGGTGATGAATATATATTGTGCTATGAATAAAGGCACAAAATTTTGCGAAAACCATCATCTTCATTTTCATTCTATCATTGTCAATCTATCATCTCATATCAATCATTCTCAATTACTTCTAATTCATTCTATTTCATTGTAAGGTTCATTATCTCATATTCTATCTCAATATTATCTTCACATTACCTATCTCTATCTCTAATCAACTAGCTATTCTTCTATCTTATATTCTTCTTCATTCAAGAGATCAATCATACTTTTAATGCATAAACAATCTCTCGAGGGGGCATTACATCCTACCTCCATTACTGAGGCATATTGGGGCAGAATTTTTTCATTTTTTTTGAAAAAAAAGTCATCCCGACATTGTCTCAAAGAGGGTGTAATGCCCCGCCAGGAAACCCCTAAGGGTTTAAGTTAAAAACACTCAAATAGAGTGTAAATAATTTTTTTTTATATTAATAGTTAAGAGCGTTAATGATAAGTTACAACATTAAGATAATTTGGAGTTATCTCTAACTAGATAACACAGCGGAAGGCTAAATGATCCTAAGAGGTTTCCCAACGCGATTACATAACCTTACACCTAACTCAACTTGCGTCAAATGATCCATTAAATCTGGATATCCTAATTGTGAGGTAATGCATAAGACATGATTATATATATGTTCAATGATATGTCATCTTAGAATTTTAGGAAGCGTTCATTTACTTTGGTGGTTAGGAGGCCATTGAGAGGTTATTTATTCAATGCACTTAAATTCATAATTTCATCTAGAGGCCTCCAAAAAAGGTTCCAAGCGTTTAATAAAATGAAGTCCATTCATTGGGTTTGAGGTACCCATTCACAATTGATATCATCCTTTAATATTAAAAGTATGGCTAATAAGGCGAGATACATTCATTAAGGATTAAACTACAATTAATAGAATGTGATCCCTTCATTTGATTTCATGCATAGCCAACTAATGAGTTGTAGTTCTTTTATGAAAGATAAAATGTGAGTAGCCATAGAATTCATTGAAGTTTTAATAATGCTAATAGATGGCTAAATTCATTAAGATGAAAATGTATTAGGAACACATGAGTTCATCCTTTAAATTAAGATATATTTAGCAAGGTGATATTCATCATTTCAAGATTAGAATTATAAGTTCATAGTGATGTTCTTCCATTAGGATTGAAATACAATTATCTTGTTGCATATCACTCTTTTTTTTGTTAAATGAAGTTAATATGAGAGAGATTCTTTTACTAAGATTTAATGTATAAACAACTAATTGAATCCTTCCCTTTTCAGTTCATTTTTAGCAATCATAAAGAAATTCATTTATTTGGGTTATAATTATGGAAGGCTAGTTGAGTTTTCCCTATTATCAAGTTAATTTTGGTAAGGGTTATTGTTAAGATTAATACGTGAAATAACTAAACAAAATTCATCCAATGTCGTGAAACATAATTAACATGGCGTTCCTTATTTAAGAAGATAGAAGTAAATACCTATATGACATTCATCTTTTAGATTACAACTTGGAAATTATAACATTAATTCTAACTTTGTTTCCCATACTCGTTTGTTCAATTTACATGCTTAATAACAAGTTAATCCAATGATGTAATCTAGCAAGATTCTTTCCACTATTACAACTTTTAATTCACATTTTCAAAAATACTTTTCCATAATCTCATTTACAATCTTTCATGAACCTGATTACTACATTTGTCAAGATGAATAATTTTATGCACTTAGATTTAAATTCATTAAATTCACACCATGCACTTATACAAGATATCCACCATACATAATAACTTAAAGCATGAAACAACGGAAACTAAAACATCGCACAACACAGATATGATCTCGGAGTTCACCCCTAAAGGGCTACATCTCCGAGTCTGCTCAACTGCAAGACCCCTTTGGTATTATATCATTAGGAATACATAATTTATAAGTCTTTTACATCTTTGCCACTTAGGCGAACACAACCAATATACAATAGCCACCTCGGTCGAAAGTTACATAATGACCCCCTTTTTGAAGCGGATCCCACCAAATACATCAAAGCAAGAACGAGGGATTCCCTAACTGTCGGTACCCTAAATGGAGACTTGACCGACATGGGTCAGACAAAAGCAATCAGACGATAGAGTCCCAACATACCTATCCAGACGTGCTATTATAACAGATGCATCGATTACCAAAATAATAGGCCATGCTCTAACGTTGACGGGTAATTACAACATTTTCTCAAGTTGACTTAAGTGTCTAAACAGATCAAATAATCCTTAGATAAACACTAATGACAAGTTGGTTTACAACAATAGTCTAGCCCCTTCTCTAACGACACAAAAATTACCCTTTCACTATAAGGTACAAATTACATTAAGAGTAAATGAAGAAATGGAGAAATCATTACCGAACTAAATCAAGCTTCTATTGCACACATTTAAAAATTAAAGACCATTACCTCCATTTGATTTACTCATTATCATATAATTAATTATCATTCGATAAAAAAAATACAATGAAAGTCATTGCTATATTAAAGCCCAAAAATCTGTATATATATAATTAATAATATATGCTAAATAGATGTGTACCTATATTAGCATATATTTTAAATATATTCATTTATCCCCCCCCTTTTTTTTTTAAACATTATTACTATAATAAAATCTCAACTCATTTTTTTAATACAAATATTACCTAAAATACATCTATTTAGCATATATTTTAAATATATTCATTTATCCCCCTTTTTTTTAAACATTATTACTATAATTAAAATCTCAACTCCTTTTTAAAATACAAATATTACTTAAAATCAGTTTACATCAATATGCATCTCCCTTTTTTTTTTTACAATGAAAACCCCCAAAAATCGAGTTTTAATCATACTTAAAATGCTAAGTAAAACTTAAAAAAAAAACATTTAAAAAAAAATTAAGGGCGGCCAAACCCTAGCCGTGCCCTAGCCGAAGGGAACTACGGCCGTCATGACGGGCGCAGCCCCTCGGCCTCCACACAGTGGAGTCGGGGATTACTGCGTCTGCCATGGGGGACGTAGTCCCTACGGCTCCCCCACACAGTGGCGCCGGAAGGAGCTGCGGCCTCCAAGGGAGACGTAGTCCCCTTCGGCCCCCACTGTGTGTGGGCGCCGATAGGAAGCTGCGAGCGGCGCGCGGGGAGGGGCGGGTTGAGCTTCGGCTCCCCCCCCGAAACCCCAAAATCATATTTTATTTTTTTATTATTATTTTTTTTCTAGTTAATATATGATCCGATTTACAGTTCGGATTTATTCATTTAAAAAATCTTCAAAATAAAATAAAATAAAATATGTATACAACAAAAATAACGAAATCTCCCATCATTTTATTTTTTTATTTCTTTTCACAGACCCATTCATTTTCCAGATTTTTACCAAAATCTTCATTATGGGAAAAATACTTTCTATCAAGTTTCAAATCACAAAATCCATTAAGAACAAAGATTTGATTCAAGAAACAACCAAGTTTGAAAGAAAACTGAAACTAAACCTCAAGGAAAACATTCATGGGTAATACCTCCCTTTTTTTTTTATTCAACAAATAAATAAAAAAGTAGATTTGAATCCTACCTCATGACGCATTCCGGGCAAGAAATTTGAAGAAGAGCTCCACCTGCAACTCCAAGCAAATCCCCCATTTTTCCAAAAATTTCCCCATCTCCCTTTTTTTCTTTTCCAAAAAGATGACCCAAAAAAAAGAACCCCCAAAAACATTTCCAAACTAGGTTAAAATGAGAAACCCTATTTTTGACCTAATTTTCAATTTCAAATTTAGGCATTTATTTTTAAAATAAAATAAAATAAATGAAAATCAAAATGGAAGTCATTCCTTTCCATTATTTATTACATCTTATTTGTTTTCCTTATTAAAATTAAAATGCTTCTATTTCTTATTGAGTTTTAAATTTTAATTTCTCAATATTAATTTTAGGCCTACTTCATATTTCGAAACTATTGACCAGGGTAAGGCGTTTTGATTAATTTTATTTTCTAAAAATCAATCTTTTATACTATATCAACTTTACAAGTAAAAAGGAAATAATTTCTTTTAAATAATAAAATTTACCCTTTTTCTTCCAAAATGCGAAAATGAGTAATTTATTTCTATCTCCCAAATGACTTTAAATCTTTCCTTTCTAAAACGCATAACTCATTAAATTCGTTATTATTAAAATTAACTATTAAATTAACTCGCTATAACATAATATGGTGACCTTTTTAATAAATGATTATTCTCATGAAGGAGATCTATTTATTCTAATTTTCTCAACTACAAATGTGTAAATGAGCACATTAATCCTAGCTAAATACTTTAAGCTTGCTACAATAATGATTAAAGCGATCTCTTTAAATTAACGATTAATCGTATAAAAGAAAACCACCTATTTTAAATTTCTAATTTACAATTGCGTACATCCACACATTAAATTGAACTAAATACTTAGGATAACAAACTTCACTTACCTCGCACAAGGCACACAAATCGAGGAAGTCCACCAAATCACATGACACGCAACCCAATGCAAGGTAAGCCCCACGAATCCACACACGATGCTCACCTGACCATGGCTAAGGCAAGACGAGAGTTTAATGACCCCCAAATCCGAATTCTAAGGATGGAGGAGGTTTACTCAAACCTGCGAACCCCGAAGGAGATGAACCTCGCCTTAGGCGGTGTCGTACCTGCAATCTCCTGCACTCATGAATCACGCAAGCATACATATACATATACATATTCAATGAAGGCGTTAGCTCGAGATTTATCACAAGAGTTAGGAAACAATTACATATACACAAGAATCGATGCAAAAGCACAATAATAGGTATGCACGATTATTTATATTATCTAAACTACACATAGCACCACGGTTAACCTACCATTCAAGAATGCCACATAGGAAGTCAACCAAGGTCAAACGGGTTTTACAAGTCCAACTAGGGTAGGGGCATTACAGAGGGGCAAATGTAGATACCTAAAAATGTCTCATTGATCATGTACTAATTATTCATCTAATTGATTAAATAATTCTTTAATTATTTAATTAAGCTAATTAATCTTATTCTTCTAAATTCATATTTCTTCATCATTTTACTAATTATTCTATTTCTATTTCTAATCATTTAATCATTAGCCATTTTCTAAATATTAATTATTTAATTAAATATGATTTTAATCCTTTAATTTGAATAATCTTTATTATTTAATTAAATTCAATTTCTAAATAATTAAATAGTTTCTTTAAATTATTCAATTTAAACTAATTAATTCTTCTAATTTCATTATTTCTTCTAGATTCATCTGATTCAAATACATCTGCATGATTTCAAAAATCAAACTGAATTCCAAAGTCAAGTTCTAAATATATTCAAATAACAAATTGAATTTAAAATAAATTCAATATTTGAATTAAATCCCATGCAAAGATTAAATTGAAAATCAAAGTCAAAGTACAAGCACATGCTAAAGATAATTAATTCAATTAATTAATTAATTAAATCATTATCTTTCCAATCCCTATTTCTATCTTCCACTTTGTTTTTTTATAAAATGCTTTCAACCGGTTAACTATTCAATCTATTTTAATTGATCATTTCAAGTAATTGATTAATTACATCATTTTCTTTAATCCTCTCCAATCATTCTTTTTCTATCTTCTAGTTAGCTTTTTCTAAATAAAGCTTTCTTTGTCATTCTTTAATTCTCCTCCAATCATTCTTTTTCATCTTTCAAACAACTTTTTTCCTCAATCAGTTAACTCAATTAACTATTCAATCTATTTTGTTTCACCTCCAAATTAGCAGTTCAACTATCAATCAACATGTGAGCTCACCTGAGTTCCACCTCTTGATCAATCTATTCCACCTCTCAATCAATCCTCTCCAAAAATCTATAAATTGCATTCAATCTCGATTTTCAACAATCACGAACTTTGAATCTTTGTGTCAATTACAGGTTGTCAGCGCGATATCTGAGAGCCATCATACCACAAAGAAGAGAAGAACAATGGAAACCATTTGTAGTCATGGAATAGGGAGCTTTTAATTGAATATTTTATATTCCTATTACTTGTTTTGTGTTATTTCATTGGTTTATGTTTGAATTGCTTGAATAGTTAAGGAATTAGTGATTTTCCTTATTTCCTATTTAGAAATGATGATTTTAAGCATACACAGTAGTAACCAAGTCATCTCTCATGATTATAATTGTTCTTTCAAGTTCCTTTTCATTGTTCCGGGACTGGGTCAGTTCAAGTTTTAGCATATCATTCTCATGAGTCAGTCTATTGCATTCCTCGGATCTATCCTTCAACGCTTGAGCTAGTTTTTCTTCATTTTTCTTTTTTTCCTCAATCTCCTTGCACATTCTCATGGTTAGGGATTGCATCTCATTCTTCAAGGTAGTGTTCTCCTGAATAAGTTTCTAACAATGATCCTTCATAGCATCTTCCTCATCACTGCTCTGATTTTGCAATTGATCACAAAGTTCCTTCCTCTTAGCCTTGACAACTGAAAGCTTTCCTTGCAATGAAATGATGTGTTCTCTGGCTTGCTTCAATTCATTTTTTAATTTACTATTCTCCATCTACTCACTATCAAGATCCTCAAGAGCAAGCAGACTGGTTTCCATTGATTCCAAATTTGGGATCTTCCTCAAGTGGTTAAACTTCTTCCGAGGAACCAAAATTTGATACCAATTGTTGGAATCCAAGAACACTGAGAGGGGGGGGGGGGGGTGAATCAGTGTTCTACCAGTAATGTTAGTTTTGAACTTATTGCTTATTAACCGGTTAACAATAAATAAAATTAAAGTGCATACACCAAATAACACATAGAAAGGCAACACCATAACACTAGTATTTATATGTGGAAAATCCTGTAAAGAGAAAAACCACGGTGGGGTTGATACCCACAATATCTATATACTTGATCAAGGCATAAAAATATTACATGAGGGGTTCTGTACATGCAGAAAGGCCAACTTCCTAGAGCTCACTACTCAAACAAAAAATAAGAAGTCTCAATGACTTATAGAATATTACAAACTGTTTACAAATGAAAATGAACTTAGAAATTGCATTTGACCATTCTAGATAAGTTTCAGCGAATGATTTGATATCCTTCTTTGTATATTGGTTCACTGATGCTCTGTTCTACTCTGTTTTGCTACCGGTTAAGCTTTGCACATGAAACTGCACACATAAGCTTCGAATCATTGACCAAAATGTATATCGATACTCACTGAAATATTCACAACCAAAAATTCGCATTCCATCACATATCTAATCTATCACTGAAATGATCTTCTTAAATATCCTTCCATCTTTACCATGTCAGCTTCTGGTACATATTGAGTTTCAAGCATAATCCCAATAACCATGTCAACCATCACACGTTACCACAAAATCCATGAAAAAAATAATCGGGACCAAAATATTTCCTACCTGGGTCCTATCCATTACTGGGATCAGTTACCGGGATCAGGACTTAGTCAAGAATGAAGTGAATGTCGATGCTAGTGTAAAGCAATGTGAATACCAGTTGTGCAATGAATGTTGGTTAACCAAATAATGAAATCATTTACCCTGAGATGATGAGTTGCCATCAATGACAACCCAAAATTCCATTAACTCTTACCGAATGAGTGTCAATTTCCAACATATACATGATGATTCATTGAAAAGAATATATACAGAGAGATGCATGTGTGAGATGTGAGTGAATTGGATTCAGTAATGAGTATGTGCAACTTGATGTAAGGATGTCGATGTGATTTGCGTTTCTATTGTAGGGAAAATAGGTGTTGTACACCTTGCATAAAAATGTTTATAATTATAATATTTATTTATTATGTGAGTTTTCCATGGACGTGTAATGTAATATTTATTTACTTGATGTTCCACATGGACGTGTAACATGTAGAGATTCCTTGGGAATATTCTTGGGCCACTTGAGTTGTATTGTAACATTAGGATATATTATATTGCATTTATTTAATATTGAGAAAATTAATTTAATAAAGTATCCTATATTAGATGTGGCATCAATGGGGTAGTTATCCCATGGTATTTGCACATGGTTTTGTTGCACATGTTTTTGATATAATACCACTTGGTGGTTTTGTGGGAGCTTCTGTGTATAAAAGCAACCACAAGGGTAGTTGTTTGGGTTAGCCAGTTAGCCAAGTTTAGCATTTGTGGAGGTTGGAAGCATGGCATGGGATGTTTGGTTGCATGCTTGTTCACATGGAGTACTTGTTGATGGCTTATTGATGGCTAGGATTTCAAAAGCTTTCATGAATGTATTGTAATGTTGCATTGTTGAATAATACATGGATGATGGATGCTTTTGGAGACTGGGTTTTTCCCTCATGAATGTTTTCCCAAGGTATATCTTGTGTCAAATTTGATGGGTATGTTTTCTATTCTTTGCATGTGGATTTTATGTGATTATTTGATTGAAATCTTAATTGGGTTATGTAGAAATTATCATAAAGTTGGCTACAATTTTTCTTACAGTTGTGACAAATGGTATTGCAATACAAAAATATCACTCAATGTAGATACATTAATCCAGAAGATCTGGTAGTCTGGATATTTAGTAAGGTCAGAGATTGTTCTTTAACAGTGATTGTAATTAGCATATGGAGATGATTTTATTCATACAGTTATTTTCATGAAAGTTGTAAAATGGTATCTTGCCCTGTTGCAGTTAGCTTCAAGTTTGAAAGACCTTTTTTGTATCTTGCACCATGAGCAGTTAGCCTTGGTCTACAAGTCTAGAGCAGTGAGCTCTCTCTTTTGTAATAATTTTTTATGTATAGTGGATTATCTTGTGATTTAACATTCACCGTGGTTTTTTCCAATTCAGGTTTTCCATGTATAAAAATTTGTGGTGTTCTTGTGTGGATGGTTTACGATGAACTTATTCAATTCTTTTGATGTGCATATATGGAATTAAATTGGTTATCATAAGTTTGTATTATAAAATTTTAATTCATGTCGATTCACCCCCCCTCTCAACATCTGGTGTGTGTTCAACAATTCGTATTAGAGCAAGGTTCCTCTTGAGTAAGCTTAACCGCTTGAGATAGATCTATATTTTTTAACACTATGTTTGAAGAAGACTAAATGATATGGATTCTTTAGATTAAGGTGATTGGCATGATGCTAAAGGAGTTGTTGATATGGAATGAGAATTGAGATTTGCATAGGCTGATCTAGATGAGTGTAGAGACAAGTATAAGAAGGCAATTCAGAAGATTACTTTCTTAAGATGTTTAGTGGACAAGGGAAAGAAGTCAATTGATGAATATGAAACAAAGCTTGATGAGAAGACCAAAGAATCTTTGAAGTTAGAAGAAGTGACAAATCTAAAGAAATAACTCAAAGATGCTAAAGATCAAATTAGTAATGGATTGAGTTTGAAAACTAGAAAAGAGATATGAGAATCTATCTTGCAGTCTTAGAATAATGGAAATTTTGGTGAATGCTCAAAAATTAATGAAGAAAAGTACAAAAGAATGAATAATTCTACTAAGGATAAGAATATTTTCATGCCTAATTAGAATTTTTGAAAATCTATGATGGATCAAAGACCTCCTCCTATTTCTTCCAAGTATTTATCTTTCAAAGGAAATTATTTTTCATGCAATCAAGTAGGACACAGAGTGAGTGAATGCAAAAATTAAACAAGGAACTATTATTTCAATGAAAATTGTCATTATTGCAATAAGTTTGGTCAAGGCTAGTGAGTGTAAAAGCAGAATGAATATGAACAATACTATCAGATCTTTCATTGGATTTTGTTATGTTTGCAATGGATATGGGCACAAAGCTATTGGATGAAGGATGAATAGGATCTTTAAAAGATATGTGAATGGGAGTATGATGCAAAATGATTCGATATGTTATATTTGTGATGTTGTTGGGCACATTGCAAGATTTTTTAAAAGTAGTAAATGAAAGAATGCTTCTCCAGAGAATATGGTAGACTCTAATGGAAAAGGAAAGAAGTTGTGGGTAAAGAAATCAGAAGAGAACATTGAAGGAAATATTGAAGGTGGTTCGACATCGAATGCTAAGGATGTAGTTCCCTCTTCCAATAATTGACTCAAACAACAGGGTCTGAGGGGGAGCTTCAAAGAAAACATCTTTCGACCCTTCTTGGTTTGATTTTGGGTATTCTCTCAGCCTGGTAGATGTGTACGATGTTTTTCCAAAGGTTTGAAGCTTATCTTGTGATCCAGATATTATTTTTAAAGGTTTGACAAACAATGTATCATATTTTTTAAAACCAAATTAATGAGTATTTATTTTGGCAATTACAATCATTTGTGCATTTTCTATTTGGGAAGTAAAGGAGAGAAAAGAAGTGAATTCAAGTGAAAGTGTGTGAAAAGAAATTGCAGAGTGGTAGTTTGGTGAAATGGAAAAAATTGTAAGTATCAATGATAAGCCCCAACCTAAGAATGAATTAAAACCTTTCATTCCATCGGATATAGATTTGATTGGATCTTTTTCTGGTGTTAATGATCATGTTATTCATAAAAAGGATGTTTGTCAGTATATTCATGTTGTTTTAGAAGAATATGATCATGGTAAAATTAGGGCTTTCATGCAAAGTAATTTGGCTGATAGTTTGCAGAGGCTGAAGAATGAATTTAGCAGCCTAGGGAACAAGAGTTTGGATACTTGGAATTATTTCCCAATGTTTGAAGATGAAGAAATTATCAGAATTGTTCTCAGCAGAATTCATGATGGATATATCTAGCTTGATAAACCTTACTCAATTTTGAAGGTAGTGATACAAGTTGTGATAAGGTTATGTGTGACTAGAGAAGTGTTGATGTTGAAATCTGTAAAGAATGTTGAAGTGAATCGGTTGACCAGAGTAATATCGGATGGAAGAGATTTGAGAATTAATTCTATTAGAGATCTAGATGTCAGGTATGCAACAATGAGGATATCATATAAAGTATATTGCAACGATAGAGTAGGTTTGTGTGTCTATCAAAGTTTATGTGGGTTACAAGATGGTCAAGGAAAATGCTAAATATGATTTGTGTGAGACTATGAGGTGGTAGTTGTTTGATAATATCAAGATGACAAAGAGTTATATGTATCCATTTCGGTATGGTTCTCTGATTATTTGTTTAATTTTCTATTTTTGAAAAGCTATTCCCAATGTTGAGAATATTACATGGAGAGTAGATATATTTGTTGGATGTCATATTAAGAGTTACTTAGATAGTTTGGGTGATAGTCCTAAAATGTGCAATAATTTCTTTGAGAAGCTCATAAGTGTGTTGGGTTTGAGGAATCGGATTCCTCCTAAAGTTCTAGATTGGCATGAGAATGACATTGTGTTTATAGTAGATAAAGATGATTGCTTTTTAGAAGTAGTGATTCTTTCTTGGGTAACTTCATTGCCTTATGAATTTTTAAGAGATGAATGCATGAGGTTAGCAGAAAAAATTTTGAAGATTGAAGGATCAAAGTGCAGAGAGATTTGGAACAAGGAAAGATACTCTTAGAAGGTCCAAAATTATGGCATTGGAGAAGAAATTGAAAAAATATAGTAGGCTATTTGTAGAGGCATTTGCCTCCTATTCTAAGGTTCAAAAGAAAGTAAAAGGAGTTCCAGAGAAGAAGGATATTGAAATGGTGGCTATAGACAATAATGCTGAAGAAGAAGAGATGAAGGCAAAACAAAAGGTTTCTCATAATAAGGAAGATGAAGTGGTACAAAAAGAAGATGATGAGGAAACTAATGATGATGAACTTAAAGTAGAAATAGTGCTTGAAATGATCAAGAAGATTGACGGTCTAAAGTCTTATGGTAATTCATATCATAATTATGTATCTTATGAGCAGGATGTTATTGACAAAGCATTTATAAAGTATTTGGTTGAGAACAATTCGATTGCTACTAACATTGTTGATCGTCTTCTAGAGGAGCTTGTTGAGATAATCATAGAGAGAATGGTTGGAGAAGGTGATAATAAAGTTAAGTATTTACTGAAGTGAATGTGTATGTGATGATAACAGAGAGGTGTAGAAAGGAATATCAAGTGCTAATCCTTAACCTATTGAATTTCAAGAAGTTTGTTGAAGACGTTGAAAAGTTGAATAAATTCTACTTGAAGTGGCCTACTACCACAAAAAAGTTCAAGAATGAAATTGATTAGATTGAGTCACAATTGGTTGAAATAGCCTAAGATATAAAGTGTCTACATATATTTATGACAAAGAAAGGGATAAGGCTTGAGAATTGCATAATCAGTTAGCTTCGAGAAGGAGACAAAGAGATGAGTTTATGAGGATGTTTCGAAAGTTGAGGGCTAACATGGAGTCAAAATTTTCTTCTTATTTGAGATTGTTGGTTGAAGCAGAGAATGTTGAGAAGGTGGCTAAAAACATAAATTCTTTTGATGATTTAGTAAATAAATGTATTGGTTGTGAGAGCTAGAGTAGGATTTTGGAAGCTACTACTCATGCTTGGAAAGCCTCAGTGATCGAGCTAAAGAAACAATTTAAAGATATATATCCAAGCATTTTTTAGTGTTTTGGCATTTATCTTTGATGGAAAAGGGAGAGAAAGATGCTGAAAAATGTTTTGTTATATATTTTAGTAATGTTATTATTAGGGGGAGTTGTTTTTGGTTATTTTGCAAGGCTTAATATGAAAGCATTTCTGGTTGTTTGTCATAAATGTCAAAGGGTGATATTGTTACAAATGTATGCTTTGATTTTCATTAATGTCAAACAGTGTGGTTTGAATACATGGTTTGGTTCAAACATCTTCTATGTAGGATTCAACATCTATCATGCAGGATTCAATGTTGAAGTGTTTCATTGAAATATCTACAGTTATGCTTTTGTAGCCATTGTCATGATCATGTTTATATTATAGGATGTTAGGATTGTTTTTTATTGGTTGGATATAGACAGATTGTGTTGGTAGTTGTTCTAGTTGATATTAGCTTGCTTTTTATGGTGCGGACAGTTGGAAGCTTTATTTGCATGGTTTGGGTGTTGCCTATTTTGGTTCGAACTCTTTTAGTGCATGTGTTGGGATATGTTATCAAAGTTAAAAATATATTCCTTGATCTGGTTATTACCTATGATATATTTTATTGGTTCAGTGTTGCTTGTTGGATGTTGGTTTAGGTCCAGTTTATGTTCCACATTTTATATTTTGGTCTCGTTGCATATCTTGAGTTAAAAATATGGGTACACATTACAATCTACCTTTTGGAAAACTTGGCGAGAATGGTTTTTTTTGGTTTGGTATATATATACATGATGATTTGTTGAAAAGAATATATACTGAGAGATACATGTATGAGATGTTAGTGAATTAGATTCGTCAATGAGTATGTGTGACTTGATGTAAGGATGTTGATGTGATTTGTGTTGTGACAGATGGTATTGCAATAAAAAGGTATCAACAAATGTAGATGCAGTAATCTGGAAGATTTGGTGGTCCAGATACTTTAGTAAGGTCAGAGATTGTGCTTTAACAGTGACTATCAACAAATGGAGATGCTTTTATTCATACAATTATTTTCTTGAAATTTGTAAAACTATATCATGCCTTGTAGTTAGATTTAGGTTTGCAAGTCCTCTTTTAATGTATCTTGCACCATGAGCAGTTAGCCTTGGTCCGTAAGTTTGAAGCAGTGAACTCTCTCTTTTGCAATCAAGTTTATATATAGTGGATTATCTTGTGAGTTAACACTCACTGTGGTTTTTCCTAATTCAAATGTATAATTTTTTTTGGTTTTCTTGTGTGGATGGTTTATGATGAACTTGTTCAATGATTTGATGAGCATATTTGGAATTAAATTGGTCATCATAAGTTTGCAGTCCAGAATTTTAATTTATGCCAATTCACCCCCCCTCTTAGCATTCGATGTGTGTTCAACAAGTGCATCCTTATAATCCCCCCCACAACCGCCATGCCAAGGGAATTTCTTGCAACACAATCAAAATTTATCTTATACCACCTCAGCCTAGGAGTGCATCATCTAGTGTTCTTCCTTTTCATCCTTTTAGAAATGTCAAATTTGGTATAAGAGCCTAGAAAGCCCCAAATATTAGCAATTTTATCATCTAAAGGTGAGAGAGGTAGGTGTTGGTATTTTGGATATGTTGATATGGTTTTTTCATTGATGTCAACACTTGTCAACACTTGTCAACCTTATCAGCACTTGGAGATCTTTGGTTTTGTTCACCGGCAAGTCAGTGACTTATGCACAGTCACCGATATTTGGTTCACCGGTAGGTTATATTGTTCATCGACACTTGGAACGACTTGGAGACTACTTGGTTATGTCGAAGACATTATTCGATCACTTGGTTTTGGCGATTTGGTTATTGGTCTATTCGGGTTTGCATATTTGTTGTTACCAGCAAATAAGTCTAGGTTATGCACCGACAAGCATATCTATTCTAGATCAACACGACACGTTATGAAGATGATTTATTATTATTGTAAATGCATTGAGCTGACATCATGCATCGGATATCAATTTATTTGTAATTGATTTTATTGCAATATATTTTAGTGAGCTGACCTATTCAATTGGTCTTAGGTTATGGTATAAAAGTAAGATCTCATTTGTGAGATTGATATGCTATTGGAAAAAGGATTGTAATAGGGTATATACAAAAATAAGCAGAGCTATACACGTAGACATCATTTGAAGATTGAAGGAAGGTTTTTGTGAAGGTAACCAAAACTAAACTGGTACCAAATCTAGCATATGAAGATGTTATTTTATGCCGTACATTATCATTGGATTTAACCATCCAATTGTAGTTAGTGTGATTCCCATCTTGTGATTGAGCAGTGAGCTCTAGGCAACTGGCCTTTCTGCATGTACAGACTTCATATTGTACACACATACTATCTACAGTAGTATCATTTGATTGTGGGTAAGGTTTCCCACCGTGGTTTTTCCCCTTACAGGATTTCCACATACAAATATTTGTGTTATGTGTTGTGGATGTTATTGTCTTTCTGTTTCATGCATTAATCTTTATCAGTATTGTAATTAACTGATAAAACTATCTACCGGCATAAAGTTTTGGTTAAGTTAATTTTGGTTGAATTTATTGGACAACTGATTCACCCCCCCTCTCAGTTGTCTCCTGGACCTAATAGTAGGATGCACAAGGACAAGAAGTAACCGAGAGGTTGTCTACGAGAAGTTTGTAAAATAATCTAAAAACCTCCTCCACAAGTTTTTCCAAATCATGAAAAATCTCGATGTTCCTTTCTTTCCATATACTCCAGCCAATATGACAACAACACCACCACAAAGGGACACATCAATAATATAAATAATTTAATTAAATATTAGAAGCATATATTCCCTCCCTTAATATGTTATCATATTGATATCTTAAGGAATGATGAAGAGAAGGGGATCCTGAAGAAGGATGCACACCTTCAGGGAAGTTGTCTTTTCCCCTAACATAGAGATGATAGTAACTGCACAAGAGACTATTATGTTGCTACCATATACAATGAATGATTGCACATGATATTCTACCATCATGAATGACAATGATCCCTCATATAGGGCTATGCATGTCACATAGTGAGGAAAAGCACAATAGAAAAAGGTTTACCAATTATGAGGGATGGGACAAAGAAGAAACCCAATGTTTCTTGTCATGCAAAGAAAATAGATGCATCAAATAATAAGATAGTGATAGCACTAGATTAAAGAAGTTGTTGTAGTTTATCCCTTAAATACTGACATTCACTAGTGGAATTCTCAAGAACTAAATGATATGCACAAAAAAAAGATTTTTTTTTAAAAAAATTTATGAATTTTTTTATGTTTTGGAGGAGGAAGTGTAATAAAGAGGTATTTTAGAATCTTTAACAAGATATTAGACAATGGAGGAGAGGATGTAGACATAATAGGTCATAACCCTAAACCTCTTTTAAGAAAAGTAGGGTGCAAGTTTTACAGGGGCCTTAACTTCTTGTTTTATACACCCTAACCATTTCCACTATATTTGAGCTTAGATAGAATTTTAAATCTAGAGACCTATTATGTGTTTTTGTTTCAAATAGAGTAGGAGAGGCTAAATTACTAACCTTGTCTTGATGAGGAGCCTTATTAAATTTTGAAGAAGAAACTCTAGTGGAATTGGCATGAGAATAATAATTGATTCTTTTGTGTGAATGTAGATCCTTATTGAGTGTTGAGATGTCAAGATGAGGAGGGTAAATCTTAGATTCAATCAGTCTAAGGGTGGTTAAATTTAAAGAGACGCAATCATCATTGAGACATGCATTAGAAGAATAGGGAACATCATTGTGGGATGATGATGCTTTTCGAATAGAAGATTTGAGTTATTTTAAAAAAATAGATTGTGCAATTAAAATAGAAGCCACCTTTGAGGTCTTATATTTTGTTTGTAAGACTTTATATTATCCCATAAAGGAAGGTGTAAATTCAAAATAAACCTAATCATTTCCAAAGAGCACACTCATAGGTGATTTGCAATATTTATCTACTATATTGTTATGAATATCAGGTAGTAAATCCACTTTTCTTGAAAATTGAATCAAAGTGCTACAAGATGTGGATATACGAGATTGACAACCAGCCTATTCTCATAAGAAGATACTCAAATTATTATAAGCCTCAATTGTATGAACTTTATTTTTACAAATGAACTTTATCTTTCAATGAAGAATAAATGGGACTTTCCCCATGTCATGAATCCATTACATACCAAGAATAAGATTGCATTAAAGGAAATTAGGCATATGGCATGGAAGGGTGTAGGTAAAGTCACAATTGCTACCTTAAACATAGTGTGTGTTGTTCACCAAAAGTGATAACCCAAGAACACCTGCAAATCTATCTATGAGATAGCCAATCTCAATCAATGAAACACTTCAAGGCTTGGACAACATAACATAGGATCCTAATTATCCTCCTGCACTTCAGGTTCTGCTAAACCTAGGGGGGGACACCCTTTTTGATGCATGAAATTAACTCATTTACTCACCATGACAACATCAATGAAGCAGATAAACCATTCCACAAACTCAACAGATTAGGTAACACATACAGATTGGTTGGATCTTGTACAAATAATAAGTGAAATAGAGCTTTGGAAGGATAGAACATAAACCTCTAAACATAAAGGGAAATTAGATTTGTCTTTTAAAATTGTTGATCTGAAACTATCCCCAAATCTGCAAGACCAGTGCCTTGTTCATTGGACAACAGAGTCACACACAAAATTGCAAATATGTATCCTAGTTACAAAGTGGTTTTCCTTGAACAATATCCCTACATTAACACCTTATATTAATGCATTACTCAGATCCATTCACAAAATTATCAAATCTGGGACATATTCCATTATTCATGACTGATTACAGAGTTTAAAACCTTCATTGAAGGATACCCACAAACAATCACACAACCTCCTTGAAATTGACAAATTTCACCCTCCTTGAGGATTGAATTCATAATAATAAAATACATACACAGAGACAATATTGTGGGAAATTACTCATGCCTAACACAAGTAAAATCTGCAACTAGAAAACACATCTTGAATATTGCACTGAAATCCTCTATACCCTAAAACAAACTAAAAGAAATCTTACAAATTTGGGTCAAGAAGTTCAGAACTGGAAGCCATGAAAACTAGAGCCATCCTCATAGAATTTTGGAACCCTTACAATGAGAATAAAATTGGAATAAGAAGGAAGAGGGAAAAGATCAGATGTGCATACACACTGCCAAGTGTCTCTTTTCTCTAACTGAAATTCTTTATCTTCTTCTTTCCCATGGAAAATGCTCCCAAAATATCCCACATTTGTTTAAACTAACTCCATAACTACATTCCTCATCTCGAGATCTTTCTGGCAACATATAATACTTGGTATTTTGGTAAAAGATAAGCCCCTGAGCGAATTAATCATTTTGTGTGCACAATCATTTAAATTTTTCAATTTTTTAATATAGTTTCAACTATACAATTTAACTTTGATTTTTACTTTGATTTTGGCCCTGCATCCTGCCATGTGGCAAACTCTGATTGGTCGATGGGGTCCACTGGGCGCCACTTGTGTGCCACCTCAGCGCCACATCATCACCATTGGACAGGACCTGCGAGCTGGACCGCCATGTCACACTGCCACCTGTCTTTCGCTATTTCACGATGAGTAAGTTTCAAGCAACTTCAGGTCATGAAATCATGTGCACCGTTGGATCTCCTTCAACCTGCGCGATCTTTACCGCAATTTCCGCGCATGTGGTTTTTCACTGTTTCGCGAAGGGTATTTGGCGTGCATCTTCCCTTCGATCTTTTTGGAACATGCTCACTGGTTAAGCTGTCTATTTCCTACAAAACTCGCCTTCCTACCTCGAGATCCGTGCCTACATGGGGTCCACCTATCGCCACTTGTCAGCCTCCTTAGTTGCCTTGAGAAGCGTGCCCACATGCATGGGGTCCGTTTGGTCGCCTAACCGACACCTTGTGTCAAAAGCCTTGAGGCTTTAACACTATGGTTGGGTAGAGATTTGCTTATAAATATTATAAACTCCCAGTGCACAGCTAATGTGGGATTAATGGTTTTTCTTGTGACTGCACTTTTGAATATCTTTTCTGAGTTTTAATGGTGCCTAGTTGCATTTGCTTTAAAATTTATTGCTTCCTAATAGCCACACTATCTGCAATTTGATTTGAAGTTTCATTAACCTGTTGGATTAGCTTATACACCTATTGTTGCATTTGTCTATTTCATTTACCACGCTGGAGAGGGGAATTTGGCACCATGCCAATTGCATTTGCATAAAGTTTCAGCCTCTGCCAAAACCACGTGAGCATTTGCCTTCACGTCTATGGTGAGAACACTTGCATCTTACCTCTCACGTCTCCTTCAATCTCCATGTCATGCAGGGGGGGGCTAATTGCATTTTGCATTATTCCATGTTTCAATGGCCTCTTTCACTAGTCACGTGGGAGGGGGTTTTCTATTACTATGTTTCTTTCTTTTTTTTTAATTTTGCATTGCCAATTCACACACCACGAAGGAGTCTCCTCCATCATACCACGTTGCCCAATCTCCATTTGTTGTCTGCTGCACATTACCTGAGAGATTTCAATGGTGTCTATCACCATGCCATGCACAACAAGGAGAGGATGGGAGGGGAGGGTGTTGGGGTTTTCAACGCCTTGGAGGTTCTCATGGCCCACGTGAGGGGAGTTTGGAACTTGCATACATTTTTAAAATTTCAGAAGCCTTCTTCAAAGACAATGCCATCTGCCATTGCTTGGGTTTTAATGGCTCAAAGAAATTCTTCCATGAGCTTTTGTTGCTAAAGCTCCTCTGCTCCGAATTTGAGACACATGTATGACAATATTTGTTCCTTGAGTTTTGGTGGAAGATCATTCCTAAATCCAAAGTTTGATGCTGCACGTATTCTTTTTTTTTAAATGCCTCTCCTCCAAATACGATGATTAATTTTCTTTGAATTTCATTGTCCTCTAAACTGCCACACCATCTGCCAAGTGCATTTTTTTTTAAATGTCTCTTCTTTGTCACTAAAGGAGGATTTGACATTAAAATCACCAATCTGAATTTGCGCGGAGTTCTACAGTCTTCTCAACTCTTATGACATGTCTTGTGATCAAAATCTGCATTTAGATATTCTGAAAATCTTTTATTAGACAAAGTCTCCAATAAAAAATCAATACATGAGCATGAGCCAAGTCGAGCCCCAAAGTGGGTACGACTAAAAAAAAATTCGTTTTTATGCAACTGACCTCTGAAATACCTTAGGAACCTTAAAATTACCTCTGGAATCAATTGACATCATTCTCGGATCATCAGACTGAGTTTTGCAATTTTCAGGTACTTACGCCACATTTTCGCTTTTAATCGCGAAGACGTAATTTTCAAGTCGGTCTAAACATCTTTCTGGACCTCGCCGTCTGACAAGCGTGTACTCTGATATACAAGCATGAATTATACCAAATGGTTTCTCAAGATGAGTCCCAAGTGAAGATATATTAATTGGCAAAAATGACCAACTGGCTTTGTCGACACTGCGGACTTGATGAAGTCAATGTTCTGGCAACACATGATGCCTTTCTCAAAAATATCAAACGACCTCTGTAGACCCTCAAATTTGAAACACAAGTACCTTGAACTACATATTAAATCTTTGAATTCTTATTTCGACCAAAATTCTGACTGGGTGCAAATGGCGCACTCATGAAAATGGCTACTTTAACTGATATAGCACTGAAAGTACGGATCATTGAAAACGATGACTCAATAGACCCTTTTGAAAACCGATCAAACGGATTGGTAGGAGCCTGAAACTGGAAAAATAGCTCATCATTTATACCAACAATAGCCTAGAAAAAACATTCTGACATGACACTCACTGAGGCAACTTTTACACTTATGCGAAACAGGGCTCCGACTAGCTGTCGAAACATGGACTTGCCAAAACATACAAACTGCAAATAGTTCAAGCTTGGTAAACTAAGCAAATGGATTCATAAAGACTTGAAATTTTGCACGGAGACATAATTTTATACATAAAATTCAATCCATTTTGAAATTCTTCATGATGATCAACAGGGCAAAAGATATAAGCACTCAAAGTAGGCTACTCAATAAAATCTGCATTTGTGCCTAAAATGCACTTTCAGCTCACCCCTCGAAATGGGCACCTGGTAAACTTATCCAAATTGAATTCTGAAAGTTGCACATCACTGCATAGGCCAAATGAAAGGTGTAGGACACATTTCCTGAACCTTACCCTTTGAAAATCAACGGGCTTCATTTTTACCCTCTCTCTAACTAGGCCATTTCAAACTGACTCATTTGGGAATGCAAAGCAAAAATTTGAATTGGGCCTCAAAACTTGACTCAATTTTAATGAGTCCCAACAGTGTGATTATACATAATGGCTATCAACCCACATTATCAAAACCATGAATAGAAAGAGATTCAATTTTAATGAAATATGTATTTTCATCAATATTACGTAATAGGTCTATGCTAAAAATGTTAAGGCCTGATATGTTATCAATTAGAGTATGTGTTCATAGGAACAGGGCAGATAGATAGACTTCCAAGAATCATGTTACATCTCATTGCATCAAAGACACAAAGCACAAGAATTAGGACAAAACATATAGGCTACGGGTGTCATAAATGGGTGGCATCCCATCTTTGTAACTATAAATATTAAGATACATGCACTAGTAGTAAGGTGAATATAGGGATAAATATTGAAGGGAGAATAGCAAATAGAATACATAAAGGAACATGAAATGAATGTAGAAGGAGATATAAGAGTGTAAATGATATACTATATGAATTTAATTAATACAATCATTTTGGGGTCTCAATATTATGTGTTATATATGTTGTTTATGTTTTGCTAACTTTGTAATCAACTATCTAGATATGATTCCCTACCTACTTAATAGGATTGAGTTTGAAGTGTAAGAATACAACTATAAAACTCATTGGAGCTTAGAACTCTGGTCTATGTTCTCACCTTTCTTGCTAACATCGATTCTATTGTTAGGACCTTGATTAGGTCTTGTTGAGGACAAGTAAATTTTCAAAATCAAACCACATACCAGATAAAGGGATAAGAGGTGACAGAAGTTTGGATCATTTTCCTCTTGATGTATACCCCATGAAAGAGGGTTAGATGACAAGGGAATGAGAAATGGAAAGGGGGAAGAGGTCTAAAAATGACCCATGAAGAGATGTGACTAATAAGGAAAATGATCAAATAATTATGATAAAAAATACAAACAAAAACACCTATAAAAAAGGAGAAAATAAGAACACAAGACAAATCAAGGAGGAAATTGAGTTTGGAAGATAACGAATAGCCCCATCAGATAAGAAAGAAGACAAACAAATGATGGAAAGAGAAGAGAGACACCACAAAAGAAGTGAGACTACAAAAAAGAAGGTTAAAGCACACCAAAGGGGGTGTTGTTGAGCATACCAATCTAGGTGTTTTGGGAAGGAAGGAGAAAGATTAAAAATAAAAGGGAGAAAAAACTCTAGAGAGTTTAATAGTATGTAAAACTAAATTAGGATAACCATTGAATAGTTTGTAAAATATTATCAAAGAATATACAAATCCGAAGAGATGGTCATTAAGGGGAAGTAGTAGCATGGGGGCTCCTATCCTAACCTAATCTCTCATAAACCCTAGGATAAACTTGTAGTGTCATAAATTGTATCTACATACAATTTTTTCCTCACCTAGACCTCATATTGGCATGTCATCTTTCGATACCCAATGTCTGCTTTGATTCTGCTCACACCTCCCACAAACTTGCATTTTCACCTTCTCTTCTATCTTTTTCCCAAAGCTGAAACCTAATTCTCAGGACCATGGTGCCAAAGCTCCTTGGTCCTCTCAATCAAGACCCAAATTTGGTCCTCACAATAGTGACATCAAGTAAACAAGAATTTAGGTCTCATGTTGGCCTGCTCTAAAAATTCAAATAGTTTTCAGATAGTCAAGTATAAAAGGAGGCCTAACCCTCTTGTTTGAAGTCTAGTTCTAAGTTGGATCCCCCTTAATTGCACTTTAGCAAATTCCATTAAAGTGAGTAATAAATCAAGCTTCCATCAAGCATTGAAAGAGAAGTAAAGTCAAGCATTCAAGATGGCATCCATGATCAAACCTCCATGAAGATATTCTAGATGACATCCTAAAACCCTTGTGTGAGGATTAAAGAAAGCTTCATCAAGGTATACACTTCAATTACAAGCATTCAATTTCAGATCAGGCCTTTCCCTAAAAAAGAAAGCATCTTTCTACAATTCAATTCTATTTCCATTACAATTATCATTTTAATTTCAAGGTTAACTCCTAAACCTGGGTTTGAGCCAAGGCAAACCCCTATCTACAACCCCTTTTCCTCTCTTTTAGTGTGCAGGAAATTGATTCAAGAGTTGCGATCAAATATTTTGATAGAGTTGACAATGACAAATAGGTTCAAATTTCAAAGGAGCAAAAAATGGAGGATCAAGGCGACCTACCACCTTGGTCCCAGAAATGTTTCCTGAGCTTTCAATAGTGGATCTAGTGCATCTCCCTGATCCAGAAAATATCTCACTTGCCTTTCTCAGAGTTATATGGCAAGGGTGACCCACCACCATGATCTTGACAATTTAGTCTGAACTTTCAGCAAAAATTTTAGATCATATCCTTATGCTTAGATCCTTGTATGTGGCTCTGTCTAATGTTTGTAGCTCTTTTACTCCTTATTTTCTTGAACTATCCATTAATCTACCCTAAGCTTCATAATTTACATCCAGATTTCAACTCAAAAGGGGGAGATTACAAGTTGGTA
Organism: Cryptomeria japonica; assembly: GCF_030272615.1. Taxonomy (NCBI): domain Eukaryota; kingdom Viridiplantae; phylum Streptophyta; class Pinopsida; order Cupressales; family Cupressaceae; genus Cryptomeria; species Cryptomeria japonica. The sequence continues at coordinate 243,869,676 of NC_081410.1, read as the reverse complement.
AATTTAATTAGTCTTTTAACCCTTTTCCTATTTGAATTGGGGCTAGATCTATTTATTTTACCCCTCTTTTAATGTAATGATTAATTAGGTAACATTTTGTGGTTTTATCATATTAATTGATGAAACCTTAATTTTCCAATCTAACACATTTTGGTGAACCCGATGTCTTTCATGCTTATTTATGATTTATGGTTTTAGATCTGATTTGTATGCACTTTAGCATTCATATTCATACTCATAAATCATATATGTAATTAAATTACATAAATTTAGAGGTTAAATTCATAAAAAGCTAATTTATTCTTCTAAAATTGACTTGTGGGTTGCATAATTTTTTTCAATTGTGTTTTCAGATCTAATTGCTATGACATGGTATATTTATATTTAGATGGATATAGTGTTCAATATCATAATTAACATTGTTTAATTCATTGGTTAATCAATCATTTTATATAAAAAATTGCATTGTTTAATCATTTTTTACATTTCAAATCTTTGCATTCAAATTTATCTCTTTATGCATGAGTTTTGTTACCCTTTGTCATATATACAATATTCTAGTGAGAATTTATAGACTTAGGGCTTCCCAAGGTTTAAATATTAAGGATATTGAGCCTTAGTTGACTAACTTATTCCATCTAAATGTTGGCGCTTCCTCTAATCCATCAAATGATATTACATATCCCATTCACCTCATACTTCTCATGATGAGGATGAGTCATATATTAGGGTTACTATTGACCAATTGGAGAAGATTGATAACGAGTTAAAAAAAATTCAACAATGGATGGGTCAACATTAAACAAATAGTGAGGTGATCCCCTTGATTGAAGGATTAAAAATAATGGTTCAAAGTGATAAGATAGGTGTGGATTTTTTTCATGGCCTTGCTAATTTGTTGATACTAATATTATGCCAATCAAAAGTTGTATCAAAGTCCTTGGTTACTCTCAACCTACTAGCCAAGTTAACCACTCCATTCTTATGGCTACATCCTTGCCTAGTGTGCCTACATTTACATATTCTATCATGACTAATTTTGTACAAATGTTAATCCTACACATGTTAGTCATGGGAGCAACCCTCTTAACCAATACTCTTACAAACCTCTTTCCATGATTCTTCCATTTGTTTCACAGTCATCTCCCATACCAACATACCATAACATTTCTTCTCGTTATTCTCAATCTCCACTTACTTACAGCAATGTTACTCCTCCATCACAATCCAATATGTCCAATTCCAATCCATCCATCGAAGAAACTATTAATAACCTAGCCCAAACTATTGTTGGCAAATTTTGTGCCAACCTTTGTAGGGATCAATTATGGGATTTCAATGTGGTTAACGCTTCATGTTAGTCAATATTGATAACATGTCATGTTATTGGTCTCAACGGAGTTAGCTACTTCTTCATAGTTTTGCAAAGTCATATAACACAAGAGTTATCTGATGTGTCAATAAGACGAGTATTATTGACCCCGTGCCTAACATGCTATATCAACAACTCATGCCAATAACATGTCATGTTATTGTCTGGGTCGTGTTATTGATTGCCTCAGTCTGCAGTATGTTATTTGGCACCAAAGTGGGTCTCATTCGACATCTTCAGACAACAGGGAGCAAAGAAAAAAGGTCTTGTGGGATAAAGTTGTGCGGGGTAAGAGAAGCAAAGAAAAGACAAAGAAACTCTTATCCCGTGAGGTAAATTGAAGCTTCAATGGGGCGTGCAGGATAAGAGGACAAATGGTGCCATGGGATAAGGAAATAACTAAGGAAGTTGATTCCCCTTATCCCGCGAGGTGAAAATATCAACAAGAAAGTCTTGTGGGATAAGAAAGCGGTAAAGCGAATGCCTTATCCAGTGAGGTAAAGCGAAGTCACAAATGATGTCGCGAGATAAGAATAAGTAAGGAAAAAACAAAGAAGGCTTATCCCGTGAGGTAAACAAAGACAACAAAAGGACCCGCAGGATAAGAAGACAAAGAAAATGTGAAGGGGATGGTTGTTCCCCCTTATCCCATGTGGTATACATGGTTATTTAGTGTTCAAACACAGCCAGTGAGGCATGGACCCTGGGTGCCATGTCGAACATCTACGGTTGTCGGATCTTCATAAAGGCCTGATCCAACAACCATGTTTTAATCTTCAATTAGGCTTTTGAGCACACTTACATGGTGAGATCTCACATGTCCATCTGCGCACGAGATCTCTTGATCAATGACTGAATTTCAATTTTCTTAGTGGTTGTTGGAGTTGAATGCTCTATGCAGGGTGGTTGTCAACCCGATGGTCGAGGTCATTCTTTGCTCAATCAATGCCCGATTTTGGACCCAATCTCACTCCAACCACCATATTTGCATGCCATGACTCCAGAGGTGACCCCTACAGGCCTATTTTTGACACTACACATGCCTCTTCAATGCAGTTTAGAGAATTTTTAGCTCTACAGGTACCAATAGAGATGCCATCCAATGCATCTATGCAGATATTTTCCTCCTTTTGCGCAGTGATTTTTGTTTCTCTAGAGGCAAAGGAAGCTCCCAGAGCTAGCTGCAACATGCCATCAAATCTGTCAATCTAATCTTCTCCCCTCTCTGATATTTTTGTAACCTAACCCTGGTTAGGGTTAGGGTTTTCTTCATTTCCATCTAAGTTATGCTTAAACTATAAAAGCAATTTTGTAACATTTTCTTAGGATCTTCTCCATCTTTTTCTTCTGCAAAGGGCTTATGTCTCTGCACTTATAAAATTTTCTTTGACTCCACATTAATGAAACTTAACTTTTTTTATCGTATTTCATTCTTATGATGTGTGTATTTCTCTTACCTCATTGTCTGAATTTGTTCTTGTTTGTTTTCCTTTGTTGTAGATGTTGTGGTGGTCCCCTCTGTGAAAGTTGACTGTGAACTGAGCTCAATTCCTCTCTTCTTTTCATAGATTTCAACCATCATTTATGCTTAGTTGACTGATTTGGATAAAAATATGTACATATCTTGTGTGGTTTAATTTGTGTTCTCTACAGTCATAGACAAGGGAGATCATCATTTCAGTCTGGGTGCAAACCCCTTTCCCTTCTTTCATGCAACCCTTCTCTCTCTCCCTTTTCCCTGTCAAAGCTTAGTTTAGATTTTCATGTGTTGGGTTGGTCCAACACTTTGAATCAGATTGAATAAGAAGTCGACCTTCTTTGGAGACAGCCTCACATTTCGCAAGGTCCCACACTTGGGAGGTTGATTCCATGTTTCACAAGGTCGATGACCAAGTTTTCTTGGGTCATCAAGGGTACAAAATTTTGTGACAACTATTTCATCCTTAAAATACCAATCATCTTCCTTAACTCAATCCAGATTCAGTGTTCCCACATTTGATGTAGCGAGCACACTAAATAATGAGATTGTCTGTATGATTCCTCCTAAACATATGTTGATGAAAATAGGGTAGACAACTAAGAGGGGGGGGGGCACTAAATCAGTTGTCACCAAAACTTACAACAACTTGCTTTAATCTTAGATCTGATAATTAACAGTGAAAGCATACAACATGAACACATATAACACCACTATTTTTGACGTGGAAAACTTGGTCAAGGGAAAAAATATGGTGGGAACCTACCCACAGTATGATGATACCCTATTAGAATTATATGAAATATTACAATGGGGAATGCACATGCATTGAGGCACATTGCCTAGAGCTCACTACTCAAAAACAACAAAGGGAAACAACCCTGGGAAGGTTCACTACCTTACAAATAGATTCAGATCACTTTTGGAAAAGCATGAACTGAGAAATATGTCTAGTTACAATTTCGGTTAAGCACAAAACATCTCTCACTTACTTCTCCATGCTTCTGCTCTACTTTTGAATGATTAATACATTATTCACGCATCACAAATATCCACAACATCACAATTACATGGATTTTACATTAATTTATTCATCACATCAACCTTGGACCAATATCATCAAGGTTGACTCAACACATATCACCTAATTACAAAAATATAACCATACACACTACAATATCACATGTGGACCAAAAAAATTTCAGCTAAGACATAGAATGGACCTACATCACCACCTCAAATATGAAAAACCTCCAAGAATTATGCATCAAACATCCACAACATGCTACAATCACCATGTCAGCCAAGAATATGAAGAATACCACCGAATCAAGAAAAATTATCAAAACAGGCTCACTGATCAATGTGGACACCAACAGAAATATCACATGATCTAGAAACACCCACAAGCATCATGAATTACCACAGAAACATCCACACCAACTCAAATTACTAGAATCATCATTATCACCATATCGAACTTCAAGAACATCAACTAAAATGACTGTCAACCTAAAAAAATCACTTGCGGAGCTCCAAACCATGAACCATCTAAATGGAGAACACACATAAATGTCCCAAATATAATCCCAAATCAACAAACCAATATATTACAATGCAAAGCAATATAGATCAAAATACTGAACACTGGCATCACTAAACAACAGAAAAATTGGCCACAACACAGATACACATAACTCACCCAAATCTTCATGTGGACCTCAGACACTCACATTGAATCAATTAGAGATATTAATCTACAAACCCTTTAATCCACAAACATTTATCATTAATATACACCATGAACTAACTAACTAAACTTTATTGCAACACTGCACTAGATAGAGAAAATATGTTGACAACAATGACAACACATCACTCCAACACATCTCTCAGATATCATTTAAGGAAATCACCCAAACATCCAACATTTGTAAATTCCTCAATTGAATTTATACAATGGAAAATTAGACCCATTGACTCATGTGAAAACATTTCAAACTTTGTGTAGTGTTTTCCCTCATGATCAAAGACTTATGGCAAAATTATTTACTCAAACCTTTAGAGGTAAAGCCTTGCAGTGGAATTGTTCTTTGTCTCCTTTTTTTATTACTTATTTCCAACAATTGGCTAATGCTTTCATTCAAAAATTTTAAAATAACATTGGTCATGAGATTACTTTGATTCATTTGATTCATTGTAAGCAAGGAGTTAAAGTGAAAGTGCCTAATTTTATTGGTAGATATAAACATTTGCATTCACAAATTGCTTATCCTGCCAAATAATGATGTTCAAAGAATATTTATTGTTATTTTACAAAAGGATATTATAGATAAGCTTCTATTTTCTCAATTTACTTCCTTCTTCAAGTGAGTCAATTTGAATCACCTCTTCAATGGATCTGGTTTATAAGAATGAGAGTTCTCAATAATAATTTATGAAGTTCAAACACAACAAAGGCTTCATCAAGATAAATGATAAAATCAAGACTGGAATGGTAGCCAAGACATCAAGTGTGGCCGCCCCTTTATCCAAATACTTTAGAAAAGAAATAACTCCTCTTTTTGAGTCTTTAAATAGTATAATGTTGAGGTTGATAAATACTAATGTGTTGTAACTTCCTCCCATCAAAACAATTGACTATTCTAAACCATTTCCAGCTTCCCATGATCCTAAAGATTTTTGTCAATATCATTGTCAACTATGTGATGACACTAAAAAACATTACTAGTTGAGGACTAAGATTGAAGACTTTATTGATAAAAATACTATATCTATAGTTTGTGTGAATGACAAAGGGAATAACTTTGTAGCTCCTCCTAACCAAAACATCCAAATCTTCACCAATATATTGCCTTCTCATACTACTAATGTTGTTGAGTCTGATCCACTTGCTTTATCTCCTAATGACCTTGGTGTAGAGTATAATAATGTTGTGAGCCTCATTGACAAACCTAAACCTACAAAAGATTTATGCATTAATTTTGATCCTAGTGAAACTATTGTTGCACCTAATGGCCCATTATATATTACTACGAAACTCGAAAGACAAACTCTTATGAGAGGTTCTCATTGACCCAGTATGTATGGTGAATGTGATTACTAAAGATCACATTTTTACTCAACAATTGTATCAAGTAACATATGATAAATTTGATGTTATGCTTAAGATGTATGATGGTTTTGCTTGTCCTATCATTGGTTCTATTACTCTTCCCATTGAGGTGTTGGAATCCAAGAACACCGAGAGGGGGGGGTGAATCAGTGTTCTAATGGTAAATCTAATTTTGAACTTATTGCTTATGAACTCGTTAACAATAAAAAAATTAAAGTGCATAAACCAAACAACACATAAAGAAGCACAACCATAACACCAATATTTATACGTGGAAAACCCTACAAAGGGAAAACCATGGTGGTGTTGATACCCACAATATCTATATACTTGATCAAGTTATACAAACATTACATAGAGGGGATTGCACGTGCAATCAAGCCAACCACTTAGAGCTCACTGCTCAAAAAAGTCTCATTGACTTAGACAGCAATATACAATGATTATAAACAAAAATGAACTTATTGATTGCATCTAACCATGTTGGATAACTTCTGGTTTATGCTCTATCAACCCTCTCTGTGAACCAGTTTACTAATACTCTGTTCTTCTATGTTCTGCTATTGGTTGAGACTGTGCATGTGAAACTACACACTAAAGTTTCCTCTCGCTGACCAAAATGCATACCATCAATTTCTGACTGATTCACAACCAAAATTGCATTCACATTGACATTAACTCCATCACTAAAAGATCTCCTTAAATACCCTTTTAACTTGTTGAATATGTCGGCCTCAATGAACAATTATAACATATCGGCTATCGGATCACAAGGTATATCATGCATAATCCCATTGACCATGTCGGCCTACACACACTATTGAAAATTCCATGAAAGAAATTTTTGAGGTCACAAGATATCTTAGTCAGGTCCTATACTTAACCGGGTTCCAAATGCACGTTACCGGTACCAAGACTAACCAATTGTTAAGCATAAAGCAAAGTGTATATACCAATTGTATGTAGTGTATACCGGTTGACCCAATCAAAGAAAATGATAAAACAATGAATCTCGATGGTAAATATTGATACCTGAAGATGAGTTGCCATCAATGACAACCCTAAATGTAATTTGTCTTACCGGATGAGTGTCAATTGCCAACAATCTCCCCCTTTGACATTGATGACAACACTCAAGTGAAAAATGATGCCATCCTTGACTGCTAACCCTGACCTGTAGATCCATGCTGCTATAAACATCTGATATACTCCCCCTGAGCTATATATATATTGTAGATGCATGCTTCTATAAACATCTGAAATACTCCCCTTGAGCTATATATACATCTGTCATTGTATTCCTCCCCCTTTGACATCAATGGCAAAGAGGGGTGCCCACAAAGAATTTTGTACAGATATATATACATGTCGGTTCTATACAAGTTTCAAAATGAGATGTGTCCCAACACTACTTAAGAGTGTTAAGAATGGAGGTGAATTGATGCAGGAGCATCCCCGGTTCATGGCAATTTTGCATCAACCAAAAATATTTTCCTTTCTATTTTGGTTTCTGTTTGCAGTTTCAAATCTATGTGTATTGGATTTGGTTCATCAGATCCTGTTGAGTTGGATTCTGCTTGAAGACTAGACCATCTATCTTATTTCCAAACCGCATCACTTTTGGATTATTTTCCGACAAGATATCGCTATTGGTTTCCATGACAGTTTCTTGTTACCAGTTGCCTAGACCTATTTGCATTTGTGATCTACTGGATCTCTTTTGTAGCTTGCGGAGCCCTGAGCATTGATTCCAATGTTCCTTAGCCTGTGGTTGGCCTTTTCCCATGATTTACACTTCATGCTTTGGATTTTTTGAAAGGATTTCTTGGCGGAGGCCGACCTTGTTGGTTTTACACATTAGGTCTTATTCTTTGGGTTTTGATCCCTTTTTGGGCAGACTGGATCCCCTTGGATCATATAAATCATTGTAATTGCACATTAGAATGTAAGGAAGGTACGTAGATTGTGTGTAGATGAAAGATTTTGAGATTTGAGGTCCTGGTTGTGACCCATTATGTACTTTTAGTATGTTCTAGCAAGCTTGTGAGCCAATTTTCTGTAATCTGGTTTTTGTCGGTTGGTTGTAATCAATTTTCATGATATTATTCTATATGTTCTGCATTGGCTCCATCATATCTCTATGTTTCAATTGTGTTACTCTTGCTGACCGGTTTAGACTAATATCTTTGAGGTTTCTCCTTACCAGTGACTGCATCAAGTGGTATCAAAGCGAGTTTTCATTCTGGGTGTCCCAAGTGTCATGCTCTATGAAGTGTACCTATTCCTGCAACCACAATGCACCCAATAAATCATTACAAGCATGGTTAGAAGATTTAGTAAAACCATAGCTAATCGACTTATTGCCTCCTAGAAAATGCCAGTATGAAAAATGCTCTCAGATCTAATTATGCATATTCCAGTGACTTGACTACACTTAGATGGAGGATTTGAATGATGAAAATGCATGATCTAGCAAGAATAGCATGATTAAGCTATATGATTTCATGATTGATCTAGAAAATGAACTAAGATTAAGATGCAATTAAGCTAAAATTGAAAATGATAACATTGCTAAGAATGATAAACTAGAAGCTAGATGCCTATAGTAACAATGCATAAGACGAGAATGAGATGGGATGCAAAATGATATGAAATTGGGACCCATTTTCTCCAAAATGAGGTCTGTTTATAGGATTTTCCAAGGCTAGGGGTAAGGTGGCAAGAATCAACGGTCAAGATTGATCTAAAGATATCAATGGTTAAATTGGAGGAGGTTGGAAAAGGGGTTGGATTAAAGGGAACATTGTCATCTCTATGGTGACAAGTGTCAAGAGGCTTCTAGAAGAGGTTAGATGAAACGGAACACTTAGTGACAAGTGTCACAAAGGTTCTAGAAGATGTTGGATGAAAGGGGACATGGTGGTAGGTACAATGGGCTAGGTTTAGGAGTGGTAGAAGTTAGGAGAATTTGAATTTAATATTCAAATAATATGGAAAAGGCTAATTAATCTCAACAACTCATAAATTTGATTTGTTTTAATTAATTAAGGATTTAGAATAAATGATTTTGATGGAGGGAATTAATTAATTTAGGAGGATGAAATGAATCTTATTAAATAAATCCTTAGATTTATTAATAAGTAGATGAAAGGGGAAATTTAATCAAATTTCTTAGTGAATTCAATTAAATTGGGGAGGGAGATTAATTAAATAATTTCTTATTTAATTAATTATCTTCAAACCATTTTTAGGTGTATACTTTTTTCCCCTCTTTGAAGCGAGGTGTGATGATGCGTTGATTAAAAGAATAATCTCATTTTGATGCTAATATTGATTTGATAGGATGTCCCAGCTCTTGATTGCTAAATTCTGGTATGTTGATGCCCCCTCGGGAGATCAATTGAGATAATTGATCTTTGGATTTTTTGCGAGATTGATATCCCAATAGATTTGATTTGATTTCTACAACTATGATTGATGAAAATGTGAGTTCTTCGATTTAGCTTGATTGCTTAGATTGATAAGATCTAGATTTAGTCTGGTTTCAGGAAGGATTCATCCTATATAAGACAACGATGATCAAAGCATTTGGTTTTAGGAAGGATTCATCCTATATAAGACATGATCAGAACGTCTGGTTTCAGGAAGGATACATCCTGTATAAGACATGATAGAATCGATTAGGTTTGATTGATTGATTTGATTTGATAAGGTTGATTAGATAAAGAACTGACAGTTTGTTGATATCAAGTTGTTGAAATTTTTGGATGTGCTGATGTTGATTTTGTTGAGGGAGATAGCATAAGATATGGGCTAGGTCGATAATATATGAAGAGATATGAGTCATTCATCTGATGGCGTATACACTTGTGATGATACTTTGATGATTCGTGTGACAGATTTAACCTTGGATAAAAGGAGTGTGTAGGATCCCATGCTAAAATGCAAATGAAAATGCAATGGGACGACCGGACCAGTCACTGGATTATTTTGCGTTTTTGTCATCATTGAGCTTTTGAAATGTGGGAAGTGAGTGCAAACATAGATGGTATAATTAAACCATGATGACCTGAGCACTTCTTTCTTGGATTTTGATATAGCAAGTTAACACAAGCATCGAGGTATAATTGAACCAAGATGACCTGAGTGTTACTTGTGTAAAACAAGCAGTATTAATCATTTCAATATACAAATCAGAAATGTCTTCAATGATACTTTGATGATCATGTCCCAAGACAAATTTGCGCATATTAATGATTAATTTTCACAGCAGACAAGAAAAATATCATGTTTCTTCCTTGTTCCTCTAGTCAATGACATCCTGGAGTCACTCAGAAATCATGATAGCGAAAAGCAATTATAGAAAAGATGAACAATCATGCTAAAACCATTATCCAAAAGATATTATCCACTGAAAAATGTGTGATGTTCTTAGATTGACTTCGTGATAGCTTGATAGTTGATAGTTTGATCTTGTGTTCAACGTTGGATGTGTCTCAGTTTTCGCTTGATAAGAGTTGTCTAACTATTTGGTCTACTTGTTTGATTAAGCTCAAAATGATCAATAGTTTTGCCCCCAGCTAAGTGTAGGATTTTGCCCCAAGCCTAGAAACAAATTCGTTATGATATATCCAATGATCCAAATCATGGCAAGAAGCCACCTGGGATGCTTGTGTATGTACAAAGGCTTTATGATGATCTGCGATGATGGAAAATGAATGCAAGCAAAAAAAATGCATGAACTAATAGATGGAAGAGATCACTGATAGATAGCACCTATTTGCCAGGTTTTCACCATCTGTTTTTATTGCACTTTTTCTCATATTTGATTTTTTTTGGATTTTTCTGCTTTTTCACTGTTTTTTATTTTTCTGATTTTTTAGTGTTTTTGATTTTTTTGATATTTCAGACATAGAATTTCTTCAGGTGCATGTTATTGATAGGTTCCTTGAGCTGATCTTTGTCCTATGTTGATAGCTAATATGCTCCTAACCCAAATATTGTTGTGATCACAAATGGACCTAACCAATTTGGTTCAAACTTTCCTTTCTTTTCTCGATCTGCCTGATTGCATGGATTTTCCTTTAGCACTAGTTCTCCCACTTGAAAGATTCGTGGTTTGACCTTATGATTATAGCTCCAATACATTGTTTGTTGATATACCTTTAGATGATCAAAGGCATTTTGTCTTCGTTCATGAATCAATTCTAACTCTTGTAGTCTAGATACTTTGTGTTCTTCATCTGGGATGAGACCTTTTAGTGACATACGTAGAGAGGGTATCTCTACTTCGATTGGCAATATTTCTTCTGATCCATATACAATAGAGAAAGGTGTAGCACCTGTCGGTGTGCGGATACTGGTGCGGTAGGCCCAGAGAGAAGTGATAATGGTCATTGGTATTTCATAGCGACAAATGATGTAATTCAAGATAAATGCAGCAATTTGTTTTCCTGTGATATTGATGAGAGGTATTGCCTCAATCCATTTTGTGAAATATTCTGTAGCTACAAGGATGAATTTTTGACCATTAGATGAAGAAGGATTTATCTTTCCTACCAGATCAAGACCCCATTGGCAAAAAGGCCAAGATGTTGCTAAAGCATGAAGTTCTTGTGTTGGTGCATGAATCAAGTTCCCATGGATTTGACATTGTTTACATGTTCGAGCTATCTTAAAAGAATCTCGTTCCATAGTCGGCCAATAATAGCCCAAGAGTATGAGTTTTTTCGAAAGGGTAAGGCCACTTGAATGAGTGCCACAAATGTTGTTATGGACTTCATGTAAGGCCTTCTCAGATTCTTCTTGTTCGAGACATCTTAAGAGAGTATCGTCGAGACCTCGTTTAAATAGGGTGTCCACGACGAGAGTAAAATTGGAGGATTGGCGAATAAATTTTCTCTTTTGGTTCTTTGATAAGTCAGGAGGTAAGATGTTATCTTTCAGGTATGTGTAAGTTTGGCCATAGCGTGAGAATCATGTCCAATAAGTTGACAGATGGTTTGGGAATCAAGACAATTAAAGGCGGGATGAAACAACTCTTCAACCAGGAATTCATAACGTTGTTGATTTTCTTGTGTCTATAATAGAGAATCAAGTGTAGCCATGGCGTCTGCTTCTTTATTATCATTTCTTGGAATCTATTCAAATGTTATTTCTACAAAGTACTTCTTGATATCATCCACCATCTTTTTGTAAGGCATGAGTTTGTCATCTTTTGTTTGATAGTCATCATTGATATGATTAATGATGAGTTGAGAGTCTCCAAAGACCTGAAGTTGTTTAATGTTCCATTCTACAACCATTTTGATACCTGTTACCAATGCTTCATAGTCTGCTATATTGTTTGTGCATGGAAAGCTTAATTTGTATGCTTTTGGGATTGTATGCCCTTGTGGTGTGATGAATAGAATTCCTGCTCCTGGTCCATGTTGTGTATATGACCCATCAAAGTATAGTTGTCATGCTTTTGTTGTGACTATTAGGATATCGGCATCAGGGAACTCAATCTGTAGAGGATGATTATCTTGAAGTGGTGTTTCTGCTAGTTGATCTGCGATGACTTCTCCCTTGATATCTTTTCTATCAACATATTTGATATCAAACTCGCTTAGAATCATGATCCATTTTTCTAGTCATCCTATCAATGTTGCTTTACTAAGTAAATATTTCAGAGGATCGATTTTAGCTATCAACTTGATGGAGTGAGATAGTAGATAGTGTCGTTAGCAAAAACTACTACCAAACATGCTTTTTCTAATGATGAGTAGTTAACCTCGTATCCTACTAGTGTTTTGCTGATGTAGTAGATGGCTTGTTCTTTTCCTTCCTTATCCTCTTGTGTGAGAAAAACTCCCAATGATGCTTCGGTAGTTGATACATAGAGTAATAATGGTTTTCCTAGAATTGGTGACATTAGAATAGGTGGTTGCATGAGATATGCCTTAATCTTGTTGAAGGCTTTTTCGCATTGATGGTCCCATTTGAAATTAACCTGTTTGTGCAATAGGTGAGTAAATGGTTGATATTTATCTGCTAATTGAGCCACAAATCTTCTAATTGACTAGAGTCTTCCTTGGAGTGATCTTAGTTGACTGATATTCTTGGGAGATGTCATTTCCATGATTGCTTTAACCTTAGCTGGATCTACTTTGATACCTCTTGCTGAAACAATGTATCCCAATAGCTTTCCTAAAGTAACACCAAAGGCACATTTCTCAGGGTTTAGCCTTATCTTGTATTGTTCTAACCTGTCAAAGATCTTTTCTAGTATCTCTATATGTTCTTCTCTGTTGTATGTTTTAGCTAATGTGTCATCCACATAGTCTTCCATTAATGTATGCATCATATCATGAAATATAGTTGTCATAGCTCTTTGATATGTAGCACCTATGTTCTTTAATCCAAAAGGCACGATGTTCCAGCACAAAGTACCCCATGGGCATGTGAAAGTTGTCTTTTCTTGATCTTCGGGTGCTATTTTTATCTGATTGTATCTGGAGAAACCATCCATTAGAGAAAACATGGAGTGTCCAGCAATTAAATATACAATGATGTCGATGTTAGGCAAAGGAAAGTCATCCTTTGGACATGTGTTATTAAGATTTCTGAAGTCTGTGCATATTCTAATGCTTTTATCTGGTTTTAAAACAGGAACAATGTTGGATACCCATTGACGATATGCTACAGGTCTGATGAATCCTACATCCAATAATTTCTTTAGTTCTGCCTTGACTAGGAGAGCAATATGAGGATGCATTTTCCTTAACTTCTGTTTGATTGGTTTGGCTCCTGGACTAACATTCAAGTGATGTATAATAAGCTCTATATCTAACCCTGGCATGTCTACATATGACCAGGAAAAATTGATTTGTTATCGTTTCAAGAATTCCAAATATTTTTGCATTTCTACCTCTGATAAAGATGTTGTTGGATGAAGAATCTTTGGTTGCTCTGTTGTGCCAATGTTAAATGCCTTTGTTGGTTCGATCAAAATGCATGACCTTTCTTGATAGTGCTCAAGTAAAGTGTCAAATATCCCATCATCCAGTGCCTCGAGGAGGTTTTCACCATTAGATGCGTCCTTTGTTTTTACTTTTTCCTGGTCTAATGTTGCCAAGAAATGGTTTTCAGCATTAGACCTGATATTGTTTTCTTTATTTTCACTTTTGTGACTAGGATATTTGGCACCCACTTGACTAGAAGATGTGTTCCTGACATTCTTGGTGAGAGTTGTTATAGGTTTGATTGCGTTAAGATATACAGATATGGTATGGTCATTTGGAAAGGTATCAATGGTATTATGTCCTTCATTTTCCCAATCAATAAGCTCGGGGTGGATTAGAGGGAGGAGATCTTCAGGTTGGTATGTTTCAAGGGTTTCAAGGGTCATGATGGATGTATCAAAGTTTTGAATATGTATGTCAATGTCTAGAATGGTACCCTCATCAGAATGATCTCACATCAGAAGTTCCTGATCATCCTCGGTTAAGTCCAAGTTAGCCAAATGTGATTCTAATTCAAGTGAACTAGTTCTTGACGTTTGTCCTACATACGTGTGAACTATATCAACTTCTATATCTCCTTCAAAGAATTTTTATTCAGATGATTCTTCAAAGTGATAGGAATCCCATTCCCATTCATTAGAATCTATATCACTTGCAGCCTGCAATCTACAGATTTGGTCATATAGCATTTCTTCTGCTTTTCTGGCTATACTTTTCCTTCTTTCATATTCAACTTCTTCAGGATTGAGATTGAGTTTTGTCAACTTTTCTATGAGTTCTCCTGGACTTATATTAGCTTCTTTCTTGTTTTTATTGAGATTTAATGCTTCTTGAGATGTTTTTAGTTTGTTTCTCTTGTTGATTTGAAGTCTACTTCTTTTACCATTTTGTGTTTGCTTGTGTTTGTTGCTTAGCTGATTTTTCTTCCCTTTCAACTGCCAGTTGTTCTTGTATGTTTTCATATTCCTCTTGTTGTTGATTAAAAGATGTGTCTTCTGGTAGAGTGACTTGTCCATATCCTAAACTTGTTTTGTCTGTAGTTTGCTAAGTATGAGGTTGAATAGGTTTTGAGATATCATCTTTCTTTTTCCTATAGGGCCTGTTCCAGTGTATCCCATCCTTTGAAGAATGTTTAATCCTTTTCCATATTTTTCTGTAGGTATTCTGACATTGTTGACCTTTTGTTGAACTTCTTCATCTTTGTATAGCCATTGTAGCACATCTTTGTCTTCTATCTCCTCTGATAAGGTTCCAGCACTAATAAATGCTTCATCAAATATTGGAAGATGTTTCACAGTTGGTTGTTGTTTAGAGCTTGATGGTTTTCCTAAAGATTTAGGAGAAAGTGGTAATTGTGATATTGAGTATTCTCCATTCCCTCAATCTCTTAGCTGCATTTGTTTTTCCGTAGTTGACATAATAGAGGCGAATGATTTTTCCTTGGATTGTGTGTTCGGAGATGTTGCTTCCCTATTATGTGGAACAATTACTTCTTGAGCCATTTTTAGATTGCTACAATATTGGAATGGATTTGCATCTGTAGAAATTATGATTTCTTGTCCTTCGTAGGGAAATTTGACACATTGATGATAGGTTGATGGGACAGCTTGCAAGTCATGTATCCATGGTCTCCCAAGGAGCACATTATATGATAGGTCCAAGTCTAAAACTTGGCATGTTGTGTCTTTTTGTAGAGGTCCCACTCTGATTGGTAGTATCACAATTCCCTTGGAGGAACGTTCATCTTCATCATAGGCTTTTATAGTGCTCCTTTTCTAGACATCAACTGCATCTTCTGAATATCCTAAGGCTTGAACAAGACTCAATGAGCAAATATTTAGGCCAGCTCCACTGTCAATTAGAACACGTTTTACTCAGGTTTTGTGGATAAGAACTTCAATATGCAAAGGAGTGTTGTGAGGATGTTGCAAGGACATGTCATCTTCGTCAATGAATGATAAGCAATGAGGGGTTGTGAGGTGTCCCACCATGGTTTGGAATTGATTAATATCAAGATCTTTGGATACTGTGGTATCTACTAATGCTCGTTCAAGAATTTCCTTGTGTGCGGGTGAAAGTTTTAAAAGTTCCAAGATGGATATTTGGGCGGGTGTTTTCTACAATTGCTCCACTAAATTGTATTGTTTTGTTGTAGTGGATGATGTGTTTGTTGTAGGACCTGGCAAAACAAATTTGGCTTTGCTTCTTGTAATAGCCTGAGCATGTTCTTGATTTTGTTTTTCTTTAACTACAATCACATTCACCACATTGTCATATGTATGAGCATAGTTTATCTTTGCTTTACCCTTACCATTATTTGTTTTTTATGACTCACCTTTCTCATAGTTTGGAAGCGGAGTTTTAAAGGCGATATGAGATTCATTTGTTGTATGTAGTTATTACATTATTATCAATCATATCTTGTATGACATGTTTCAACTTTTGACAATTATCTGTGAGATGTCCCTTGTTTCGATGGAAATTGCAATACTGATTATCATTCCACCAAGGTGGTTTGATTTGAGGTTTGTAGTTCCTTTCTTCTAGTAAAGTGATCAATTTGTTTGCGAGAAGTGTCTTTAGTGCTGATCCAAGGGGTTCACCAATGTTTGCAAATTGTCTTCGAAAGAAAGTTTTGATAGTTTCTCTTTGGTGATTGTTGTTTTGTTGTGCCGCTACTAAGTGAGTAGATAAATTGTAAACCAGTTGCTTTGGTTTCACATTGTTGTTATCCACTATTCCATCATTGATGATATTTCGATTTCTATTCCAAAACTTTGGCTTATCATTATGATTGTTGTTATTGTTGTTGTTAGGAGGATGGACTCCTTCTTTGTATATTTTCAACTCACCCTTCTTTATCATGGCTTCCTCCATTCTGATTCCATTATCAACCATTTTTCTAAAGTTTTGATTTCCTTGCATTTTTAAGTAATAACTCATTTCATCATTTAAGTTGTCAATGAATATGTCCATTTTTTCGTACTCTGGCAATGTACGAGGATACCACGATGCTAGGTGTCTCCATCATTATAAGAATGTCATGAAGGGTTCTCCAATATTTTGTTTAGTGTTACATAGGTCTAGCATTGTTACTTCATGTTGTATGTTGTAGGAGTATTGTGAAACAAACTTATCCACCAACTCTGAAAATGATTGGATTCTAGGTGTAAGTTTGGAGAACCATTCCATAGCTAGTCCAGTTAAGCTTTTCGAAAATAATCTCATTAAGTAGGTATCCTCATGTGCAAACTCCATACTCATTATGCAAAATTATCGTATATGATCTTGAGGATCAGTGCTTCCATCATATTTTTTGTATCTAGGAGTTTCAAAACCTATAGGAAATGGTATCATGTTTAGTTTTTTGTCGAATGGATAAGGACAGATTTCTTGAAGTGAGTATCGTCTAACATTTCCTCTTTGCATCTCTTGGATTTGTGTTTGCATTGCTTGTAATTGTTGTGTGAGAGTCATGATAGGATTATCAACATGAATTGTTCTTGCATGACCATGATTTTGCATTCTAGGAGGATTGGGATCTCTTCTTGTTTCATCTCTAGCTCTTCTTGTATCCTCATTGAATTGAATATTATTCAAGATTTCTACTTCATCTCTTCTAGGTATGTTGGTTTCTTCATTGGTTTTGGTGTTATTGGAAATTGATGTGTCATTCATGGGAAGACCAAAGATGTCCTCATATTGTTCATTATTAGGAGGAGGATCACTTTTCTTTTGTGTCATCTAATTCACATCAAAATCTTGGGGAAGTGTAGCACCAGATTTGGCTAGCATTAGAAAGTATTTTTCTTTTTCTTCCTCCAACAATTTCTGCATAAATTTGTTGAATTGGGGATCTTTCTTGATGTCTCTGATGTTTTGTTCTGTTATTTCTTCTTCAACTTGTATTTCATCTCCATGTTCCATGGTTATATGTTCTTTGATTATTTTTAATGTTTCAATTTCAGTCTCCATGATCCTTTGTTTCTAAGCTCTAGTTAGAACGGGCATACACATGTTTTATTTTGCTAAGATTTGATTGTCCAAAAGGTTGTTTTGGGTAAGTGATCAATAGTCAATTTCAAGGCACTATAGTGATATGACACTAAAAGAGAATTCAAGTGTTTAAAAGTTTGCAAGTTTTTCAATCTTCGGTTTAGGAGTGCAATGGTGATGATTTGATAAGAACCAAGTCCAGTAGGAACGATATATCCTACGATGGGGGACAAGGTTATCCTAACCAAACGTTTCAGTTTCGTGATAAAGGATGATTGATCCTAATGAGAAACTATGTTTGAGTGATCAGTTTATCAAAGAGGGTGATAATGCACTTTGAGATGTTTAGATTTTGAACTTGTTGGGGGTGAGCACTTTGAAAATCTTAAGGTGTATATTTTCTAAAGTCTGATTTTGACGGATGATAACTTGACCAAGCAAACCAAGCAGACAATCTAAGCATAAACTGACAGATAACAGGTGTTTATGCTTACTACAAATTGATCAGGCAGAAATGACAAATCTGAGACAGGCCTGCAGGACACAGCTCTGGATTGACAAATGCAGAGTTTCGTATGATAGGATATGCAGCTTAGAACTACACAAGATATGAGTCTATATGACAAAACAAGTTTTCATATAAAAAGCAGAGGCTCATACGACAAACTTTTATGAACCATATGACAAAACAATTGACTCGTACGACACAGAATGTTGTGTAACACGACACAAGATTTTATGCAAACAGGTTCGTATGACAGAGATCCTAACTCGTACGACAGATAACCAGATAGAGATAAAAGTGTTTGTTTGGTTGAATTTTTGATAACTAAAGTTTAATGTTTTTGCTTATGTCTTCCAGTTTTAAGTGTCTGATTTTTCAATTTAGGGATGAATACACAGCAAACACATGATGTGATAAATGACTCCAATCAATATAAACCCTAAGGAAGTTGGCTGAGAATGAAAACCTTTGCTTGTTGACTTAGGTACACACCCAATAGCTAATCAGAATATGGCTGCTGAGTCTCACGCAATGGATTCTCAACGTCGTATTATCTGACTCCAAACACTAATGGGGGCATGATATGGCAAGTGTCTTGGGAGAGTTACTATCTCTCTTGCACAAATATTATCACCCTTTCGGAGGTGAATCGGGTAGCTTCTATTTTAACCGGCACTAGTAAGGGATCCGTTCGGTGCGTCGGGGTATAAACTCAATTAAGAGGTCTCCTAGCCTTCAAAACCATGGTTTGATATACCCAAAGGTACAGGGGAGAGCTATTCCCGAGCACTATCATTGCTTTGATTTTCATCAAAAACACATTTATTTTATAGTGGGTTGGATTACTTGGCGTTAGCCATTCCCACTTAGGTCATTCCCCTCTCACCGGCCTTAAGGGCTAAGAGTTATTACTCCTCAGGAGGGCAGACCTGCTAAAGAAATGCACTAATGAAAGCAAAAGATGAGTCTAGCTTTCTGATCACCTAAGAAAGGTGAGAGCATACTCGCCTATCATCAAATACACATAAGACATGATAGTTCATTTTTTAGCCCAAATTGAAATGTGCCTAGAAAACTTAATGAATACACAAAGTTTAGTTGGATTCATAGGCAACCTACAAAATAAATTCATTAGTAATTATGATTGTGTTTTGAATTTGTCTTTGACAAGTGTATCTTTGACAAGCATCCTGCAGAAAAGAGTTAGGCTACCAACAATCTCACAAACTAGTCAGGGTTAGCATTAGTGAAATTCAAATTAAAATCAGAAAACCCTAACATGCAGTCTCTAAAAAAAATCACAGAACTAGAGACTCGTATGACACAAATTTCTAGTTAGTATGACACAAATTTAGATATCTAACACAAGCCAAAACCAACATGTACGACACATAATTATGGTTAGTATGAGTAAAGAATTTGCAAGAAAAAAGATCATACGACACAGCTTTAGACCTAGTACGAATAAAGAATTTGCAACATAAAAGCTCGTACAACACAATATTATACCTAGTACGAGTCAGGATGAGGTTTCATCCTAGGCTGAAAGGAAGCTCGTATGATTTGAAAAGGCAACGCGTACGAATATCTGAACCAGAGCCAGACAGAGATGAAGTTTGCTGAAGATTAAGAGGCCAAAAGTGATGATTTTAGCCCCATGGTGGGTGCCAAAATGGCGTGCTCTGTGAAGTGTACCTTTTCCTACAACCACAATGCACTCAATAAATCATTACAAGCATGGTTAGAAGATTTAGTAAAACCATAGCTAATCAACTTATTGCCTCCTAGTAAATGCGAGTATGAAAATGCTCTCAGATCTGATTATGCATATTCCAGTGACTTGACTACACTTAGATGGAGGATTTGAATGATTAAAATGCATGATCTAGCAAGAATAGCATGATTAAGCTATATGATTTCATGATTGATCTAGAAAATGAACTAAGATTAAGATGTAATTAAGCTAAAATTGAACATGATAACATTGCTAAGAATAATAAACTAGAAGCTAGATGCCTATAGTAACAATGCATAAGATGAGAATGAGATGGGATGCAAAATGATATGAAATTGGGACCCATATTGCTCCAAAATGAGGTATGTTTATAGGATTTTCCAAGGCTAGGGGTGAGGTGGCAAGAATCAACAGTCAAGATTGATCTGAAGATATCAATGGTAAATTGGAGGAGGTTGGCAAAGGGGTTGGATTAAAGGGAACATTGTCATCTCTATGGTGATAAGTCTCAAGAGGCTTCTAGAAGAGGTTAGATGAAAGGGAACACTTAGTGACAAGTGTCACAAAGGTTCTAGAAGATGTTGGATGAAAGGGGACATGGTGGTAGGTAGAATGGGTTAGGTTTAGGAGTGGTAGAAGTTAGGAGAATTTGAATTTAAAATTCAAATAATATGGAAAAGGCTAATTAATCTCAACAACTCATAAATTTGATTTGTTTTAATTCATTAAGGATTTAGAAGAAATTATTTTGATGGGGGGAATTAATTAATTTAGGAGGATGAAATGAACCTTATTAAATAAATCCTTAGATTTATTAATAAGTAGATGAAAGGGGAAATTTAAACAAATTGCTTAGTGAATTCAATTAAATTGGGGAGGGAGATTAATTAAATAATTGCTTATTTAATTAATTATCTTCAGACCATTTTTAGGTGTATACACCAAGAATTTTGTTGTATGGTGGCAGACTGTGGATCTGACCTGTAGCTACAGAGGAACTAGGAATGGTGGAGTGCGTGGGAATGCAGACCCTACTGTGATGGAGATTGTGAGGGATAGCAGCCTGGTTGGAAGCCGTGGAGATAGCACAAAGAAAAGGCCGACATATTGAACATATAAGCAAAGATGAAGGAGAAGAAGCCCCAGCAGAACAAGTAAACCCACCGCCGGTTGATCCAAATGAAGAAAGGTTTTTGAGGGTTTTGAGTAGGGATAATAATAAAACACATTTTAACCCACCAGAATATGATGGAAAGTTGGATTCTGATAAATTGATGGATTGGATCTCGGAGATGGAAAAGTAATTTTATTTTGAAAACACTGTAGAAGAAAGGAAAGTGAAATATTCTTGTACCTGATTGAAAGGTCTTGCATCTCTTTCATGGGAACATTTGCAAGTTGATAGACAGAGAAGAGATAAAGAGAAAATCAAGATTTGGGATCAGATGGTTGCTAAGTTCAAGTCAAAATTTACACCAGTTGATTATCAGGTGAATATATTCTGAAAGTTGCAGAACTTGAGACAAGGAATCTATTGTGAAGGAGTACACCGAAGCATTTTAAAAGCTAAATACCAGATCTGGACATGTTGATGATGAAGTTGAACAAGTTGCAAGATATTTTAATGGATTGCAGATGTCTATACAAGATGAACTCAGTTTGATCAAATTGCAAAGTGTTGAAGAGGCTTACCAGTATGCCTTGAAGGATGAAGAGATGTTAAGAAAGAGACATGAGCAGGGGCAGAGAGGTAGAGGTGGAAATTTTACCAAAGGTACATTTCAAGGAGGAAGAGGATATACCGGAGGAAGAGGTACTAGTACAGATCAGAACAAGGACAAGGACATAAGCAAAGAAGGTAATTCATACCAGAAAGATGATAGAAATTTCTATCAGAGGAAAGAACTGGATGACTACTAGAATGAGAAATTTGGAAGACAAGACAAGAAGACATTTAGAGGTACTTGCTTTAATTGTGGAGGAGAAGGACATCATGTATTTTATTGTAAGAAGATAGAGAATGCCAAAAGAGAAGCAGTGGTGGAACAAAACCCCACGGGATCAGCTAACAAACTGGAAGATGGATAATTGTTGATGATGAGGAGAGTTTTGTGTCATACCGAAGAAGATGAAGAGCCCTTGCAGAGGAGAAATTTGTTCAAGACCAAATGTAAGGTATCTGGTAAGTGTTGTAAAGTTATTATTAATAGTGGTAGTTCAAATAATCTTGTTTTAGAAGAGATGGTGAATAAGTTAAACTTGGAAAGGTTGAAACACCCTAAGCCTTATCAGATAGCATGGATTCAGGATGAACATAAGTTGTTGGTAAGTGAGAAATGTTTGGTGAAATTGAAAATTGGGAATTATCATGATGAAGTCTTGTGTGATATTATGCCTATGGATATTTGTCATATTTTGTAGGGTAGACCTTGGCAATACATGATGGGAGGAAGAACATATACACCATTGTAGCAAATGGAATGAAGAAAACCTTGTTACCTTTGGAGGAGTCTTTGAAGAGTGAAGTCTATATGAATTCTAGGATCTGTTTTATGGATGGAAGGAAGTTCTTGGATGGAATGAGACATGAGAATGTGTGTTTTGCCTTGGTTCCTAGGAAGACTGAGTAACCGGAAGAAGAATAATCAGAGGAGGTAAAAGAATTGATGAAAGAATATGAAGACAATTTCAAATAATGTGCCTGATGGATTACCACTGGTTAGAAGTATTAGTCATTGCATGGATTTGATTCCCGGAGCTAGTTTTCCTAACAAAGTTGCACACCGGTTGACACTGGAAGAGAATAAAGAGCTAAATAGACAAGTGTAGGAGTTGTTGAAGAAAGGTTTGATCAAAGAAAGTTTGAGCCCTTGTGCCATACCGACAGTGTTAGCACCTAAGAAGAATGGAGAATGGAGAATGGAGGATGTGTACTGATTCCAGAGCAATAAACAAGATCACGGTGAAATACCGATTTCCTTTGCCTAGGATGGATGACATAATGGAATGTTTGAGTGGAGCAAGATATTTTACAAAGATATATTTGAAGAGTGGATATCATCATATTAGGATTAGGGAAGGAGATGAGTGGAAGACAACATTTAGACAAATGAAGGACTGTATGAATGGTTGGTGATGCCTTTTGGGTTAACTAATGCACTGAGTACTTTCATGAGATTGATGAATGAGGTATTGAAGAAATTCTTGGGTAAGTTTGTTATTATTTATTTGGATGACATTATGATTTGTAGTCAGACAAAAGAGGAGCATTTATTGCATTTGAGACAAGTTTTCTAGAGATTGAGAGAAGAGAACTTGCTAATAAAACTTAAGAAGTGTACTTTCATGAAGGAAGAGTTAGTCTATTTGGGATTTGTGATATCTGCTGGTGGATTGAAGATGGACCCTGAGAAAGTGAAAGTAATTGTTGAGTGGCCTACATCGGAAAGCATTGGAGAAGTGATATCATTTTATGGATTGGCTAGTTTCTACTAGAAGTTTATTAGAAATTTCAGTTCAGTTTGTAACCCTATGATCGAGACCATGAGAGGAGATAAGAAGGAATTCAAGTGGACCACTAGAGCAAACAAAAGAATTGAGTTATTAAAGCAGAAAGTGATGAAGAATCTTGTGTTATCTTTACCAAATTTCAACAAAGTATTTCAAGTTGATTGTGATGTAAGTGGAACAACAATAGGAGCAGTCTTGAGTCAAGAAGGGAGAGCAGTAGCTTATTTTAGTGAGAAGTTGAATGATAATAGGAGAAGATATTTAGTGTATGATCAGGAATTCTATGTCATAGTTCAAGCCTTGAAGAAGTAGAGACATTACTTGTTCCCTAAGGAGTTTGTGTTGTATATAGATCATCAAGCCTTGCAGTATTTGAACAGTCAGAGTAAGTTGAATCAGAGACATATGAGATGGGTAGAATTTTTGCAGAGTTACACCTTTGTGTTAAAGCATAGAAGTGTAAAATCTAACCAAGTTGTTGATGCATTGCATAGGAGAAGGAATCTGCTGACAGAGATGAGGGTGACAGTATTAGGATTTGAAGGGTTGAAGACCTTGTATGATGATGACCTGAATTTCAGAGAACCTTGGAAAGCATTTAGAGAACTGGTTATGGTAGATAGGAGTAAGTGGTTGGATTATTTCATTCAGGATGAGATGATATTCAAAGGAGTTCAGTTGTCCATACCTAAGAGTTCTATGAGGGAGAATTTGATTAAGGAGAAACATAGTGGAGGATTAGCTGGACACTTTGGTGTTGACAAAACATTAGCCTTGGTGAGTGAGAAATACTTTTGGCCCCAAATTCATAAGGATGTTATGAAATATGTGCAAAGTTCTAGATTTTGTCAAGCTGCAAAAGGGAGTAGTCAAAATGTGGGATTGTATAAGCCTTTGACAATACCAATAAGACCTTGGGAGGATATAAGCATGAATTTCATACTTGGATTAACTAAAATGTAGAGAAGGAATGATTCTATATTTGTGTTGGTGGATAGATTCTCTAATATGTCTCATTTCATACCTTGTAGGAAGACATCAGATGTAGTGCATGTGTTAGATTTGTTTTTCAAGGAAATAGTGAGATTGCATGGGTTACCTAAGAGCATAGTTTTAGATGGAGATACTAAGTTTGTCGGTTACTTTTGGAGAACACTTTAGAAGAAGATGAAGACATATTTGGAATTTAGTTCTACTTTTCACCCACAGACTGATGGTCAGATAGAGGTAGTAAACCGGAGTTTGGGAAATTTACTGAGATGTTTAGTTGGAGATAAAACCGGAAGTTGGGATTTGATTTTAACACAAGTAGAGTTTGCCTACAATAATTCAGTGAATAGGAGTATTGGAAAAACACATTTTGAGATAGCTACCAGAGTGCATCCTAGAGGTATATTAGAATTAAGGGATATTAGCAGTGAAGACCAGAGAAGTTTAGAAGAAGAAGACTTTGTAGATCACATGGCAGCCTTGCATATTCAGGTTAAACAACATTTAGAGGACATGCAAAACAAATCTAAGGAGAATGCATATGAGAAAAGGAGACATAAGGAATTTGAAGTTGGTGATGAAGTGATGGTGTATCTGAGAAAAGAAAGATTCCCAGTTGGAACCTATAACAAGTTGCAGATGAAGAAGTTTGGACCTGTTGACGTGCGTTTTGACACACCCACCAACAGTCAGGGAGTTTATGCAAACACTCACCACCTCTCCTAAAAAGTAACAAGTTTAGAATAACTCACTACCCTAAGGTCTCTGTAGTTGGGTCTCAACGGTGATGGATAGCTCAATGGTTGATGTGGTTATACCTGTAAAGGGGCCTGCTGGTTAGAACTAAGTCTCGCTGGTTTACGAACAATTACACTTCTTTTTTTTTGTATTTTATGATTTAAGACTCTCTAGGGAAATAAAATGCGAAGCATAAGGGAAACAAGAAAATAACAATAAAGATTAATACAATGACAACTCAATAAACTATTCAATTAGTTCCCTGTGATTTGAGAAATTATCAGATATTATCCAAGTTAGCATTCAACAACGGACTTCCATAAAACCTGCAAAATCATCAATTTCACAAATATGTGGACATAGAATCATCAACAATATGGCCTATCACAGTAATTCCCATACACCACTGACGTGCGCAATATGGTTCATACCATAATAGACAAAAAGATTACCATGTTGCTAACTCAAAATAATAGATGTTACCAATTACACAGGACAATTTGGTAGAATATAGATGTAAATCAGGCAATCTACAAGCTGCTTTTCATATTAATCTCCATGAATGTATAGTAAAAATAACTCAAACTTGTTAACAATCTGCAAAAAATGTCTAAAAATCTCTAAGTGGGCCACAAATCATCAGTTTGGGGACCCTTACAAATGAATTCAACTTCTCAATTTATAGAAGTTTTTCACCCTATTATTTAGGAAATAACTCTATCCTAAATTAAGAACTAAAATTAGGGGTCGCAGTTAACTTGCAAGTTTCTGCCTGGACACTCCACTTTAGAACTATGAAACGGACATTGCATCAGCACTACGAAGACCATGATGGGTGAGCCACGTTTTCGTAACCATGTAGGATTTCTTTTAAACTTGGGACTTGATTAGGAGGAGGAGTTTTAAAATCAAGAAAAAGCTTTGCTATATTTAGCAATTGTGTGCCTAGCTTTTTTTTATTTCTTGGTAAATGCCTTATAATTTTGAATTATACATGCAACTGCTTGGACTGGCGGATTGGCTACATTCTTAATTCTAAATTTATACTTCTTCAAAGTCTCATCTGCATGTACTCCTTGTTCCTCTAACTCCTTTACCCTATCTGCCACCTCCTGACACTGAGTAATCAGCTGTGTATTTATCCATAAGGGCAGCATCGAACTGGGCAGTAGGTCCTAAGTTTTGTGCCTCATATGCATCCTATTGATTCAAAACTTGTTGCTGGTCCATTATTCCATTATCAGCTATTCTAAGGCCAAAAGGCCCTAGTATATTCGTTACAAAATCCTCATATGACAAAATCTCTCTGAGAAGAGGGTCCTGAATATTAGTCATCTCCTTGACATACTGCTGATACATCTCTACTTTCAACTCCAAAATGTATTTGTAGGATTGTATATTCTCACAACTATCCCCTCCTAAGAGCTCTTCTTGTACTATCAACTCTTCTCCTAACTGTAGTATCCTTTTCAAAATTTGGAGTTGTTTATTAAAGGTGTTATCCTTCCGCTCCCATTGTGTGGAACGAGTTGCAAAAGCTCCACCTGCATGTACCACTTTATAGTATATTTCCATCGTGTCCTGTAGAAACAACCTAATTTTGGCTGCATTCATTTGAGTCCAAGACTTAGCGGCCGCAGCTACTCGTCTCACCTCCAATAGTGCCTTTACATCTCCTTCTAGCAAGGATGAGGTTGAAGGTAGGTCATCTGTCCTACAGGAGTCCAAAGGTTTACACTTTTCTACCAAGAGGTGTTTATACTACCCAAGCTGCACTTTAAGTTCTACATTTGAGCTATGCTCCTTTTCCACGCGCCCTTTGACAATGCTTGTGGCTAGTTCCAAGGTATCTAACTCTCCCCACTTGGTCTGTTTACCTAGGTTTATCTGTGATACTTGATATTTGGGAGAAGCTTGTCCCTCGGCCTGCGATGGAACCACCACATCTGCAATCACTTCACCGAAACTAGTTTTCGATAGGTGGTGAACCATCTTCAACTTCTTAATCTTTGGTGGTTCCTCGGTGATTTCTTGTTGTAGAGTAACCTTGGGAAGCTCTGCTTTTTTCTTTTTCTTTCCAAAGGTAAAATCTAGCCATTCTGGTATATCTTCAGCTTTATCACCTTAATGTGATACAATCTCAGCAGTTATAACATGCACCTCTGCTTGCTCCTCTACCTGCTCCTCTGCTTCAACTCCCATTTGGCCAGGAACCTAGAATGATGAAATTTGGTGGGCTAAGTTAGCTTGGAGAGCTTGTTGTTTGTGTAACTCTCCTAGCTTACCACTAAATTCCTCATTGAATGCCATTTCTTCATTCCCTAGCTCCATCTCTGCTTGCCCGGCTTCTATATCCTTAAGCAAGTCTTCTTGGTCTTGAGGAGTTAGAATCAACCTTTCATTTAGGATATCCTCTGCTTCACCTCCTTCTTTCTCACTACCTAGAGGCTGTTGTTAGTCGAGATCCTCTTCCTCCTGGTCAGAGTCAGACTCGACGTTTCTAATTTTCACTTTCTCAGTAGTGGATGTAAAACCTTGCACTCTAGGCTGCCCTGTGGATACATTAACAAATGGTGGTGCAGGAGCAGCAACTCCCAAAGCACTTGTTGTACCTATGGAAGGTGGTTGAACAAGTACCTCCTTGGTGGCTTCTAGGTTCTCTTCCTATTCTTGAGTATCTTCTCCTTTAGTGTGTCCTATAGTAGTCCTTGGTGGGAGAACTCTAGCAAGTGGGACGACGCCTAGCCCATCGGTCACCCCTAGGTCTACAACCTTCTTCAGTAGTTCAGACTCCTCCAATTTTTCTTGGAGTTTCTTTAGCAAGTCCTCAGTGCTTTCTTGAGGCTTGTCTTCCTCACCTGGGTTAGTGGAGGTATTCTATCTTGAAGCTGACCTTGTTTTTTGGGCATACTCTTTATGGCCTCTTAACTGTGGTACCCCTGAGGTGGATTCCTTTTGCTTTGTTTTTGATGCATTGGGTCTAATCCTCTAGCTTAACCATTGTTTAGTCCTATTGATGACTACCTGGGAGACCTTCTCCATATCTATATCTTCACTTGTAGACCATTTTACTAGGGAGAGGGGCTTCTTGTCTATCCCTGATTCTTTATAAATTGGATCGAGTAACTCTCCATCATCCCTCAGGTCTTTAGGGAGGTTAGTCTCGATACCAAAGTCTCTAACCTACAGCACGGACAACCTGTTATAATTCTTCTCCCTGAATTCAAAACTTTCCTGCAAGTTGGCCCAAAAGTCTTCCAAGCTGGGCCTATTCCCCTCATATGCCTTAGGCATAACTTGCTTAAGTTTCCCATAGGGATCATAAAATTCCCTAGTATGATTATATTCTTTCAGGTTCAAATCCTAAAGCTCTTGCTCGACCAACTTTGCCACTTGTATTTTAGAACAAGCAAAGTACCCAATGGACACCGAGAAGTCAATACCTATTTTGTGTTTAGAAGATAGCAGTGACTGGAGACCAAGAAGTTGTCTCACATACTCTAGCAGGATTACCCTATCGTTGCAATAATGAGGCAACACCATTGCATTCCCTATGAATCCACTAACTCTGATGTAAGTGGAACATGGGTTTTGGATGAACCAACGTGCCCACTCTTGGATAATAGCCATGGCTTCTAGGCTTATCCAATATCCTACGTCTCTAGTCAACTTAATGATTATAGGGAAGATGAAGGCATCATTAACCCTCTTGAAGTGTGTCTTTGCATTTGTTAGAGTGAGCTAGGAATAATATTCCCATATCTTCTTTTGTCCCTCCTTCTCTCCTAACTTCCCTTCTACCTATAGGCCTAGAAACTTTCTGGCTCTGGCAGCTACCCAAACGACATAGGACATGAAAAAGAACTTCTGGGTGTGTTGCACCTCCTTCATCTGCTTACAAATGTTATCAGAAAGGATTTGCGGCCAATCAAAGTATTGCTTTCCTGCCAATATGGTACTCATAAATTGGAACATCCAAGGGTGGAAATGCTTGTAGTCAAGCTTGCCGAAGGCCTTGCCAAGCATAATAATCAAGTCCCTTTGAGGCTCTTTGAAGTCTACCCTCAGGACCTCTGTAGCTTTGAGCCTTGTTTTCCTCTCCTCTTCCAACCAGTTAGTATTCATGTGTCTTTTGTTGGCTGACACCTTCTCGTTCCATGTTTTCAAGGCCTCTTCTTCCGTGAGTAAGAATGCCTCTTCCCTAATTGGGATTCCGAAGATGAACCCTAGCATATCCGGTGACAAGTCAATAACAGTCTTTCCATGTGCATCCATACACTTTCTTGTCCCTGGATTGTAGAATGGAGTGATGGTCATTATAAACACTGGTGCTTGAAGCAACTGCGGGAATACAATAGCTTCCACAAGACCCGACCTCTTGATCCTTTGGTGGAGAGCATCTAGGTTAGGTTTATCCAATTGGGTTCCAATATCCCCAATCTCTATGTGTCCTACTTCGGTGTTCGTGACCCATTTAATTTGATAGTCCATCTTCGAAACATGGACCTCTCCCTAATATTGGTACTTCATGGTGGCTGGAATTCTGTCAATTTCTTTACCTCTCTTGTTGGCGGATGAGTCCATCTAACCACTGTAACCTCCAGGCAAACACAAATTTTAGTCCTCAATACTAAACATAAAACTTGATCCATTTCGGGACTTCGGGGTCCTGGGTTAAGCACTAAGGAAAAGGGCTCGGAACTCCAGGGATCTGGGGTTCTAGGGTGGAAGGCTAGGCGAAACCCAAAACTTTGACGATCTGGGGTTCCAGAGTGGAATGCTAAATGAAACTCAGAATTCCAGGGATTCAGGGTTCCGGGGTGGGAGGCTAGGTGAAACCCGGAACTCCAGGGATCCGGGGTTTCGGGGTGGAATGCTAAATGAAACCTGGAACTCTGGGGATCCAGGGTTCTGAGGTGGAAGGCTAGGTGAAACCTGGAACTCCGGGGATCTGGGGTTCTGAGATGGAATCCTTAATGAAACTCGAAACTCCGGGGATCCAGGGTTCCGAGGTGGAAGGCTAGGTGAAACCCGGAAACAACAAACAAAAAAGAACAAAAACACAAAAAGACATCTAATCTAGAAAAACACAAGGAGAGAAAACTAATTCACCAACTTGGTGAATCAAAAATCGAATGGACACCAAGAAAGAGAGCTCGGGAGTCCGTAGGTTTGTGACTTAGAGCTAGGGAGGAGAAACTCTAAAAGCACAAATGAACTCAAAAAGTTCAATATCTCCTATATATAGCCTCCCAAAACCCTTCCGTACAAAAACCATGAACATGACACCAGGACTCTAGGGATCTGGGGTTCTGGGGTGGAAGGCTAAACCAAAACCACCTCGGGACTCCAGGATTCTGGAGTTCTGAGGTTGGAACAACAAGGAACCTCGGGACTCCGGGACTCCGGAGTTCCGAGGTGAAACCAAAAAGAACTTCGGGACTCTAGGATCCCGAGGTTCCAAGGTGAAACCCAAAAGGGATCTCAGGACTCCGGGACTCTAGAGTTCTGAGGTCAACACCAAAAAGGGAAGAAAGAAAGAAGAAAAAAAGGGGTCCATATTTTGACTTAAGGAAACCAAATGGGGAAACAGATATGCTAGGCATAACAGGACCTTGTAGGATCTTGAGGAAATTTAGTTCCGAAAATGTATATGAAGTGGAGATACCAGATTACTTGAACATATCACCTATATTTAATATTGTAGACCTTCATGAGTATCATGAACCAGAATTCAGTGAAGATAGTTTAGCGAATTTGGAGAAACAGTTGTCCTGGAAGGAACTGGATCATATTGTGGACATTTGGGACAGTAGGATTGGGCATAGTACCCGGAGCAGTCAGTATAAGGAGTACTTGGTGAAGTGGAAGGATAGACCAATGGAAGATTCATCTTGGATTTCTCAGGTAGAGGTAGACCACCTTGGTTTTCCTCTAACCCTAGCAAAGTGAGAGACTCACTTTTTCAACAACCCCAGATGTTTGATGCAGGAGCATCCCCCATTCATGGCAATCTTGCATCAACCAAAAATATTTTCCTTTTTATTTTGCTTTATGTTTGTAGTTTTAGTATTTCTTTCTGTGTGTACTAAATTTGGCTCACCAAATCTCATGGAGTTGGATTCTTCTTGAAGACTGGACCATCTATCTTATTCCAAACCGCATCGCTTTTGGATAATTTTTTGACAAGATATCGCTACTGATTTCCATGACAGTTTCTTGTTACCGGTTGCCTGGACCTATTTGCATTTGTGATCTACCAGATCTCTTCCATAGCTTATGGAGCCCTGAGTGTTGATTCTGATGTTCCTTGGCATGTGGCCAAACTTTTCCCATGATTTACACTTCATCCTTTGGATTTTCCAAAAGGATTTCTTGGTGGAGGTCGACCTTGTTGGTTTTACACATTAGGTCTTGTTCTTCAGGTTTTGATCCCTTTTTGGGCCGAATGGATCTTTTTGGATCATATAAATCATTGTAATTGCACATTAGAATGTAAGGAAGGTAGGTAGGTTGTGCGTAGATGAAAGATATTAAGATTTGAGGTCTTGGTTGTGACCCATTCTGTACTTTGAGTATGTTCTAGCAGGCTTGTCAGCCGGTTTTATGTAATCCGATTGTTGCCGGTTGGTTGTAATCAATTTTCATGATATAATTCTATTTGTTCTACATTGCTTCCATCATATCTTTGTGTTTCTATTATGTTAATCTTGGTGACCGGTTTAGATTGATCTCTTTTAGGTTTCTCCTTACCGGTGACTGCATCATGAATCCATTCAAGAGACTGGCATAGTATTCAATAGCCTCAGATTATGTGGGATCCTCCTTTTGCATGTTTTTTATACACTCAATCTTATGAAATAATAAGTTATCAAGTTTGGGATCTATGAAATTTTGGAGCTCATTTGATTGCTTTGTTATGATGTACCTTTCCTTCTCTAATTTTAAAATTTGATCCATGGCCACCAAAATTGGACCATCCAAAGAATTGGTTAGGTTTAATGTTAGGTTATAAGAATTAAAATTTTGAATCAAATTATCTTAACAGTTTGAGATTGGCTTGTCTATGGAGGTTATAAGCTTTGAAAAATCTAGACAAGTATTGTAAACTTTTCCTCCTTCTGCCAATGCTGCATCAATGGATTGTAAGCAAATTTAGAGTTTACCCTTCTCAAATGAAATCATTTGCAAAAATGTTTATTTTTGGGCCTCAACAAATTTATTCTTAGACTCAATTATTGAAATCTTAAGCAAAGAATCATAATGCTTAGGAATGAAATTAATGATCTGTAATTTACCGGATGAGCTTGCGCTCTCCTGTGCCTGGAAATCAAGTATTAACCGGTTCAAAACTTCAAAAGTGTTCATAATCAATTCCCTGTCTTTGGATTCCTCCTAGACCAATTTCTGAGTAGCTTGTGCTTGGAGTGTTGCAGTGGCCAAAATTTTCTCTATCGGATACATCATGTGATAAGGCTTGTCAAAACTGATAGAAAATTGTGACATATTTCCTTTGGTTATAGATGATGTGTCAATCGCCAAGCCGCAAGAAAATTCTATCATAGTTTCTTTGCCTTTGTCTACCGGAGATTTATTCACTGTATCCTTTATTTCCTGTGCACCGGTGGCTTCACCACTTGGTGCCTTATCCTATTTTGGTGCTTCCTCAACAACTTTATTATCCTAGACTCATATTTTGTGATTGAAAAAAAGTGGGGCTCAACTCATATCCTAGACTCAAAAGAATTCTGACCCAAATGTCAATTGTCTCTTTCTGGATTTTCTCAAATCTTTCTGACATTAGGTTATTTATCTGGTGTTTTGGATTGAATTATGATGAACCTATTCTATTGATTAAATCTGCTATCTCTGGTGGGGTTATTTATGGACAGAGATTGACTAATTATGTCTCTTTTATTTGTTGATCCAGAGTTTGAGCATGTAGTTTTCTGGCCTCTAATTCATCATATAGTTCCTTAGGGAAAAAAATCACTAACTCAATCAATGTTCTACTAAAAGAATCAAGGTATAAAAGAATAGCTTCCTCTAACTACTTCTTATCTTTAACATCAAAATCATCAAAGAATGTAGAAATATTATCCATATTATCATCATTAATGATTTAATCAATGACATCTTAAGCATCTAGTTTCTTCTTATCGGTTCTCCTCTTTGCTTTGAGTTTAGATTTCTCATCAGACTTTGCTTTACGTTTATGTACAATGGTTATTTTGGGTGATTTCCGAGGAGGCTCCTTAGCCAGTTCTTTCTTCTACTTGTCCTTCTTCTCCCTCACAACCCTTGCAAAAACACCTTTCTTCTTTGGAGCTTCCTTGATTTCTTCATCTGACTCAGTCTCCTTCGAAGAAACAGTCATATACTGCCTAGTTGCCTTCTATTTTATTTTCATTGATTATGTTAGTTTAGGACTAGCAGGCTCACCGAATGGTGATTCCAATTGTTTAGAAGTCTTTGTAGAAACTGGGACCACATTTGGAGTGGCCTGAGCTGCCTTTTGCAGCTTCCCTTTCTTCCTTTATCTTCTTTTTCATCTCTTCTTTTCTTCGAGCTTCAAGGATATTAACCTTTTGCTCAATTTATGCCCTATCATGACCTTCACTTATTAAATTTTCTATTGCAACATTGGTCATTTTTCTTCTTAGTGTCGTGCAACTTGTTCCTGATGAACTTTTAAGCCTTTCTCTTAGGCTATGCCAATTTTTTCCTTTTTTTCATCAACTGTTGCTTGCAATAGATGTTGTGCATATGCGTCCAATGTGCCCTTGTCCACTTTGATGAGCCTAAATAATGGCTCTATTTTGATAGATTTTTGATATAATACTCCTCCCTAGGTCTTATTATTAGATGACATTTGGATTATAATATTCTCCTAAGTTGATACCTTTTAAGTGTTTTTCAAACTGGTTTAAATCATACATAAGGATGTCATATAATGGTTTCAAATGGTCTATCTATGCAAATATCTAAAATCAATTATAAATATGGCTTACATTATATCATGTTAGCATTAGTATATACACATGTTTTTTATGCACATTAATATCATGATGCAAGGTCAATAAAGGTGAAGTAAAGACAAATGGCAGTTCAAAAGAGCATCAAGTATATAACTGCAATGTAGACCTAGTCAGAGAAATGCAATAATGATTGAAACCACTTGACCGGTTCTTCAGCAGATTGATTTATGAAACATTTATAATTGTTCCTAGTGGAGCGTAGATCTAGGAGGCTAGTCATGCTATATTTTCTCAACTGCAGGACAAATGTTGTTCCGTTGTCCTGTGCTCACTTCTTCTTCTCTTGTTAATAAATTATGTTCGCCTATTCTATAGGAATGTGGTCGATCAGTTAGAAGTTTGTTATAAGTTTTCCTATAAATAAAAGGATCTCTCTCCTCTCGGGGATAGCGGAGAATGACCATAGTATTTTGTAATACACAATCTTCTAGTATTGTTTATGTATTTTCCAGTAAAGATGAAATAAAGATATCAATGTGATTTTGAATGATTAGATAATTGTAATCTGAAGTTCTAAAGATACTCACTCAAGGGGGGCCACTTGGTGAGGAATTCTTTGTATGTTCCAGTTAGTTTTATACTTTTGTAGCAGTTGTTTCTGCAGTTGTCTATTCCTGTAGCCATAGGAAACAGTTCTTGTGTCTGTTCCTACAGCCACAGCAGCAGAGTAGTTCCTGATGCCTACCAGAACTTTATCATTTAATAGTAGTTGCTTAAAGTAATTTCCAGTTGTAAGATTAAGTATTGGTTCATTTGAGATTTTGTGTGTTTACTTTAAGAAGAATTTCCTTTCCTGCAGTAATATAAAATGGTTGCAATATGAACTTGGTGCACATATAGTGCTGGCCCATTTCAAGTTTACGTCCCTGATTGATAACTAAATGAGCCTTTTCCATAGGGAAAGTTAGCTATTTAAGGATATTCAATCTATGAATTGTGTTTTATTACCTAGTTACCATTCTAGGTTGGACGACCAACATTTTTGGCATCATTGTTGGGGATGGTGCCAAGCTAAGGACTTGTTGTAAACCATTAGTTTTTAAGTTTTCTCAAATAGGTTTTTAAATTTTCTCCATTAATCTGCATGCATAGGAGGAGAAGAGATGCACTAGGAAGATTTATTCCCTCATATTTCACTCAAGATATAAGATCAGATCAAGCACCTGAAGTAAACCCGTTTGCAGAAACTTATGTACTAAATAGAGGTGTCTTTAATTTGTTAGAAGGAGACCTAGACTTCCTAAACGAACCCCCTGAACAAAACATTTTACCTCTAGTCATTTATCAAGGACCAATGGCAGAAAAAACTCCACCTCCACCTGTAAATCCAACATTTGAGTTTCTCATTCCTGACCTGCATGATAATACAAATTTGAAAAACATACCACCCTCTTCACTTCCAAAATTTCATGGATTGGTAATAGAAGATCCAAATACCTTTTTGTTTGAATTTGATATCCTTTGCAGAAGTTATGATTATACCACTGATGCTCATAAAATCAAGTTATTCCCTGCTGATAGTTCTGATACTTAATATAAGTACAGATCCAATAACCAACAAGATGAGAGGGGGGGTGAATCATACAAACTTAATCATCCATAAAAACATCAGATTCAACCTCGATAACATATATATCAGTAATATAACCAAAACTGTTAAACATGCAAACTCAAAAGCATATGAACAATATAAACCTCATAACACTAGATTTAACGTGGAAACCCAAATAGGGAAAAACCACTGTGGGATTTTGGACCCACTAAGAAATATACTCTTCTAGAGTATGCTCGGTTAAAAGTAAATCCTGTTAAAGATTACAAACACATTGCTAGATGTGACCCGGTTAAGGGATTTCCCTCAGATCTGTTAAGATCTTCACTTTGTTAGAAGTGACCTTGTTAAAGGATTTCAAACACTCAATCAGAATGTCACCTTGCTAGAGGGTTTTACAAATAAGATTGTCAAGTCCACTCGGTTAAGAGATTTTGTCACTTTCACAAAATAACAGTAATAAAATCTATCTGCAACTTCACATCTAAAATGCTAAAGCAGATTCTTATTTGTTTAATACAATCTAGACATAGAACTAATCTTGTCTATCTGTTGGGCTTCTATACTCTGTTATTCTAACAGGTCTTCAAGCTTCTGTACTCGGTAATCACTATGTAGCATCCCTGTGCATACACTTGCCCGCATACATTGTTTATCAACAGTTTCCTATTTATAAACAATTAGATAACTGCTTAATCTCCTTGATCACATTTCCCATGATCAATCATAGCCATCAGATCTTTAATCTTGTTTAGGTTCAATGCATCTTTCGATCTGAAAACATTTTACCCTACCTTGAAAATTGCATACTAGTCTTGGAACTTGTGCCAAGGTATTGCAGTTCAATCTGAGTTGTAGATCTTCACGCCGACTTTCCATTGCCTTAGATTTGTTAACAAACTTCTTCCACGGCTTACCAATCATTTAATCTGCTCCAGCTCATCAGCTTCCTTCATTAAATACCGCATGTAAACATTTAATGCATTCTGTTATAGCTCAGTTACAACTCGGTAACAACTCGGTGAATACTAAACTTCACTCTGTAGACATTCTGCCTTCATTAACCAATAGCGATAACCTTAGGGTTTACCGACTAGGTTCCTTAGGGTTTATTAACTAGGTTCTTTGCTTGATAACATAGTATAGTATTAACCTTTACAATTTACAACATATGTATGATGTTAAAACAATCTAAAACATCACGATCTCATCATTGTCTGACTCGGTAGTAGTTTCCCATTGAATACCTTATTCATCCCCTTATTCATCATATTCTTTCCTGTGTCCTTTACTGACATCTTTATAATCTTCATATCATACTTCTCAAGATATGGCAACATCATACTAAATTAGAAAATCAATTTCTTGACATCAATGACAAAATAATAATATCAAGATAGTAAAACATCTTTAATCAGTTATATCCATAATCATCAACAACCTTCTCAATATCCTCATGAAATACCAACAATCTTTCATTGTCTGTTATAATGCAATATTGCCAACAATCTCCCCCTTTGGCATTGATGGAAAAACCAATTGATTTGACCTTAATAGATTTGGATTGCTGTGATTCTGAAATGCTGAAATGCTCTCCCCCATACATTAGACATCTCCTCATTTCTGTCTTCTTTCCAATCTATAGTCTACTCAGTTTGCTCTTAGTCTTCTCCCCTGATATGTCTTCTCTCAGTTGTCTCTTCTTTATAGTAGTCTTCTCCCCCTTTGTAGGTCTTCTCCCCCTTTGACAACAATGCTAAAAAGTAAAGAAATAAAACATAATTTCTTTCCGTAAGAAGTTATTTCCTACTATTGTGTCTCAACTGAGTCTCGGTCAGAGCATTTGTCTTCAATTCCTGTTCCCTGTAATATTTCCTATATTAATTCCTGTACACCTTTAGAAAACATCCTAAAGTGTATAACTCGGCATCAACTCCCAAAATATATTCATTAGTCATCGGATTGATGCTTTCACCAAACTCAGTCAGTGAGTAGAAGATAGGGGTAGGACCCCTAACTTACTTCTGAGATATTCAAAAGTGTCCCTTGGTAGTGGTTTGGTGAAGATATCTGCTATTTGCTCCTTTGTGCTAACATACTCCAACACCACTTTCTTCTCTTGAGCTTCTTCTCTAAGATAATGATAGTTGATAGATATGTGCTTTGTCTTAGAGTGAATAGCAGGATTCTTGGAAATATTAATGGCACTAGTATTGTCATAGAATATAGTTACTGGCTCGACAACTTTTTCATTTATACCTTCCAACAGTTGTTTGATCCATGCAATGTTGGTACAGATCAATGTTGTAGGAACGTATTCAGATTCTATTGTTGACTATGAAACACATCCTTGTTTCTTGCTAAGCCAACTCACTAGTCTTTCTCCTAAAAAGAAATCTCCTCCACTTGTGCTTTTTCTGTCATCAATGTTGCCTGCCCAATCAACATTAGTATAAACTTTTAAATCAAAATCATTTCCTTTCTGATATACTAAGCCATAATCCTCTGTGTCATTTAAGTATCTAAAAATTCTTTTGATTGTTGTCATGTGTGTTTCCTTAGGATCTACAGAGAATCTTGCAACTATACCTACTACATGTGCTATGTCTGGTCTGTTGTGAACAACATATTGTAGTTTTCCAATCATGGATTGGTAGAGTGTCTCATCAATAGATGCAGATTCATCATTCTTTGATAATTTGCAGTTGGTAGTCATAGAAGTACTTATTGGTTTTGAATCATCCATTCCAAATTTCTTCAAGATTTCCTTTATGTACTTGGATTGAGTAATGAAAATCTCATTTTTCATTTGTAGTATCTGTAAACCTATAAAATACTTTATCTCACCGATTAATGACATCTCAAATTCTTTGCTCATTTCATTTCCAAAGTTCTTGCATAAAGAGTCATTTCCACAAAATATAATATCATCAACAAATATGGCTGAGATCAGTATTCCATTTTCATCATTATTTATGTACATGTTGATGTTCTCACTTGTCCTTATAAAACCAATCTTAATGAAATAAGAGTGCAATCTTTCATACCATGCTCTTGGTGCTTGTTTCAAACCATATAAAGCTTTGTTCAATTCACATACCTGATCTTTATTATTGTCTTCAACAAATCCTTCAGGTTGTTCAATGAAAACTTCTTCTAATATTCCATTCAAAAATGCAGATTTGACATCCATTTGATATACCTTGAAGTTCTTGAAAGCAGCATAGGCCAACAATGTTCTTACTCCTTCAAGTCTAGCAACAGCTACAAAAGTTTCACCATAATCAATTCCTTCTTCTTGAGCATAACCTTTGCAAACTAGTCTTGCTTTGTTTCAAATGACTTCACCCTTTTCATTTAGCTTGTTTCTGAAAATCCACTTTGTACCGATTACATTTTTGTCC
Source organism: Cryptomeria japonica (assembly GCF_030272615.1). Lineage (NCBI taxonomy): Eukaryota > Viridiplantae > Streptophyta > Pinopsida > Cupressales > Cupressaceae > Cryptomeria > Cryptomeria japonica. Next base: position 243,830,238 of record NC_081410.1, on the reverse strand, counting down.
TTCGGTCTTGGGATTAGTATCCATGTGTCATTCTTCTTTATTTGATCAAACTCTTCTATCATAGCATTTATCCAATCTTCATTGTTAAATGTCTCTTTTACTATTCTCGGTTCAAATTCAAATATCAAACATGTGTTATGTCTCAGTTTGTTCCTTGTCATCACTGGATCATCCTTATCTCCTATAATCTGACTTGGTTCATGATGTCTTCTGACATACTTGGCTAATACAGGCTTGATAGGCTCTGTATGATCTTCTTCATCACTCGGTAACTAGATATTCTCTTCATTTTCTTCAACAGTCTTCTTGGTTGAACATAGACAAATTCAGCATAGTCTTCTGGTTCCTTGGAATTTCCTTCATCATTTCTTTCTGCAAATTCATCAATTTTCACATTTGCACTTTCTACTTGTGTAGGGGAAAAAGCGAGACTAGGTTAATCATGCCCTAATCCTACCTTTTGACACACATTACGGAATACGAAAGAGCCTAGAGATATCACACGATTGGCTACTTCTTTTGGTGAAAGAGAGAGCCACGGGATATCTATTAGGATTTCTATTCCCTTGTTGAAATTGTAAGATCAAGTAATGCAAGTTCAAACCCTAATCCCAAAATGCAAGTATAAACTAATAACAAGATTGCAGAATTGAGATTAAATAATGAACAGCTGTAAATACAAGGATGAAATAAGAATGTAGATATGTACCCGGAGTCAAAATCGGACTGAAAATGTTCGAGACAGGAGCGCGGGCGCCACTGTCTTGAAAACTGCACCGGAAACCACTGTTCTACACCCTGAAACACTGTCTGGAAACTGTCTGAAAGTTGTCTGTCCGGAGGACCAGGGCGCCCAGCGCCTCTGTCCCAGGGACCAGGGCACCCAGCGCCCCTGTCCTGGCAGGACTAGGGCACCCAGCGCCCCTGTCCCAGTCTTCTGCTCTGCAATTTCACACAGAGTGCTGTCTCGACCTTCTCTCTCCGGATCTGTATCCCGCGGCGTCGTCCGAATCCCAAAACCTGTATATCTGAAAAGGGGGAGGGGCGGCTATATAGGGTTTTGCCTTAGTCAAACCCCCGCTTCAGTGATTTCCACCTCCACGAATAGCCAAGTTGTTTTGTAAAATGTATTGTGTGTGCAGACCTAGTGTGTGTGCAAGGTCCAAAAATGCAAGAAAGCAAACTAGAGCAACCTAGAAAGTAAACCCTAATTGCTTGTAAATGATAATGCAAATGCTCTAAATCAAGATGCAATGTGATCTAAAGCATGAATAAATGATGTATCAAAGCTTATGCAAAGACATGAAAACAATACAAAATCATACCCAACCCTCAAGGGAGGAGTACAAGCCAATCTTCAGTCGGTAATCTCCTATTGTTATTCAATGTCTTCCAAGCCCTAAGTGGATGAATGAATTTGATAGATGCTTGATAGAATGATGTTGAATGTTGTTGAAGTCCTCAAAGATCTGCTCTTTCGCTGCATATGAAGTTCCTGGAAACAAAAATCGGATCCCTTCAAATGAGGAAAGAGAGCTTTTATGTATGAAACCCTAGGTCATAAATTCGTATTTTGGCCGACCTAGAGATTGAATATCCCGCCAATTTCTTGGGGTTAAGCTTTATTTTATGATTGGATCGCGCTCCTAAAATTTTGGGAAAAATGTCCGGGACCATGTTGCACTCCGGGCACCATGGTCCCGACAACTTTTCACCAAATTTTCAGGGCCATCGGATATGATGATTTTAGAGAGAATCCCAAAGTTACAGGTGATTTCGAGATGTTTTGACCCCGAAACCAAGCCCCAAGTTCGAAATAGGACTTAATTAGGGTTTTTGATTAAGTGGTGTATTGGAGGAATAAAATGTGAAGGGCGCGCTTTAGTGAAAAGGGCCCAATTTTATGATGTAGAGAATGATGAAATAGGACCTTAGACCTAATTAATTTGATTAATTAAGTGCTTAAGGAGAAATGCAATGCAGAATGTAAAATGCACTAAGGCGGGTGCTAAACTAGGTGTGAAATTGTACCACCCTAGCAAGTGCATACAATTTACGACGCTACATTTAGCCCCCACTTTAGCGGTCATATGAGTACTACATGCATATGCAAGCTAAAGTACAGAAAAGTAAACATTATTTGAAAAAGGATATATCCATAAGTTGTCGGACGAAGCCCCCAGCGGTATCTGCAGTACACAGTTAGGAACCGCACCCTACAAAACACACGTTAGATCACAAAATCACCTAATGCTTACTAGGGAAAGTGATGAAATATGTGAGTAGCTATATACCCCCCCCTGTTTTGACTTGCTTATTAGGGAGGTGAAACAGGGTAGCATGTTTAATTGTGACAAATTGTGTAAGAGAGTATTGATGAGGGGTGTTCACTAAATAAGCTTCATCAGAGCACTTTTTGGAACATCCCGAGAGTAGGGGAAGGAAAATACGATTCCAACACAACAAACGGTTCGAAAATTGCATCTCCCAAACTCAAGTTATGATAAAATGAATGACAGAGGAGAATTAGGGTTTCAAAAAGTAAGAATAAGCAAAGGAGAGTATATACCTCGAAAGTGACACTTGTATTCGTCACTTTGTTGATTTCAGAATACTATTCAGTGCAGCGGAGCCCACATAGCCATCATCATGCCTTCACGATGACTGGAGCATCCCACGAGGATCGAGATCCTGCGCCAGGCCGTGGTCGACGACGAGCCACTGGACGAGGTGAGTTGACTGAACGTTTGACTTTTGATTTTTCACATGTTTGACTTTTTTTGTGATCGTATGCGGGCCTTGAAGGCTGACCGGGGCCCACCCAGGGCACCATGGTCCCTGACAGGGGCGCCATGGTCCCTTCAGGGTGCCATGGTCCCTAACAGGGTGCCATGGTCCCCTCAGGGCACCATGGTCCCTGACAGGGCGCCATGGTCCCTAATCAAGGCCTGGCGAGGGGTTACAAGGCTAGTATACAATGTACAACAGTTTGCATTAGCATTTTTGATGATCGAGTACTGATTACAGTCATGTTTTGATGTTGCAGGGTCTCCCATACACGAGAGAGCATACAACGGGACATATTCTTCGCACTTTGCGAGATCAAATTCCGCGGCTGACTCAGTCAGAGAGAGACACACTATCGATTGTGGGATTGTGGTCTGTGATTCTCATGTCGGCCATTTGATTTCATCCTACGATGCTGATGGCCTTGATGGAGCAATGGGATCCTGACACATGCACTTTTCACCTTCCAGTAGGAGAGCTGACGGTCACACTCGAGGATGTATACCATATACTTCGTCTTCCTATCAGAGGAGCGACAGTTACATACGCGATTGATCGATCAGCGGAGGATCATCAGAGAGAGCAGGTGTATTGCATAGGGAGAGTCATGCTGAGCGAGATGAGAGGTCGCATCATGGTCAGCTGGCTCTTACATCCTACAGGGGAGGTACCCCTTCTGAGACGCCTTATGATAGCCATCATAGCACTAGCCGTCTGCCCTAATGGGTGAGGGACACACATGCATGGGGGTCTCACATGGTGTATCAGAGCGATGGAGAGACATAGGAGAGTGTATGCTTGGGGTCGGAGTATGCTTGCACATCTCTATCACGACCTTGAGGAGTATGTATTCGGACAGGGGTTCAGTTTGATGACATGCACACTTCTACAGGTGTGGATTTTAGAGCACTTCACATGCACCAGGCCCGTCGGCTTTCCACTGAGTACAGCGAGCGAGCGGCCTAGGGTGTTCGCTTATCCACTTACCAGCGAGTGGAGATTTGGAGATTTGTTATATTGGAGAGTGATTTTTGATAGACTGACAGCCGAGGTGATAGTGTGGAGACCTTACCTACAGATGCACAGATGGGATGGTATGGAGAGACAGTTAGCATGCCTACAGAGGAACTGCCTACTGCGAGGACGATATGCACACATCATAGTCCCTTTCTACTTCGACCGAGTACGGAGGCAGTTTGGGCTAGAGCAGTGTGTTCCAGCCGATGTGCCCATCTATACTCGACACTCACGGGTCCTTCCCAGACCTAGAGCAGTAGCGAGGCCGACGGTAGATGACATTGAGACTACAGACTTAGAGGGATCCGATCAGGATGTAGTCACTGACTACTCTGCAGAGCCTGGAGCACAGCGCAGGTACGTCTCATGGTTTATGAGATCATATCCAGGTCCTATCTTTTCACCAGATCATCCGACAAGCTATCCAAGCCCATGGAGACATGGAGACCAAGATGAGGACCAGGGATCCAGGTCAGAGGAGCCAGAGGAGGGAGAGGATCATGAGGAGGTGGGAGATCTTGATCCACCTACAGGCGATCAATCCAGTGCTGAGGAGGAGGAGGAGGAGGATATAGATAGAGAGGAGGATGAGGATGATGAGGATAGAGATGATGAGGAGGAATCGGATGCAGCTCCCCACCATTCAGGAGATGATACCATAGCTCTGGATCCACCTCTTATTCCCCAACAGGGGGAACATGAGGCGATACAGAGACCTGTTCCTAGTACTGTGCAGCCTACACCCATCGTGCACAGATTATTCGAGCGAGGGGAGCCTAGCGGTGCCCAGGCACAGATAGTACCATATCATGATCCCTACTGGCATGAGGGAGATCTAGGTATAGTAATTTTATATTGATTGATTAATGTTTTGATGATATAGAATGGTACTAACAAAAATCTGTTCTACTACCATAGCTAATGTGCAGGAATGGCGTTCCCTGATTCAGTAGGCAATGACAGATATTTCCATGATAGCACAGATCCCTAGTTCCTCACAGATTGCCTATAGGCCTCAGGGGAATGCGGGTCGGCATGAGGAATTGTTTTCCCCATTCCAAGTATAGGTAGATATATGGAGGGAGAGAGAGAGAGTCCTATCAGAGGATGTCCAGTGGGCACAGCAGAGAGAGAGAGTCCTATCAGAGGACCTCCAACAGGTGCGACGAGATCTAGTAGCAGCTCAGGCCGAGGCTACCACCTATCGCGCGATCCTTATGGATAAGGATCGTAGGAGTTCCTCTCGGAGTCACTCATGGTCTGTATCGTGCTACACACCCATGGGTCCACCTTCACGGCCAGATCAGGAGGGAGCGTCCAGTTGACACTCTCCAGCCACTAGCCCTAGGGATAGGAGATGATTTTATGATGTAAAAGAGAGGTCACATTTTGGATATACAGTGACCTGTTTTTGTATACGATCCACATATATATATATATGTATATATACATGCTTCTCTTTGTCTCAAAATGTGTTATCTTTAATGCTTAAAACAATGTATATTTTGTTTTGATTAAATATAATTCATTTGGTAAATGTACATGTATGTTCAGAATTTAATTTCCATGTGATTGATTTCTCAATGCCCCATGATTAAATTGATACATGTGTGACTTAATTAAATATTTAATCAAGTACTACATTGATGATAAGGAAGACATATGCATTAAGTCTAAGAATCATATAACTAATGTGATTTAATTCTGAATTTAAACACAACATGATACGATTCTACTTAACACATAAAGACACTATATAATATGCTAGCATAATAGGAATGTAAATCTTTCACAATTTACATAAATGAATTCAAGACAAAAGACACGCTTGTCAGGAACGAAGCAATATAGATCAAACAACATAACATTTAATTCTATTTTGCTTTAATTAAGAGATACTAACATATTATCCAATGTTGAAGAATTGAAAAAAAGAAGATAGATGAAGAACGAAGAATTAAGCATAATATCTACGCAAGTGCATAGCATTGATAGGTTCTTTAAGAGGCATACCATCTACATCCGCTATTTTGTAAGCACCTGATCCATAATCCTTAATAACGATATATGGTCCAAGCCAATTAGGACTAAATTTTTCCTTTTCTGCAGGTAAGGCATTCACATTGCGCTGATTCTCATAAAGGACTAATTCACCTACTGAGAAGGAACATTGAATAACCTTATCATTATAGCTTCGTTGTAGAGTTTTGTGATACGCTTGAATATGCTCAAGAGCGTTTATACGCTGTTCATCAAGCATCTCAAGTTGTTGAAGTCGTTGTTCTCTATAAGAGTCATCATCTACTATACCTTTGAGAGAAACCCTAAGTGATGGAATCTCTAGCTCTAAAGGCATAATAGCGTCAGCACCATAAACAAGATTATAAGGAGTAGTTCCTGTGGCAATTCGTACACTCGTTCGGTAAGCCCAAAGAGCATAGATTAGCTGGTTACTCCAATCCTTACCATGCTTATTCACGGTTTTGCGAAGAATTTGTTCGATTATCTTATTGGATGATTCGGCTTGACCATTTGACTGAGGATAGTATGGTGTAGAAAATTGATGTTTGATATGATACTTCTCAAGGAATTTCTTCACGTCCTTGTTCTTAAATGATGTCCCATTATCTGAGATTATAGTAGAAGGTATCTTGAATCAAGAAATGATGTTTTCTAGAAGAAATTGACAAATCACTTCAGCAGTGGTAGAGCGAAGGGGAATAGCTTCTACCCACTTCGTAAAGTAATCTGTTGCGGTTATAATGAAGGTGTGTCCTTGAGATGAAGGAGGAGAGATTTTACCAATAAGATCCAAACCCCATGCGGAAAAAGGCCAAGAAGCTACTTGAGAATGAAGTTCTTGGGCAGGAGCATGAATCAGATTATTGTGTTGTTGACATTGATGACATTTTTTAACAAATGAAAAGGAATCCTTCTGCATAGTTTGCCAATAGTATCCCATACGAAGCAATCTATGAACCAAGGATTTGCCCCCAAAATGCCCCCCACAGGCACCTGAATGTGCCTCTTCAAGAGCAACAGGGATTTCCGACTTGTTAAGACAACGAAGGAGAAGACCATCATAACCCCTTCGGTAAAGGACATTAGAAAGAATGATATACCTAGCAGACAGCTTGCGGATTCTAGCCCTAGTGTTCCTATTAGCGGAATCAGGAAAGGTACCATCGGTCAAATATCTTACGATATGCGAGTACCATTCATCTGAGTCTATAAAATCACAACATGTTACTAGGCTAGAATCGTCTACAATAGCTAGAGAAATAAGGTTGTGAATAATGAATTTAAGATCGACCACAGGGTCCTCTAAAGATACCAGAGAAGCCACACATGCCATTGCATCCGCATGTCGATTATCTTTTCGAGGAACGGGTTCCATAGTATAAGAATCGAAATTTTGTAATAAAGAGACAGCAAGGTCTTTATATTGTGATAATTTGTCTTGTTTTGCTTGATATATTCCGGTTACTTGTCTTATAATCAATTGCGAATCTCCATAGATTTGTATGTGTTTTATATTCAGAGCTAAGGCTGCTTTTATTCCCACTATAAGAGCCTCATACTCAGCAATGTTATTGGTACACAAAAAGTTTAGATGATATGATAAAGGAATGGACTTCTTTGTAGGAGAAATCAGAACAACACCTGCCCCCGATCCCATACGACACTTAGAGCCATCAAAGTATAACTCCCAAGTTTCATCTTTCTCTATAGAAAGAATGAAGTCGTCAGGAAAGGACTCAGGGTTAGGGAAGGAGAAAGGTGAAGGGGCCTCAACTAAGTGATCGGTCAACGCTTGTCCTTTAATTGCTCTTTGTGAAACAAATTTAAGGTCAAATTCAGTTAACATCATAACCCACTTAGCTAGACGTCCTAATAAATCAGTTTTAGAGAAAAGATGCTTCAAAGGATCAAACTTTACCATGACATGGACTTCTGAATTCAAAAGATAATGTCTCAATTTCTGAGTCGCAAATACCAAGGCCAAGCATTGTCTTTCTATCGCAGAATATCGGGTCTCATAATCGAGTAAGGTACGACTTATGTAATAAACCGGACATTCCTTACCATCTTTATCATGTTGTGCCAACAATGCTATGAGAGCATGAGAGGAAGCAGCTGTATACAGAAGGAAGGGTTTAGAAGGTTCGGCAGGTTGAAGAATAGGAGGACTAGCCAAATACACTTTTAAATCTTCAAATGCTTGCTGACAATCCTCATTCCATTGAAAAGTGATATCCTTTTTAAGAATTTGAGTAAAAGGAAAGGTACGATCCGCAAGCTGAGACACGAACCTACGAATAGCTTGAATCTTTCCTTGTAAGCTTTTAAGTTGAGACACATTTCTAGGAGGTGGCATGTTGACAATAGCATCTATTTTCTTAGTATCCACCTCAATCCCACGATGCGAAACTATGAACCCTAATAGTTTTCCACTATCCACACCAAAAACACGTTTTCGGGGATTCAAGCGCATGTGATATTTATGAATTCTTTCAAAGATTTGACGAAGGACTTTAACATGATCCATGCGAAGAAAGGATTTGGCCAAAATATCATCAACATAATCCTCTAAAATCTTATGCATATAATCATGAAAGATAAGGGTCATCGCTCATTGATAAGTTGCACCGGCATTTTTAAGTCCAAAAGGCATCATTATCCAAAAAAACGTACCCCAAGGAGTAGTGAAAGCAGTTTTGAATTGATCTTGAGGGTTAATAAAAATTTGATTGTAACCTGAAAAACCATCCATGAAGGATAACAAGGCATGTCCTACCGTAGAATCAACTATCATGTCAATGTTTGGAAGAGGGAAATCATCTTTCAAGGAAGCTTTATTCAAATCTCGAAAGTCAGTACACATTCTTATTTTGTTATCTGGTTTAGCCACAGCGACAATATTTGAAATCCATGGGGAATAGTCAATAGGGCGGATAAATCTAGCCTCCAATAATTTTTCAATCTCAGCCTTAACAAGCAGAGCCACCTTAGGATTCATTTTTTGAATTTTTTGTTTCACGGGCTTAGCATCAGGAACTAGGACAATATTATGAGTAACAATCTTAGGATCTATACCAGGCATGTCAGAATATGTCCAAGCAAAGATCTCAGGGAATTCATGCAATAGTTCTTCATATTGTTTATGTTCCTCTTCATCCAAACACTTTCCAATTTTAATAACTTTCTCTTTATTGCAAAGGTCTATCTTAACATCAGTGGTATCACTTATGAGAAGATTACTTTGTTGAGGAGTGTCCTTTAACTGAGGGAATTCTTTCACAATCTCATCATTATCAATCTCTTTTCCAAAATAGGCTTCAGTGTTCAAACAATAAGGGAGTCCCCTATTGTGATGATAACGAGGAAGAGTGTCATAGGCTCCCAAGAACTCAGCTAAAGCATCATCGGTAGGGAAGATATCCAAAGCACAGTCACCCGAAGGATCCCCATCAATATACTCAGGGTGCTGCATTGATAGAGATGTAGAAATAGCATTAACACTAATGCATGGTCTTTTAAAAGCTTTAGTACGTCTGCAGGGATTATAGCCAAGTCCAAAGGCATAATTGTGAAAATTAGTCTCTAGAGGAACTCTTATCCCTTGTTCATGAGCACCACAACCTTTTCCATGATACCCATGCTTAGCAAAAATGCGAAAACCACAACCATAATGATCAACCATTTCAGGAAGAGAAGGTGGTTTTTCATAAGACAAAGAATCAAACTCTTCATAATTATAGATGTGAGGAGAAGAAGTTTGAGAGGCGGCCACAAAATTATTACTCATAGATTCAGGTAAGGTTGATTGATTTTTAACTTCTTCTTTCTTTTCAACTTTATGATTTTCAGCTTCTTCCTTCTTTTCAATTTTAATTTCTCTAGAAGGAACCTTATATTCACCTACAAAGGTAGGGTTAAAATCAAGAGATCCCCAATCATCCTCTGCGAGAACCTTCTCAGGATCAAAATCCTTTTTATGTGTAGTTTCAAGTCGAGAAGGATCCTCTTCAGGAGCTCCAGACTCATCCAAAGAATTCCGATCATCAGAGAGTGAGGATTCATCGATAGGTTTCTTGTTTAAAGAGTCATCACTAGATGAGGATGGCTTAGAAGAATCTCCTTTAGAATTAGATGTTTGTAGACAAGCTTGAAAATTAGTATTACCCATCAAAGTGTATGTCTTATTGTTATAAACGAATTTAACTTGTCTATGCAATGTAGAGGGGACAGCTTGCATGCTGTGAATCCAAGGCCTCCCTAATAACAAGTTATATGTTAAATTTCCCAGCATAACATGGATAGGAGTAGGCAAAGTAACAGGTCCTACTGTGATAGGTAAGGTGATGATACCTAATGAATTCTTAGCCACATTGTCAAAGCCACGAATGGGACGAGAGTCAGGCTCAATAAGAGACGTATCCACATTCATCTTATGCAATAAATTAATGCTACACACATTAAGGCCAGAGCCATTATCTACTAGTGTTCGTCTTATAGCAGTGTCTTTCATGATAACCACAATCATCAAGGGATCATATTGTTGTTGAATTTCACTAGTAGGCAACTCATCTTGGGTAAACACAATTTGAGCTTTAGGATTCATCATAGAGTTAACAAAAGATGCTATATTACTAGATGTATTCGGTGGAGGAACATTCAAATCTTTCAAGGCATCTTGTAACATTCCATGATAAGCGAAAGAAGTTTGAATCAAATCCCAAAGGGATATCTTAGCAGGGGTAGCTTTAAGTTGTTCTATGAGATCATATTCCTTACCCATAACTTGTGAAATACGGGGAGCTTGAGGAAGAATTGGTTGAGGATTAGGAAGGGAAACTGGAATAACAGGAGGAGGATTAGGTTGCCTATTATTTCTAGTATGATAAGTATGGGCAACCACATGATAACTCCCTCTAGTTATTTGTTTAGCATAACTGTAAGGACTTATAGGTTTTCTTCCTTGCACGGTGATGATTGGTTTATTCGGGGTACGAAAGGAATCATGATCATACCTTCCTTGGACAGTAAGGAGAGGTGATTTAAGAACTTGAAAGGTGGGAGAAGGATAAGCACCTTGGACTTCAAAGAGAGGCTTATTATGTTCATTCAAGTTTATCATGTTAACCAATTTAGAGGCCTTGTTCTTGTTTAAAGATTTCGATAAAGCCACAAAGTCATCAAGAGCATCATCCAACAAAGCATGATCATATCGGTTAAAAGGTTTGTCATTTGATTCAAAAGGAGACATCTCCTCATAGAGGGGATTATTGAAAACAACCATGTTACTAGATTCAGGGGAAGAATTGATAGGAAAGTATCCTTGAGAGGAATCATTTGACTTATCTTTCTCATCACACCTAAATGGCATAGTAACAAGGTTTATGAGTTTTTGGTAAAATGAAGGTTTGGCATCTTTAGGGTTTAAAAACTCATCTAAAGCTTCATCTAATTCATCTTGGCTATACTCATAATAATCATCAAAAGCATGAACATTTTGCAAATAAAAATCTGACATTTTGAAAAGATTGCACACAATGCAAAGAAACACACTTTTTTTTTTTTCTTTTTTTTTTTTAATGAAAATGAAATGAAAACACACTAAATCTAGATCTAGATCTAACAAATGTAATGCAAGAGGAAGCAATGATAGATTCACGTCGGGTTCACCAAAATGTGTAGGGGAAAAAGCGAGACTAGGTTAATCATGCCCTAATCCTACCTTTTGACACACATTACGGAATACGAAAGAGCCTAGAGATATCGCACGATTGGCTACTTCTTTTGGTGAAAGAGAGAGCCACGGGATATCTATTAGGATTTCTATTCCCTTGTTGAAATTGTAAGATCAAGTAATGCAAGTTCAAACCCTAATCCCAAAATGCAAGTATAAACTAATAACAAGATTGCAGAATTGAGATTAAACAATGAACAGCTGTAAATACAAGGATGAAATAAGAATGTAGATATGTACCCGAAGTCAAAATCAGACTGAAAATGTCCAGGACGGGAGCGCGGGCGCCACTGTCCTGAAAACTGCACCGGAAACCACTGTTCTACACCCTGAAACACTGTCTGGAAACTGTCTGAAAGCTGTCTGTCCGGAGGACTAGGGTGCCCAACGCCTCTGTCCCAGAGACCAGGGTGCCCAGTGCCCCTATCCCAGTCTTCTGCTCTGCAATTTCACACAGAGTGATGTCTCGACCTTCTCTCTCCGGATCTGTATCCCGCGGCGTCGTCCGAATCCCGAAACCTGCAATAATATCTGAAAAGGGGGAGGGGCGGCTATATAGGGTTTTGCCTTAGTCAAACCCCCACTTCGGTGATTTCCACCTCCACGAATAGCCAAGTTGTTTTGTAAAATGTATTGTGTGTGCAGACCTAGTGTGTGTGCAAGGTCCAAAAATGCAAGAAAGCAAACTAGAGCAACCTAGAAAGTAAACCCTAATTGCTTGTAAATGATAATGCAAATGCTCTAAATCAAGATGCAATGTGATCTAAAGCATGAATAAATGATGTATCAAAGCTTATGCAAAGACATGAAAACAATACGAAATCATACCCAACCCTCAAGGGAGGAGTACAAGCCAATCTTCAGTCGGTAATCTCCTATTGTTCTTCAATGTCTTCCAAGCCCTAAGTGGATGAATGAATTTGATAGATGCTTGATAGAATGATGTTGAATGTTGTTGAAGTCCTCAAAGATCTGCTCTTTCGCTGCATATGAAGTTCCTGGAAACAAAAATCGGATCCCTTCAAATGAGGAAAGAGAGCTTTTATGTATGAAACCCTAGGTCGTAAATTCGTATTTTGGCCGACCTAGAGATTGAATATCCCGCCAATTTCTTGGGGTTAAGCTTTATTTTATGATTGGATCACGCTCCTAAAATTTCGGGAAAAATGTCTGGGACCATGTTGCACTCCGGGCGCCACGGTCCTGACAACTTTTCACCAAATTTTCAAGGCCGTCGGATATGATGATTTTAGAGAGAATCCTGAAGTTACAGGTGATTTCGAGATGTTTTGGCCCCGAAACCAAGCCCCCAAGTTCGAAATAGGACTTAATTAGGGTTTTTGATTAAGTGGTGTATTGGAGGAATAAAATGCGAAGGGCGCGCTTTAGTGAAAAGGGCCCAATTTTATGATGTAGAGAATGATGAAATAGGACCTTAGACCTAATTAATTTGATTAATTAAGTGCTTAAGGAGAAATGCAGTGCAGAATGTAAAATGTACTAAGGCGGGTGCTAAACTAGGTGTGAAATTGTACCACCCTAACAAGTGCGTACAATTTACGATGCTACACTACTATTTTGTTAGATGATTTGATTAGACATTTAAATGCTTTGCTTCTAGAAGAGTAACCTAGAAACATTCCTTCTTCACTTTTCTGATCAAACTTGCCATTTCTATCATCTTTATGAACATAGCATCTACTTCCAAAGATTTTAACATAACTAACATTAGGTTTCTTATCATACCATATTTCATATTGTGTCTTCAAAGTACCTTTCTTCAATTGAACTCGGTTCAAGGTGTAAACTGCTGTGCTTATTGCTTCTCTCCAAAATGTTTGTGGCACCTTCTTTTCAATCATCAGTGTTCTAGCACAATCCATAATAGATCTGTTTCTTCTTTCAGCTATTCCATTATGTTGTGGAGTTCTCAGTGCAGAGACTTGTCTTTTAATACCATGATCATTGCAAAATAAATTGAACTCATCAGATGTGAACTCTCCTCCTCTATCTGATCTAAGACATTTCAGTTGTCTTCCTGTTTCATTTTCAACTCTTGCCTTGTACCATTTAAACATTTGAAAAGCTTCTGATTTTTCTTTTAAAAACATTACTGACATCATCCTTGAATAGTCATCCACAAATAATATGAGATACTTATCACCATAATAACTTTGAACTTTCATAGGACCACAAAGATCAGTGTGCACTAGATCTAAAATTCCCTTAGAACTGTAAGACTTACTTGTAAATCTTGATCTTGTCATCTTACCCATCTGGCATCCTCGGCACATAACATTCTTAGGTTTTTCAAGACTCGGTAGACCTCTTACTCTGTGCTTCTTACTTATTTTGATCAGGTTATCAAAATTGACATGACAAAACCTTTTATGCCATAACCAGGTATCATCAATCTTTCCATGCAAACACTTATTCCAAGTTGAGTCAAGGTGAAATGTATTACCTTTTGTTTGTGTCCTGGTAGCAGCTAACTTTCCATTTTTGTCATGAACTTTAACAATTCCCTTTTAAAATTCTATTCGGTAACGTGTGTTGTTTAGCTGTGCTACACTCAACAAATTGTATTTCAAACCTTCAACCCAATAAACATCATTGCATCTTGCATTATCAAGAAGTGTTATAGATCCTTTACCTGTCACCGGACACGGTGCATCATTACCAAATCTAACATAGCCTCCATCATAATCTTCTAATATAATAAACTTGTGTTTATCTCCTGTCATATGATGTGAGCATCCACTATCTATAATCCAAGAATCATTAGTGTTTATGTGAGATATTAGGGCTTTTTCTTCATACCTTTCTTCATCTGATCCATCCTTGATAGCCACATAAACTACTTCCTCTGTATCACTCTCATCTGATTTATCATCATTAGATTCCTCATCAGCTATTAAGCATGTCTTTCTATCTCTTCTTCTGAAGTCTCGGTGTCCTCTGTAGTGATTATCTTTCTGTCTGTTATCTTGGTAATCTCTCTTTTCAGTAAAATCTTTGTTAGGATAGTTAGAAGCCATATGTCCTATTTTATCACAATTGAAACATTTCAAATGTAGTTTTCCTTTATACTTACCTTTGCCTCTCGGTAACCTTTTGGCTAATAGTGCTTCAAACTCTTCTTACTTTCTGATTTCTTCATACAATTTATGTACTTCTTCCATGTTCTTCTGAAATCTTTCACTTGCTCCATCGTGATCTCCTTCAGAGTACTTATACTTTCTTTCATTGTAATCATTAGATTCATCAAGATGAAAAGAACTAAATGCAGATTCAACTTTATTTACCGAAGATCCACTGTTATCAAAATTACTTAACTCAAATGCATATAGCTTACCAATAGTAGCATCTAAAGAGATTGGCATATTAGGTACAGACCTCAATTCATTGATTGTAGAGACTCAAACTGCATAAGCTGGTAGAAGGGTTCTCAACAACTTACTTGTTATATCCTTTTCTTTAATAGTTCCACCTACTCCTTTGATTTGATTGACAATCTCCTTTAGTCTTGTACTGTACTGAGTTATGTTCTCACCTTCATTCATCCTCATAGATTCAAGTTGTCCTCTCAGACTGTCTACTTTTTCTCTTCGAACATGTCCATCTCCTTCATATACTGATATGAGCTTATCCCACATTGCCTTTGCATCATTGCAGTCTTCTAGATCATTAAACTCGGAATCGGTCAATGCAGATGTTATTTCAATCATTGCTTGAATATGTTCTTGCTTCACCTTTATCTCTTCCATAGTCAATGGATAGGTGCTCGGTGCAACAAAATCATTCTCCAGATAGTATACAACATATTCTCCAACTCTTGATAGATGTAGCCTCATCCTTTTCTTCCATGTAGAGAAACTTGACTTGTTCAGCTTCGGTGCATCCCTCTTATACATCTTTGGATCTTTAACTCAAGTGCCTTTAAACTTTCCTTCCGAAGTCCAAAGCTCTGATACCAATTGATAGTTCTGATACTTAATATAAGTACAAATCCAATAACCAACAAGATGAGAGGGGGGGGTGAATCATACAAACTTAATCATCCATAAAAACATCAGATTCAACCTCGGTAACATATATATCAGTAATATAACCAAAACTGTTAAACATGCAAACTCAAAAGCATATGAGAAATATAAACCTCATAACATCATATTTAACGTGGAAACCCAAATAGGGAAAAACCACTGTGGGATTTCAGACCCACTAAGAAATATACTCTTCTAGAGTATGCTCGGTTAAAAGAAAAGCCTGTTAAAGATTACAAACACATTGCTAGATGTGACCCGGTTAAGGGATTTCCCTCAGATCTGTTAGGATCTTCACTTTGTTAGAAGTGACCTTGTTAAAGGATTTCAAACACTCAATCAGAATGTCATTTTGCTAGAGGGTTTTACAAATAAGATTGTTAAGTCCACTCGGTTAAGAGATTTTCTATCACTTTCACAAAATAATAGTAATAAAATCTGTCTGCAACTTCACATCTAAAATGCTAAAGCAGATTCTTATTTGTTTAATACAATCTAGACATAGAACTAATCTTGTCTATCTGCTGGGCTTCTATACTCTGTTATTCTAACAGGTCTTCAAGCTTCTGTGCTTGGTAATCACTATGTAGCATCCCTGTGCATACACTTGCTCGCATACATTGTTTATCAACAGTTTCCTATTTATAAACAATTAGATAACCGCTTAATCTCCTTGATCACATTTCCCATGATCAATCATAGCCATCAAATCTTTAATCTTGTCTAGGTTCAATGCATCTTTTGATCTAAAAATGTTTTACCCTACCTTGGAACTTGCATACTAGTCTTGAAACTTGTGCTAGGGTATTGCGGTTCAATCTGAGTTGTAGATCTTCATGCCAACTTTCCATTGTCTTAGATTTGCTAATAAACTTCTTCCACGGCTTACCAATCATTTAATCCGCTCCAGCTCATCAACTTCCTTCATTAAAAACTGCATGTAAACATTTAATGCATTCTATTATAGCTTGGTTACAACTCGATAACAACTCGGTGAATACTAAAGTTCACTCGGTAGACATTCCGCCTTCATTAACCGATAGCAATAACCTTAGGGTTTACTGACTAGGTTCCTTAGGGTTTACCGACTAGGTTCTTTGCTTGATAACATAGTATAGTATTAACCTTTACAATTTACAACATATGTATGATGTTAAATCAATCTAAAACATCATGATCTCATCATTGTCTAACTCGGTAGTAGTTGCCCATTGAATACCTTATTCATCATATTCTTTCCTGTGTCTTTTACCGACATCTTTATAATCTTCATATCATACTTCTCAAGATATGGCAACATCATACTGAATTAGAAAATCAATTTCTTGACATCAATGACAAAATAATAATATCAAGACAGTAAAACATCTTTAATCAGTTATATCCATAATCATCAACAACCTTCTCAATATCCTCATGAAATGCCAACAATCTTTCATTGTTTGTTATAATGCAACATTGCCAACACCTGCTACTTTGAAAGAAGCTGCCTTGAGATGGTTTATGAGTTTAGGAAGAAATGTAATCACTACTTGGGAGGAGATGAAGACAAACTTCTTGGATAATTATAAAGACTATTCAAGAGGAATGGACCGACATGGTGATGATATCTTCAGAATGACACAAAAAGAAGATGAAAGCCTGGAAGACTATTTGGAAAGATTTTTATTTAGTGTCAGCAAATCCAAACATAGTACTCTAAGTGAGGACTCTATGAAGTTGATTTTTCTAAGGGGCATCAATGATGATTGTGTTGACTCCTTAGATCTAATGGGAGGAGGAAATAGTACTCAAGTTCAATGGGATGGTATCAGAAAGACTTGTCAAAAGTATTCAAGAGCTGCAACAAAAAGGGGAAGACATTATAGGCCTAGTTCTTCAATTACAAAGTCATCTTCAACAGTCTCAAGAATGGAAATAACTCATATGTTGAAGTATTTTAAAGAGGATATAATTAATAATATGGCTACCCAATTGGATACACTACAGGTAAAGAAGAAGCATGAGGAGGCAGAGGCTATGCTTGCTGAATTTTGACCTCATTATCGACAAAAGAAGAAGGATTGTAGATGCAAATTGTTGTCTAAAATTGATAGCCAGTAGAGTTCCCCAGATTTCAATCCTGTCTATGGAGATGATGAACAACTCTTTTATGTTGCACAATGAAGGCCTTGGCCTCAAAGACAAGGTATGCCATAAGATCCATTGTCATTTTCTAATCCTTATATGAACTTCAATGCACAAAACAATCAGTGGAAACCACCATATTCCCAAAATTTTGGAAATTATACTACTCAATCTTGGAATCTCTCAAAACCCTTGGCCTAATTATCAGAATTCCTCATCTCAATAGTCATAGCCACAAGGGAATCGGTCTCCCCCTCAAGGTAACTGGCAACAATCACCACAATGGAGGTGAGGACAAAAATGGGCAAACCAGTCATCAGGTTTCCTGCAGCCACAACAACAGTTCCAACAGCTAGCTTTAATGCCACCAGCTCCTACTACCACTCCATCCAAGCCAACCCAAGTGCCAACTCATCCTTTTCCAAATCCAAATAAAAAACCACAACAACAACAGCAAGTCTTTTCAACTGATCCTAATAACTATCCTGCATACTCTCTGAGTATAAGTGATATTCATTTGAGGTCAGGGACAACATTACCTACTCCATCTCCTCCAGTCATAACAAAGTTACCAATAGAGGAGACTTCTCAGGAAAGCATACCTGATAAATTTGGAAACCCTGAGTAGGTTCAGCAATCTGAAACTTCAGATATACCTATAAGAACTCCCCCGTTTCCTCAAAGATTGTGAGTAGAAGTGTTTAGGTAGTAGGATGATATAGCTTTTGATCTTATTGATCAGCTAAAACGTATATGTGTTAAAATCCCACCGTTTCAAGCTATTAATGATATTCCCATATATGGAAAATATATTAAAGAGGCATGTCTGAAGAAACCTGGGAGGAAGAAAAAGACCTAAAAATAGTGCATGTAATAGGACAATTGGTTGATATTATGTTAGGAAAAATTGGTGTCCCTAAATATTCTAACCTAGGTAGCCCTATTGTCAAGGTAGTTATTAATGGAACTCAAATAAAAAATGTCGTGATAGACTTAGGAGCAGCCATAAATATGATGACTAAGGATGTCATGCAGCAACTCAGCATAACTAGTCTCAGATCAACTCCAACGGTCCTGCAGCTTGCTGATAGCTCTATTGTTCGGCCTGAAGGGATGATTGAAGATATTGTTATCACATTAGATTCTTGGGAATATCTTGTTGATTTTATAATCCTCTCTCCTAAGGCAACATTAGGTGGATACTCAATTATTTTGGGAAGACCTTGGTTGGCAACAGCTGATGCATATATAGGTTGCAGATCAGGAGATATGACAATTTCAGATGGTATTACTACCAAAACACTTGCACTCTATTCTCCAGTACAACCACAAATTGATCAAGAACGGGTAGTATGGCCATATATAGGAGAAGAAGTAGAGGAAATTAATTTTGTTCAACAACTAATGATGTTATCAAGGGACCCATTCATAGCAATTCAAGAGGATGATACAGTACTCTCTAACATCACAAGAAATCATTATGGAGTAGCTCAATAGTCATTGGGTATACGAGTAAGTTCTCTGCATACCCTTCTTCCTTCCATCTGTGGGCTTTTTAAATTCTCTTGTAGCCACAGACATGTTTCACACATTGCTACCACAAGAGATTCAAACCTCTTGTCTATCTGAAATATCTAATGCCGAGTCAGTACTTCAAATAGAAGTTGTTGTAGGAAGAAAGTTGAACATCAATAGTCAATTAGTAACAGATCAAAGATTGTCATTAAGAGAATTACTCAAAACCCAACAACAAGCTTTTGCATGGGATTATTAGGACATGAAGGGATTAAATCCTGCATTTTGTACCCATGGAATTTATATCAGGGAAGATTGTAAACCAATTAGAAAGCCTTAGCGAAGGATTAATCCTGCTTTAACTGAAATAGTTAAAGAGGAACTACAAAAGTTGCTTCATGCAGGATTTATTTACCCTATTTCAGATAGTCAATGGGCTTCTCCTCTGGTTATAGTTCCAAAGAAAGGAGAAAAATGGAGAGTTTGTGTGGACTATAGGGAGCTCAACACTGCTACCAAAAAGGATCACTTCCCACTTCCATTTATAGATCAAGTGTTAGACTCTCTACCAAGTAAGCAATACTTTTCATTTTTGGATGGGTTTAGTGGTTATAATCATATTAGAATAGCTCCGAAAGATCAGGAAAAGACCACCTTTAACTTCCCATGGGGCACATATGCCTATTCAGTCTTTCCTTTTGGTTTATGTAATGCTCTTGCAACCTTCCAAAGGGTTATCCTCAGTATATTTTCAGACATATCCCATGATTGTATGGAAATTTACAAGGATGACTTTACTACTTATGGGACTACATTTAAGGAGGCATTACAAAATCTAACCAAAGTATTGCAGTAGTGTTTGTCCCTAAACAGTGAAAAATATTTTATGATGATGCAAGAAGGAATAGTGTTGGGGCATAGAATTTCTCAAATAGGTATTCAGGTAGATCCAACTAAAATTGAAGTAATACTTTCTCTTCTTGCCCCTGTTAAACAAAAGGATGTAAGAAGCTTTCTAGGCCATGCAGGGTACTATAGGAGATTTGTTAAGGACTTCAGTCAAAAAGTAGGGCCATTATATTCTTTATTGACAAAGGAAGCTGAGTTTGAATGGACAGTTTCATGTGAAAAATCATTTTCTCAACTAAAAGAAGCCTTAACCCAGGCCCCTATGCTTAAAGGACCTGATTGGTCAATTCCTTTTCACATTCATATAGATGCATCCAATTTTTCAATAGGAGCAGTTCTGGGGCAAAAGCAAGGAGTTTTGGAAAATGCAATTTATTACATCAGTAAAAACTTTCAAGGACCGGAACTGAATTATACTGTTACAGAAAAGGAAATGTTAGCTATCATCTATGCCCTAAATAAATTCAGACACTATATAACTGGATATCAAATCTTTGTACATACTGATCATGCAGCCATTTGGTACCTCATGAACAAAAGCTCCATTATAGGTAGATTAGAAAGATGGTTATTGTTAATGCAAGAATTTGATATTACTATCACTAATACACCAGGAAAAGCAAATGTAGTGGCAGATTTTCTATCAAGGATTCACAGACTAGCCAATAATGAGGTCATTAATGATTCCTTTCCAGATGAGCATTTGTTTTCTATCATTTTGCATAGTCCATGGTATGCTAACATAGCCAACTACCTAGCATCTAATAAGACACCCCCACATTTCTTACCAAAAGAGAAAAGACTGCTAGAAGAAAAGAGTTTCAACTTCTCATGGATAGCAGATTGCTTATTTTATACAGGGACAGATCAAATTATGAGGCATTGTGTAAGGGAAGATGAGACATATGATATACTTCATGCCTATCATGATGAACCTTGTGGAGGTCATTTTGCATCCAAAAGAACAACTCTCAAGATATTAACTACAGGGTACTACTGGCCAACCATGCACAAGGATGTAGTTAAATACACCAGAAAATGTGATAGATGTCAGAGAATGGGAAGACCAACTTGGTCTGATGAAATGCCTCTACATCTCCAGGTGTTTGTTACACAATTTGATAAATGGGGCCTAGACTTTGTTGGGCCAATCGATCCACCATCAAATGGTCACTCCTACATTCTTATTTGTACTGACTATGTTACTAAATGGGTAGAGGTCAAAGCCTTCATGCATGCCAAAGATAATAAGGTAGCAGAATTTTTATATGAAGAAAGGCTCCTACAGTTTAATGCTTTAGATGAGATAAGGAAATCTACCTTGTAGCATACTGAATCTATTCAAAACCAGTGCATGAAGTGGCATGATCTCTATATCAAGGATAAATCATTCTAGCCAGGTGATTGGGCTCTTCTCTATGATTCCAGGTATAAAGATAATTTGGGAAAATTACAAACATGGTGGTTAGGACCTTATGAGATAGTTGAAACATTTTCTAATGGTGCTGTTAGATTGTCTACAATAGATCCTGTTAAGTTTAAATTGTTAGTCAATGATCATCAGTTATGTCTATACCATAAACCTCTGAGCAAAGATGACTTTCTATGGCAATTTTCCATTGCCAATCATGTCGAGATTCCTGCAGCCATTGCTGACGGCTTTGTTGTCACCACTCCATCTTAATATCTTTGTCACATGATCATAATAAATACTTCCACATCTGGTGGAAGTACTTTTCTACATAATAAATATTCCATTCCGTATTCACTCATTTCTTTCCTTTCACTCCATCCATTTTCGCATCATTTTCCATCCATGGCGAGTTAATATCTTCAAGCTGCAGTCATTCTCACATGATGTCAGGTATGCTTGTGTATATTTTTTTTTGTTGCATGTATGTAATTAAACCATAGTACCTCTAATTATGATATTTTGCACACTCTCCTTTTTCGGTCCTCCTATGCATGTGTGGACACATGTCAAACCTTAGGTTGGGGGGGGGGGGGGGGAAGTACACTGATAATTACTCTAGCAGATAATTTTGATGTCCTCTCGGATTGCATTTTGTTTTTCAAATTTCTCATTTGAGGTGATATCTTGCATTCTGCTTGTCTGTCTGCTTAGAGTTATTTTTAGATTATAGCTAGGTTCCAACCAAATAAAGGCACATTCAGTATATTATAGTGCAGAACTTAGTGCAGAAATTGAGCAGATTTATGCCATTATAGAGTTGAAAGTAATGGGTGGTCCACCTATTTGACATGAGCCAACAGTCCATGAAGTTCTTCTTCAGGACCAAGATTATGAACCAATATTCAGGAACAGTGGATGGATGGATTATTTTTTAAAGCTGACAGAGTTTAATGAAGAAATTGTGAGGGAATTTACCTGTACACTTTCAAATGGAGAAGCTTAGGTAAAAGGTTTGAGAGTTGTGGTTATAGAGGAACGGATAGCAAAGATAACTGGGTTACCAATAGATGGGGAGAAGTACTTAGAATCCAAGGATGCATGTAGTGCAAGAGAAGAATTTACACATCTAGGAGACCCTCCATTAGTATTAGATAGACAAGGAACTAGGCAAGAATCCCTTCTGCCTGAATGGAAAGCGTAGCATTGTATGTTTTAAAATATTTAACCTATGAAGGAAGGTTCTAATGTCTGCATTCTCATCACTACAAGCTCCTAAGTCATCTACGCCATGGAAGAAGGATGAATGTTCCAAGACTATTGTACAACCTTCTTTCCATAAGTGCAACAGAGACCCAGAAAAGTAGGCCTCACTATGTTTCTCATCATTGCCTAATTAAGCTTTTAGTTGAAAAAACTTTGAGAGATGTTTCTCCAATGCTTTGGAATGAATTTGTTGAAACTAGAATGTTTAGGGTAGAGAACATAGTTATAGAAGAGCCACTTCCATCTCAGGAACAAGAAAATATTGAAAAACCCGGTTCCCCTCTTGAACCCTCATCCTCTTCTATATCATCAGAACAAAATATTCCTGCTGCAGAGGAACCCTTACAAGAAGAAGCTATAGTATGGGTTCCTTCTCAAAGTCTAAGAAAAACAAGTTGACATAGGACATAAGGAGGAGAAAGTAAAAATGAGAATTTACCCCCTCTTGCAGCCAAGAAGAGAAAAAATGTGAAACCAATTCCTACAGTAACTATTGAAGTTGTTGAAGAATTGGCTACAGGAAGTAGTCCTGCAACCGAAAAAGGAAAATCTCAAAGAAGTAGTGGTAGGCTTCGCAAAAAGTTTAAAATTCAAGACCAGCCCATAGAGCCAAATATTACAATCCTGATTGACTCCCCAGAACGAGAACAATACATTCCCCTCCATAATGATATCCCTCCTTCTCCACCAAATGAACCTCAAAGAGAACATGAAAAAGAGGAAGAACTGCAAAATATTGGGGAACTCTAGGATATTGAGCAGTCTCAAAAAGAAGTAGGTTTTGACAGACTAGACAACTTAGCATCTGTTGTAGAGAAGATTATTGAAGCAGGGAGCAAAGAGGAAAAGAAGAAACCTAGGGCACCCATGCTCATAGACCACCTACTTCCCTTGATAGTCATGCAGTGGGACTTGCTCTTTATGAAGATTAGGAACTTGAAAAGGTAAAAATGCAAATGATAATTGATTGGCAGAAGAAAGTTATTAGCAAAAAGATGAGGAAATAGCCTAGCTTAAAGCTAAGGTGGAAACAGTAGCCACCATGGTACCACAACTGATGCAATGTCAAGCTCCTCCTCATATTTACTCTCTATACTTAAGAGAACAACACATTAGTTTCGAAATAATGAGGATTGTCAGAGATTTAAGTCCCTCATTGAAAATACCAAAAGAATTTTATAGTGCTTATCAGACATCTCCTACAGCAATCAAAAATCTACTCTGTGAACTTTATGTCATAACTTTGTTGTTCCTAATGATGTTGATTGGAACCCTCTCCTTTACATTGGAGATATCCAATTGAGGTCTTTTATGTCATGGATGCATAATGAAATATCAAGGGGAGAGAAGTTTCAGGTGCATCACAAGGAATCAAGGGAACCTAGGCGACTTTACTTTGATTGGCAGAAGATTGTAAATGAGCCAGATTATGCAAAATAAATCCTACCCTTAAGGGAAGAAGTATATAAAGAATATGAAAAAATGGCTCCAAGGGAAGGACAAGCAACAATAGGACATGTATTCCAATGTTGGAATAGCCTAACAGATGAGTTGAAACAATCTAAGCTTCACTCTACACAAAATTATCATGCAACATTAAATAGAGCACCCAAGTATATGCACTTGGGAAGAACAAAGGGATGACATTGGTTGCCTCTCAGTTTTCAGCCTCCAATCCTCCTATGGACATTGATGGGATGTAGGGACAGTGATCCACCATATAGTGAAGCAACAAAATGTACTAGGTGGAAGAGATTGGAGATAATGAAAGGATTCTACTGGAGCTTACCTACAGGCGGTTATGGGCAGGTTACACCAGGCAATTTCCAAATCAATGCCAAAATCCAAAAAAAATTTGTTGTTGGAGAATCAGCAAGAAGTTAGCTTAGGGGGAGATGATGAGCCTAAATAATGGCTCTATTTTGATAGATTTTTGATATAATACTCGTGCCTAGGTCTTATTATTAGATGACATTTGGATTATAATATTCTCCTAAATTGGTACCTTTTCTAAAATCAATTATAAATATGGTTTACATTATTGCTGGCATTCTACACTCTTATGAGAATAGTTGGTGTTGTCATTGATGGAAACCAACTGGCAATCATTTGGCAACCCACCGGAAATAGACTTCTACATACACTGGCAAGCACTTCATCGACAATGGCAACAATGCATACTGGCACTCAAGCCGAAATGGAATACTTTTGTTTATTGTTTTACAATGTAATTATCTCTTGTAAAAGCTGACATGGCATATTGTAAAAGACTCATATATGTATGAGATCTTATAGGTTATTTTGATATGAGAAGTGAAAGAGAGGATAGATGATATTTTTGTATAAGGTGATATAGTTGACAGCAAAGGTTTTGGTTATAGACTAAGCTTAAATCGGAACTGAACCTGGCATAGTTGATGTTGATCTTAAGCAGTAAATTGTATTGGATTTTGATAATCCATTTTGTAAGTCATAGAGACTTCCATTTTGTAGTTGAGCAGTGAGATCTAGGATGGTAGCCTTCCTGCATGTGCAAGCCCCTCATTGTAAGTAATATTTATTCATTGGCCAGTGAGTGAATATTGTGGGTCACAAATCCCACCAAGGTTTTTCCCACACTGGGTTTCCTCGTTAATATCTTGTGTTATGGTGTGTTCTCTATGGTGTCTTTGTTATTCTTGTTGGCTGCATTAATTCTCATTCACCGGTACACTATTTTGGGATAAAAAGTTCTTAATAAGTTTAAATATTTTGCTAACCAGTTAGATACTGATTCCCCCCCCCCTCTTAGTGTATTTGGGATTGTCATTGCTTCTAACAATTGGTATCAGAGCCTAGTCCTCTATTTTCAAAATCCTAATAGCTTGAGGAATATTCTGACACCGGTACAGATGGAGAACTTAAGAAAACAATTGGAAGGAGCTCTTGTAGATTATGATGTAGAGAAATTGAAAAATATCAAACTTGAAGATGATCTAAGGACTGCACAGGAATTCATTAAAGGACTTCACGAGAACTTTGCTATAGCACAAAATAAAATAAAATAACTTCATGAGAAGATGCAGAAAGATGATGATGAAAAAGAAACTCTTAGAGAGCTTGCAAACAAGTTGAGACAGGAAAATAGTAATATGAAGAATGAAATGCAAGATATGACTATGAGGTTATGTAAAGATATTGAAGATAGGAAGAAGAATGAAGAAGACTTGACTAGGATACTCAATGATGCTGGAAATGAAAATCTAAGACTTAGTCATGAAAATGATATGCTGAAGATAGATCTAATTCACATGCAACATGATAAAACTGAGCTTGTGATACAAATGGGAATTCTAGAAAATGAGTTGGCTACTGCAAATAAACACAAAGACAAATTCAAGAAAAGTTCAGAGGAGCTTGATGACATGCTGAAAAGTCAGAAACCTAATGGAGATACTAATGGACTTGGATTTGAAGTTGGAGAAAGTTCTAGTAATGCAAACAATATAGATCAGAACAAAATGGTAAGACAACCTGATGCTTATAAGTTTAATGGCAAATGTTTTAATTACAATAAATATGGTCATAGAGAAAATCAGTGTAGATTCAGAAATAATCAGAATATTAATGTACCCACTGGTCAATGTTCCAAATGCAACAAAGTTGGCCATAATTCAGAAAATTGCAGAATGAATGTGAAATGCTATGTTTGTGGAAGATATAGACATTTATCTAATAAATGCAGAACACAAACCGGCGTAAGATGTGGAAAGGATATTCTAAGGAATAATGTGACTTGTTATGCTTGTAACAAGATTGGACATATTGCTAAATTTTGTAGAAGCGAGACTTCACTGGCAAACAATAAAGGATCCAATTTGAAAGGCAAAGAAAAGGTAGATGAGGTAAAGCAAGAATTTTCAAAACAATGGATTAAGAAGAGAGATCAGAAAGTTGATGAAACTGTCTCTATACCAGTAGAACAGAGTAATCCTCCATCAGCGGTAAATTCTTCATGCAACTAAGAAGTAACCCTTTGGGGGTATTGCAACAAGTTGAAAATCATGCAGATTACCCTAGGTTGATGGTGAGAAGATAGATTTCTTCTTTACCGGCATATGTGTTAAGTTTTCACTTAACCAGTGAGAATTTAATGTAGTTGGTGGAAGAAATATCATTATAAATCAGTTGATTTCACTCATTTTTTACTTACCAAACATTCAAATTAGCAAAGAGTGCAAAAACTAAGTGAACGCATTCAAGGTGAAGGTGCGGAGTGATTTCTTCATACATTAAGAATATTTTCAAGTAGTAAAAGGTATTTTTCAATGGCCTCTTCTTCTACTCCCAAGTTTATTCTGAACCCTACCATTGTAAAAAATGTGAAATGCCCTAGGCCCGTGTTTAAGATAATTCCTGAAATTGCTAAGCAAGATGACTCTGTAGGGGCATTTTCAAAAATTCCTAAAGGTGTAGCATTTGCAAAAGACCCTAGGATTTATATACATTGCAATATAGAAGAAATAGGTTCTAAGGAACTAATGAAAATGTTTACAAAGGTAATTTGTGATGAACATGGTGTTGTTAAACCCGAACATAAAATTGTGGAAACTCTAGGTTTTGTGGAAATACTGAATATCCCTCAATTTCCAGAGGAAGTAGTAAGGATTGTATTGAGTAGAGCACATGGAGAATTCTTATGGCTGGATTCTGTCTGCAAAATAACATGGCAAGCAATTAGGGCAGTAACTGGTTTACCCTCAACCAACAGCAAACCTGATAAGACAAAGAACATTCCCAACAACAAAGTGATAAGCCTAACTAGAGCAACATCTGACAATATATCACTAAGAGTAAATCATATTAAGGACATCAATGTGAGATTTGTAAGTATGGTTCTAGGATATAAAACCACACATGCTAATAGGCTAAATTTAGTTTCTAATCTCTGTATACATAGTGCTTATGAGATGGTAAACAACAATGCAATGATAGATGTGTTTGAATGGCTAAAAGATGAACTTATTGACAATTTGAAAAAGATCAAAGGAGATAAGAAAGTGACATTCCGCTTTGGAAATATTTTGGTATGCTTGATGTTGTATTTCACTAAAGAGTGTAAAGTTTTGATGCCAATAGCTAACAAGATGAGAGGGGGGGGTTGAATCATAAAAACTTAATCTTCAATATTTTCAATAGATTCAACCTCGGTAACTTAAACTTCAGCAATATAACCAAAAACTGCTAAACATGCTAACTCATAAACACATAATCATCATAACACATATAACACCAAATTTAACATGGAAACCCAGATAGGGAAAAACCACTGTGGGATTTAAGACCCACTAAGAAATATACTCTTCTAGAGTATCCTCGGTTAAAAGAAAATCTTGTTAAATATTACAAACACATTGCTAGATGTGACCCGGTTAAGGGATTTCCCTCAGATCTGTTAGAATCTTCACTTTGTTAGAAGTGACCTTGTTAAAGGATTTCAAACACTCAACTAGAATGTTACCTTGCTAGAGGATTTACAAATAAGACTGTTAGGTTCACTCGGTTAAGAGATTTCCTATCACTTACAAAATAAACAATAGTAATAAATATATCTGCAACTTTACATCTAAAATGCTAAAGTAGATTCTTATTTGCTCAAAACAATCTTGTCATAGGACTTATCTTGTCCCTCTGCTGGGCTCCTTACTCTATTATTCAAAACAAGTCTTCAAGCTTCTATGCTCAGTAATCACTATGTAGCATCCATGTGCTTACACTTGCCCACATGTATTGTTTATCAACAATTCCTTATTTAGAAATAATTCTAACCGCTTAATCTCCTTGACCACATTTCCAATGATCAATCTTAGCCATCAGATCTTCAAACTTGACCAGGTTCAATGTATCCTTCGATTTGAAAATGTTTTACCTTGCCTAGGGACTTGCATTCCTTTCTTGGAACTTGCACAAGGTTATTGCGGTTCAATCTGAGTTGTAGATCTTCCTCCTGATCTTCCATTGCCATAGATCCTTCACAACCATCATGCACGGCATACCAATCATTTAATCAACTTCAACTCATCATTGCCCTTCATTAAATAATGCTTGTATTCATCCAATACGATCTATCATAACTAGGTTGCAACTCGGTAAATACTGAACTTCACTCGGTAGACATTCTGCCTTCATTAACCGATATCGATAACCTTAGGGTTTACCAACTAGGTTCCTTAGGGTTTACCGACTAGGTTCTTTGCTCGGTGACATAGTATAGTATTAAACTTACAATCAACAACATTTGTAGGATATAAAAACAATCTAAACATCAAGATCTCATCATTGTCTAACTCGGTAGTAGTTGCCCATTGAATAACTTATTTCTTCCCTTATTCATCAAATTCTTTATGTGTCACTTACCGACCACTTAATACTCATCAAAACATACTTCTTAAGATATGGCAACATCATACTGAATCAGAACTTGACATCAATGACAAAATAATGTTATAAAGATAATAATCATCCTTCTTCAGTTATATCAATAATCTTCAACAACCGTCTCAATATCCTTATTGAAATTCTAAAAATCTTTCTTTCTACTGAAATGCCAATAATCTCCCCCTTTGACATTGATGGCAAAACCAACAATTAAATGGTAATACCAACAAGATATTCAAATTGATTCAGATTCAGATTGCTGTTAGACTTCTCCTGTTATCCTTGAGCTATTAAAAATCATCTGAAGTCTTCTAGGTGTTCTCCCTCTTTCATTAGTCTTCTGAGTTGTTGTCTTGCTTTTAGTCTTCTCCCTTTTGCAGTAATCTTCTCCCCCTGTCATTAGTCTTCTGTGATTTTCATCATTTAGGACTTTACCATTTAGTCTTCTCCCCCTTTGACAACAATGCCAAAAAGTAAAAGAACTAAATCATGATTTGTTCCCTTGTGAAGTGATTTTCCTTGCTATGTATCATCTCAGTCTCAGTCAGAGCAACTTGTCTCTATTCACTATTTCTTGCACACCTTTAGAAAACCTTCTAAAGTGCATAAATCGGCATCAATCCACACATAATATTCTGTAGATTCATCGAATTGATGCTTTCACCGAACTCTGTCAGTGAGTAGAAGATAGGGGTAGGACCCCTAGCTTGCTTCTGAGATACTCAAAAGTGTCCCTTGGTAGTGGCTTTGTGAAGATGTCTGCTAATTGATCCTTTGAACTAATATATTCCAGCACAACTTTCTTCTCTTGAACTTCTTCTCTAAGATAATGATACTTTAGAGAGATATGCTTTGTCTTAGAGTGCATTACTGGATTCTTTGAAATGTTAATTTCACTAGTATTATCATAGAATATAGTTACTGGCTCGGTAAATTTCTCATTTATACCTTCCAACAGTTGTTTGATCCATGTTATATTTGTGCAATTCAATGCTACAGCAACATATTCAGCTTTAGCTATTGTCTGTGAAATGCATCCTTGTTTCTTGCTAAGACAACTTACTATTCTTTCTCCCAAGAAGAAAGCTCTGCCACTTGTGCTTGTCCTGTCATCAATGTTCCCTGCCCAATCAGCATCAATATAAACTGTTAAATCAAAATCATTTCTCTTTTCATATACTAAAACATAATCTTCATTGCCTCTCACATATCTGAAAATTCTCTTGATTGTTGTCATATGGGTTTCCTTGGGATCTGTAGAAAATCTTGCAACAATACCTATTGCATGTGTTATATCCGGTCTACTATGCACAACATATTGTAACTTTCCAATCATAGATCGGCAAAGTGTCTCATCAATAGATGTAGATTCATCATTCTTTGATAGTTTACAGCTGGTAGTCATAGGAGTACTTACAGGTTTAGAATCCTCCATTCCAAATTTCTTCAAGATTTCCTTTATGTACTTGGATTGAGTAATGAAGATCTCATCTTTCATTTGTAGTATATGTAAACCTATAAAATACTTTATCTCACCGATTAGTGACATCTCAAATTCTTTGCACATTTCATTTCCAAAGTTCTTGCATAGAGAGTCATTTCCACAAAATATAATGTCATGAACAAATATGGTTGAGATCAGTATTCCATTGTCCTCATCATTCTTCATGTACATATTGTTGTTTTCACTTGTCCTTATAAAACCAATCCTTATAAAACCAATCTTGATTAAGTAAGAGTGCAGTCTCTCATACCATGCTCTACATGCTTGTTTCAGACCATACAAAGCTTTGTTTAATTTACATACCTGATCTTTACTCTTGTCTTCAACAAATCCTTCAGGTTGTTCAATGCAAACTTCTTATTCTAGTATACCATTCAAAAATGCAGATTTAACATCCATTTGATATCTTGAAATTTTTGAAAGCAGCATATGCCAACAATGTTCTTACTCCCTCAAGTCTAGCCACAGGTGTAAAAGTCTCACAATAATCTATTCCTTCTTCTTGAGCATAACCTTTACAAACTAGTCTTGCTTTGTTTCGAATGACCTCACCTTTTTCATTTAGCTTGTTTCTGAAAATCCACTTTGTATTGATTACATTTTTATCCTTTAGTGTTGGGATCAGTGTCCATGTGTCATTCTTCTTGATTTGATCAATCTCTTCTGTCATAGCATTTACCCAATCTTCACTATCAAATGCCTCTTTTACTATTCTTGGTTAAAATTCAAATATCAGACATGTGTTCTGTCTCAGTTTGTTCCTTGTCATCATTGGATCATCCTTATCTCCAATAATCTGACTTGATGCATGATGTCTTCTAACATATTTGACTAATATAGGCTCGGTAGGCTCTGTATGATCTTCTTCATCACTCGATAACTGGACATTATCTTCATTTTCTTTAGCAGCTTTCTCAGTAGGACTTCTCAGTTGAACATAAACAAATTCTTCATATATTTCTAGGTCTTTGGAATTTCCTTCATCATTTCTTTCTACAAATTCATTGATTTTCACATTTGCACTTTCCACTATTTTATTAGATGATTTGATCAGACATTTAAATGCTTTACTTCTAGAAGAATAACCAAGAAATGTTCCTTCCTCACTTTTCTGATCAAACTTTCCATTTCTGCCATCTTTGTGAACATAACATCTACTTCCAAAGATTTTAAAATAACTTACATTAGGTTTCTTATCATACCAGATTTCATATGGTGTCTTCATAGTTCCTTTCTTTAGTTGTACTCAGCTCAGGGTGTAAACAGCAGTGCTAATTGCTTCTCTCCAAAATGTTTGAGGTACCCTCTTTTCTATCATTAGGGTTCTAGCACAATCTACAATTGATCTGTTTCTTCTCTCAGCTATCCCATTTTGTTGTGGTGTTCTTGGTGCAGACACTTGCCTTTTTATACCATGGTCATTGCAGAATAAGTTAAATTCATTAGAAGTGAACTCTCCTCCTCTATCAGATCTAAGACATTTCAGTTGTCTTCCTGTTTCATTTTCAACTCTTGTCTTGTACCATTTAAACATTTGAAAAGCTTCTAATTTTTCTTTTAAAAACATAACTGACATCATCCTTGAGTAATCATCCACTAATAATATGAAATATTTATCACCATAATAACTTTGAACTTTCATGGGACCACAAAGATCAGTGTGTACTAGATCTAAAATTCCTTTAGAAGTGTAGGACTTACTTGTAAATCTTGATCTTGTCATCTTACCCATCTGGCATCCTCGGCACATAGCATTCTCAGGTTTTTCCAAACTCGATAAACCTTTTACTCGGTGCTTCTTACTTATTTTGATCAGATTATCAAAATTTACATGACAAAACCTTTTATGCCATAACCAGGTATCATCTATCTTAGCATAAAGACACTTGTTCTGAGTTGAGTCAAGATAAAATGTATTACCTTTTGTTTGTGTCCTGGTAGTAGCTAACTTTCCATACTTGTCATGAACTTTGACAATTCCTTTTTGAAATTCTATTCGGTATCCTGTATTGTTTAGCCATGCTACATTCAACAAATTGTATTTCAAACCTTTAACCCAGTATACATCATCACATTTAGCTTTGTCAAGAAGTGTTATAGATCCTTTACCTTTCACTAGACATGGTGCATCATTACCAAATCTTACATAGCCTCCATCATAATCTTCTAATTTAACAAACTTGTGTTTATCACCTGTCATATGATGTGAGCATCCACTGTCTATGATCCAAGAATCATTATTATTTATGTGAGATATTAGGGCTTTTACTTCATACCTTTCTTCATCCGATCCATCTTTAATAGCCACATAAACAACTTCCTCTGCATCAGTTTCATCAGATTGATCATCATTGGATTCTTCATCAACTACAAGGAATGTCTTTATTTCTCTCCTTCTGAAGTCTCGGTGTCCTCTGTATTGGTTGTCTTTCTACTTGTTATCTTGGTATTCTCTCTTTTCACTAGATTCTTTGTCAGGGCAATTAGAAGCCATATGACCTATTTTATCACAATTGAAACTTGGTCCCAAGTTGGACAATCTTATCTCTCAAAGAATTGAAATATTTAAGGCATTACTTCAAGGAGAGCGATCACTGGAAGAACACATGCACTATCTCACCGGAATGATCCAACAAATTGAGGCAACCTTGAATGATAGCAAAAGGTTTATGCAGGCTCTAAATCTAGTTTTGGTAGATATTTTTCAGATTGTAACCAACCGGTTACAGAATTTGAGGTGAAATTTTTGCACTTGTTTGACTATATTTGACAACCTTTGTCATTGATGTCAAAGGAAGAGTAGTGGAGAGAAAAACACTTATTCAAAGTAGATCATTTTCTCAGGGGGAGCACATATTTTTGGAAACTTTTTGGACTTCAGTTTTTGGAACAATTTTTGGATTTTTCTCATGAGTGTTGCCATCAATGTCAAAGAGGGAGATTGTTAGCATTCTACACTCTTATGAGAATAGTTGATATATTCATTGATGGCAACCAATTGGAAATCATCTGGCAACCCACCCACAATTATCGGCACCAGCGATAGACTTCTACATACACTGGCAGACACTTCACCGGTAGTGGCAACAATACATACCGACACTCAAGCCGACATGGAATAAACTTTTGTTTATTGTTTTATAATGTAATTATCTCTTGTAAAAGCCGACATGGCATATTGTAAAAGACTCATATATGTATGAGATCTTATAGGTCATTTTGATATGAGAAGTGAGAGAGAGCATAGATGATATTTTTGTATAAGGTGATATAGTTGACAACGAAGGTTTTGGTTATAGACTGAGCTTAAGCGGGTAGTGAACCTGGCATAGTTAATGTTGATCTAAAGCAGTACACTATATTGTATTTTGATAATCCATTTTGTAAGTCAGTGAGACTTCCATTTTGTAGTTGAGCAGTGAGCTCTAGGCTGCTAGCCTTCCTGCATGTGCAGGCCCCTCATTGTAATTAATATTTATTCATTGGCCAGTGAGTGAATATTGTGGGTCACAAATCCCACCGAGGTTTTTCCCACATTGAGTTTCCTCGTTAATATCTTGTGTTATGGTGTGTTCTCTATGTTGTCTCTGTTATTCTTATTTGCTACATTAATTCTCATTTACCGATACACTATTTTGGGATACAAAGTTCTTAATAAGTTTAAAATATTCTGCTAACCGGTTAGACACTGACCCCCCCCCTCTCAGTGTCTTTGGGACTATCATTGATTCTAACAATTATATCATGTTAGCATTAGTATATACACATGTTTGTTGTGCACATTAATATCATGATGCAGGGTCAGCAAAGGTGAAGTAAAGACAAATGGCAGTTCAAAAGAGCATCAAGTATATAACCGCAATGCAGAACCAATCAGAGAAATGAAGTAATGATTGAAACCACTTGACCAGTTCTTCAGCAAATTGATTTATGAAACATTTATAATTGTTCCTGGTGGAGCTTAGATCTAGGAGGCTAGTCATGCTATATTTTCTCACCTGCATGACATATGTTATTATGTTGTCCTCCGCTAACTTCTTCTTCTCTTGTTAATAAATCGTATTTGCCTATTCCGTAGGAATATGGTCGACGAGTTAGAAGTTTGTTATAAGTTTTCCTATAAATAAAGGGATCTCTCTCCTCTTGGGGATAGCAGAGAATGACCATAGTATTTTGTAATACATAGTCTTCTAGTATTGTTTATGTATTCTCCAGTAAAGATGAAATAAAGAGATCAATGTGATTTTGAATGATTAGATAATTGTAATCTAAAGTTCTGAAGATACTCACACAAGGGGGCCCACTTGGTGAGTAATCCTTTGTATTTTCCAATTATTTTTATACTTCTTTAGCAGTTGTTTCTATAGTTGTCTATTCCTCCAGTCATAGGAAACAGTTCTTGTGTCTATTCTTGTAGCCACAGCAGCAGAGTAGTTTGTGTTGCCTGCTAGAACTTTATCATTTAACAGTAGTTGTTTAAAGTAATTTCCAGTTGTAAGATTAAGTATTGGTTCATTTGAGATTTTATGTGTTTACTTTAAGAAGAATTTCCTTTTTTGCAGTAATATAGAATGGTTGCAATATGAACTTGGTGCACATATAGTGCTGGCCCATTTCAAGTTTATGTCCCTGGTTGATAACTAAATGAGAATTTGCCACAGGAAAAGTTGGGTATTTAAGGATATTCAATCTTTGAATTGTGTTTTATTACCTAGTTACCATTCCAGTTGTGAGGACCAACACACTTCATATCCCATTGGCATAATCCATACTATTCTAGGCTGGACTTCCTCCATCATACACTCATCTTTATTTACCATAAAACAAATAGTGTCTTTATATTTTTCTATAATTGATTTAGGAATCCTAGCCCTATTTTTCATTTCTTCCTGAAAAGTTTTGAAAAATGCCCATAAGTTGGCCTTTTGTTGTTTATCTCCTTGGCTATCCAAAATTTGGGCTATCTAAGTGGCTATCGGTCTATCAAAAGCCCACTGTATTTTACCATAACTGGGAACTGTATTAAAATAGTAGAATGCTAAACATATAACAAAAGATCCATTTCGAAAAGTATTTTTCTTGTCCTCTTCTATTTTTTGAAGGTTTTGTTGGCATTATGTGAACCAGTATGAGGACATGATGACATTGTATGTTGTCATTGATGTCAATATACTGAAGAAGAGAGAACCAATATGTTACCAAGAACCGGTATATGTGAGAACCGGTATAACATTGTGAACCGGTATATGTGCCAAAGTGAAGCGGTGTGTTTGTTCAAGGTGAACCGGCATGTGGTTATGGGAACCGGTACATGGAAGCTTTGTAGGACTACCGATTGGTAGTCTCAACTTCAGGGTTTCCGGTTGAAGTACTTCAAGCCTATGTGACTCAACCGGTGACTTTGTGTGATGAGTTAGCATTATAACGAAGAATAGATCGTGTTGCCACGTTAGCCTTGTGCATGTGAAGGATCTTGCATGAAGGAGATTGTTCCTATCTACCTTGGGAATGTACGAAGTCTGTAAACGGTGAAAAAGCGTGATGGGTTATCAGCCACCATGAAAGCGGTGGAAAATGAATGATGGAGAACGTCTTGAGATTAGTTCAAGACTATTGCATTTAATGCAATGTGCTCAAGGATTAGGATTGAACTCTTTGAACTTCTTAACCTAATAGGTTTAGGGTTTAGGGTTTATGCTACCGACCTATCTGTTTCCTATAAGGTCGATGTTGTGTTTCTTTCTGAGGTTATTGGCAAAAGTTGTGTGTGTGTATCCAAGAGAAGAGATACGTGATTCTTGCCAGACCAGAGGAGAGAAGTGATACCTGAAGAGTGTAAGTGCAGAAGGTGAAGAGGAGCTAAAGAAGATCTACATTGGCATTGGGTGTTGTTACTAGATCATTGTAATACCTGTTGATCTCTAACCACTTCAACAGTTGGGAAATCCCTTAACAGGGTAGCTTTAACTGGCTTACTATAAATCCTTTAACAAGGTGACTCAAAACCATTGAGTTCTTGAAATTCTCTAACAAGGTAACCTTTAACAGGGTTTAACCCTTAACCAGGTATTCTAGCCATCCCTTAACTGGGTGATCCCTAACAGGATCGGTTCCTAACAGAACCTATTATATCAGTCTTTAATCGGACAAGGCTCCTAACAGAGCGGACTTCTAAAGAGTTCAAAAATAGCTTGTGGGTATTCATCCCCATCATGGTTTTTCCCAGTTGGGTTTCCATGTGAAAAAAATTTGTGTCATGTGTGGTGTTATTCATGTGATGGTTTAAGTGATTTGTGTCTGAAGGTAAATCATGTTGATCTAGTTGTTTATATATCTTTGATGATAGATTACATGTTCATGCACTAGGGTGAAATGGAAATGAAGTATTAGATTGTATGAAAAGATAAGTGTCAACCGGTTTATGCTTGTCTCAATTATTCTGGGTTTTGTCGGTTGTACTCTGTTTAAGACCGGTGTTACTATTTGTCTGCCAAAGCATAGTGTCTACTGACAAACTGGTTTAGGATTGTGTTTTTGTCTGTACTGATTCACCCCCCCCCCTCTCAGTACTGGTTTGGTACTATTCATTCATCATTAAGTTATCAATTGGTATCAGAGCATCCTCTAGGTCCTCTGTGTTATAAGCTTAACTGCTTGAGGAAAATATCCCAGTCTAATGATGAAGAGGGAAGGTCCAAAGTTCAACAAAGATAATTTCAGTATATGGGTATATGGAAAGATAGAATGAAGATATACATCAGAAGCATGGGTGCTCAACACTAGAGCTATGTTGAGAATGCTTATGTTTCCCCTACCGGTACTCTCATCGATGACCAAAAGAGAGAGATGCAGAAGAATGGGCAAGTCATGGAAGCCCTAATTAGTAGTTTATCTGACATTGAGTTTATTGATGTCCAAGATAAAGTAAATCCCAAAGAAGTATGGGATACTCTTGAAAATATCTATGGCGGTGATGAGCATGTAAAACAAGCTAAGGAAGAAATCCTTAGAGGGAAGTTTGAAGACATGCGGATGGTTGAAGGTGAGACCATTCAATAGTATGGAATAAGAATCACTAGCGTTGTTGGAGATATCAAGAGTGCAGGTGGTAAAATGGAAGATTCCATCGTGGTAAGAAAATTCCTGAGATCCTTATTACCAGTCTATGCAATAAGGGTTGTTGCTATTCAGGAGTTGAGATCAATAGACAAGACTAAGGTATCCCTAGACTCCATCATTGCAAAGTTGAAAGCTTATGAGCTAAATAGTTTTGATGGCAGTGTTCAAAAGACTGAATCAGCTTTTAAAGCTTCTACTATACCATCCAGAAAAGGAAAAGAAGCTAGCACTAGTGGTGAACCAAGACAGGGCAGAGAAATGGATGATGAGGAGATTCTGATGCCATTTGAAGCTCTTCTTGTCAGGAAACTTCCTAAAGGAACTGGTAAATACAGAGGTAAGCTCCCTTTGAAATTCTTTTCTTGTAACCAGATAGGACATTTTGTTGTAAACTGTCCTAATGGTGACAACAAGGACAAACTGGAAAGGTTCAATAAATTCAAAGGAGGAAACCAGAGAAACTATTTTGTGGTAGTTGATGAAGGTGTCACAGATGAGAAATCAGAAGATGAAGAAAATGAAGATATTGTGTTTGTTGCTGTCAAGGAAGATGTGTTAGATAAGAAGGCTCTTGTCTCCCACTTTGATAATTCCAATGAGTGGATTATTGATAGTGGTTGTTCTCACCATATGACTGGTGACCAAAGCAAGTTTCTATCTTTGGAAGAGTATTATTGTGGTGTGGTTCACTTTGGTAATGATGCACCATGTATGGTCAAAGGCAGAGGGTCCATCTCTCTTAATGGAAAGAGTAGTGCTGACAATGTGTATTGGGTTGATGGTCTAAGACACAACCTTCTGAGTGTTGCCCAATGGAATGATAGTGGTCTCTCTGGAATTCAAGAATGGAGTGTGCAAAATCAAAGGAGAGAATGGTGCATGGTGGCCACCGGTATGCAGACCAAAGGTAACCTATTTCAACTGAATGCAAATATAAGTACATGTCTTATGGCTAAATTTGATGATAGCTAGATATGGCATAGGAGACTCTGCCATGTAAACTTTGATAACATTGTGAAGGCCAGTAAGATCAAGGCAGTTAGAGGGTTGTCGGTTCTGAGCAAACTAGAAAATACCTTCTGCAGAGAGTGTCAACTGGGGAAAATGTCTTCCTCAACCTTTAAAGGTAAATGTTTCACTGCTGACAATTTACTTGATCTTGTGCATACTGATTTGTGTGGTCCTATGAAAACTAGGAGTGTGCAGGGTGATAGGTACTTCATGATTCTCACTAATGACTGCTCAAGAAGATGTGGGTCACATTCTTGAAAGATAAGTCTGAAGCTTTTGTAAAGTTCAAAGCATTCAGAGCATTAGTGGAGAAGTGCCTGAGAACTGATCAAGGAGGGGAATTCACTTCCGGTGAATTCAACAAGTACTATGAAGAACATGGCATCAAGAGGCAACTGTCTGCCCCCGGACTCCACAACAGAATGGCCTAGCAGAGAGGAATAATCAAACTATGGTTAAAGAAACAAGAACAATGATGATTCAAGGAGAGGTAGCTCACACCTTTTGGAGAGAAGCGGTGAGCACTTTAGTCTACACAATGAACCGGGTATTCATCAAGAAAGGTAAGGATAAAACTCCTTGAGTATTGGACCGGTAAGACACCTATGGTTAGCTATTGTAGAGTGTTTGGTAGCAAATGTTACATCAAGAGGAGTGAACACCAGAGCAAATTTGATGCAAAATGTGATGAGGGAATATTCCTAGCGTATTCCACCAAGAGCAAAGCTCTCAAGTGTTTCAATAATATGACTCAGAGAATTATGGAAATCATCAATGTAAGAGTTGATGAAACCTCTGAGAAAACTGAGGAAACCGACAGTGAGCAAGCGGTAAATGAAACGGTTGTAACCTTCTGGGAACCAGTTGCCAGTCAACCAAGTACCAGTAACAGTGTTCCTACACCGGTAGATGTAGATGCTGATACTGATGGAGATGATGATGAAGAAGAAAAGAAAGAGGAATCTATCAAGACCATTCCTCGGTATGTCAAGCTGAATCATGATCCTAAGCAGATCATAGGAGATAAGGATGTAGGAATGCTTACAAGAAGAAAGGTCAGAGAAAACTCATGTATGATCTTTGAATTTGAGCCTAAATCATTCAAAGAGGCACATAAAGATGAAGACTAGTTCAAGGCAATGGAAGAGGAACTTGACCAGATAGAGAGAAATGGTACATGGTCTTTGGTACCCAGACGGAAGCATAAAAATGTGATCGGTACCAAATGGGTTTTCAGAAATAAGTTGAATGAGGATGGCACAATGATTAGAAATAAATCCAGACTAGTGTGTAAAGGATATGCCCAAGAAGAAGGAAAAGACTATAGAGAAACCTTTTCTCCTGTAGCCAGATTGGAAGGAGTTTGTATGCTTCTTGCATATGCAAATTTTAAAGGATTCAAAGTATATCAAATGGATGTAAAATCTGCATTCCTAAATGGTGTACTTGAAGAGGAGGTGTATATAGAGCAACTAGATGGGTTTACCCTATCTGAAGATAGTGGCATGGTGTGTAGGCTACATAAAGCCTTATATGGTCTAAAGCAGGCACCTAGAGCATGGTATGAACTCCTGCACTCCCATCTTGTGAAGATTGGATTTGAGAGAACAAGTGAAGATAGCAATATCTACTTGAAGTCTGAAGGAGATCAGATCTTGATTTGTGAGGTATTTGTTGATGACATTATCTTTGGTGGAGATGACAAGATGAGTCATGAGTTTGCAGATGAGATGAAGAAAGAGTTTGAGATGTCACTCATAGGGGAGATTAAGCTCTTCATTGGACTACAGATTCAGCAGATGAAAGATGGAATCTTTATCACTCAGTCCAAGTATGTCAAAGAGGTGTTGAAGACCTTTGGCATGGAAGATAGCAAACCGGTTGGTACACCGATGGTGACTAGTTGTAAACTATCCAAAGAGGATGACTCAGCATTGGTTGATGAGAAGGAATACCGATCAATGATTGGTAAGTTGCATTATGTAGTGCATAGCAAACCAGATATTGTGCATGCAGTTGGCATTACTGCAAGGTTCTAGAAAAGTCCAAGAGAATCCCACTTGGTTGCAGTCAAGCGAATTCTTAGGTATCTGAAGGGAACTATTTATTATGGATTGTGGTATCCATATAGCAAGGATTTCAACTTGAAAGTATTCATAGATGTTGATTGGGCAGGTAATGTGGATGATCGGAAGAGCACAATTGGTGGTGCATACCTTCTCGGTGGTAGACTGGTCTCATGGATGAGTAAGAAGCAGAGTTGTATCTCTCAGTCTACAATAGAAGCAGAGTATGTTGCAGCTTTCATGAACTGTACTCAGACAATTTGGATGAAGCATGTATTAAATGGCTTCAAAGTTCCTGTATTTGAACTGATAAGTATATTTTGTGACAATACTAGTGCAATAAACATCTTCAAGAATCTAGTTTTACATTCTAGAACGAAGCACTTTGAGCTCAAGTATCATTTCTTGAGGGAAAAGGT
Source organism: Cryptomeria japonica (assembly GCF_030272615.1). Lineage (NCBI taxonomy): Eukaryota > Viridiplantae > Streptophyta > Pinopsida > Cupressales > Cupressaceae > Cryptomeria > Cryptomeria japonica. The sequence goes on along the minus strand of NC_081410.1, from coordinate 243,788,871 downwards.
TCAAAACAAAGAGATTGCACTGGAACATGTTTCCAATAAGGAGCAGTTAGCAGACATATTCACCAAGCCTCTCTCAAAGGCTACATTTATGTACTTAAGAGGTGAATTAGGGGTGTTGCCCCTTCAGGAGGTAAACTAAAGGTATATGCTCCACATCAGTCAAATATTGCATAGTCAAATTTTTCTTCAGGATTGATGTGTTGAAAGATGTTACTCCTCAGGGCAAGTAGCATAATGGAACAGGGAAGCTTGTGCCTCCACTTTGGCATTGTTGTCAAAGGGGGAGAAGAAGTGAAGTGGAGAAGATATCTGCAAAAATTGGGGGAGAAGATGTGAAGCAGAGATATATCTTTGTATATTGTCATCAATGTCAAAGGGGGAGATTGTTGGCATTATGTGAACTGGTATGAGGACATGATGACATTGTATGTTGTCATTGATGTCAATATGTTGAAGAAGAGAGGACCGGTATGTTACCAAGAACCGGTATATGTGAGAACTGATATAACATTATGAATAGTTATATGTGCCAAAGTGAACCAGTGTGTTTGTTCAAGGTGAACCGGCATGTGGTTATGGGAACCGGTACATGGAAGCTTTGTATGACTACCGGTTGGTAGTCTCAACTTCAAGGTTTCTGATTGAAGTACTTCAAGCTTGTGTAACTCAACTGGTGACTTTGTGTGATGAGTTAGCATTGAACAAAGAACAAATCATGTTGGCATGTCATCCTTGTGCGCGTGAAGGATCTTGCATGAAGGAGATTGTTCCTATCTACCTTGGGAATGTGTGAAGTTTGTAAATGGTGAAAATGTGTAATGGGTTATCAGCCACCATGAAAGTGGTGGAAAATGAATGATGGAGAACATCTTGAGATTAGTTCAAGACTGTTGCATTTAATGCAATGTGCTCAGCGGTCCGGATTGAACTGTTTGAATTGCTTAACCTAACAGGTTTAGGGTTTAGGGTTTATGCTACCAATCTATATGTTTCCTATAAGGTCGATGTTGTGTTTCTTTCTGAGGTTGTTGGCACAAGTTGTGTGTGTGTATCCAAGAGAAGAGATAAGTGATTCTTGCCAAACTAGAGGAGAGAAGTGATACCTGCAGAGTGTAAGTGCAGAAGGTGAAGAGGAGCTAAAGCAGATCTGCATTGGCATTGAGTGTTGTTACCAGATCATTGTAATACCTGTTGATCTCTAACCACTTCAACAGTTGGGAAATCCCTTAACAGGGTAGCTTTAACTGACTTACTATAAATCCTTTAACAAGGTGACTCAAAACCATTGAGTTCTTGAAATCCTCTAACAAGGTAACCTTTAACAGGGTTTAACCCTTAACTGCGTATTCTAGCCATCCCTTAACTAGGTGATCCCTAATAGGATTGGTTCCTAACATAACCTATTGTATTAGTCTTTAACCGGACAAGGCTCCTAACAGAGCGGACTTCTAAAGAGTTCAAAAATAGCTTGTGGGTATTCATCCCCACCGTGGTTTTTCCTAGTTGGGTTTCCACGTGAAAAAAATTTGTGTCATGTGTGGTCTTATTCATGTGATGGTTTAAGTGATTTGTGTCTGAAGGTAAATCATGTTGATCTAGCTGTTTATATATCTTTGATGATAGATTACTTGTTCATGCACTAGGGTGAAATGGAAATGAAGTATAAGATTGTACGAAAATATAAGTGTCAACTAGTTTATGCTTGTCTCATTTATTCTCGGTTTTGCCAGTTGTACTTTTTTTAAGATTGGTGTTACTGTTTGTCTGCCAAAGCACAGTGTTTGTTGACAAACCGGTTTAGGATTGTGTTTTTGTCTGTACTGATTCACCCCCCCTCTTAGTACCGGTTTGGTACTATCCATTCATCATTAAGTTATCAGGTTTATCATTAACTCCTTCAACATCACACTGCACAAGTCCTAGTGTGCATCCTCCACCATTTCATGAGCAATAAGAGTGTTATTACCAGAGACAGAGTTCAACTGGTTTGATTGGTAAACTTTGTATCCAATTACCATTGCTGCAAATTTGACATCAATATCCTTTATGTCTGATAGTTCTGATACTTAATGTAAAGTACAGATGCCAAGCTAACAAGATGAGAGGGGGGGTGAATCATACAAACTTAATCTTCCATAAAAACAACAGATTCAACCTCGATAACATATACTTTAGTAATATAACCAAAACTGCTAAACATGCAAACTCATAAGCATATAAACATCATAACACTCATAAAACCAGATTTAACGTGGAAACCCAAATAGGAAAAAACCACTGTGGGATTTTGGACCCACTAAGAAATATACTCTTCTAGAGTATGCTCGGTTAAAAAGAAATCCTGTTAAAGATTACAAACACATTGCTAGATGTAACCCAGTTAAGGGATTTCCCTCAGATCTGTTAGGATCTTCACCTTGTTAGAAGTGACCTTGTTAAAGGATTTCAAACACTCAATCAGAATGTCACCTTGCTAGAGGGTTTTACAAATAAGACTATTAAGTCCACTCGGTTAAGAGATTTTCTGTCACTTTGAAAAATAACAGTAATAAAATCTATCTGCAACTTCACATCTAAAATGTTAAAGCATATTCTTATTTGCTCAATACAATTTAGTCATAGGACTTATCTTGTCCATCTGTTGGGCTCTATACTCTGTTATTCAAAACAGGTCTTCAATTTTCAGTGCTCGGTAATCACTATGTAGCATCCTTGTGCATACACTTGCCCGCATACATTGTTTATCAACAGTTCTTTATTTATAAACAATTTTCCAACCGCTTAATCTCCTTGATCACATTTTCTATGATCAATCATAGCCATCAGATCTTCAAACTTGACCAGGTTCAATGCATCCTTCGATCTGAAAATGTTTTACCCCGCCTCGGAACTTGCATACATTTCTTGGAACTTGTGCTAGGGTATTGCGGTTCAATCTGAGCTGTAGATCTTCCTGCCGATTTTCCTTTGCCATAGATTCTTTAACAAACTTCATGCACAACATACCAATCATTTAATCAGTTCCAACTCATCAGCTTCCTTCATTAAATAATGCTTTTATTCATTCAATGCATTATGTTATTACTCAATTGTAACTCAGTAAATACTAAACTTCACTTAGTAGACATTCTGCCTTCATTAACCAATAGCGATAACCTTAGGGTTTACCGACTAAGTTCTTTGCTCGGTAACATAGTATAGTATTAACCTTACAATCAATAACATATGTATGATATCAAAACAATCTAAACATCATGATCTCATCATTGTCTAGCTCGGTAATAGTTGCCCATTGAATAACTTATTCCTCCCCTTATTCATCACATCCTTTTAGTGTCTTTTACCGACTTCTTTATACTCACCAAATCATACTTCTTAAGATATGGAAACATCATACTGAATTAGAAAATCAATTTCTTAACATCAATGACAAAATAATAATATTAAGACAGTAAACATCCTTAATTAGTTATATCCATAATCATCAACAACCTTCTCAATATCCTTATAGGAATGCCAACAATCTCTTATTGTAATTGGAATGCCAACAATCTCCCTTTGTCTGTTATAATGCCAACAATCTCCCCCTTTGGCATTGATGGCAAAACCAATTGATTTGACCTAATTCATTTTGATTGCTATGAGATTGTGAAATGCTCTCTCCCTGTCATCAGTCTTCTCCCCCATACATTAGTCTTCTCCCCTTTTCTTCAGTCTTCTCCCCCTTTTACAACAATGTCAAAAAGTAAAGAATGAAAACATAATTTCTTGCTATTATGTGTCAATTTAGTCTCGGTCAGAGCATTTTGTCTTCAATTCTTGTTCCCTGTTATTGTTTCCTGCACACCTTTAGAAAAACCTCCTAAATTGTGTAAATCAGCATCAACTCCTAAAAGATATTCTGTAGAGTCATCAAATTGATGCTTTCACCGAACTTGGTCAGTGAATAGAAGATAGGGGTAGGACCCCTAACTTACTTTTGAGATACTCAAAAGTGTCCCTTGGGAGTGGCTTGGTGAAGATATCTTCTATTTGTTCCTTTTTGCTACCATACTCCAACACCACTTTCTTCTCTTGAGCTTCTTCTCTAAGATAATGATATTTGATAGAGATGTGTTGTCTTAGAGTGCATAACAGGATTCTTTGAAATGTTTATGGCACTAGTATTGTCATAGAATATAGTTACTGGCTCAGTAACTTGCTCATTTATTCCTTCCAACAGTTGTTTGATCCATGCTATATTGGTACAATTCAATGTTGCAACAATGTATTTAGCTTCTGTTGTTGATTGTGAAACACATCCTTGTTTCTTGCTAAGCCAACTCACTAGTCTTTCTCCTAAAAAGAAAGCTCCTCCACTTGTGCTCTTTATGTCAATGTTGCCTGCCCAATCAGCATCAGTATAAACTTTTAAATCAAAAACATTTCCTTTCTGATATACTAAGCCATAATCTTCAGTGCCTTTCAAGTATCTGAAAATTCTCTTGATTGCTACCATGTGTGTTTCCTTGGGATCTACAGAAAATCTTGCAACTATACCTACTGCATGTGCTATGTCTGGCTTGTTGTGAACAACATATTGTAGCTTTCCAATCATGGATCTGTAAAGTGTCTCATCAACAGATGCAGATTCATCATTCTTTGATAGTTTACAGTTGGTAGTCATAGGAGTACTTACTGGTTTTGAATCCTTCATTCCAAATTTCTTCAAGATTTCCTTTACGTACATGGATTGACTAATGAAAATCTCATCTTTCATTTGCATTATTTGTAAACCTATAAAATACTTTATCTCACTAATTAATGACATCTCAAATTCTTTGCTCATTTCATTTCCAAAGTTCTTGCATAGAGAGTCATTTCCACAAAATATAATATCATCAACAAATATGGCTGAGATTAGTATTCCATTTTCATCATTCTTCATGTACATATTGTTGTTTTCACTTGTTCTTATAAAACCAATCTTGATTAAATAAGAGTGTAATCTCTCATACCATGCTCTAGGTGCTTGTTTCAGACCATATAAAGCTTTGTTCAATTTACATACCTGATCTTTATTCTTGTCTTCAACAAATCCTTTAGGTTGTTCAATAAAAACTTCTTCTTCTAATATACCATTCAGAAATGCAGATTTGACATCCATTTGATATACCTTGAAATTCTTGTAAGCAGCATATGCCAACAATGTTTTTACTCCTTCAAGTCTTGCCACAGGTGCAAAAGTCTCACCATAATCAATTCCTTCTTCTTGGGCATAACCTTTGCAAACTAATCTTGTTTTATTTTGAATGACCTCACCTTTTTCATTCAGCTTGTTTTTGAAAATCCACTTTGTACCGATTACATTTTTGTCCTTCGGTCTTGGGACTAGTGTCCATGTGTCATTCTTCTTGATTTGATCAATCTCTTCTATCATAGAATTTATCCAATCTTCACTATTAAATGCCTCTTTCACTATCCTTGGTTCAAATACAGATATCAGACATGTGTTCTGTCTCAGTTTGTTCCTTGTCATCGCTGGATCATTCTTATATCCTATAATCTGACCTTATGCATGATGTCTTCTGACATACTTGGCTAATACAGGCTCGGTAGGCTCTGTATGATCTTCTTCATCACTCGCTAACTAGATATTCTCTTCATTTTCTTCAACAGTCTTATCGGTAGGACTTCTCGGTTGAACATAGACAAATTCATCATAATCTTATGGTTCCTTGGAGTTTCCTTCATCATTTCTTTCTGCAAATTCATCAATTTTCACATTTGCACTTTCTACTATTTTGTTAGATGATTTGATTAGACATTTAAATGCTTTGCTTCTAGAAGAATAACCTAGAAATGTTCCTTCTTCACTTTTCTGATCAAAATTGCCATTTCTATCATATTTGTGTACATAGCATCTACTTCCAAAGATTTTAAAATAACTTATATTAGGTTTCTTGTCATACCACATTTCATATAGTGTCTTCAAAGTTCCTTTCTTCAGTTGTACTTAGTTCAAGGTGTAAACTGATGTGCTTATTGCTTCTCTCCAAAATGTTTGTGGCACTTTCTTTTCAATCATCAGGGTTCTAGCACAATCCACAATAGATCTATTTCTTCTCTCAGAAATTCCATTTTGTTATGGAGTTCTCGGTGCAGAGACTTTTCTTTTTATACCATGATCATTGCAGAATAAGTTGAACTCGTCAGATGTGAACTCTCCTCCTCTGTCTGATCTAAGACATTTCAGTTGTCTTCCTGTTTCATTTTCAACTCTTTCCTTGTACCATTTAAACATTTGAAAAGCTTCTGATTTTTCTTTTAAAAACATTACTGACATCATCCTTGAGTAATCATCTACAAATAATATGAAATATTTATCACCATAATAACTTTGAACTTTCATAGGACCACAAAGATAAGTGTGCACAAGATCTAAAATTCCCTTAGAAGTGTAGGACTTACTTGTAAAGCTTGATCTTGTCATCTTACCCATCTATCATCCTTGGCACATAGCATTCTCAGGTTTTTCCAAACTCGGTAAACCTCTTACTCGGTGCTTCTTGCTTATCTTGATCAGATTATCAAAATTTACATGACAAAACCTTTTTATGCCATAACCAGGTATCATCTATCTTTGCATACAAACACGTGTTCTAAGTTGAGTCGAGGTGAAATGTGTTACCTTTTGTTTCTCTCTCTGTAGCAGCTAACTTTCCATACTTGTCATGAACTTTGACAATTCCTTTCAGAAATTTTATTCGGTAACCTGTGTTGTTTAGTTGTGCTACACTCAACAAATTGTATTTCAAACCTTCAACCCAATAAACATCATTGCATTTTGCATTGTCAAGAAGTGTTATAGATCCTTTACCTTTTACTAGACATGGTGCATCATTACCAAATCTTACATAGCCTCCATCATAATATTCTAATGTAACAAACTTGTGTTTATCACCTATCATGTGATGTGAGCATCCACTATCTATGATCCAAGAATCATTAGTGTTTATGTGAGATATTAGGGATTTTTCTTCATACCTTTCTTCATCTGATCCATCTTTGATAGCCACATAAACTACTTCCTCTGTATCAGTTTCATCTGATTTATCATCATTGGATTACTCATCAGCTATTAGGCATGACTTTCTATCTCTTCTTCTGAAGTCTCGGTGTCCTCTGTAATGATTATCTTTCTGTCTATCATCTCAGTAATCTCTCTTTTCAATAGATTCTTTATCAGGATAGTTAGAAGCCATATGTCCTATCTTATCACAATTGAAACATTTCAAAGGTAGTTTTCCTTTATACTTACCTTTGCCTCTCGGTAAGCTTCTGGCTAATAGTGCTTCAAACTCTTCTTGCTTTCTGATTTCCTCATACAGTTTGTGTACATTTTCCATGTTCTTGCAAAATCTCTCACTTGCTCCACTATGATCCCCTTCAATGTACTTACTCATTCTATCATTGTAATCATCAGATTCACCAATATGAAAAGAACTAAATGCAGATTCAACTTTATTTACCAAAGACCCGCTGTTATCAAAATCACTTAACTCAAATGCATGTAGCTTACCAATAGTAGCATCCAAAGAAACTGACATATTGGGTACATACCTCAATTCATTGATTGCAGAGACTCGGATTGCATAAGCTAGTAGAAGGGTTCTTAACAACTTACTTGTTATATCCTTTTCTTCAATAGTTCTACCTGCTCCTTTGATTTGATTGACAATCTCCTTTAGTCTTGTATTGTACAGGGTTATTTTTTCACCTTCATTCATCCTCATATATTCAAGTTGCCCTCTTAGACTATCCACTTGTGCTCTTTGAACATGTTCATCACCACCATACACAGATATGAGCTTGTCCCACATTGCCTTTGCATCATTGCAGCCTTCTAGATCATTAAACTCTGAGTCAGTCAATGCAGATGTTATTTCAATCATTTCTTGGATATGTTCTTTCTTTGCCTTTATCTCTTCCATTGTCAAAGAATAAGTGCTCGGTGTAATGAAATCATTCTCCAGATAGTATACAGCATATTCTCCAACTCCTGATAGGTGCAGCTTCATCCTTTTCTGTCATGTAGAGAAACTTGACTTGTTCAGCTTCGATGCATCCCTCTTATACATCTTTGGATCTTTGCCTCAAGTACCTTTAAACTTTTCTTCCGGAGTCCAGAGCTCTGACACCAATTGATAGTTTTGATACTTAATGTAAAGTACAGATGCCAAGCTAACAAGATGAGAGTAGGGGGTGAATCATACAAACTTAATCTTCCATAAAAACAACAGATTCAACCTCGGTAACATATACTTCAGTAATATAACCAAAACTCCTAAACATGCAAACTCATAAGCATATAAACATCATAACACTCATAACACCAGATTTAACGTGGAAACCCAAATAGGAAAAAACCACTGTGGGATTTTGGACCCACTAAGAAATATACTCTTCTAGAGTATGCTCGGTTAAAAGTAAATCCTGTTAAAGATTACAAACACATTGCTAGATGTGACCCAGTTAAGGGATTTCCCTCAAATCTGTTAGGATATTCACCTTGTTAGAAGTGACCTTGTTAAAGGATTTCAAACACTCAATCAGAATGTCACCTTGCTAGAGGGTTTTACAAATAAGACTATTAAGTCCACTCGGTTAAGAGATTTTCTATCACTTTACAGAATAACAGTAATAAAATCTATCTACAACTTCAAATCTAAAATGCTAAAGCAGATTCTTATTTGCTCAATACAATTTAGTCATAGGACTTATCTTTTCCATCTGCTGGGCTCTATACTCTGTTATTCAAAACAGGTCTTCAAGCTTCAGTGCTTGGTAATCACTATATAGCATCCCTGTGCATACACTTGCCCGCATACATTGTTTATCAATAGTTCCTTATTTATAAACAATTTGCCAACCGCTTAATCTCCTTGATCACATTTCCCATGATATATCATAGCCATCAGATCTTCAAACTTGACCAAGTTCAATGCATCCTTCAATCTGAAAATGTTTTACCCCACCTTGGAACTTGCATACATTTCTTGGAACTTGTGCTAGGGTATTGCGGTTCAATCTTATCTGTAGATCTTCCTGTCGATTTTCCTTTGCCATAGATTCTTTAACAAACTTCATGCACGACATACCAATCTTTTAACCAGTTCCAGCTCATCAACTTCCTTCATTAAATAATGCTTTTATTCATTCAATGCATTATGTTATTACTTGGTTGCAACTTGGTAAATACGAAACTTCACTCGGTAGATATTCTGCCTTCATTAACCGATAGCGATAACCTTAGGGTTTACCGACTAGGTTCCTTAGGGTTTACCGACTAGGTTCTTTGCTTGGTAACATAGTATAGTATTAACCTTACAATCAATAACATATGTATGATATCAAAACAATCTAAAAATCATGATCTCATCATTGTCTAACTCGATAATAGTTGCCCATTGAATAACTTATTCCTCCCCTTATTCATCACATCCTTTCAGTGTCTTTTACCGACTTCTTTATACTCACCAAATCATACTTCTTAAGATATGGCAACATCATACTGAATTAGAAAATCAATTTCTTGACATCAATGACAAAATAATAATATTAAGACAGTAAACATCCTTAATTAGTTATATCCATAATCATCAACAACCTTCTCAATATCCTTATAGAAATGCCAACAATCTCTTATTGTAATTGGAATGCCAACAATCTCCCTTTGTCTGTTATAATGCCAACAATGTCATCAACCCTCATCAAATGACCATCGAAGGTAGCACCGCTGAGTTTGCAGAGTTCAATACAGTAGAGTTTAGACCTAGGACCGGGCAGACCTCTAATCTTATGTAGATAGGTGATATTTTTTATGACCTCCTCGATGATCTCATAGGGCCGATCCAACCAAATGAATTCTCCAAGAATATGGTTGAGTATATATCGGACCCATTCAACTTCGTCAAATGTTGAGAAATCCATAAATTGGGTAAAACCCTTCCTCTGCAAATGGGCAAATTTTGGCTTCAACTGGTTGTCAATAATTAGATTCTCATTAAATACGCAAGATATTCCGTAACCTCCAAGCTCCTCTATGTCACAATGGATGTATTCCCTAATGTCTTTGGTATGAAGAACATCATGGCAGACACTCGAAAAAGTTTCCAACGGATCATCCAAAAGAGACTTCAAAGGATGCTTCTTAAATTCAAGACGTGGGCAGTTCTTGATTTCCACCACCAAAGGAGTATCGACACTTGATGAAGAAGCCATGATTATCAAAGGAGTATCGAGTATGGATACTATAACTAGGGTTTCTACAAATGGTAAATACCTCAAGATTTTGTCGGATGATGAAATCGCCTTCGAGTTTTGATGCTTGCACAAATCACCTTTGGACTCTTGAAATGATTGGGAAATCACTCTTCAGAATGCTCAATCACTGTGTGAAGAAATAACTTAACTTATTCCCTTTTATCGCCATTAACCCTAATTTTTCACTGTCATAAATGCTACCGAGAAAACTGACCAGATCACATAGTCTACAAATAGATTTTGGTAAACACATGAAATTGCCTGAGAATGCATCCACAATCAGAATTATCTGACTATAGATCTAATCTGGGGTTATTGCATGATCTTCCATGATTTGCCTACCCCTAAGGTACAGTGCCTTAGTTACCGTTTGTTCCTACTTCTAGTGCAGGACTTGATGGCTCTACTGGTAGTTTTGTCGGTTGTGTATCTAATCTCCTAACCCATATTTTCTCATGTTGTTTTTTGATATCTTCTACCTTTTCCTTTCCCTTCTCATCTACATTTACATTAGTTATCGGCAGGTTCTTACTCCTGCAATATTTAGCAATATGTCCAATCTTGTTGCATGCATAATAGACAATATTTTTCTTCTAAATTGCTTTCTTAAACCCTTGATTTCCCTTTGATTTGCGTTGGTTAGTCATATGTCCAAATATACTACATGCATGACATCTTACATTTCCAAGACTGGTGAATGATGCATTGTTCTAATTATTCCTATTCCTGTGCTGACTTGCTATATGACCATATTTATTACAAACAAAGCATGTACCATTGGATTTGTGAGCATCGGACTATCTTACCGGTGATTTTTGGTTCTAATTGTTGGCATGATTCTACTTCTGATTGGATGATTGATCTTGTTGTGCAGTACCAAAACTTTCTCCTTCTTCATAACCAAGACCAGTCTTGTCATTAGCATCTCTCTGACTCTTCAGTAGTTCATCAAGTTTGGTAGAACTGGCTTTGAATTTGTCCTTGTACTAATTTACAATGGCTAGATCATCTCTCATGATTATGATTTGTCTCTCAAGTTCTTGTTCATTGTTCTAGGACTAGATCAACTCAAGTTTCAACATGTCATTCTCATGTGTCAATCTATTGCATTCATCAGATTTGTCCTTCAATGCTTGAGCTATTTTTTCTTCATTCTTCTTTCTGTCTTCAATCTCCTTTCACATTCTCATGGTTAGGGCTTGGATCTCATTCTTCAAGATAGTGCTCTCCTGAGTGAGTTTCTGACATTGATCCTTCATAGCATCTTTCTCATCAGTACTCTGATTTTGCAATTGATCACAGAGTTCCTTCCTCTTAGCTTGAACAGCTAAAAGTTTTCCTTGTAATGAAATGATGTGTTCTCTAGCTTGCATTAGTTCATTCTTTAGTTTACTATTTTTCATTTTCTCATTATCAAGATCCTCAAGAGCAAGTTGAATTTGTTGTTGCAGACTGTAATACCCTAAAAATGGTCATCTAAACCATGGCCCCTAATCTCGACAACATCACCAAGGTCCTAACCAAAAGGCAATTAAATCAATCTTGAGCACATAATTAATTCTTCAATTATCAAATATCACATGGCAAAATCAATTACCCAGTATTAATTAAATATTTATTTAATTAATTGAATCATTCCAAGAATATTCATTTTGATCAATTATCCTATTTTAATTTATTAAATATCTTTGCATATTTAATTAATTAATAAATTTGCCATTCAATCATGCAAAAAAGAATTAATTTACTACAAAAAGAAGAATTTATTATAAAACAAAGAGTTGAATTGAAAATTAAATAAAAGAATTGAATTGAGAGAGAAATCAAACTTGAGATATTATTTCTTTTTCTAAATTGAGAATTTGAAATCAAAAAAGCAATTAATTGAATTATTAATTATTCTCTTAAATTGGAACTCAAAGCTTTTCAGAAAAAGAAGTTCAGTTGCATTAAAAAGACTCTTTTCTTGATTAAATTGAAGAATTATCTATTTTTATCACAAATGCATGGAATTGATTTATTATTGTTTTCCAATGCAACTTGGACTTCTAATTCGAATGCATTTCAATTGAACTATAATTGGAATCTATCTCAAGGTTAACTCAACCTGATTTCTCAATTATTTCAATTAATCTTAAATTGAGCTTTTTCATCATCTCTCTGTAATTCTCTATAAATTCAGTCATCAGCTCTCATTCCAATTCACCCCAGAGATTTTTGAGAATACATCATTATTATGCTGATTTTGCTCTGGAGTCATTGATTGATTATTATTGCTTTTTTAAGATTATTTGCATCCATCTTACATCCATTATTGCTTGCATCCATTATTGCTTGAAGTGTTTTTTTGCTTGAATTATTCATCCATTTTTTACATCCATATAGCTTAATATCATATAGATTAAATCCTTCGTCTTGGTGTAGTCTAGTCACTAGTATTGCTTATAACAAACTAAGAGCAATCCTATATTCGCATCTTGTAGAAGGCAATGGGTCGCTTTTCTATGGTTTATTTTTATTGATTATTGATTACTAACCATGCATATAATGACTTAATTGAAGTGTTGTGCTTGCAGCTATAGGTTCACTTTTTCACACACACATTTCTGGCACCCACCGTGGGGCCGAAGACTACTTTTTCGGCCTCCAAGATTGATTTTTTTTTTTTTTTTTGTTATTTTTCAGGTTTTTTTATTTTTCGGTTTTTCGTCTGTACATCTCATATGACAATTCCCACAGGCTTGAACGATAAACTGTAGGTGTCGCATGAATTTTCATATCCTATCGTACTAGCATATCTTCTGTCGTACAAGCATAAATCCTCTGCCGTACGAGCAGACATCATCAGCAATCTTCTTTCGTGTGATACTGAATCTTGTCTTGTACGAGTCAAGACTCTGTCGTATGATTTTGTATTTTCTGGTAAAAAGGAAAATTTCATGATTTTATCATTTTTTGATTATTCTGACGACTAACCCTGATTGTTTATCTGTTTGTCTCAGAATTTTTCACAGCCTAACTAGTTTTTGCAGAATGCTTGTCGAAGAATATGCTTGTCGCACAAAGACAATATGACTACTGATTCATTGTCTTTGCAGGTTGCCTAAGGAGAATCGACTAAACATTGTGTATTCTTTAAAATACATTTTTTGGCACCTAACTTGCTATCTGGTTAATGAACCAAATCTATCTTTCATGTTTTAGAAAAATCTGAGAGGTAGGAGAGTATGCTCTTATCTTCTTTTAGACAATCAGAAATCCAGACCCTTGAAGTGCTTTCTTAAGATTGATTGCAACATCTTTAGCAGGCCTGCCCTCCCGGGGAGCTAATAACTCTATAACCTTTAGGGTCGGTGAGAGGGGAACGACCTAAGTGGGAATGGCTAAATGCCAAGTACTCCAACCCACTATAAAATAAACATGATTTGATGAAAATCAAGTCAATGGCAGTGCTCGGGAATAGCTCTCCTCCGTACCTTCGGGTATATTAAACCTTGGTTTTCAAGGCTAGGAGACCTCTTAATTGAGTTTATACCTCGACACACCGAACAGACCCCTGACTAAATCCAATTAAAATTAGAAGCTACCTGGTTCACCTCCGAAAGGGAGATAACCTTTATGCAAGAGAGATAGTAACTCTCCTAAGATACTTGTCATTTCGTGCCCCCATTAGCATTTGGAGTTGGATAATACGACGTTGAGAATCCATTGCGTGAGACTTAGCAACCGTATTCTGATTAGCTATTGTGTACCTAAGTCTACAAGAAAAGGTTTTCTTGCCTCACCAAATTCCTTAGGGTTTGCATGTTGTGATTGGAGTCACTATTACATACTACTTGTTTTCTGTGTTTTCATCCCTAAAACAAAAACTGGAATACCAAAAATTGGAGAAGAGAAGAAACAAACTCAGTGAGTCGAAACTCTACCCATGTCAAAAACTAGTCCATCCTAAGTCAAAAATTTGTCTATGTCAGAAACTAGTCCATCGTAAGTTGAAACTTTGTCCGTGTCAGAAACTAGTCCATCCTAAGTTGAAACTCTATCCGTGTCAGAAACTAGTATATCCTGGTAAAAAATTAGTCCACCTCAAAATTTGTCATACTCAGTTGTCATACTCAGCAGTCAGAAAACTCAGAATTTTAGTCTCTTCCCTGTGAAAAGTTGTACGAGTGTGCTAAATTATCATGTTGCACCAGTCCTGTGTCGTACGAATCTACTCAATTGTCGTCCTATAGAAAATTCTTTGTCGTACGAGTCTAAATCATTCATCATCCTGCACTGTATCCTATCTCGTACGAGGCAGAATTGACCTCAGTCTTTTGTCTTCCTGCACATGCCCATCAGTTGTACAGTACAAGGCAGCAACTCGTACGAAACAGAACTATTGTCATCCTGTAACTGCTAAATTGTCGTCCGGTCCAAAAAACCTTGTCGTATGAGTCTCTGATTTTGTCAGATAGAACAGTCAAACTTGCCTAAAAACAGCTTACAATGAACATAATATTGGTTATCATTTTCCTAAGCATAAAACAGATCAAGATAGTGTACCTCTGCCATTTTTTTTGTTGCATGTTTTGGTCGATCACCCTTCAGCTAGTTCAAATCAAACTACTTATCAAACTCAAGTCACTTAGATAACATCTTACATAGGATATATTGTTCCTGAATCAGACTGAATCTTAGTTACTATTTTAGAATCAACCCAGGTAAACGTCTTAGACAGGATAGATCATTCCTGAAATCAGACTAAATCTCAATTGTTTCTCCTAAACAATACTTTAACTGAACAAACTAGCACTGAAATTGATCTTGACCTCTGCATCAAAAACAAGCTTTGGATCACACTAATCCATAAAGATGTCTAGACAAACCAGGAGTTCCAGTAAGAAAGAAGCCAAACGCAAGGAACTAGTCTTCACATACCAGCATAATCCATTTTATAAGGAATACCCACTCACTGACATGCCTTCGTCATTAGGAATACTGATTTTTGAAGAACCTCGACCTCCTCTTGTATATGAGATGGTATATGGTAGCAAAAATGAGGACAATACTAATGTTCATAGGAGTGATGATTCCTCCTCCAGTGACGCTGATCAAGATGCTGAACCTTCTGAAAAAGAAATTCTTGACTTGCAAAAGGACAAAGACTTTAGAAAAGTGATGAATGCTATCCTAGCTAGAGAGAAGGAAGACTATATCTTAGAATTAGCAAGACAAAGTGTCAAACTTCCTGTTGGATATGATGTTTAGACACTTGTCACCAAAAAGGAAGATTCACCTATCCTCGCAGTACACAAACAACTACTAGCCTTGAAAACTGAGATCACGGAATTGAAGAATAAGGATAAATCCCCAAAGCAATATTCCCCAGAGACAATATTCCCATTTCCATTTGACAAGGATCTATACATGCCTCCATTTCCTTCACAAATTGAAATCCCAAAATTTGACAAATATGACGGTATCTCAGATCCCCAAGATCATGTCAGAGAGTTTTGTGCTGCTTGTATGGAATTCATGCACCTATCTCATGCGTCTTTTCCCAAGGAGTCTGGGAGGACAAGCCATGGAATGGTTCTCAAGTCTACCTCAAGGAATAAAATCATTTGAAGAATTAGTCCAACTATTCTTGCAACAATACTCATACAACATTCAACATCCTATGACTATGATCGATCTTTGCAATACTAAATAGAAGACGGGAGAACCTTTTCTCACTTTCCTCCAGCGTTGGAGAAGGATGTTCTCTAGGTATCCACGGCCTATCCCAAACTCTAAGAAAATGGATATATTTGTCAATAACTTGGTCCCAGAACTGAAATATAGTATCCAAATGCAAGTACATCCATCATATAATAGGATGGTAGACAACACCATTCGAATGGAAGACGTGCTCATCAAAAAAGGGGATATTTCACCTTGGAAGGAAACACAACCAGGGTCTAGCTCTAAAGAGAAGAGCAAGTATTGGAAATTTGGCAAGGACAACAACAAGAATGTTGTTAATAATGGAGTAGTAGATACTGTTAAAACCACCTCACAACCCACAATATTCAACTTGGCTAGTGGTACACAAGCACTCAAAGTTGTTGGAACTACAGCAGAGAATACTCCTAAGAAAAAAGAATGGTTCAAAGAGAAACCTTGGCTCTCTAAACCTAAGAATGATTTCACTCCTCTCAAAGAATCATATGAATCTGCTTTCAAGACTCTATTGGCAAACAACCTGATAACTCTACCAGATAACTCTAGACCATACGATCCAAAAGTCAAACCAAGATGGTGGAGAGAAAATGAATATTGTGACTTTCATCGAAACAAGGGTCATAATATAAACAATTGCCTGAAACTAAAACATGAGATTCAAGATTTCATAGATGTTGGTAAAATCATTGTTGGAAATCACCCAACCAACGCTGATCACAAAGCATTCAAAGATCCTTTACCTGTTTACGAACAAGGTGATTCATCAAAAACCAAAGGAGGTGCTAAAGTCAACTATACTTATGCCAGCCAGGACAACATTATCAACATGATTGAACCTTCACACTCAGAATATTGCAATGTGATTATAGTTCAAGATAAACCAAATGAATCACGATATGCAAGAGCTCTGACCCGATCTCAAAAGAAAATCACTCTCCAAGGAGCCAGTTCTTCCACTCCGGCTCAAGAAAACTCAACAGCCTTACCAAATAAACAAAAGGAATCAACCTTCGATAAATTTAAAAGGTTAACTTCATCATCATCCTCTGGATACAACGTAGTTGAACAGTTAAAAAGGACAAATGCTCAAATTTCAATTTTTGAAT
This sequence comes from Cryptomeria japonica, assembly GCF_030272615.1. Lineage (NCBI taxonomy): Eukaryota > Viridiplantae > Streptophyta > Pinopsida > Cupressales > Cupressaceae > Cryptomeria > Cryptomeria japonica. Next base: position 243,771,751 of record NC_081410.1, on the reverse strand, counting down.
TGCTACAACTCTCATCTACTCACAAGGAAATCCTAGACAAAGCATTGCTCACTACCAACGTTCCAAAAGATTTAGACATTGATCAGTTTCAGTCTATGGTGGGTCATCTGACTTCACCTCACTATTTGACCTTCTCTGAAGAAGATGACAATTCATTAAATCATCCACATAACCAACCATTGCATATTGAGGCCATGATCCACAAACATAGAGTCAAACATGTTTTGATAGATGGGGGCACGGGGTTGAATATCTGTACTTACCATTTGCTTACACAACTAGGATTCTCTGAAAATGTCATTGATCCAGGCAAGAAAATAACAATTAAAGCCTATGATGAGGAAGAGAGGACCTCCAAAGGTCTGGTATCATTACCAATCAGAGTAGGACCAGTAGAGAGAGATGTCCTTTTCCAGGTTCTTGATATTCCATTATCATACAATATTTTACTGGGCAGGTCATGGATTCATGAAATGAAGGCAGTACCGTCAACATATCACCAATGCTTAAAGTTTCCTTATAACGGAGTTGAAGTCAGTATTCCTGCTGATATAAATGTCATTTGTAATGCATTGACAAAAGGTGCAAATACTTTTGTGCCTCATAATAGGGCAGCCTCTCCAAATGAAGATCTAGAAACATTGATGAAAGACTTAGAAAAGAGACTGAAGATTACAGATACTAGCATGGATGGCTACAAGATAGAACCGGTGCTATCATTAGTTTCTCTCCCTCCATCGCCAAAATAGTTGGGCAAACCATCAGAGGCTATGAGAACACAAACTTCACCTCTGAATACCATATATGATGGTCTCTTTCTACAGTCTTCTACCTCCTTGGCTGATGAAATAGAAGAAGATGTTGTGCTTAACTGGCTCTTTAAGGAGGATAGTCAAAATGAGGAGGTACGACACTGTGAGATTTCCTCAAAAGAATATGGTCCTGGCTATAAAATGATGCAACGTATGGGATACTCAGGTACTGGTCCTCTAGGTAAACAAAAGGAAGGTATTACTGAACCAATTCAGCTACAAACCAAATCCACAAATGATAAGGCTAGACTAGGATATAATCCGAAAAAGACATTAGACCCAAAACATGTTTCTAAGTCTAAATGCTCGAAAAAGATATCGCCTTTAACATTTGTTACCGCGACATTTATTCTTCATGGCGAGAGTGGTTCATCTTTTCCTTTTTATGTTGGAGTCCTAGTTCACACCATATTACCTTGGTTCAAGTTCTTAATGCATCCTCAAATCCTTTTTCTAGTTGTTTAAGTCAAGTTCAGACAATCGATTGAACTCCTTGAACATGTCGAACCGTTCTAAACTGGGTTCAACAGGTTCATTTAGGTTCAACAAGTTCAAAGGTGTTCAGGGAAGAGTTTTTGTACTAACATTTTCTCTAAGTATTTTGCAGCGGCTCTTCCAAAAGGTTTTTCCTGTTCGGTGATATAACATTTGTATTGAACTTATTTGAACTGGGTTCAGAGGGTTCAAATATGTTCAACGTGTTCAACACAGCAAGTGGTCAACAGTTCGACGTGGCATACATCTTGAACTACTTGAACACTCAGGAAGTAGGTTCAAGGTGTTCATCTGGGTTCAATATTGGTGGGTCACACGGTTTCTAATGTTTTGAGAAGTGCATTTATTGCTAAATACGGAGAGGTAGAACCATATTGTAGAGTGCTATCATTCTTTGGCTTTTTCGAAGTAAGTGAACATTTCGGGAACCGACAGTTTCTTAAAGTACACCACCATGCATTCAATGCATGCGTCCGGGGGTCTAATCTACCAATTTGCCACGTTCGGAATGAAATTGCGAAATCATTGCATTTAATGTGTCTGTATCATTACCTTTCTCAATAAGGTATGAAAATCATTTGTGTTCTGCGTTTGCTACTTGCTGCTGGATTTTTGTTTATATTATCCCTGGATAGGAGTCTTTCTTGCTGCTAGCCATCATCCGATTATACAGCTATGAAGGTGAGTCTTTTCTTATTTTCTCCAGTGTTTTCCCTTGCATTTTCTCTCATACAGAAGGTTTCACTACAATCAAATTTAGGTTTCTTGTTTTGAGATCATGAAGTCTGCCCTGCACTTGTTTGGAAACGTCTTTAGCTTGGCGTCCACAGAAGCCATATTTAGTGATACTGACCTGAAAGGTGAGAATCTTGAAGATTTGAAAGAAAGGGTGTTCAAGAGTGTTGATAAGTCTTTTTGTATAGAGATTTTGAGTAGTGGACTTTTAGAAGCCGCAACCTTGCCTCCAGCAATTCCTTGTCCAGAGTTGGTTCGGGAGTGTATTGCCAGATATGACCCTGTATCTGAAACTATTAAAAGGGATGATGATGAAACCCTTCTTACCATTAACCGGGAGGTAATTGCTTCAGTTTTCAAGATACCGGATTACCAGTTTTCTAATTTCTCTCCTACCCAGTCAATCAGTGAGTTCAATGCAGATAGAGCTGGACACAGGAATAATGTGGCAAAGTTCTGATTGAAGGTCCCACAGAAAGGTGGTTCTAGGCTACCTAAAAATCCTAATAAGAACCACATGTTGCCACATATCCATGATGTGATGCTTCTATTGCATCGAGCCAGAGGTTCTGTCGAAGCTTATAGCTTTGATGATTGGATATATTGCTATTTGCAATTATTTCTGGAAGGAAAACAATATTTGGATTGGGCAGAGTTAATTGTTGATTCGATGAGAGAGCAATTGAGTCTAGCCAAGCAATTTCAACAAAACTTCTTCATGTCCTTGTATCTTTTGTATTGTCTGGCCTGTGTTAAAGAGTTAACGGGTATACCCAAGCAGCCCACTGAGGAAGATGTTCCGGTGTATGAGTTTTATCCAATGCTGCAAAAAGACAATGCCCTACAAGATTTCAGAAGGGTACACAATGCATTCCTGGGTGATATGTGTCATGAACTGAAGGGTACAAAGGCCAAATGGATTTCAGATGATGCATAGACCTTGATTAAGAAGTTCGGAAGCTTTTACATCCAGTTCCCATGCTTGTTCTATATACGAGTATGAGGCTTTGAAGAGGAACCCTTCAAGCTTCCGCATTTTTGTTCTGATTGTTTTGTCCTAGCAAAAATATGCAGACAACTGACTTCCATGTTCAAGAAGGCACAGCCTAAGGACAAGTGGGAAGGTCATTTTCCAATACAATTGGGAGTGTTATCTTGTAATTCAATGTTTGATGCACTAAGTATAGGAGCAGACCTTAGAAATTTTAATTTCTCTCTGTATTCTGAAAGAAAAGGGTTCGACAATAAAGGATTTTCTCGGAGCCTTGGCTTAATGCCTTATCTTCCCATGCCACAGTTAGAAGATTTTTGGGAAGACTGTTCAGATGAACTTGAAGTCTTCAAAAGGGAAAACATGAGATTGGTGCTGGAACAGGTTATCTCTTTGCAAATAAGGTTAGATATTAAAGGGCTTGAAGAAGATTATCTTGAACTGTTTGAACCAGGGTATTTAGCCCATGCAGAGACTGAAATGCCCCCAATTAATTAGGATGAGGAGGAAAACGATGACATACAATTGAGAACCGAATGAGTTCTGGAAAGAACCGTGGCATGGGTGGCTAAAAAGAAAGCAATGAAGTCAGGCGCCAAGTCCCTTTCTACAAGAAGTATGTCTTCACCAAAACGTCCTTCTAACAATGCTCCTATTCGTGCAAGTAAGGAAATCAAGTCGGCTCAGCCTAGATGCAGATCTAGCCCAACTCTAGATTTCAGTACCCCTCAGCATACTCGATCACATAGTGTCGCCCAAAGGAAGATGGACCAGGTCAAGGATATGGGAGTAAAAGATGTCGTGCTTGAGGCTCAGATCTTTGAAATTGAAGATTTGGATGGTGAAGTTTCCTATGCTCTGGACTCCCAAACGGTGACTGTGGCTATGACGCCACCACCAAAAATGATTGAAGGAACTTCTCATTCTGCTGCGACTCCTAAATGGTTAACAACCTCAGTGAACAAGAAAAGGAGCTTTCTTCCTGTGACCATTCCAATTCAGGAGATGGTTGCCAAGTACTCCGAGAAGAATCCAAAGCCAAAGAGGTTCAAGACCACAGCTCACCTGAACAATGACGAGGAAACTGGTAAATGGACGGCGGAAATTGCCTCTTACAAACTGAAATATGAGAACAAAGAGGCTGGTTCTGATGATTTTGAAATCACAAAAGTAGAGTTGGGAAAGATGAGCAGGGATATAGATAACCATTTTTTCCAAGTATCAGCGAAGAAGATGCTTACCCAGTCAGAGAAGGATGGACGGGAGAAAAGAGAACTTAAAAGACATATAAGTGTTTTGGCTCAGTTCATCGATAGCATCGGTTGCCTTGGAGCAATTCCAATATCCCATGCCACTGAGAATTTTGACCCAACTTCTCCAGAAAACAAGAAGTTGATGAACCAAGTTCAACGAGCTAAGAGCATCACTGAAGCAGTTGAAAAGTGGATTGAACAAGTAATCAAAGATGGTGAAAAATACATTACCGACTCCCGAAAGTTGTGTGATGAAGTACAGAGCCTGATTTCTGAAATCCAAAATCAGCTTGTACCATGGGAGAAAGAAGAGCACAAATGGCAAAATGTCCTGCCTCTGTTTACCAAAATCGAAGAATATGGAACTACCAGATTTCTGACAGAACATTCAATTAAGTTGGTAGCTAATGAATGCCAACTTTTCATGCTAAAGAAAACTATCATGTGGCGGGTGCTCACCTTTTAGTCAGTAATTACGGATGCAAAAACCTCTGTCTATGAACTCCAAGATTTGCAGAGTAGTATAGTCAAGGATAATAAAGTGGTTAATCCCAATCATGACTGGGAGCTAGGAATCTGCGGGTCAAGCACACAGGAAGTAGTCAAGTCTTTCTGGTTGAACATGGAGAAGATCATAGTTAGGAGTAGTTTCACGCCGGAGGATATAACCAAAGTGGCTAGGATCAAATCTATGGTTTTCATTGGGAATGATCAACTGTCGAAGCACTCAGAGAAGATGGTGCAACACAAGTGGAATAAAGAAGTGGCAAAGGCAAAACTTAATGCAATGAAAGTCCCAAGCCAATCAATGATCCAGGAACTCACGGCTGCTCATGATGCTCGCGAAGACGAAGAAGTTGATGATGATGAAATATGACATAATGCATCCACTTTGGGCTAGCTTTCTTTATTTTTAAAAAGCATTTTTCATAAGTTATGCAAAAACTTCAGGACAACTATCCCAAAATACTTTCAATTGGTTTCGTAACTGTTTTATCAGGGAGTGGTCGAGTTTTCAGGGAGACCCCCCCGTTTAGACTATAAATTAAGTAAAACAAATGATAGAAGGGTTAGATTTTAGTAACTAATTTTGTGAACTTCGACTGAAGTGTTGTTTTTTTTGGTATTTTCTATTCTTAATCAAAGGAAGAATCAAATGATTAAGATCTGTTATGAAAAAGATTGGTAGATGTATTTTTATGTCTTTGTTGCATAAGGATATATATGAAATCTGATCGTATTATTTTGGGGGAGAAGAAAGATCTATGTATGTATGTATTTTGAATCCAAATAGATAACATGTCTTTGTATATGTTCATCCGATCAAGTAACAGTAGTTGATCATTTCATTGCAGTATTTCATTATTCTTCTGATGTTCTTTCCTTTGAACGTGTTGTTTACTCTAGAAAAAATTCTTGATTGAAGGTAGATTTATTTTTCTTGAATCTATTCGTCTTTAATTGGTTTAAGTGCAAGAAGTAAATTGAACTTTGTTTCAGTTATTGTGGTTACATGTTTTGAAAATTAAGGAAATAGTTTTCATTGTTTATGAGACATGAGAAAAGTTGCAGCCTTTCATCTAAGAATGAAATAGGCGGCCTTACATGCTTTCTAGTTAAAAGCTTTCATTCATATATAAATAAAAATAAAACATATTTCATGAAAAACCAAGATAGGGAGCTGTACCTATGCAAAAATTCAGAGGGAAGTGATTTGAACAATACTTACCCAACTGTTCAGTGAATCATTTGTTCTCAGAATAAGGTGACAGAGTTTAAGGTTAATCATTTGAAAACAAAGGGCAAATCTGTTCACTAACAACATTACACGAAGCAAACACTCAACAAACAAAATTAGAGTGTAGAAAAGAGAAAGAGGAATCAGCAGTCAAGAAGGAAGAAATGGTCAGTGCTCAGGCTTCGATGGTATCAGCTATGATAATACAAGAAGTTGAGGTTCCTGAGGATATAAGAGATGAAGTGGTAAGAATTAGAGAATTGTTTGCACCATTAAAAGTTCCAGTCACATATACTGGCAGGCAACAAGTAGATGATTCAGAGACTGATTCAAACGAGTATGAATGGGGTCCTGACTATCTTTCAGACACATCCACTACACAAACTCTAGAAGAATCCAATGGTGTCATAGATGATACTCAAGAGCTGATGCACATAAAACTAGAGAGGGAAATACAAGAAATTAGACAAAAGAGGCAAGCAAATTATGAACAAGGACTAAAAGAAGGAAGAATACCAGAAAGCTTCTCATCTATGTGTCCTTATCCTAAAACAAAACAAATCAGTTATAGCACTACATAGGAAGAGTTAGAAGTTGCAGAACAAGAACTAGTTATCAGTCCAGAAGAAGCTGAATGGAGTAGATGACAACAAATTATAGAAACAATGAGATCATGTCAACAGGTGTGTCAAATACAAATGACAAATGAACCACAACATGAAGGAACTTGTAGCATTAAAGATGTCGGCATTGATACCATACATATGCTTACTAAATCACCTAAACGAGGCTTGGAAACCTTATCTGATGACTTTGATGACTCTGATGATAGTCCTATTCATGATGATATCCACTCAGACTCAAAATCAGAATCGTCTAATATAAACAATGAAAAGTTGCCTACTAGTCTTATTGTTGTTAAACCACGATACGAAGTCTAGTCTAGCATAGTAAACGACGTTACAAGTATGCCTATTGGATTAGATCGATTAAATATTAACGTGAATTTTAATAATCATGATCTGATTCTTCCTGGTCTCGAGACACTTACGCAGGGTATACTTCTAGAACTCGACTTCTTGATCCGCAGCTGTGACAACAATACCGTGAATGCTCTCAAACCTATCAAAAATTTGTCCTTAGTACATCTCGAATTAATTGACTGTACTTTACAGAACCAACCCATGAATATACCTACTTTCACCAATGACTATACATTATCCTATTATCTCAATGCAGTCGAACCTATAGACTCTTCCACCAGTGAACGAATTGAAAATATGACTGAAGCAGATATCAAGTATCTTAGTCACAAAAACAAGAAAAATAAAAATAAAAGATCTGATGGCGAAAACCACATTGTGGCGGTGTTAGAATCTAAAAAAGAGAAAATAAAGGACGTACCTGAAGGTGAAAACCTCTTTGAGGCGCCTAAAGGTGAGATGCTTGATATACTGCCAAGTTATTTTCAGGAAAGATCCCCCATATTGATCGAGCCAACTCAGCCAGTGAACATCAAGAGTCAAGAGACACTACAAATCATTCACTTAGCTCAATCACTATCAGAAGAGGAATTGAAGGATTTCACTCAGCTATTCTTAGAAAAGAAAATAAACTTTGCATGGACGTACTCTGATATACCGGGCTTGGATCCTGATCTCATTATGCACCATCTTTCAATCACACCGGGAGTAAAACCAGTTAAGCAAAAACTCCGTAAGATACACCCGCATGTAGCGTTACTAATCAAGGTTTAACTAGAAAAACTACTCAAAGCTGGATTCATTAGAGCTATAGATTATGCCAAATGAATTTCAAACATAGTACCTATATCAAAGGCAGACAAATCTATCAGAGTTTGCACTGACTTCAGAGATCTTAACAAAGCATGTCCGAAGGATGATTTTCCATTACCAAATATTGATATGATCGTCGACATGACCACGGGGTATGAAATGTACTCACTAATGGATGGATTCTCTAGATACAATCAAATCAAAATAGCTCCTGGAGATCAGGAAAAGATAGCTTTCACCTGTGCATGGGGAACCTTTTGCTGGAATGTCATGCCATTTGAGCTAAAGAATGCGGGAGCAACCTATCAAAGAGCAGTCACTACAATTTTTCATGATATGATGCACAAGAATATGGAAGACTAAGTTGATGATACTTTAGTGAAAACTATGAAAAGATCAACACATATTCAAGAGTTAGGTCCTATCCTCGACAGAATGGAAAAGTTCAAACTCCGGTTAAATCCAAAGAAGTGTGCATTCGGAGTGATGTCTAGTAAGCTACTTGGATACATTATTTCAAAAAAGGAATCGAAGTTGATCTTGAGAAAGTCCAAGCCATAATGGAAATGCCACCTCCAAAGAATATTAGTCAAATGAGAAGTCTACAAGGATGTCTCTAGTCTATCAGAAGGTTCATTTCTCAGCTAGCAGACAAGGCTCAACCTTTCACGAAGGTACTAAGGAAAGGCGTATTATACAATTAGGATCAAGAATGTGAGCAACATCTTCAGCAAATCAAAGAGTATATGTCAAATCCACCAATCTTAATGCCACCTATTCAAGGTAAACCACTAATCTTATATATATCAGCAACAGATTCATCACTGGGGGCACTTTTGGTGCAACAGGATGACAACAAAAAGGAAAGAGCTATCTATTACATCAGTAGGACATTGGTGTCTTATGAAATGAATTATACTATAATAGAAAAAGCATGCTTAGCATTGGTCTTTGCATCACAAAAACTAAGACACTACATGCTAGCACATTCAGTCAAGTTGGTGGCTAAAATTGATCCACTCAAGTATCTTCTTAATAAAGCGACACTCACAGGAAGATTGGCAAAATGGGTCATGATTCTTACTGAATTTGACATTGAATATGTGGAACGTAAAGCCATAAAAGGATAGGTAATTGTTGATCAACTTGCTGAAGCTCCACTTGAGGATACTCAACCGCTACACATCGAGTTCCCAAATGAATCAATAATGCATCTTACTCAACAACCCTGGAAGATGTTCTTTGATGGGTCCTTTACTCAAAATGGTTCAGGTGCTGGCATATTATTCATTACTCCTCAAAAGTACTCCATCCCAAAATCTTACAAGATTTTATTTCTCTGCACAAACAATATTGTAGAATTTGAAGCCTTGGTAAATGGGATAAAGCTAGTTGTTGAATGGAAGGTTGCTGAATTACATATTTATGGAGATTCTCAGCTAGTTGTCAATCAAATCAATGATACATATTAGACTCAAGATGAAAAGTTGATGCCTTACAAGAGAATGGTGGAAGATCTCAAGAAGTACTTTTCTTTTGTGTCATTCCAGCAGATCCCAAGGTCCGCTAACAGAGCAGTAGATGCTATGGCCACTCTAGCATCCATACCTGAGTTACAAAAGTTCAATGCTCACTTTGAATTCCTGGTGGAAGAGTTACGTTACCCAGCTTATGATTACCCTGAAACCCAAATAGTCTGTTCTATTATTAAACACGACTCATCCAAATATAGCCACATCTACTCCTATCTATGTGACCAAGTTATTCCTGAAAATCTTACCCAAAATGAGAAAAGAAACCTAACTCGAAATGCTTCATGGTATGCTATCATAGCTAATGATTTATTTAGACGAGGTTTGGATGGTACATTGCTTAGTTGTCTAAAAATTGAAGAATCTAAATGTGCATTATCGAAAGTCCATGAAGGTATTTGTGGATCTCATTCGAATGGTTTTACTTTAGCTCGAAAACTATTACGGGCTGGCTACTACTAGCCAGATATGGAAAAAGATGCCATAAAATTTGCTAAGACTTGTGAGAAATGTCAACTTCATGGAAATCTCATACACGCCCCAGTGAGGGATCTCATACCATTCATTACACACTGGCCTTTTCAGCAATGGGCCTTTGATCTCATTGGTCAGATATATCCTGCATCATCCAACGGACATAAATTCATCATAACGGCCACTGAGTATTTCACCAAGTGGGTAGAGGTGGTTCCGCTCATCAAAGCAACTGGTAATCAAGTCACCTTATTCATCCTAAATTATATAATTTGCAGGTATGGGATACCTTCATCCATCATGACTGATAATGGAGGACAGTTCAAGAATAAAGACCTGGATGAACTTTGTGAGAAATTCAAAATAAAGCAACATTGGTCATCAGTATATTACCCTCAAGGTAATGGACAAGCTGAGGCATCTAACAAAAACCTACTAACTATCTTGCACAGGAAAATGAACAAATCTGGGAAGGATTGGCATCTGCAGCTCAATCCTGCACTATGGGCTTATAGAACAAATATCAGAACACCTACTGGGGCTACACCTTTCTCTTTGGTGTATGGATCCGAAGCAGTATTACTTATTGAAGTAGAAATACCATCTCTAAGAGTTTCGTTGCAAGGTCTTGTTACTTATGAAGATCACAGAATATCTAGATTGCAAGAATTCGAATTGCTAGATGAACGTCGGCAAGTGGTGTTTGATCATCTCAGAGTGTACCAAAAGAGAATGTCCAGAGGATATAACAAGAAGGTTAGACAAAGAGAATTTCAGGTTGGAGACCTAGTCCTAATACAAAATCCAAAAAATCAACAGTTTCGAGACAACAAAGAGAATTTTGAACCCAACTGGTTGGGTCCTTATATTGTTACTACGGTCTTCGACTCTGGTGCCTATCAGCTCTCAACATCGGAAGGAGAACAGCTCCGAGAACCGATTAAAACCATCCACCTGAAAAGATTCTTTACTTAGCATTCTCTGCTCCAGCAAACTGTACAGCTGAAAAAGTCCTAAAAAAAATCCTAAAAATTGGAAAAGTCTTGAAAAAAGTAAAAAAAAATGGAAAAATCATAAAATACAAAAAAAAAAAAAAAGCAAAAAAAAAAAAAAGTAAAAAAGAAAATGCCTTGGTGAAAACCTGGTAAACAGGCACCTTGGTAAAAAAAAATGATTCTCTACCAAGCAGGTGAAAACCTGGTAAACAGGCACCTGTTGTACTCAAGCACTCCATCTATCAACGCAACATTGGCATTTCCCACTTTCATGCATCTTTGCTTTCGCTTGTACATATTTTGCAGTCACTTTCGTGACACCCTGGTTCGTTGGAACCCACATGACTTGAAACTGATCAATGCCCTAGTCTTAGGAAAATTGACAGAGCACATCCCATGTCCTAAGCAGTATCAAACAAGTCATTTTCCCATCAGTGAAAACCGATCGTCCACTCCGAGTCAGTCATCTGTCTCCTGACTACTACAGAGTTTTTATCACTGAATTAACAAGAAAAACAACATAATAGAAAATGATCACTGAACAGTTTGAGCTTTGCATGAAAATTTTCTTTGTATGTTGTCTTTTATATTGATTTTTGATTATTGTCCCTCTAAGTAACTCGAGGAAGTCTATTGTGACTAAGAGGAGCAAGGATTGGGGGCATAATATTTTCTTTGTTTTTTGCTTGTAGGAATGATCCCGATGATCTGGAAACATATAAATTAGCTGGGTGTCTATGATAAGAGCCTTCACATTAAGGTGAAATCGCCTCACATACCTCGACTCCACTTATTTGTATGCTACAGGGAGGTCCATATCATTTCTTTGTTTGTTTTGAGGGAATTTCTTTATGATGCAATTCGGGTCCCTGTGAAATCTGTCCAAGGATATGAACGAAAAAAGGGTCATTGCGGACAAGATAATTAATAATTCACATTGAAAAAGAAAGGAACTCTAACCTGCCTATTGTGTTCGTTATGCTCAATGATGAATCTTAAGCATTTTAAATCCAGTGACTAGGTTTAGGTTGCATTTCGCATATCATTTTGCATTTCATTTGGCATTTTGTGACTTTAGAGTGATTTTGGTGTAATAATAATGATCTCTTCATTTGTTGAATAAGAGCTGGAAGCTTCACCATTTCTTGGCTAAGTGGTCTCTTCTTCATCATTTCTTCAATCGATTACTTGTGTTTTGAGATGTTAGCTACATACATAAACATCTTATATAGATTCATTCATTTCATTATTACTCATTTGCATTCATTTATTTGCATATGAAAAAAAATAAAAACATAGACATCCATAATCATTTGCAATACATACATTCATGCTGAAAAAGAAATGCATACATATAGAATAAAGCATATAGAAACATCTCATAACCAATTGACACAAGTACAATGAAGTCAAATCGGATCTCGTATATATATATATATCATCTCAAGTCTAAGAGTACAAAATGATGTCCAATGACATGTACAAACTCCCATCAGAGCAAGAATCGTATAGGCTACAAAAATATGGGTGTGTCTACAAAAAAATATCTGAGCTACAAATGAAAAATCTAGCTAGCACCCTCTCCCTCATCGCCTCGAGGAGGAGGAGGAGCTTGAGGCCCGGGATCCTGTCAAGGTGCTCGTGCTCCCTCTGATCGGGCCATATATTACGAATAAGGTTGCACCTGTTGTGCAACAGGAACTACAGCACTATATGCTGCTATGTAATAAGATGCCCTACTGCTCTGGAGAAGGACCTCCTGTCATAGAGACTCTATCTCTGCTCTCGACTCTGCTCTCAAAGCCACAATCTGGCGATCACACTTAGTCCTCACCTCGGCCAGCTGTCGGTCTCGCTCTGCCAGCTGAGTTTGTGCCACTATCAACTATGACTGCAGCTCTGCAAGACGTGCTCTCATCAACCTACCAGCATCCTATCCATGCTCTCTTGTAGGTCCCCCATCTCCACCCCCATCTCCACCGCCACCACCACCTCCACTTTACTCCTCTCTCCACTTTCGTACCTGTCTAGGAGCTGCTCTCTCCTCCTCCGCCTCACCCACCCCCCCTAGGGATCCACCCTCACTCTTCTACTACCTACCCTGAGCTGGTACCCTGCTACTACTAGCACCCGGATCACCACTACCTCATCGCGAAGCCTCAGCTCTTTGTGCCTGACCCTACCTCTGGCCCTGTCTCTGGCCCTATCCCTGTGCCGGTGCGGGGGCATCCTCCTCAACATCCTCAATCTGAGGAGCCTGCTCACCTGGGTCTGTAAACCATGGGAAAGGATGCTGCTAAAAATAATCTCTATACTGGGGCAATACCCCCGCATCTCCTATATCATCCAAGTAATCACACCTCATTCAGTGTAAACTTGTCAGCTCCTGCATCGCTAAAGCATAGTATAGCCTACGTGACCATCCCTGTCTCTCCTCGTTAGCATATCAAGCATATGTTGTATACTCCTGCGAGATCCGCTGAGGTCGGCCGTACTACCTCATCACTCGTGAAATGACGAATCGCTCCACAATAGTCTATGATCTCCCAATCAGTGGGAGTGTAACAAAAAGGTCCCTGCAAACCACTCGCCAGTCATCCCATGACTCCAACCCTCTGTATGGTCTCCATATGACAGCTATCAGATCATCGAGCTGCCGTCTCTAGAAGTTTGTCTTTCCCAGATGGGGCTATGTAATATATCCGACATACCTGTAGATAATACGCTACCCGGGCTCTCTGCTATCATCGACTATTGGTTGACAAACGGGAAGGTGCTCCCAAGCCCACACTTGTAAAATGTACACCCCTGCAACCATGTTCCACCCATCTCTGTAAACGATCTCATGCATCTCTCGATACATGTGGGCTAATAAACAAGAGCCCCAGCCAAGTCTCTAAGGGGTCTCTATCAACCTCTCTAACATCCATCCCCGTCCGCTTTGGAAACCCTACTGCCCTCTGTCCGGCATCAAAAAGCAACCGATGAACCCTACTAGAACACATGCCAGTGGATACTCCTCACTGTACCTGCTCATCAATATATCCCAACTCATGGAACGAGTCAAGATATTTGGATCCCTGAAAATGTTCCTCAGTGCCTGCAGTCCAAGTAACAATGTGGTATCATAATCCACCTTATCCCTGGCAAAAGGGATATGAAGGATCCTGTACACATCCTCGGGAGTGATAGTAAACTCCCCAACTGGTAAATGAAAGGTATTATGCTCTGAATGAAATTGCTCTACCAATGTTGTTAGCATCCTGTGGTTCACATGGATATCAGGTAACCTCATCAAGTGGGTAAAGCCACACATATCAATATGGGCCTACTCAACCTCAGACAAATCCTGAACTAACGCCATAGTGGGAGGATATACGCATCTAAAGAGCACAGGAGGTAATCGAACCTGCACAATCCAACAATGAAGCATCAGAAAACATTCCAAATGAGTCTACAAGAGAAGTTAAACATCACGCAAAATTCAACTAAGTCAAAGGCAAAAGAAAAATTTCATGTTTACACTTTCAAAAATGGTCACTGTTTTTCGAACGACAAAACACAGTTAAACAGAATCTCGTATGAGTCAGGAATGGCTCTCATATGAGAAAACAGCCTCAAACGACAAAATTTTATATAACGCACGACAAAATGGTCTTTTAACCGACCTCTCGTATGACATAAGGGAGGGCTCCGTACGAAAATTCTAAAGGGTTTAAACGATAAAAGAAAATTTGTCAGTTTCTCGTAAGAGACAGGATCCTGTCTCGCATAATAAACCGAGACACCCGACCCAAAACCCGTCAAAAACGTGAAAAATAAACAAAAAAATTCAAAATTGGAAACATAAAGAGGCTAAAGATCGATCACTTACTGCTAGCTCGTAGTTTCAAGGTCGATTGTGACGTCTCTGGCGCTCAAATTGATGTTGACGAGTAGGGACCACCATTTTTCTTCGCAGAAGGCTTTTTGAATTTTCAAACTTGGAGGGTTAAAATGAATTGAAAATGACACTTTCGTCCTATATATAGCCTAAAACCTAAATTTTCAACTTGCTCCGATGGTCATGAAAGTTGTACCCTTAGCTAATATGCCTACTTTGATTCCATTTTCGAGATCGAAATCAAAATTCGAGATCGTTTTGCTAGTCAATTTCAAAATTTTGACCACTTAGCGCTTTTTCTTTTTTT
Organism: Cryptomeria japonica; assembly: GCF_030272615.1. Classification (NCBI taxonomy): domain Eukaryota; kingdom Viridiplantae; phylum Streptophyta; class Pinopsida; order Cupressales; family Cupressaceae; genus Cryptomeria; species Cryptomeria japonica. The sequence goes on along the minus strand of NC_081410.1, from coordinate 243,756,740 downwards.
CATCAAATGCTCATTCTTTCTTCGAATTGCGCTCAATTTCAAACACTAAATCTTAATTCAATTTCATTCTACGCTCAACATTACAATCAACTCTACGCTCAAATTCTTATCAATCATCACTGAAATTTTTTCAAAAAAAAAAAATCCTCATGATCAATTTGTGCTCAAATAAGTTATTCTTTGTCACACAATTGCCTTAATCATGTACCCTCGCTATCTTTCAATTTCGCTCCCGAGGGGGCATACTCACGACCTTATGACTTCACATCTCACAAGTCGAGAAATTTTTTTCAAAAGTCGAGCAAAATCTTTTCAATTAAAGAAAATCAATCCTTATCGCTAAGAGGCATCTCAGCTTCATCGCTTCACATCAAGTTGAGATCCCTCGATCATCTGAATCAATCAATTGCTAGGGGCATATCAATTTCATCACTTCAAATCAAGATGATATTTGTCTTTCATCTGAATTAATCTCTTAACATTAATTAGTTTCATCGCTTCAAATCAAACTGATTATTCGTTTAAACTCAATCAAAAAGTTTAAAGAGTTTCTTTGATCACTCTAAATCTAAGCAAGTGTTCAGTATTCGTTTCTTGATCAAGCTGGACAGTTTATTCTTCACTCATTGTGTCTTGATCAATCAAGATCAAGATTGATTTTTATCATCACTCACTGCATCTAAGATCAATCAAGTTCTAGATCAGTAAGATCCACTTCTTGATCAATCAAGTTCAAGTTCGGTATCTTTGTTTTCTATCTTTCCTCAGTTCAATCAAGTTCGGGATCGGTATCGCTTTAATCAAACTTCATTCAGTTTTGTCGCTTCGAATCAAGCTAACACCTTGCTTTCATCTAGTTCGTGATCAATCAAGTTCAGAACTAACATCTCCTAGACATCACACATTCTTTGAACCAACACGCTGCTTGCACATTAATTCAAAGAGGGGCAAATGTAATACCCTAAAAATGGTCATCTAAACTATGGGCCCCCAATCTTGACAACATCACCAAAGTCCTAACCAAAAGGCAATTAAATCAATCTTGAGCACATAATTAATTCTTTAATTATCAAATATCACATGGCAAAATCAATTACCCAATATTAATTAAATATTTATTTAATTAATTGAATGATTCCAAGAATATTCATTTTGATCAATTATCCTATTTTAATTTATTAAATATCTTTGCATATTTAATTAATTAATAAATTTGCCATTCAATCATGCAAAAAAGAATTAATTTACTACAAAAAGAAGAATTTATTACAAAACAAAGAGTTGAATTGAAAATTAAATAAAAGAATTGAATTGAGAGAGAAATCAAACTTGAGATATTATTTCTTTTTCTAAATTGAGAATTTGAAATTAGAAAAGTAATTAATTGAATTATTAATTATTCTCTTAAATTGGAACTCAAAGCTTTTCAGAAAAAGAAGTTCAGTTGCATTAAAAAGACTCTTTTCTTGATTAAATTGAAGAATTATCTATTTTTATCACAAATGCATGGAATTGATTTATTATTGTTTTCCAATGCAACTTGGACTTCTAATTTGAATGCATTTCAATTGAACTATAATTGGAATCTATCTCAAGGTTAACTCAACCTGATTTCACAATTATTTCAATTAATCCTAAATTGAGCTTTTTCATCATCTCTCTATAATTCTCTATAAATTCAGTCATCAGCTCTCATTCCAATTCACCCCAGAGATTTTTGAGAATACATCATTATTATGTTGATTTTGCTCTGGAGTCATTGATTGATTATTATTGCTTTTTTTAGATTATTTGCATCCATCTTACATCCATTATTGCTTGAAGTGTTTTTTTGTTTGAATTATTCATCCATTTTTTACATCCATATAACTTAATATCATATAGATTAAATCCTTCATCTTGGTGTAGTCTAGTCACTAGTATTGCTTATAACAAACTGAGAGCAATCCTATACTCACATCTTGTAGAAGGCAATGGGTCGCTTTGCTATGGTTTATTTTTATTGATTATTGATTACTAACCATGCATATAATGACTTAATTGAAGTGTTGTGCTTGCAACTACAGGTTCACTTTTTCAGACACACACAGACCGGTCTCCATTGATTCCAATTTTCGGATCTTCCTCAAGTGGTTAAACTTCTTTTGAGGAACTAAGCTCTGATACCAATTGTTGGAATCCAAGAACACTGAGAGGGGTGAGGGGGTGAATCAGTGTTCTACTGGTAAATCTAATTCTGAACTTATTGCTTATAAACTGGTTAACAATAAATAAAATTAAAGTGTATAAACCAAACAACATATAAAGAAGCACAACCATAACACCAATATTTATACATGGGAAACCCTAAAAAGGGAAAAACCACGATGGGGCTGATACCCACAATATCTATAATATACTTGATCTAGGTATACAAATATTACATAGAGGGGATTGCACATGCAGACCGGTCTCCATTGATTCCAAGTTCTGGATCTTCCTCAAGTGGATAAACACCTTCTGAGGAACTAAGCTCTGATACCAATTGTTGGAATCCAAGAACACTGAGAGGGAGGGGGGGTGAATAAGTGTTCTATCGATAAATCTAAATCTGAACTTATTGCTTATGAACTGGTTAACAGTAAATAAAATTAAAGTGCATAAACTAAACAACACATAAATAAGCACAACCATAACACCAATATTCATACGTGGAAAACCCTACAAAGGGAAAAACCACGGTGGGGCTGATACCCACAATATCTATATACTTGATCAAAGTATACAACTATTACATAGAGGGGATTGCGCATACAATCAAGCCAACCACCTAGAGCTCACTGCTCAAAAAAAATTCTCACTGACTTACACAACAATATACAATGATTACAAACAAAAATGAACTTATTGATTGCATCTGACCATGTTGGATAAGTTCTGGTTTATGCTCTATCAACCCTCTCTGTGAACTGGTTTACTGATACTTTGTTATGCTACCGGTTGAGACTGCATATGTGAAACTACACACTAAATCTTCCTCTCACTGACCAAAATGCATACCATCAATTTCTAACTCATTCGCAACCAAAATTGCATTCACATTGACATTAAATCCATTGCTAAAAGATCTTAAATACCCTTTTAACTTGTTGAATATGTCGGCCTCAATGAAGAATTATAACTTGTTGGTTGCTAGATCATAAGGTATATCATGCATAATCCCGATGAACATGTCAGCCTACACACGCTATCAAACATTCTATGAAATAAATTGTCGGGGTCACAAGATATCTTAGTCGAGTCCTATACTTAACCGGGTTCCAAATGCTCGTTACCCATACCAAGACTAACTAATTGTTAAAGATAAAGAAAAGTATATATACCAGTTGTATGTAGTGTATATCGGTTGACCCAATCAAAGAAAAATAATAAAACAATGAATCCCAATGGTAAATATTGACACTTGAAGATGAGTTGTCATTAATGACAACCCAAAATACAATTTGCCTTACCGGATGAGTGTCAATTGCCAACATGAGGTAGGTACTAAGTGCTTGGATGTCACCTTTTCTATTATTCCTACATCGAATCAATTTTGTGTGAAATTGGGACATCCTTGGCTTTCTTCCATGAAGGATATCCATTCTAAAATTCATAAATGTTTCAAATTCCCTCATAATGGCACTATTATAATAATTAATCATAGCTTTTACCAACCCGCAACGAAGTGTGGAAATTTCACTCTTGATTACTTTTGGCCTAAACATACTAAGCCTTTAAAGTCTTGAAATGACATCCTTTTTCTTATCTTATCAAAAATAGAAAAATTAGATGATAATGGCCTCGAGTAAACCTAGAGACCCTACACCCATGGATATTCCTTCTCCTCATAATAGACCTTGTCTTCTTCCTTCTCTTTCTATTCCTCCTATGTATGCACCACAATCCCATCTCCTATGACTTGTAAAGGAAAATGTTTGGCATTATCTATTTCTCAACCTATTGGGGTTTCTTATTGTAGACTTTCATCTATCTTTTCCCTTTCAAGGAGTTATTTTTAATTTTTCCACTAGTCGAAGTTCTTTTTCTTCCTTGAATCTTCCACATGGCGGAAAGGCTCACATTGTTCGAGCTTTCTTTTTTCTGTTGCTAAGGTGCTGAGAGATGCTGACACGTGGAAAGTTACTTTTTTGCTCTCTATTGGTGGTCTCACATCTCTAAAAGGTATCAATGTTTGTGCTACGTGGTAGACCCTCATGTTGGTTCCCAAAAATGGGTTTACACTACCACAGGGAAGAAATCAAGCTAATTCATTTGAATACCTATGGAAAGCCACTTCCAACTGTCAATATCCTTCAGGCTTGGACCAACTGCGACAAGGATTTTCTACAAATCCTTCTACACTTCGGGCTCTGCAAAACCCGGGAGGGTAATCCCTTCAGTGAACCTCCTGATCTTTTTACCACACTCAGGAATTTACTGAAAACAACAAAGCAAATTATCTCATAAAAAGGGCTCGACAAAAAGGGAGAATTCTCAAGGATAGAAAATCCTTCAGTAATCCTCGACCTTAAGCTGGAGCATGAGACAGGTGGGACAACTTAGACAATACATGAAAACTTAGCAATATTGTTCTGATATTTAAAATATTTTTGAGAAGTCACAAATAAAACAAACAAGAAATCAAAAACCTAATGACATCTGCTAGCAAGTACTAGTGCCTTATGATTGGGTATAGAGTCTCTAAAACTTAGCTAATAGCCGATTTAATCTTAAATGGTACTGCCTTATAATATCGTTCCAACTGCAATCTCTTACTCGAACTACTTATCAAATCCTGGTACAAGCATTATTTAGCTGTAATTTCATTCAAGCATTTTTAATTAACCCCTTGGATTAAAGCATAGAATGGAAAATTACATACATCATAACAATGCAATAAGTGACTGAAACCCTTGATCCCATTAACTCAAAAGAAAAGAAAATTGTACATAGGAGAGTAAAGATTTTAAAATATATCTATATTAATCTCATAAGCTATCATTTATTAGACAAAAGACAACATTTCATTTACAAAATAACCCACTTGAGATATGAAACTGGCAACTATTTCGTTGTTTTTGCTTTGCAAAAATGACATTACAGTTCCTTCTATTTTCCCATGACTTCCCAAAAACTACTGGAACCTAATCCAGTAGACCGGACCTACCTTACAGAGACCCTCCTCAAAAATTTTGAAATCCTAACTTATGGCCTTGATTTCCCTTTTATAGAAAATAAGGGAGCACCAAGCTTTAGGCCTAAAGATACATGTCACCAAAAGACCAAGCCAAGGAGATTGTACACAATTTTGTTACAAAATATTCCTTATCCATATGATGGTGCTCGTGATGAGGTGGAACCAAAATCTTCAACTGATTATCAGTAGAAACAAAAACACTGAGTCGTGTCGATATCACCATGACACTTTCAAATGGACCCTAAGATTCTCAGTCTGTTCTACACAGTGTTTCCCTTCTTGAAAAGGAAAACAAATCCTGGCAAGAGGCAAAATCTCCCTAGAATTAAAGGAAGATCTCCAACCTTTATGTCTCGGATCAAAGGAAGTGGAAATAGGAGCTTGAGGGTAAACGTAATATGTTGAGAAGGCATTGCAGCTTCCATGTCATTGCAGAGATGACTGACTTCCATTCCATACTCAAACAAATCCTTCTTTCAGTTCCCTACGAGCTCCTCCCTCAAAGACGTTGCCAACAATTTGCAAAGTAAGAATAGAGGATATGTCATGGGTGGCTTTTTCTGATAAGAAAAGGCTTTCACACCCCCTCTGACAATCCTCTAAACTTTCACAACCCCTCTGATAATGAGAAACTTCATACCAGAGAAAAAACATCCATCCAGTGTCAAAAAACATGCAACAACTCCATGCATAATTTTGTTCAAACACCATCTTCTTTACTGATGAAAAACCACTCTCAGAAAATGAAGAAGTTTGTATCCTTTTCTACCCTTTTATCACCATCCTAGTAAATTTATAATCAGAATTTAACTTAAAATGGCGGTGCTAATCCATGTGAAAAATCATCATCCTGATATTTTCTGCTCATCTTGCCACCTATGAATTCCAGCAATCATGCCTACAACTCAGGTTACTGTCATCTCTAGGCCATCACTCCATTGCCACCTGCATATGTTCACCTTGCACGAATGATTTTGTTCTGATCTTATTCCTTATTGAGTGTACAGTCTTCTGCCTCTGAATCTCTGTCGACAAGAAATCTCTGACTTCATTGGGGAACCCGTGATACATCATATCTAAACCAAAAACTATCCCAATCCATTCATGCCTCTAAGATATCATCCTTACTTGTCTAATCAGTCCTTTACCCAACAAAGACCTTCCACAAGCTCCCTCAAGGATGAGTCGACATTCAAAAACTTCAAACTTGTCGCTGTCTATCCTAAGTCAACAAGTCTACATCCTATTCATCCTATCCTTCCCATGTGGACTACAACCAATACCTCTAATGACCCTTTTTAAATTCAGTTTGAAACTTAGCCACATATCCTACCCAAACTGGCAAATCAAACGATCATTATTGATCAATGTGGCAATTTACCTTCCATCGGTGCTTGCAGACCCATAAAAACCATGACAAATCAGTGCCATATCATCTCTTAACCCAATGCTGTCAGCGACCCCACTGTGTCTTCTTGGTCAACCTGGGACACGTGGCATTATCTCGTGATACCGTGGTCCATAACCTTCTTGCAACTTCTATCCCGAGGATGTGAGGGCCATCAAATATGTTCTCACTTTATCGCTTCAACACAGTGCCCGTTAACTTTTTTCAGAATTAAAAAATGGGCACCTTTTATCCCAAAACATAGCATCATCGTCCATTTGCAACATGTGCCAATTGATAGGGCCATCAGTAAATCGATCTTTACCATCTAAGAACTAGTAACATGAGTTTTTTTGAAAAGTTACACCGCTAGCTTGCCCTTTTCCACCGAAGACATGTGGCATCATCTCGTGATGTCACGGTCTTTATCTTCCCTACATTTTCAACCACGGGGAAGCGTGTATTGTTAGATCTATTCTTCTTTTATCAACTGACCGAAACACTTGGGAATTTTGGACTTAGAAAAGTTGTGGGCGTGGGCACAAAAATTAAAATGGGACCGACCACAGGAAAAAAAATCGTGTGACTTAGGAAAATCGTTAGATAGACCAGTCAAACATAATTTTGTGCTTAGGAAATAAAATGGCCCCAGCAATGGTAACCAACCCTCAGCCTTAGTGGGAAAAGGTAACAAAAAAATATAATAATGTTAAGGTTTTTTCCTCACCCAGCTTAGGAAAATTTGATGAACCCTAAACCCTAGACTTTGAACTTTGATAGAGGACACAATAAAACCAGAATGATCAATATTTAAGCTCAAAACTAAAAATTCTCATGCAGTCATTTTTAGGGCTATCAGTGGCGCTAGTTGGGGACGTTCATTTCACATAAATGAGGCGAGAAACCAGAATCTTTGGTTAAGCAGACCAATTGCAGAGCATACCAAAAAGAAGCTACCTGGACAGGGCAATCCCAACAAGTAGAAGATACACTACCAAAGACCTAACTAATGCTCATGGATAACAGCTACTTTAAGAAAAGTAGAGACTCAAAAATTGTCTATGAACAGGCAATTCAAGAGGGAGTTATTAATCATCCCATTGGTCATAGAGTCAAAAAAATTACTCTACCCCAAGTTGCTTGTGGCTTGTAGGTCAAACCACATGTGATGGCCCAATGCCATCTGTCAATATCAACCAATGTTTCCCTCTGTCAAAAATGTAGTTTTGATTGCATTGCATCTTGAACAATCTAGAGACATCATTGTTATATAACTGTTCATTCCTCAACATGTTATAAAAAACCTTTATCTCAGTGCACTCTCCATTAATCTGAACCTTGTCACCAGGAATTACTTGAAATAAACAAGACCCATGCTCAATGTCTAAAATAAAAATATGCTGATAACAACATTCAACAAGTTTCATGACTGCTCCATCAAGCTGAAAAGGGAAGTGAAACACTTCATACTCTATTGTGCAACTGTCATCATGAAAATTAGTTTCCTCATTTGTTTGCACCTCCATAACATATTCATCACTAAAGCATTATTGCAAACATAGTACAAATTCATTACAAATATCAAAGGAAAATCTCTCACTCATATGATGGTCCATCCAACATAGCAACTATTTTACAAATATCTATATCTGAACAGTCAATATTTGAAAACCATTCTAATTCACTTTTGTTTCCCATTGACATAGTCAGTAGTTCTTGATAAACATTGTGTACATTCAGATCACTATATGATGAAGAAGAAGCATCATTCACCTTTTCAACAAAACTATCCTCATGCACAATAAAACATTCCAATTCTGGTTTCAAAATGTCATGTGGAGCAACAAAGCAGCAATCTTCTTCATCTATTTCATAGCCTTGGTCAATATCAATGAACTCCACACTCTCATATTCAATGTCAACATTTGTAACATCAGAAATAAAATCACCCTCACATTCACTAGTCACAAATGTTTCTAGATCAATTTTAAAGAAATCCTCAAAATCATCAGGACAAAAGGTTTCAGCATAACCTATTTCATCTTCTTCAATCCCCCATTTTTCACATGAAGAAGACTCCTCACACAAAGCAGATTCACTATATGGTTGATCCCTAAACTGATCTGATATAATTTCCTTACTATTTGTTAATTTCTGAGTCCTTTCAGACACAACTATTTATAAGGAATAATTGGTTTGTAACTATTCAAAACATTATTTTCAAGGACTCACACCTCAACCCAGTTTTCATGCACATTACTCTGGATGGATCCCTGTGGCATAGACACAAGTTGTAACCTACTCTCATCATTTGAATACACCATGCAACTATCTATTTAATAAACATTACCAGCAAAAAATGATGGCATCTCATCATCTAAATTTTCGTTATCATATATAACTAATTCCTGAGAAATTGAATTCATATCATTAAAATCTTGCATACTTGCATTTTCTTCAGACATAAAACTTTCCAATTCTTCATACTCCCTTTTGGGTCTATCTGAAACACAAGACTACAGATAAATCTCTTGTGGGATCTCCTTCCTAGAACAACTACTATTGTTGTCATCTGGTGAAGTAATTGACATCATCTCCATCTCTATATCAATTATCTCACATGATTTCTCATTAACCTTTTCTTCATTAAAATGAGGAATAACCATTGTCTGGGACAAGTTCTCTTCACTCACATTTTTGTCTAAAACATTAGTCATAACAGGGTTAATGTGATCATCAAGGATGTAGATGCTTTGACATTGATCTTCGCTTCTTAACTCACACCTTTCCTCAATATCTGGTGTCTTAGGACAACAAACCCTTGCAGATAGATAACCCTTAGAGATTCCATACTTCAAGTTGTTCTCAATGTCCATTGCTATCCTATAAGCCCGATGTAAGGTTCTGGGATCCTTGTCTCTTAGAAAATAACTCTCTTCCTCATCAAATCCAGCCAAATAAACAACTAAACATACTGCATCATTTGGTCTATAACTGCTAGGAATGTCATCCAATGTTCTAGCAAACCTGAGATTAAAAATAGGAACTAGCTCATCCTCTTCCTTCTGAATACCCATGAATCTTTTTATAACTAAACTTGGACTAATTCTTTCACCAAATTTCTCCCTGAATTCTACCTTTAGTTCATCCCATGAAGGGACAAAACATGCTAGAAGATAAGAAAACCAATCCCTGGCATTTTCCTTCAAAGATTTAACAAACAAATTCATGAAGACATCTTCCTAATTTATCTCAAAATCTCCCATTAATTCATAAAACTTTTGCAAATGCTGATGTGCTGATTCTGATCTTTTCCCACTGAATTCTAGTAGGTGCTCCCTAACCTTAGTAGGAACAAGGTTTGGGAAGCCTTGGATACCGTTAAAACTCAATGGCTTATATCTTTCCATAAAGAAAGCTCTATTGTGATTTGGCAGAGGTTGCACATTTACACTTGACATTTCATAGGGAAGTACAGGCACATAATACATATTTTCATTCATTTCCCTACTTCTTTCCTTTGCCACAATCTTAAATTATTACAATGCATAGCTCAAAACATACTTCATCTAACTTAATACAAAATGTAAAAATTGTATCACAAAGTATGTAAGATAATCACTACCATTCCCTTCCTTAGTACTTTACTCACTTTCTAGGGAACATTTTTACACATAATTTTCATGAAAGTATACTTGACTCATAAAAATCAAAATACCTAGAAATTTTGAAGCTGCTACTACCTTCTTTAACCAGGGATTCGAAAAATCACCCTCAATTCTTCAAATATTTTAACACTGATCTCTGACAAAGTCATCACCTCCTTATGGAGGACAAATATGTAAACAACTGGAATTTCTTCACAGGTCAGATTTGTTTCAAGCCAGTACTGCAACACTTCCTTATCATTGTATGGCATCATATGGATTCCATCGTCAACTTGTTAGGGTACTTCACCATAAGAGCTCAAACCCACTTCATCTCTTCTGAAAGTTTCTTGGTTCTTCTCAGTTCTTCTACAAACAATGCACATTGGTGCAGAGATCTCAAAGTCTCAAAGTCACCACTCACAGCTTGTGAGGTATTACAAAATAATCTTAAAACATGGACAAATCTAGAAATAACTTATATCAAAATATGAATTATAGTAGATTCTCTGGCAACATTTATGAGAATTGACTCAAACTGACAAGGGACAGATTAAGAAACTCTTCACTTTGCAAGGCAAATATTTGGATCATGTGATGCAGGAGCGATGCTCAACCATCAAATCACAGGAAGACATGGAAAACTTTATGCAATATCTTCCCCAGCAGAGTCGCCATTTTGTTGGTGACTCGGATGGATAATCTCAACTATATTTTAAGAAAATCTTTTTTAACCAAAGATTCTCAACAGTTCATATTCCCCAGCAAATTCGCCATTTTTGTTGGTTCCCAAAAATGGGTTTACACTGCCACAGGGCAGAGACCAAGCTGATTCCTCTAAATACCTATGGAAAGCCACTTCCAACTATCAATAACCTTCAGGCTTGGAAGAACTGCAACAAGGATTTTCTGCAAATCCTTCTACACTTCGGGCTCTACAAAACCCAGGAGGGTAATCCCTTCAATGAACCTCCTGATCTCTGCACCATAATCAAGAATTTACTGAAAACAAGAAAGCAAATTATCTCATAAAAAGGACTCGATAGAAAGGGAGAATTCTCAAGGATGGAAAATCCTTTACTGATCCTCGACCTTAAGCTAGAGCATGAGATGGGTGGGACAATTCAGACAATACATGAAAACTTAGAATGATGTTCTGATATTTAAAATATTTTTGAGAAATCACAAATAAAACAGACAAGAAACCGAAAACCTAATGACATCTGCTAGCAATTATCAATGCCTTACCATTAGGTATAGAGTCTCTCAAACATTACTGGAATTTGATAGAAACTTATCTAATATCTTATTTAATCTTAAACAATACTACCTTACAATATCGTTTCATCTGCAATCTCTTACCTGAACTACTTATCAAATCCTGGTACAAGCATTATTTCTCTGTAATTTCATTCATGCATTTTTAATTAACCCCTTGGATTAAAGCATAGAATGGAAAACTGCATACATCATAACAATATAATAAGTGAATGAAACCCTTGATCCCATTAACTCAAAAGAAAATTAAATTGTACATAGGAGAGTAAAGATTTGAAAATACATCTGTATTAATCTCATAAGCTATCTTTTATCAGACAACAAACAACGTTTCATTTACAAAATAACCCACTTGAGATATGAAACTAGCAACTATTTCGTTGTTTTTTCTCTACAAAAATGACATTACAGTTCCTTCTATTTTCCCATGACTTCCCAAAAACTACTAGAACCTAATCCTGCAGACCGGACCTACCTTATAGAGACCCTCCTCAAAAATTTTGGAACCCTAACTTATGGCCTTGATTTCCTTTTTATAGAAAACAAGGGAGCAACAACCTTTAGGCCTAAAGACACATGTCACCAAAAGACCAAGCCAAGGAGGTTTTACATAATTCCATTATAAAATATTCCTTATCCATATGTTGGTGCCCGCGATGAGGTGGAACCAAAATCTTCAATTGATTAGCAGTAGAAACAAAAGCACTTGAGTCATGCTGATATCACCCGGACACTTTTGGATGGACCCTAAGATGCTCAGTCTCTTTTACACAACGTTTTCCTTCTTGAAAAGGAAAACAGATCCTAGCAAGAGGTAAAATCACCCCCGAATTAGAGGAAAATCTCCAACCTTTATGCCTCAGATCAGAGGAAGTAGAAAGAGGATCTTTGAGGGTAAACATAATATGTTGAGAAGGTGTTGCAGCTTCCATGTCATTACAGAGACGACTGCCTTACATTCCTTACTCGAACAAATCCTTCTTTCAATTCCCTATGAGCTCCTCCCTCAAACACTCTGCCAACAATTTGCAAAGTAAGAACATAGGATATGTCATGAGTGGCTTTTCCTGATAAGAAAAGGCTTTCATGCCCCCTCTAACAATCTTATGAACATTCACAACCCCTCTGACAATGAGAAACCTCATACCAGAGTAAAAAAAATCCTTCCAGTGTCAAAAAACATGCAACAACTCCATGCATAATTATGTTCAAATAGCATCTTCTTTACTGATGAATCCTTTTCTACCATTTTATCACCATCCTAGTAAATTTATAATCGGAATTCAACTCAAAATGGCAGTGCTAATCCATGTGAAGAATCATCATCCTGATATTTTCTGCTCATCTTGCCACTATGGATTCCAGCAATCATGCCTACAACTCAGGTCACCGTCATCTCTTGGCCATCACTCCATTGCCACCTACATATGTTCACCTTGCACGAATGATTTTTCTATGATCTTATTCCTTATTGAGTGTACAGTCTTCTGCCTTTGAATCTTTGACTTCATCGGGGAACCCATGATCCATCATATCTAAACCTGAAACTATCCCAATCCATTCACACCTCTAAGATATCATCCTTACTTGTCTAATTAGTCCTTTACCCAACAAATACCTTCCACAAGATCCCTCAAGAATGAGTCGACATTCAAAAACTTCAAACTTGCCGATGTCTATCCTAAGTCGACAAGTCTGCATCCTGCTCATCCTATCCTTCCTGCGCGGGCTACAACCAATACCTCTAATGACCCTTTTTAAATTCAGTTTGAAACTCAATTGTAGATCCTACCCAACCTAGCAAATCAAATGATCATTATTGATTGATGTGGCAATTTACCTTCCATTGGTACTTGTGGACCCATAAAAACCATGACAAATCAGTGCCATATCATCTCTTAACCCAATGCTATCAGCAACCCCACCATCAGTCTTCTTGGTTAGCCTGGGACACATGGCATCATCTCATGATGTTGTGGTCCATAGCCTTCTTGCAACTTCTATCTCGAGGATACAAGGACCATCAGATATGTTTGCACTTTACCGCTTCAACACAGTGCCCATTAACTTTTTTTGAATTAAAAAATGAGCACCTTTTATCCCAAAACATAACATCGTCGTCCATTTGCAACATGTGCCAATTGATAGGGCCATCCGTAAATCGATCTTTACCATCTGAGAACCGGTAACATGAGTTTTTTTGAAAAGTTACACCGTCAGCTTTCCCTTTTCCGCCGAAGACACGTGGCATCATCTCCTGATGTCACGGTCTTTATCTTCCCTACATTTTCAACCACGAGGAAGTGTGGACTGTTAGATCTATTCTTCATTTATCAACCAGTTGAAACACTTAGGAATTTTGGACTTAGGAAAAGTTATGGGTGCAAGCACAAAAATTAAAATGGGATCGACCACATGAAAAAAAATCGTGCGACTTAGGAAAATCATTAGATAGACCGGTCAAACATAATTTTGTGCTTAGGAAATGAAATGGCCCCACCAATGGTAACCGACCCTCCGCCTTAGTGGGAAAAGGTAACGACAAAATATAACAATGTTAAGGTTTTTTCCTCACCAAGCTTAGGAAAATTTGACAAACCCTAAACCCTAGACTTTGAGCTTTGACAGAGGACACAATAAAACCAGAATGATCAATATTTAAGCTCAAAACTGAAAATTCGTATGCACTCATTTTTAGGGCTATCACCTCACGAGGCGTCTTATGTGTTTTTGTTTCATCCCAAGGGAGCTCCCACATGATGTCACGTTGCATTTGAAGCAACTGCTTGGTGAACTTGTTTTGTTTTTCGAGATAGTGGGCCATTTGCTGCCAACAACATGTGGTTGAATATCCGTTGTGGATTCATTCTTTTGATCCACCGTTAGAAGATTTGGTGGTAGTTGTGCTAGAGGCCAAAGTTGTCTTAATCCAACCTCTCATCAGGTTGTTTCGCAGTTACTAACAGTGCTGCCAGTTATGTGTATGGTTTTTCTCTTTGTTTTCTCCACCAGGTCATTGGACCTCATCTATATAAGTGTTTCGTTTTGCTCTTGTAAGGGGTTCAAATTTTTTGAGAAGGATTATAGACAATTGTAGTAGGATTACGCCTTAAATTTGTGCTTGTGCCTCTGAAACTGGGATAACCAAATTGTGCCTTCGGCCTTTATGATCACTATATTTCAGTGTGCAAGAACATCTTCCTGTGCATTTTGTAATTCAATATAACTTCAATAATATATGTTGTACGACTCTGCAAATTGAACTATGTCTATTGAACTTGTTATCTAGTGGGTGAATGGCATTTATTGGTTTATGTTGAATGAATAGTGGTTTAGTTTTCAATCTTGATTTTCTAGGCATGTAGATTTTTGAATGGGCCTTAGAGCTACACGTATGTGAAGTTTTCTTTGTGCTTATAGTATTGTAAAATCATATTCAGTGCATTGTTTTTTATTAAGAAAAATAGGTTTTAAGGGACCCAAAACCCAATTACATTCAAAAGATATTCAAGAAGGAAACAAAACAAGACAGCTACAAAAGACCAACAAGAAAACCAACAGCAAAGAAAAGGACAGTAAGAGGCCAGCAAGAAATTGACCCCAAGCCTAGCATTACAAGAAAATTAAAAACTCTTCATAGTTTCCTTAGCATTCTGTACCAAGAGCATCATCACCTTGGCCACTTCCCTCAGGTCATTGTTTTCCTATCTAATCTGACTCTCTTTCATTTTCATGTCCTTCTCAGCAGTAGTCTGCCTAGTTCTACACCTAGGGTTCTGGTGGGTAGGGCTGGAAGTTGGAGCATCTTCTATAATTACCAGGTTCTTCTCCTGATTTTTCTTTTCCAAATGATCCACCAACGCATTCATATTCTGGGAAGAAACTTTAAGGACCTGGAGGCTATGGTTCATAAGGCTTTTCAGTGCCTTCTCATTATGGGTGATCCGGGTGTTGACATTGTCTTTGTCCTTCTCCACCTGTTCTTTCATAGTTCTAATAACGTCCTCCAAATGTTTCAGGTCACCTTTTATCAGATCTTTCTCCAGCCAGTCCTCCATCTCCATTTCCTCCGCTTCATTATTTTCTGTATTCTCATTCTATTTCCCAGAGTCAGACATCTTAATCAGCTTATTTATCTTATCTTCCAGCTCCCTTTGCTTACCCTGCATACTAGTGATGTTTTCAACCACCCATTTCTAGAAATTGAAGAATTTAAGAGTGCATTTGTAGGTGGTGTCCAAGATGATATCCGCAGAGTCCTTGCTCTATTCAGTCTCCTCAGCATTAGGGTTGGCATACTCCTTAGGATTCAGAGCCTCATTCTCGCTTTCCGAACCCTTAGGGTTAGAGTGAGGGCTCTCAGAATTACCTCCTTCCTCCCCTTCACCATATTTCTCATCCTTGTTTGGCTCCATTTCAGTATTAGTGTCCTTATTCTTTTCCTCTTCTTCATCACAATGCACTTCCTTTTCTTCATGCTTTGTTTCAACTTTCCTTTTTTTATGGGTAGGGGTGCTGGGCTGATCCCCATTCGAGTCAGAGTCTTTGCCTTTCTCAGATATATGAGCATTAATGATCAAAGGATCATCCTTGGTTTCCCTAGACTTATCCTTAATGGGTTCATAAATAAGCAGAATGAGTCCTCTGTGCGCTAAAGGATAGGAGCTAGGATTTTTAGCATAGTCGGCAAGGCTCTCGTTTAGAGAGGATGCTAAATAGAAGGGCAAGGATATTTTAGCCCCATGATGGAAATGGTTCAGGATAGTGAAATGATAGTTATAATTTTTTGTAAATCTACCATCCACAGTCAAATATTTCATTAAATCCCTAAGATTTTTTTGCCAGAAAGGCTTTACCTGCTAGGGGGTGTAGTAGGAGATGTTGTCCTTCTTCGCAAGCTTGCCCTTCTCATCCTCTATCTTCAGGAAATTTTTGAAAGCCTCAGCTGTATACTTCTGATCCCTATAGAATTTAGTCCCCTCCATCTTAAGTCTCGTGACCTCTGTAATCAAATTTTCATCGATTTTCCAAATCTCCCCAAACAGGGTGGCTCTGTTGTTACTCCAGTTTTTAGCGAAACTGTAAGACACAGAGTTTCTGCTTCCGTGAAGCTTTTCCATATAGTCAGTGAAGCTGTGTCTGTGGAGCCTTCTCCAGACCTTTCTTTCACTCTTCCAATTCTTGCAACCAGGAGGCTCGTTCCTGTTTAGGTTACCTCCCATTCTGAGCTCCAAGTAAAGATACCCTCTGCTGCAATTCTCAATCCGCAGATAAAACTCTGAAAACTTGTTATTTCTGGATTCTTCGTGTAAAGACTCTTTCATGGTTTTGAAGTTGCTTCTTATGTCCACACAAACCCAGCTATTATTACTATAATCTTTCGCACACATATGATCTTGGTTATGATGCCGAGAAACACTCATAATCTAACAGTTAATCCGCCCCCAAAATCTATCCTTGGAACTCGTTCCCTAGAAATAAATCATGAGATTAACTTGACCCATTTATGTGATCAAAGTATAATTTCTCTTTAACCTCCCGTTTGATGTGAGTTTCTCCAATGTATTTGACATCCTTCTCCAAATTGACCCCTTCATTGGCTAGGATATCTGCAACCTTATTGCCCTCTCTAAAGGTATGAGTTATAATAATGCTAACATAGTTATTTAGAATATCTTTAGCATTTTTAATTAAATTGGAAATATTCTAGAAAACAGAACTAGTACCTTTGAGGGCTTGTATGATGTTTGAAGAGTCCCCTTCGAGCCAATTTTTTTTGAATTTGAATTCCTCAGCTAGCTGGAGGCTCTTTAGCATTGCTAGAGCTTCAGCCACATGGTTATTTTGGGTCCCAAAAGGAGAAGCAAAAGCAGCAGTGCAAATTCCTTGAGCATTTCTAATAACTCCTCCTCCACCAGCCTTTCCAGGGTTCCCTTTAGCCGCCCCATCAAAATTAACCTTTATCCAGTCATATTCGAGAAACCGCCAAACAATGTTATCTCTCTTCTTCTTATTTTCTGATCTATAGACCTTATGCATTAGATTCCATTTGGTAAGGATGTCTTTTTCCATATCATTCATATCAGTAATAGACCATTGCTGATTATTCTTGTGAGGAATGTTGATGTTCTCCTTTATAGCCCTACATATTTTTTCAAAGACTACCTGAGTATTACACTTAACTTCCCTAAAAATCCTATTATTCCTTTCTTTCCAAATGCCCCAGCATATCATGGGGAGGGTCAAAGACCAAAGGTTCTTGATGATTTGGCATTTGGCTGGAAAATTCCATTGCTAGATAATATCCTTGATGCTCTTGCTCATGACCCAGTTAATTTTCCATTTTTCCCACATTTTGCACCAAATATCCCAGGTAAAGGAGCAGTGAAAGAAGAGGTGATCAACTGATTCCCCCTCCTTCTGGCAAAGCTCACATCTATTAGGGAATTTGAAACCCCTTCGGATTAAATTATCAAGAGTAAGGGTGCTATTATGAGAAGCAAGCCAAAAGAAAATGTTGACTTTAGGGATCAGAATGTTGTTCCAAACTTTACTCCAAATGGGATTGCTAGTTTGAGAAAAGGTGTTTTTATAGGCAGAAGCAACCGTAAATTCACCTTTAGGATCACTTTTCCAAAGGAAAACATCATCATAGCCTTTGTTAGGGGAAAAGGACAACAACTCCTTCTAGAGAGAGGAAAATCCAAAATGGAGGTCATCAAGCCTAACCCACTTGTCCTCCTTCCAATAGTCACATACCATAAGCCCAAACCTCCTTTTACACTCCTCAATAATTCAACTATTGTTTTGATCATAAAGGGTTTCATTCTTCATCCAGGGGTCTTCCCAAAACCTTATTCTGTCACCTTTTCCAAGGACCCTTCCAGCCCCAGCTTTTGCCACTTTTATGGATTTGGTAATACTATTCTAGATGAAGGATCTAGCAGGGATATCTTCAGAGTTAAGGATCCCTTGGATAGTCTGATTCGAAATGTATTTGTCAAACCAGATTTGATTCCAATCTTTCTTAGTATCATAGGCTCTCCATAGTTGTTTAGCAAGAAGAGCTTTGTTAAAGGTTTTTATAACTTTAATCCCCAGCCCTCCATTGTTCTTTGGTCTACACACTTTGTCCCAGGCAACCAAGGGTATTCTCTTTTTTCCTTCCACTCCTGACCATAAAAATCTCTTCTGGATTCTTTCCATGGCTTCAGCAAATTTAACCGGGATACCAAACAATCTAAGTGCATAAACAGGGAGATTTTGAAGAGTAGCTTGAAGGAGCTGCATTTTCCCAGCCTGAGATAACATTGAGCCTTTCCATCCAGCAAGTCTTTTATTAATTTTATCAATAAGCATATTCCAGAAGGAATTTGGGGGAGCTAACCCTAAAGGAAGGCCCAGATAGGTGGAAGGGAGCATTTCCACTTTGCACCCAATAATGTTAGCAATTTTATGTTGTCTTGTGACCGGAGTATTGAGAAAGTACATAGCCGATTTATCTCATTTGACTTGCTGACTAGCAACCAAAGCATAGGAGTTAAGAGTTGTTTTGAAGGCATCAGCCTCCTTGACCGAAGAGTATCCCATGAGGATAGTGTCATCAACAAACTGTTGATGAGTGCAAAAAACATTAGCGGAGGAAGGTTGAAGACCTTTGATAGTTTTGCTTTGTTTCAACATATGAATCAATCTGCTCATACTTTCAGCCAATATGGTAAAAAGGATAGGAGATATGGGATCTCCTTGTCTTAGCCCTCTTGAACTTTTAAAAAAGTTTGTACGAGATCCATTAATCAGGATAGAAAACATAGGAGTAGTGATCAGTTCTCTGATTATTTTGATTACCTTATCATCAAAACCAAAACCCCCATGATTTTGAAGAGAACATCCCACTCAACTCTATCATAAGCCTTTGCCAGATCCAACTTTATCAAGAAACCTTCTTTTTTAGCAGCACTGAGGGAATGAATGTTCTCATGAACAAGAATAATTGAGTCCAGAATTTGCCTACCAGGAACAAAACCTTTCTGCTCCTCAGATATGATGAAAGGAATCACCGCCAAAATTCTAGTGGTCAAAACTTTGGATATAATTTTGTAGAAAGAGTTGCATAGGCTAATTGGCCTAAATTTTCCCATAGAGTCCACCTCAGCAACTTTGGGGATTAAGGCTATAAAAGTGGAATTAAGTTCCTTAAGGATTCTTCTAGATCCAAATAATTCTTTGACCGCATTAACCGTGTCTTCCTCCACAATATGCCAGAACTCTTGGAAGAAAAACATAGGGAAACCATCAGGGCCCGGAGCTTTATCCCCTTGAAACGAGAAGACAGCTTTTTTTATTTCTCCAGCAGATGAGGTGGTAGTAAGGGCCTTATTCTGAATAGGGTTAATGACCTTAGGAATAATTTTAACCAAATTGAGTTGATGGGTCTGATCAATGTCCTTGTTACTAGAAAGGAGCTGCTTGAAGAATCTGATAGCTTCATCCCTGATTTCATCCTTATTAAGCAGAGTGTTGTTTTCAACAGTCAATCTTGTGATTCTATTTGCTGCCTTGTGTTTTAGAGAAGTCATGTGGAAAAATTTAGTGTTTCTATCCCCTACCTTCAACCATATAGCCCTAGATCTCTGCCTCCAATAGATTTCTTCCCTAGAGATAATGTTGTGGATATTGACTAGAACATCATCTTCCATGGCTTTGGAATAATTTTCGTAGGCTTCTTTCTGGATTGAATTTTGTATCTGGTCTAGTTCCTCCTTCAATTTTTTCTTTGAATCAAAGATATCACCAAAGACCTTCTTGTTCTAGGTCTTAATGTTGGTTTTGATGTTTTTAAGTTTTTTGGCAACTTTATACATGGCAGTTCCATTAACATCAAGATTCCACCAATTAGCAATAGATTTTTCAAGATTAGGGTGGGAGGTCCACATCTTTTCGAAATGAAAAGGGAATCCCTGATTATTCTTAAAATTCTCAGCAACAAAAGAGATGGGATAATGATCTAACCCAATTCTATTAATAATAGAAAGGGAGCATATATGAGAAAGACTCCAATCATTAGAGAGAAGGGATCTATCAAGTCTTACCTTGATGAGATCTTCACCATCTCTTCGGTTAGACCAAGTGTAGGAAGCCCCGTTGAGATCCATATCAATGAGAGCATTGTCATTAATAAAGTCCATCAGGTCAGATCTGCTATCTGGTTGAACTTGACTACCTCCAAATTTTTCAATGTCTTGCAAAGGAGTATTGAAATCTCCCATCACAACCCAGCTATACAAAGGGAAATTTTTCCTTTTATGCTGAACTTTATTCCAGAATTTACTTCTAGCGGATTTGGAGTTAGGGGCATAGATATTAGTGATAACAAATTCCTTACCATCAAAGATGCTTTTAGCTTTTAGGGATAAAATATTGCCATCAACATCAATCATATCTCTAGAGGTTGTGCTTTTATTCCAAAATATAGCAACCCCTCCTGAGGCTCCATTCGAGCTACTGCCACAAACCCCTCCATTTTTGAAAAACTTTAATTTCTCCACTTTCTCTTTCCTCATTTTTGTTTCCTAAACTAGGATAATATCCGGATTTTGATCTTGAATGAGGTTCCTTAATATATCCTATTTATTGAGACCATTTAGGCCTCTGATGTTCCAAGATATTACTTTCATTTGGAAGCCTGAGGGTAGGATTCCTTGATAGTTCACTACCTTCCATCAACTATATTTTTCTTGCTCTCCTGGTCCCTATGCCATTTCATAGTTTTGCGTCCCCGTGGGGATCTTGAAGCCCAAAAATCAGCCTTAGTTCTGGTTCTGGTTGTTACTCCATTAGGGCCTCCTACCTTCTTGGTTTTAGTTTTCTTTCCATTTCCTATTGTGTTTTCTTCTTGTTGTTCTGTTATAGACTCATCTTGCATGTTGCTCCATAGGCCTTCTCCTTTCTGGGATGAAGTGGTCATATCGACTTCTGTATTCTGGAATAAGGCATTTAAGTTTGCTTGCGGCGACCCAAACTTGTTAGTCCTTCCCAGTTTTATTTCATGTTCTTGAAACTCTTCCTCTAAATAGGGTTCATCATTTTTTGATATAGGTTCATGAAGATCCTCATGATGAGAGTCAGTGATATTCTCAATCTCACCATCTTCAAGTGTCTCTTCATTGATTTCATTCTCCTTTGCCTGTGATTGTAGAGCCTCAAAGGTATTGCCTATTTTGATCTCAAACTCCTTGGTTTCATTCTTTTTATTCCCCTTCAGGGGGGGGTCTTTAGGAGGGTCAGTGCTATCTACTTTTAGGTGTTTTGGTATATTCACCAAGTTTCCACTTTTTTCTTCTAACTTGTTGCAGTCTTTGTTATTATTTTTTTCTTTCCATACCAGTTTGTGAATATTTTTTTCTTTCATCACAAGGTTTTTAGGGTGGCTGGGGCAAGCCTTAGCCCAGTGACCTGTGCTTTTGCAAGAGAAGCACACAAATGGGAGAGATTCAAATTCAATGGCTTGTTCCCATAACCCAAGTTTGGATTTTATGTCAATAGTACTTGGAAGGTCCATATTCTATGATATGTTGATGCAGATGCGCGCATACACCAATCTCTTGTGAGCTGCTATCATTGGGTCTATCACAACAAGCTCCCCAAAGGAGTTAGCGATTCCTAAGAAAACATCCTCCACCCAGTATTCCAACGGCAGTCCAGGCAACCTAACCCACACTGGAGCAGATTCAAAGAAAGAATCATTGAGTTCCATGTTAGGGGACCATTTTCTAACAGAAAGAGAGGATTTACCAAACATCCAGGGGCCACCACTTAACATAGCTTCCAAATCTTCCCCACATGAGAAAGAGAAAACAAAAAAGCCTTTAGGTAGGGCCGAGACTTCAACCCATCCTTTCATTCTCCATTTTCTCTTAACAAAGGACCTAACATCCTCAATATTAGGTTGAGGTCCAACAAACTTCCCCACCAGAGAAAGAGTCATTAAAGAGATTCTATGATCAATAACTAAATCAGGAATCTCAATCGCAAGTTTACCTATTCTATTATCTAATATATCCTTCACAAAGGGGAAAGATGATTTACCAGTTGGTTTACCAAAAGCTTGTCTTGCAAAGAGACTATTCTGGGGTTTAGGTATTTGCCCCTCCTTGATATTTTCTGAGTCAATCTTCACCGCCTCGGGGCTTGAATCTTGAGAATCTTTTAAGTTTTTGGGATCGGGAGGAGGGTCCTGTGTTCGTGGCTCCCCATCTTGCCTTCCATCCTCATCATCAGATGCTTGTCCTTGAACTGTAGTGGAATCAGAACCAGAGGATCCAGCATCACTGTTCCCTCCATTTCTCGATTTCAAATTTCCCACTGCAAACATTGTTCCCTCCATTTCTCCAAGCTATCCAATGAAGCTATTCAGTGCATTGTTATAGAATAATTTACTTTATATTTTTCTTTCTTTCCCTTTTCTCCCCCCATAAATGAATAGTCAACTTATAAAATCCCAAAGGTAACTCGATGAACACGCACAGGTCCCCCATCACTGAGTTTACCATAAGGTTGTTTTTTATAAAAATAATTTTATTGATCAACAGTCATTTTTCTAGCACGCATAGAGGGAAAAAAAATTTCTTATCTAGAGGGTGTATGAGCCATAGGCCAGTTACTGAGAGTGAAACTGCAGCAAATTCGAATTTATTACTACCACCCCTAGTTTCGGTTCAAGCAATATGAGGAGTCGGGGTGCAAATCTTTGTCCAAACAACCCACGTCCCAATGATAGCCCAACCTCCAATGAAATTTTCACTTGGAATAGCAGGAGTCCTCTTATCCCACCCATTCCCCCTACTCAATGGGATGTTATCCTCACGTCCGCATTAAAAGCTCTGCCAAAATTCACCGAAGACAATTCTAAGACCCCGAAGGAACATTTACAGGATGTGGATAATGTGTGCACTATACACAATGTCATACAACAAAACATAGCATTAAGATTGCTCACAACTTCCTTCAAAGGGAAATCCCAAGATTG
The DNA here is from genome assembly GCF_030272615.1 of Cryptomeria japonica. Classification (NCBI taxonomy): domain Eukaryota; kingdom Viridiplantae; phylum Streptophyta; class Pinopsida; order Cupressales; family Cupressaceae; genus Cryptomeria; species Cryptomeria japonica. Next base: position 243,733,182 of record NC_081410.1, on the reverse strand, counting down.
GTCTAGATCTCTCATACCAAATTTTTATGAACCTAGGACAAGTTGGGAGATCGTTTCTTTGAATGATTTACTAAGAAGGACGATGGGTCATCTCTAATGTAGCAGTTGATTACTATAAGAAAGGCCCCCCAAGAAGCAGTGATAGATTTTAATACCAAATTCCAAAAGACATGGCAGAGAATACCTATGTTTGTTCGTCCTCCCACAAACAAGGCTTTTGTATTCTACCTGAAAGCCTTCAACTTTGATATATCTATCATGATCCAATCTTTGGGAGGTAACACTCTTCCAGATGCTTATGAGATAGTCATTCAGGAAAAGAACAACTTTATTGATGCAGGGAAACTCCCATCGAGGCCTCCAGTCCCCATCTTTCCTGACTTGTCAAGCCAAGTGCCTGAACTATTGCCTCCGAGTACATCTAAACCTCAATCCATGTATATCTATCATAATGCTCAACAGGAAAATACTCTCACTCTAGCAACAGAGGTTAATGATATGAAAATATTTCTTAGAACCTTTTTAAATAAGATCATCAACCTTAAGAGGCAACAAGAAGTGCCCACACGCCTCCCTTTCTAGAATTTCTAAAATATAAGACCCCCTTATCAACAAAACCAATATCAAGGCAACACAAAGGCCAATCAAAGTTAGCTCAATAACCAACTTGTTCCTGTGCCTACCGCTTTTCAAACCATCCCTCCCAATAATAACAAAAAATTTCCAGTTGGTCAAAAAAACTTCGCAGATGACACCAATTCATGGTGTTTCGCTTGCAATGTTTCTCACATGCCATGGAATTGTCGAAGAGGAAATTTACAACAAAAGGTAGTTGAACAAAGGAGTCAAGGAATGGGTCTTGATGCTGGGGTCTATGATTCTCCAGGTATGGATAATGCTTCACTCACTACCCAAATGCAAGGCATGTCTTTAGATAAATAAGTTGTGATCACCCCGGACCGGGCTCTCTTTTAATGGATGGAAGATGAAGAGATTGTTCTTATAAATGATGCTTCCACCTCATCTGCAAAGGTACAAGTACAGTCAGATTATAACCTTTGCTCCAAGCGATGGTTTATCAAATAGCCTATGATTCAACAGCCAAAAGAAAATATAGAGAAGTCGGCAAAGCAGCCTGTTGCGGCCTCCAATTCTCAAAAGGCAAAAGGTTTCATGCCTTGTTGGTGCAGAAGCACCTAGATTTATTGATGAATTTTCACAATTTTGGAGTGAATTGTCCTCATTGGGTCAATGAGTGAATAAAGGACTATTAAAAAGGTCCAAAAGTGTTTTTTAAAGTTATTTGTAGTTTGATTGTCTCTAGTGATAACTTATTTTCTCATTTTTTCGCCAATGTGCCTTTGTAAGCCTAAAATGGCATCATATAGCAAAATTGTGTAAAACTCCTTGTAATGCTTCATAAGGATTTTAGAAATGTTGGTTTCATGTTAGGAAACCATCCTAGGGGGTTAAGAGTGTGTAGATATGCATAAGTTACAAAAATGCGTGGTGGAGCAAAAGTTGCCATGTTTGCTTGACAACATTTTGCAACAATTTGAGCAATTTTTGAAAAATTCTCAAATTGGTGGTTAGAAGTCCGATGGGTGGTTGGTTGTGAGTTATTAGGCATATATAATGCCTTTCAAATCATTTTAAGTGGGTTGGAAGATCCAGATAATCAAATTCCTCAGTAAGCAACTTCAAGCATTTTCTTGTTTTTACAAAATTTGCCAAATTGCTTATTGCAGTTCGTACTCGATGGATTAGATTCCATATTGTACCTTCATGGGTGCTTAGTTCATACTTGTGTGTTGCTTAGAAATTACTTGTGATATTTCTTTGTGCAAATTTAACTGGTGTTTTGAAATTCTTTCTTATCTTACTACTCTCAGCCTAAGCAAGGGGTTTAAGCCCAAAGAATGGCTCCAACTTGAATTTCCTTTGTGGTTCCTCTATTCCCTAAGGGATTCAAGTGATGGAGTCTATAAATAGTGTAAATATTTTCTTTTGTGTCCTGGAAGTTGCTTGGGATCATTTTTCCATCATGCTCTAGGAGAGCTCTGCCATAGCCCGGCTAGGAGCATGAATGCTATTGTCAATTTTTCTTGCAAGGGTGATCTAATCTGATAGTTCCAAGTGTTTGGCATTGAATTTGAGTATTATACAGTGCTCCAATATGAGTATGGATATCTAACAAGGTGTGAAGAACAATAAATCCTATTGGAGAAATCTATTAAGCCTAAAACCCTTCAAAAGAGCCAATTTGGGGGTCGTACCTGTACGGACAAATGAGACCACCTCATCCCTTAAATCTTGCAGAGTGTCCAAATGGGTATCCAAAACATCAAAGCTTTTAGAGATTCATTTGGAAAATTTTATCACAAAAGAGGGAAAAAAGTGAAGGTAGGGTTAAAAGGGGCTCATAGGGCTACTAGGCCTTGAAAATAGGAATCTATGAAAGCGATAAGGAAATGAAGGGAAACAAACTTCAAAACCACATGGTAGGAGTTGTTAAACCATCTCAGACTTCTCCTAGTCCCCTACAAGTAAAGGTTAAATAATTTGACATCTTGATGGTTGGATTTACTCCTGTGAGTCCTAACCTTGATTGAGTAATTAGAGAAAACACACTGATAGAGAGTTCTCCAAAGGAGTTGTTGGCAATTGACACTCATTGGATTCATTTTTTTGTCATTTATGGCAACAAGATCTGATGAAAGTCATTAACTAACACAAGGAAGCATATACCGACAGATACCAGTTTTGGAGCATTCAGGGCTACACCGGCACTGGCAACGACGCTGGCATAAATACATCATTAGAGGCCGACATCAAGGAGGATCTACTTAATAAATCATTTTGTAATTATTGTCAAGGCTGACATTGAATATCTTTTGTAAATGTATTGTAAGCCGACATTTGGCATATTATTTGTAATAGGTATATAGGTCAGTCTAATACGCTATTTTTGATATGATGATGATGATGAGAGATATGAAATATGTGGATAGAGGAGAATATAGCATAACTGTATAATGTGAAATATATGTATGAGGATCATTTTGTATGCGAATGTTATATCATGCAATGGTCTATAGATAGCTTGGAAAGCATTCTTGGAGGAGAAGAAATACTGGTAGTAGTTCAGGGTTTATGAACCGGTACAGAGCAAAGATAGAACCAGAACTCTATTTGGCATAGTAGATGCATTCTTGAGTTCATTTTTAGTAATTTACTTTAGCAGAAAGCTTGTAGTCAGTGAGGCTCTTTAGTGATGAGCAGTATGCTCTAGGCAGTGTGCCTTCCTGCAAGTGCAGGCCCCTATTATATGTAATATTTTTTCATATGGCCAGTGAACTCATATTGTGGGTCACAAATCCCACTGTGGTTTTTCCTTATTGAGGTTTTCCATGTTTAAATTATGTGTGTTATGGTGTTCATTTATGTGGATGGTTTATTTACTTCTTGTTATATATTTTTTTGTTTACCGGTTTATATATGCATGGTGTAAAAGGATAAAAATTGTTCATACCAGCAGAACACTGATTCACCCCCCCCGCCCCTCTTAGTGTTCTTGGATCCCAACAATTGGTATCAGAGCTTGGTACCTCCGAAGAAGTTTAATAGCTTGAGGAAGATCCTGAAACCGAAATCTTTGAACATGGATATGGAGAAGCAACTTGAGATGGCTCTTGAGGATTATGATGTTGAAAGCATGAAGAACTTGAAATTGCAAGAAGAATTGAATTCTACAAATGAATTCATTCTTATCCTGCAAGAAAGGTTATCATCTGCTCAAGCCAAGAGAAAAGAACTTTTGTAAAAACCGGATGATGAAGAGAAGAATGCTCTTAAGCAACAATGTCAGAAACTAAGTCAAGAAAACATGCTCATGAAGAATGAAATGCAAGATATGACTATGAGGTTATCAAAAGATATTGAGGATAGACAGAAGAAGGAAGTTAATCTTGTTATATCTTTGAAGAACAAATTTGATGAATGTGGCAGATTGACTCATGAGAATAATTTGTTGAGAATTGATTTGGCACACTCTTGGAACAATGAACAAGAACTTGAAAGACAAATAACTACTTTGAGAGATGATCTGACTACTGCAAGTGAGTATAAAGAAAAGTTTAGGATCAGTGTTGCATAGTTGGATGATTTATTGAAAAGACAAAGACAGATTGATGATTCTAGAGGACTTGGATTTGTACAAGGTAAAAGCTTTGTTACTGCAAATGAAGATCAGACAACTGGTATGCAGAACTCATCATAACAAAGGAAACCGATAAGGAAATCCAATGCTTATAAATTCAATGGTAGATGTTTTGTTTGCAATAAATTTGGGCATATGGCTAAACAATGTAGAAATAATGCAAATCAAAACTACAATTTTATTCCCGGTCAATGCACAAACTGCAAGAAATATGGTCACAGATCAGAAGATTGCAAAATGAATTTTAAATGTCATGCATGTGGAAAGTTTGGACATTTTTCTAATCATTGTAGGTCAAGAAATGATACCAAATATGTCAAAACAATTTACAAGAACAATGTTACATGTTATGCATGCAACAAAATAGGTCATATTGCTAAGTATTGCAGAAGCAAGACTCAACCAGTAAATAATGATAAAGACAATGAGAAAGGAAAGCAGAAAGTAGATGAAATACAACAAGATCACACCAAGAGATTGGTTAGAAAATCTTAAGAACCAAGTGTAGATGGATCTACACCGGTAACTCCACCAGTAGAACAGGGTATTCCTCCACTGACAGGAAATTCCACCGGTAACTGAGGCATAAGCCTCAGGGGTTGGCAAAGTCATTGCTAAATTTTGTATATTACCCTGGAAGAGACTTAAGGAGACCTAAAAAGTTGTCATCATTGATGAAAGTTCACCCGGCACATGACTGTGAAACCGACATCCATAGGGTTGTTGGTGAAGCATTTATTATAGAAAATTAGGGTTTTATTCACTGATAAAAGGGAGTAAGTAAATTTATTTTCACTCATCGAGCATTCAATCATTCAGAGCGAAGTAAAGGCGAGTTAAGAGCGAGCAAAAGCATTGTGAAAGGATTTCGAGCAGTTATCTAAAGCACTCAATCTTCCAGCTACATTCACTTTCAGGTATTTTTTGAAATGGCATCTGGATCTTCAACTCCTACTTTTATTGAAAATCCCACCATTGTTGAAGTCAAGGATAGGTTAAGACCAGTATTTAAGGAGGTTCCCAAAATTGCTAAAAAGGAAGACTGTGCAGGAGTATTTTCTAGGGTTCCTGACCGCGTATTGTATGTTGAAGATGTGAGAGCATACATTCAATGCACCCTTGAGGATTTGGGCACAAAGGACATCAAAAGCATGTATCAATCTGTGATAATGGGAGACTCCATAACCATCAAACCAGAATACAAAGCAATTGAGGATCTAGGGTTAACCGGTATTCTGTACATAGCGGAATTCAAAGATGAGGTTATTAGATATGTTCTGAGCAGGGTTCACAACAAATTTATTTGGCTATATAGGCCTTACATGATCACAAAGGAGGCTATTCAAGCTATCACTGGCTTACCCAAGGTCAGACAAAAACCTGGCAAGAAAATTTCCAACACAGAGGTCGAGAAACTCATCGGTGCTACACTTGATAATAGATCAATGTGGATAATCACAATCACCGACACGGATATAAAGTTTGAAAGCATGATCATAGGTTACAAGGTAACTCAATCCAATCGATTGAATTTTGTTGCTAGTTCATGCATTCATGTTGCATATCATATGCTGAGGAATAATGTGAAGTATGATTTATGTGAATGGATGAGGAGTGAGTTGATGTTAAACCTTGGTAAGATTAAAGGAATCAAGAAAGGAACTTTTAGATATGGAAACTTGATTGTTTGTCTAATGCTTTACTTCCTAAATGAGCTACCCGGTCTAGGGAAGAAGCATTGGGCTCATGACATACCGGTAGGTATGCAGATCAAAGATGCAATCACTGATCTTGGTACCGGCAGAGATGAAAAACTTTGGGGGTATTTTAAGACATTTCAAGAAAAAATGAGGCAAAGGGAGATAATTTCAAAGGACATTGTGGAGAAGTATTCCACTGATATTTGTTTCATGGTAAAAACTAATGAAACTCTTATGGAAGCAGTTGAACCTAGGCAAATCTGGATTATTGAGCTTGGATATGAGGTGGATGATAGCATTTTTGAACTCTATGCAAAGATGATGTTAGATGCCCCATTAGATGATAAAACATAGCATTTAGGACACTAGAAATATTATGGATAATACTCCACCAGTGGTAACCGACACTGCACCAAGTGGTGAAGCCACCGGCATAAAAGAGGATGAGATGGACAATGTAAAAGCAACTGGGTCCATACCGACAAGTAAAACTAATTCCCTGGAAAAGGTTTTGGTAATTGACACTTCTCAGGTTGAGAAGAAATCAGTCTCTGAGTTGAGTCCAACTGAATTAATGATGATGGCTACTCAGAAATTACTGAAGGAAGGTACTGTAGATAAAGGATTAATAGATCAATCGGTAGCAGTATTACATAGACTAATACCTGATTATCAGATTGAAGATGGAGCAAGCCCCTTTTGGTAAGCTCAAGACTCTAACAGATCATATCTCTAACAATTTTCAATCTCTGAGGCAGATTGTAGACCGACAGGGTTTGCATAATTTCACAACAGCAAAAAGAACAAATTTTGATAAGATTATAGAAATAGAGAAGAAGAAAATTAAGGACAACTTATTCCTATTGAGGTTTGTTCAAAACAATGTACAAATATCTACAGAGTGTGTTGTAACATAGAAAGTCTTGCGGCTAATGTAGATAGCAGATTCAAGGAGTTATATGATAAGATGCCTAAAATTGCCAATTCTTTTGATGGATTGTCTGCACTGACCACATCTGTTGATGGAAAAAATTTGTCCTTAGAGAACCAAAGTTTTGCTTTTGAGAAGGAAAGAGATAAAATCATGTGAAGACCAAGAAATCTAAGAGGATTGGTAAGTCCTAAACTAGATTCATTGGGTGTTCATAAGAAAGAGTGAATGGACATGATAGCTAAACCCACACCGGCAGATATCCAAGAGAAGGAAACACTTGCCCACTTGCTAAGTGGACTTGCATCTATTTCTGATACTTTCAAATCTGGCAGGGATACATATCTTCAGTTATTGCAGAAGGCATACTCGGAAATCTTGAAGATGACTAAGCTCCAGTGAAACTAACAGTATTCTTTTGTTCTTTTATTCTTTCAATTCTTTCACCATTCTTTGTCATTAATGTCAAAGGGGGAGTATGCACATATGTAGAAAATATCAGAGAAAATATCAGAGAAAAATATTAGAGAAACACATTGGAAGGATATCAGATGGAGTGTATTGCTCAAGGGGAGCATACCTGCAAGGAATCCACTTTTCACATGAGTATTGCCATCAATGCCAAAGGGGGAGATTGTTGGCAATTGACACTCATTGGATTCATTTTGTTGTCATTGATGGCAACAAGATCTGATGGAAGTCATAAACTGGCACTAGGAAGCATATACCTACAGATACCGGCTTTCGAGCATTCAGGGCTACACCGGCACTGGCACGGGCATCAATACTTCATTGGAGGCCGACATCAAGGAAGATTTACTTAATAAATCATTTTGTAATTATTGTCAAGGCTGACATTGAATATCTTTTGTAAATGTATTGTAAGCCGACATTTGGCATATTATTTGTAATAGGTATATAGGTCAGTCTACTAGGTTATTTTTGATATGATGATGATGATGATGATGATGATGTGAAATATATGTATGAAGATCATTTTGTATGCGAATTTTATATCATGAAATGATCTGTAGATAGCTTGGAAAGCATTCTTGGAGGAGAAGAAATATCGGTAGTAGTTTAGGGTTTATGAACTTGTATAGAGCAGAGATAGAACCGAAACTCTATTTGGCATAGTAGATGCATTCTTGAGTTCATTTTCAGTAATTTACTTTAGCAGAAAGCTTGTAGTCAGTGAGGCTCTTTAGTGATGAGCAATATGCTCTAGGCAGTGTGCCTTCCTACAAGTGCAGGCCCCTATTATATGTAATATATTTTCATATGGTCAGTGAACTGATATTGTGGGTTACAAATCCCACCATGGTTTTTCCTCATTGAGGTTTTCCACGTATAAATAATGTGTGTTATGGTGTTTATTTATGTGGATGGTTTATTTACTTCTTATTATATGTTTATTTGTTTACCGGTTTATATATGCATGGTGTAAAAAGATAAAAATTGTTCATACCAGCAGAACATTGATTCACCCCCCCACCCCCTCTTAGTGTTCTTAGATCCCAACAGGAGTTTGGGAGGTTGTTGTTGGTTCAAACAAGGAGAGAAGGGCATAGGAAAAACAAAGAAGCCCACAATGATGCCAATTTTTAATGTATAAATCAAATTGCACTTCTTTGTGAGAGTCTCCCTATCACTTACAAGGCCAAAGAATCAAAGGCACCCATTCCTACAATCCTCAACATAGTGGAAAAGTTGAAGAAATTTCCTACAAGCATATCCTTATGGGATATCCTCATGATTCCTGAGTAGAAAGATCATTTGTGGGAGGCACTTGACGAAATAGTAAAGTGACCTGACAAGTCAACGATACAAGAACCGTAGAAGAAGAACAATGGACATGTTTTAGGGGATCAATTGCGAACCCCTGTGGTCCTTACCAACAAAGGCATTGAGGTTTCTATGGACACAAAGGAAGGTAAGTCGAAGCCCAATCCTTTCTTCTTGACCCTTATAGTTGGGGATAAGCTGCCTCATAATTCCATGATTGATTCTAGTGCTAGTACCACCATAATGCCCAAGAAAGTCACGAAAGTTCTAAATTTGAAATATGATCCTATGAGCAGAGGAGTCATGCAATTGGATGGAAATAGAGTTCAGACTGTTGGTATTGTAAAAAGCAGCCTTCTCACCTTATTTTCTTTCCTTAGCATCATAGTGACCCAAGAATTAGCGTTTATTGACATTCCCCATATTTTCGGCCTCTGTTTGTCTTGATACTTCACTACCAAGGTCAGGGATATCTTTCCTTAGATTGGTCTCACCTTATCATTAGGACTAAATACAGGGCCAAGTTAAAGATATTGTCCGAACCTCTCCATGCAGAACACATAGTCGATGAAGCTTTGATAAATTTTGAAGCTACCCTCATGTCCATCTTGGGAGAAGAGATGAAATGTGTGGAATTACTAGAAAACGAAGAGGTAACTGGTGACCGATCCATGGACCAAGAAGTTTTCCTGAATGAATTCATTAATGCAGACCCCTATGGAAACTATCATGCTACTGGACTTGGGACATATGTGATTTTTTACAAAGACCAACCTATTCCTAAAGTCTCAAAAAACCTTGAAGACGGAGAGAAAGAAAACGAAGACCTATCCTCTAAGCTCTGGACCCTCAACTTTGACGAGGCTAGATGTAAAATTGGATTTGAAGCAAGCATTTGCCTTATTTTTCCTTCCAGAGAACAAACCTTGAGGTCTTTCCATTTTTAGTTTTCCTGTTCCAACAATGAAACCAAATACAAAGGTTTATTTCATGGGTTGAGCCTTGCAGGGTGCCTCGGGGTCAAACAGCTTAGAGTTTTAGGAGATTCAGAACAAGTTGTTCATCAGGTCCAAGGAATATTAGCTGCAAAGCATGTCTGCATGCAGGGTCAGTGCAAGAAGATGAGTCCACTTTTTGGCCAAAAAGTGGAAGTGTTTTCCCTGATTTTCAGATTTTGTCTCATTTGAGCTTAAATTTTGAAACACTTAGAGATTGAATCTTGGAAAAAGTCAGTACTATAAAAGATAGCCCTCTGAGTGTACTTTCCAAATATATAATTTATTTTAATACCCACATAATAAAAAATAACTTTTTGAATGGAGTTCTGAAAACTATGTTTTAAAAATCCCTGTTTCAGAACCATACCATGCATGTGTACGACCCACACTTTTTGACACAATTAAAATGATTTTCTCAAACCGTTTTGGGAAATGGTTTGTAACACACTGAAGATTGATGAGCATATTTTTTTGTTTTTTTTTTTCTAATATTTTTTTTTAATTAATTTTTTAATGGTCGTAATTATCTTTTTAAAAATTTGACGTGTATGACCCACATAATTTGATGTAAACTTAACATTTTTTTATTTTATTTTTTTTTAAATACAAAATAATTTTGTGTAGATTGATGACATATAATTTTTTTTCCAAAATTCTTTAAAATAAAAAAGTTATTAAATTAACAAAATTAGTTAATATTTCAAATTTATGGACCCGATTTAGTATAAATTAAATGAAAAATAGTTAAAGTAATCAATTTTTAAATAAATTTACATATTTAGAATCTAGACAATATAATCTGAAATGGGTTTTAATTTCGTATAAAAATTCTCTGATTAGAGGCACGTAAACTATTTCTAAAGTTCATATTTGTGCTTTCATTCATGAAGATTTGAATTTGCAGGTCCATGTCTCAGGTGTGGCCATCCCAGACCTATCCCGGGCCTAATCCCAAGCCAAGTGGCGGGTTGTGGAATCAACTTCCACAAAACGGGCCCTTGTTTTCAAACAAGGGCGGCTTGTGGAAAAAAAAAAGAAAAATGCCATTTAGAAACAGGGGCCCGCTTTTAAACAAAACGGGCCCCCGTTTTTAGAAACGGGCCCCCGTTTCTAAAAAACGGGCCCCCGTTTTGTTTAAAAGCGGGCCCCCATTTTAGAACAAAACGGGGGCCCTTTTTTTTTTGCTTCGGACCCCCGTGACCTTTCGGCTCGGGAGCCCGAAGCATAAACGAGCCCCCGTTTATAAGAGCGCATTTTCCAAAGCGTGGACTTCTGCGAATTTGTGACTCATTACCTTGCACTTGCCCTGCATTCATACCGTCACAAAGTTTGGGACCTGATTGAGAGCTTCGGATCTTTTAATATTCAAAGTATTCCCTGGAAGAAAAATGAAGTCTCTAACCGCATGGCCATGATAGGATCGCATTTCGATCCCGCATCAGAATTACTAGGAAGTGAGCATTCAGTTCGAATAGTCATAAGACCTTCTATACTGAACAATGATACCCATTGGCAAGTTTTTGAAAGCAATGAGCATATAGCTATGTTCATCTAGCAATTCAGGGAGTTTGCAGATCAATTGCAATCCAAGGTGCCTGAGGCATATGGTGACCAAGTGATTCAATTAAAAATGAAAAAACTTCCCAAAGGTCTAATTACAGTTGAAGACCTTTTTGATTGTGAAGATGCCAAAAATGACAAGAGGAAGTTCACAACAGACAAAGGGAGTACACCGAGCTCCAAGTTGGTGGTGGCTGAAAGCTCAAGATAGGGAAAGGTGTTCCCCAACGTGATAGAGAAAGGCTCATCCATTTATGTGATAAATATGTAGCGGTAATTTCCTTATGAGGATCTGAAGGGGTACAATCCATAAGTAATCTAGCATACAATCAAATTGGAGGAAGGAGCAAAACCTATCTGGAAAAACAACATCCAGTCAACCCGAAGATTGAATCCCTAATGTCGCAAGAGCTGAGGAAACTAATTGATTCCAGGATTATATATCCAACTAAGCATAGCACTTGGGTTTCAAACTTGGTACCCATCCAGAAGAAGAATGGGGACATCCACCTTTGTGTAGATTTTTGGGACCTAAACAGAGCTTCCCTGAAAGATCATTATTCATTGCCTTTGATGGAACAAATTTTGCATATAGTAGCTGGGTCCTAAATGTTTTCCATGCTCTATGGCTTCTCCAATTTAAACCAAGTCCTTTTCAAACCGGAGGACCAGCATAAAACCACTTTTACCACCAAGTGGGGAACATTTTCCTATCAAAAGATGTCTTTCAGGTTGTCTAATGACGGTACAACTTTTTAGAAAGCCATGGGTGTAGCCTTCCAGGAACTGATAAACAAGATAATCCTAATTTACTTGGATGATTTGACTGTATTTTCAAAATACAAAGAGGATCACTTCGACCATCTAGATCTGGTATTTCAGAAGTGCCTGGAATTTGGAGTCTCCCTAAACCCCAAGAAATGCATCTTTAAAGTGTCTCAAGATAAATTTCTAGGACAAGTGGTGTCCAAAGGAGTGTCAATTGACCCAAACCGAGTGAAACCTATCAAAGAACTTTCCTTCCCGGTGAACAAAAGGGGCATCCAGTCCTTTTTTGGAAAGATCAACTTTGTCAGTAGATTCATTTTGGATTTCATTGGAATGGTAAGGCCTATCACCCTCATGCTTAAAAAAGTCATACATTTCAAATGGACTCTGGAGGCCAAGGAAGAATTTGAAAATATTAAAGAAGCTATCTCGTCCTCTCTTGTTTTGGCTAATCCAGACATGTCCAAGGATTTTATAATGTATGTTTATGCTAGCTATTTCAATATAGCTATTATGTTAACCTAGAAGGATGTAGAGTTTAAAGGAAAACATCCAATTGATTTCCATTCAAAAATGTTGAAAGCGTATGAAATCAAATACAATTTGTGGAAAAACAAGCCTTTGCCATTGTAAATGGCCTAAAGAAGTTCAGGCATTTCATTGCATGTAACAAGATGATCATCTACGTGGCTCATATCGCGGTCTGTGAGTACATGATGGAAGGAGAAATCATGGAGAAGAGGTCCAATTGGATTACCAATATCCTCGAGTATGACATTGATGTCAAGCCCACTAAGGTGATCCAAGGTAAGGGTCTTTGTGAGTATTTAGCTCAAGGACCCAAAGATCTGGAAGAGCATCAAGACGAGACTGTGTTAATGCATATAGAGCGAGACAAGAGGACCTGGATCGCTGACCAAAAATTCTTCATGCAAACCAAAAAATTTCCTCCAGATCTTCCCACGAAGAAGAAGAGATTTTACAAGCTCCAGAATAGTGGCTATCAGTTTCTAGAAGGCATCCTATTCAAACAAAATTTCAACGGAGTTCTACTCCATTGAGTAGACAGGTACCAAGCCAAAATAATCTTGCATGAATTCCATAGCGGCCTCGCAAGAGGTCATTTCTCAGCCCAAACTATTGCTATGAAAATTATCCATGCAGGCTATTATTGGTCGTCGTTATTTAAAGATGTGCACACCCTGGTTCGGGGATGCAAAGAGTGCCATTTCTATGTTGGAAAGTATGGGAATGTTGACATGCCACTCAGGTCTATAGTAGTAGATGATCCTTTCACTCAATGGGGGATATTTTTATAGGGATGATCAATCTAATGTCCTCTACCAGTCACAAATGTATTCTCACAACCATAGATTACTTCACCCACTACACAGAGGTTGTGCCATTAAAAAAATCCACCAAAATTAAAATATTGGGTTTCCTTGAGGAGTTAATTACATGGTTTTGTTTGCCAAAGTATTCTCTGAATCTAGGATCACCTAGTTTTCTCTAGATAATGGCATTTAACTAAAGACCTCCTCGAACTACTACCCACAGGGTAATGGTTTGGCCGAGTCTACAAACAAGAACCTGATCCATCTTATTAAGAAAATTGGAGTAGAATATAAAAGGTAGTGGCATTGCCATTTGGAAAGCGCACTATGGGCAGATAGGGTCACTCTAAAACAAGTTTTGAAGAACTCTCCATACAAGCTCGTATATGGGAAGGAGGCACATTTTCCAATCTCATCGGAGCTTCCAGCCTTGCAGCTCCTGAAGTCCCTCAAGCTTGAGGAAAACGAGCCTATGGAAGGAAGGTTGGCAGAGCTCTTGGAGCTACAAGAAGAAAGAGAGGCATCTTTCAATTCTCTCCAAAACCGCCAGTAGATTGTCAAGAAATGGTCTGACAAAAAGAGCTCAGACCCTAGTTTTAAACAAGGAGATCTTTTTCTAAAATATAATGAATGTGGTGTAGAGCCGAGACATCATGCCAAGTTTGACAACTTGTGGGAGAATTTGTTCCGCATTGTTGAATGCAAGGGCTTTAACACTTTCATTTTAGAGGACTCGCAAGGTGAGCTTTTAGAGATCCCAGTCAATGAGATCCATCTCAAAAAACATTATTAGAGGTTATCCTTGTGTTGTGTGTAAATATTACAAATAGTGTTACTTTCTATTTTTCGGAGGTTCTTTTTGTCCTAGTTCTTTATGTTATTTTTAGTTAGGTTGTTTTTTTAACCCAAAAAATGCAAAGGAAAGAAATGACAAATATTTTGAGTCAAAGAAGTAATGAAAGTCGAAAGCAAAATAATGTTTATATTATATGTGTTTATGGTGAAAATGGATAACAATAATAACGATATTGAAAGGCTAAATGAATTCAACCACAAAACCCTAGCCTAACAACAACAAAGATCCACCATAACATATGAAGATTACCTAAGACAATGCAAATCAAATGAAATCACAAAGATTATACCATCACATGTCCAATAGGGTTTGGATCTCCATTCTTCCTATCTCCATTGATCTTGTTTGATATATTTGCTCTCAGATTTTATGTGCACAAGAGCTCAACAAAGAACGGAATGTGGTTGCAAGTAGGATCGTAGTGTAGTCAAGTGCATAAAATTCATTAGGGTTTGATAATGAAGGACGTATCTCCTTATATAAAAGACACTATATGAAATGGAGGGATAAGATTGAGAGGTGTAAAAGGAGGTCGGCTATGATTAGAGGGTAGGTAGAGGAAATAATAAAATAATGAAAGGAGTAGGTAGTGTATGAATTAAGAGATGAATGACATGTGTCATGGGTAGAAAAGGTTAATGAATTAATTAAATAAATAAAGATTTATTTAATTAATAGAGGAAGTGGGATCAATTAAATAAATAAGATATTTATTTAATTTAGGAAAAGGATAATTTAAATAAATAAATGTATTTATCTAAATGAGAAATGAGGCAAGAAGAGGATAAATGAATGAATTAAATAAATAAGGATTTATTTAATTAATAGAAGAATTAAGCTTAGATAATTAAATAAATAAAATATTTATTTAATTAAACTGGACAATTTTGGGTGTCTACAATATGTATATTTTATTTACATAAATGCATTGAAAGAAAGTCCCTTAGGCCATTGTATCTTTTGAGAAAAATACAAAAGGATAGAGAGAAAGGTTGTTGTAGGAAGCTATCTTGTTTAGTCATCATCCTTGGACTTGAGCTCATTTTTATCAAAGTCAGCGTCATCATTGTCGCATCTTCATCACCCCCATCCCCAAGATCAAAATTTGGATCAGAGTCCAAATCAAAGAAGCACATAACCACCTACAGGATTGGAGGGTTCTCTGGGATCAGAATTTTGGGAATTACGTAGTCCCGAAAATCCAAGTATCATGCTACTCTAGTTGCCTCAATCAACATGTGTAATTTCAGCAGAAAATCAGCCACCCGCCATTCTCGGTAGTAGTGTGTTATTATAGGCATGGTTTTAAAGCCAAAAACTAAAGGTAGCCAAGGGACCACCTCACCATCATCGATGAATCGCCTCAAATCCGAAGTGGTGGGGATAACCCCAAATGGGGTTTGTGTAATGGACTACGTCCTTCAATCTGCCCAAGTACTTATCATGGAAAAGCTAGTTCGTGGGACGTAAAACAAGGTTCTTATGCACAACAATGCTAAGAAGAGAGGCTATGAAGCAGGAAGTAATGTCTATGTTCACATGGTAATGGTCCTCTGAACCTGTGAATTCTTCCCGAAGGACCCACTTGATAGCAGCTATGATAATAGGGTTAGTATGGTTCATCATCCTCTGCAGATGATGGTCAGAGATAGTTCTTAGAAAAGCGACTTGACTGCTTGTGCTCACTAGCCTAACAGGGGTATCTGTTACTCCTATTATAAGAAGCTACTCAATATTATCCTAAACCGTCAAGGATTAATTCTCAGTATGATCAAAACTATCTTCTCTAAGCGGTATTTATAGAAAAGATTATGCCAAAAGCAGTATTGATGGCTCTTGCATTAGCACAAATTGGCAATTAATGAGTATCATTACCACACGTATCATCCTTAATCATCCCTCCTATGCAGTCTTTTCAAAGGATGTGTGAATTATGAGTTGTTGCCATGCATCCAGCCATAATATTTCCTTTTGAAGAAAATCTTAGGTAATCTTTCGCATCGATATGCTCGACAGTTTTTTCGTAGATATGTCATAAAGTGGGGAGTCCTTTTCATAGATATGTCATAAAGTGGGGAGTCCTTACTCCAAGAACATCATACAAGTCAATGTAAAACTTTCAAATGGTGGTGTTAAAGGGCATAATTTCTTCCTTGTCCAGTGAGCTGGTAGTAAGGTGCGCAATACGCAAATTAATTTCGCACGTATGTGTGAGTTGGCCATTTCATCAAGTTAACTCTCAGCTAACGTACCATACAACACGATTTTCAAGGATCCCATCTTCATGAATGCAATTTTATCAAGAATGGAGCACATGCAATGGCAAAGTGAAATAAGAACAAAGTTTTTTTTGTAGTCTCTAAGTGCAAGCCCTAAGAAAACACAAAAAAATGGCATCATCCGTAGGAGTTTCTAGTATTGCCTTCAACAGTCAGTATGTGTACATTTTCTAAGAGAGATCTTTTTTTACCCATGCCATGCCTCCAATGTCTGACCATCTTTTGACAAAGTCAAAAGAAAAGAGCCATGTCAAAGACACGGTCGTGGTTACAGATAGGTTCGAAGATGTTTTTGATCCAGATCTTCACATTCAGCCAAAGACCCTCCGAGAGGCTACCTACCAAAGATGGAAGAAGGGTGGTACAGGTAGGCCTACTTTTCTGCTTTGGCACTTTATCCTCCCGCAATAAATGGTTCCTATGGTACCTCATTGCCCTAATTTCATCAATGATTGCACTTAAAAAATTACCCTAGAACCTCATGTAATTGAAGGAGAACAATTAAAGGTAGTGATAAGTGTTGAATCCATCAGGGATATGTTGTGTATTCCCCAGATTGATAGTAATACAAGGACTTTTAAGAAAAAGGCTCTAGAGGGTTATTAAAAAAATAGAGACATTGTTGTTAGTTTCTATAATGACTTGATGTAGAGAGATCCAGCTATCGCCCAACTTCCTCAATTCTCAATAGCTTATGGCACCTTCAATCATAAGATGTGAAAGATGATGCATCCATGCTAGCATACATTTTTGGCCTAGACAATGATCGAGATATTTACCCATTTCAAATGGGTTTCCTGTTCAAATTTCGTAAGCAGAAGGAGGTTTTCCATTTTGAATTTGCAAACATTTTGGTACATGAGATGGTGGAGCAATTGGCGAACTTCAAAAGTCATCGCAGGTTCAAGTACACCTCTTTTCTTGTCCACATGTTTCTGCACCAAAACCCAAAATTCTTTAAAGAATCCATGGAGCTTTCAAGGTATGATAATATGAATAGAAAGAATCTAGTAACAGTGTGGTCCCCCTTGGTGTCTGCCACATATGATGCTTATGCAATTTTTGATGCCTTCTTGGCCCCTGCAATGCAGGACTTGAGTAAGATAGATACAAATCCAATCACACACTTTTCAAATACACAAATCGCTTGGATGAAATCCAAATTTCTTCCATGTGATTGGTATCTACGATCAAATTTTTCTTTCATTGGGACTCATGGATTCACTGAAGTACCTTTTTGCCTCCCGCAATGTATCCTGAATCACACTTTGGCTCTAGAAATGTTCAGGCAGCCAGTCATTATTGGACAAAGCATAGGGTCAAGAAAGCATGGGGTTGGAATTTTTAATGACAATGTGATAATAGGACCCATTGTTGTCATCAAAAGACATGAAGTAGAAAGCATACTCACTTCAAAGCTAGTTCAGCTAGGTCTGGTGGTTATTGGTGATAAATGGAATTATGACCCATACAAATGTCTAACCTCAAGGAAAACCCCAATAATGCATATTTTGCGCGGTCTTGTTTGGGATTCATGGAGAAACCCGCAGGAAGATAGCCCGATAGTATACATGAATCTGCATCTTATCCCCAAGGAAGAAAGACCACTTTGGTTTTCCTTCTACCATGTGAAAGAAAAGTATGACCTAGCCAAGAAATTACCACTCCATTTATATAGAAGGATGCAAGAAGAGAACTGACCCGTGTAATACCCTAAATATGGTCATCTAAACCATGGGCCCCTAATCTCAACTACATCACCAAGGTCCTAACCAAAGGAAATTAAATCAATCTTGAGCACCTAATTAATTAATTTTAATCACTTCAATCAAATAAATCATCAAATCTCTTTAATCAATTATCCTATTTATTTAATTAAACATCCTAGCATATTTAATTAATAAATTAATTTGCCATTAAATCATCAAAAAGGAATTAATTTGAAAAAAAGGAATTAAATCATCAAAACTGAATTAATTTGAGAAAAGAAATCAACTTGAGATATTGAGAAAATATAATTTGAGAAAACTTGAGAAATCTCACAAAAGCAATTAAATCAATTAAATCTCAAAATTGAATAAAAATGTGCAATAAATCAGTTTTCTTTGATTTTAACTTAAAGCAATTCAGTTGCATTACAACAACTTTTTCTGATTTTTTTTAAAATCAAACAAATCTTGAGCAAATAAAGGAAACATACATTAAATCAATTCTTTTTAATTGATTTTATCTCCAATGCAAACTCAAACTTATAATCCAAATGCTTTAAATCAAGCTTTATTGAATTTATCTCAAGATCAACTCACTCTTATCTCCTTTGAAAATGAGAAAAGTGTCCAATCATCTCAATTCACCTGGATTGTGCTTCCTCTTGGAGAATCCCAACCACTCATCATCACTCAATCTCAATCGTTGGTCTCTCTCTGGATGTTTTATAAATTCAGGCTCTCATCTCTCAATTAGAGGAGGCTACATATTTTATTGTTATCATGTTGGTTTTGGTCTAGAGTCATTGAGAATATTGCATCTTAGCTTATTGCATATTACCTTAATCATGTTAGTTTGATAGAATCATGTAACTTGATATTATAGTTTGCATCCATCTAGCTTAATTTGTTTAATCTTGCATTCATATAGATTAAATCTTCCATCTTGTTGTAGTCTAGTCACTAGTATTGCTTAGATAAATCTAAGAGCAAATCTTGTTGGAATGCACTGATATCGGGAGTAAACTGAGAGGGGGGGGTGAATCAGTTTACTAACATTTACAAAAATCAATTCAATTATAAACCTTATACCAAAGCACAACATAATGAAAGATATAACATGAAAGCACAACACACATAACACCAATATTTTAACGTGGAAAACCCACGTGGGAAACCCTACCCACAATCATATGAATACTCTGTAGTAGTATTATGAATAATTGCAATGGGGTCTCCACTTACAGAAAGGCCAATAGCCTAGAGTGCACTGCTCATCACAAAGGGAAGTCTCAATAACTTACATAAACATCGGACTACAATCCGAAAAGAAGTGAATTGTGAAAGTAGATGTCGGATACAGTTCCAATTAAGCATTGATGTCTTCTCTGCAACACAAAACCTTCCTCAAACCTTTGTTGAATGATATAACCTTGTTTGCTCATAAACCACTCTCTGATAATGTAGACATAACCATCGACACCAAAATTACATGAATAAGTCATCTATAAATACAGATCATCAACCTTATTAACAAGGTCGACTAAACCCTAAACCCATAAACCCATAATTACATCACACGATACCACCGAACCAATATTATGATTTACATTACATAGCATGGAACTAAATCAAATATCCAAACAATTATATCCATCAAAAATTCCGCTAAGACCAAAATCCAACAAGCTTCACCAACCGAAAGAAACCCTTAGTGAAATAATAGAAAGTTTAACTGGATCCAAATAGGACCATCATAACAACATGTCATCCAATGCAAAGTAACCAAAATCTCAGGATACGATCAAGAATCACCAACAACATGATAGAAACTGATTCCATAAGCCGGACCCAAAATCCATTAACCAAGTCACCAAGTAGTGCATACCAGTAAAGCAAACTGGGAACGCTAGGCAAGTCGATAAAGCCAAAATCTAGTCAAGTACCAGTAGATACAAAAAGTGATAACCAAATCATGAACCACCAAAATATAGAAAGCATATAACCATCCAGAATAAGCATCCAAAACCAATTCCAAAGATATGATCATACTGGATCAAAATATTCGCCAAAACCAAGATGTTCACCAAGACTAACCGTGATAGATCCAACTGGGATATAGTGTTGACATCAATGAAAAAGCTTAACCAAATCCAACATATTGCCAACAATGTCCCCCTTTGGCATTGATGGCAACATTGAATGTGAAAAATATTCAAGTGCCAAGGAATGCCAACAATCTCCAAGAGCTTAACTGAAATATTTCTCCCTCTTTGATTAACAGTTTTTCACAAGAATACCTCCTCCCCCTTTGACATCAATAAACAAGGATGGATACCAAACCAATAATACCAAATAGCTGACTTCTCCCCCTAAGTAGTAGCACCATCTTCATCAACCCGAATCAGAAAAAGAATGTCTAATAAGCTCATAGGATTGATGGATCTTTGCAGCTCTAAGTCTCACTTGGAGGGTTGGTAACCCCCAACTGATCTCTGAGATATTCAAAAGTGTCTTTAGGAAATGGTTTGGTTAGAATGTTTGCAATTTGTTCCTTAGTAGGCACATAAATCAATCTGACTTCTTTTTCTTCAACCTTTTCCTTCAAGAAATTATACCTTATAGAAATGTGTTTAGATTTTGAATGAAATACCAGATTCTTTGATATATCAATAGCAGCAATATTATCATAGTGAATAACAATAAGCTCATCATAACTTACCCTTATATCCTTTAACATTTGTTTGATCCATAAAATCTGAGTATAGTTGGTAGTAGCTGCAACATTTTTTGCTTCAACAGTAGACAATGAAGTGCATGATTGTTTCTTACCAATCCATGAAACCAACTTCTTCCCAAGAAAGAATGCACCACCAGTAGTGCTCTTTTGGTCACCCACATCTCCTTCCCAATCAGAATCTGTATATGCACATAATGTAAGTCATCATCCTTAGGATACCATAACCCAAATTCTATTGTACCTGCCAAATATCTAAATATCCTGTTGACAACAATATCATGAGTTTCTCTAGGATCTTCCTGAAATCTAAAAGAAATACAAATAGAATTCATTATATTAGATATAGTTTGAGTTAGGTACAACAAACCACCAATCATTGATTTTTATCTACTTAGATTCACTTTAGGGGATTCATCATCCTTTGATAATTGCAACCGGTTATCATAAGAGTACCGACATGTTTAGAATTATCAAGTCCAAATTTCTTAAGTAACTCCTTCACATACTTAGTTTGACAAATGAAAATACCTTTATCAGTATGAGTAATCTACAAGCCTAAGAAAAATTTCATCTCACCAATCATAGACATTTCAAATTCATTCTTCATATCATTAGCAAATTTCATGCATAAACCTTCTTCTCCTCCAAAAATGATATTATCCACAAAGACTTCAATAATTAGTATATCATCATATTCAATTTTGTAATATAAGTTAGTGTCAACATTACCTTTGCTAAAACCAATCTTTGAAAGATACTTATCCAATCTAGCATACCATGCTCTAGGGGCCTATTTTAGTCCATATAAAGCTTTCTTCAATCTGCAAACCATGTCCTTGTCTTCTAATAGACAAAATCCATCAGGCTGTTCAATTTAAACTTCCTCTTCAAGATCTCCATTCATAAATGCACATTTAACATCCATCTGATATACTTTGTAGTTCTTGTGAGCAACATAAGCAAGAAAAAGTCTTACCGCTTCAATTCTAGCAACCGGGGCATAAGTCTCTCCATAATCAATTCCTTCTTTCTATGAATAACCTTTGCAAACAAATCTAGCCTTGTTCCTTACAACTTGACCTTCCTCATTCATTTTATTCCTAAAAACCCATTTAGTTCCAATAATGTTCTTGTCTTTAGGTCTAGGTACTAGTTCCCATGTCTTATTCTTTTCAATCTGATCTAATTCCTCTTCAATTACTTATATCCAATTTTCATCCTTACTTGCTTCAATAACAGATTTTGGTTTAATTTGAGAAATTAAACATACCTCTTATGCAGCTAACCTTCTCCTAGTCATCACACCTTTCCTTTTATCTCCAATGATTTGATCTTCAAAATGATTTAGTTTAACATAACTGGGATTCTTTGAATTTTCTTGATTTCCTAACTTATTCTACTGTTCTTTTGTCACTGTTGAATTTTTTGATGCTATCGGAGTCACTAGTTCATTGTTTTGAATTGATTCTTGCATTACTGGTTATGGTCTAATAAATTCATCTTCCGATCCATAATCAAATGATCTGATCTGATTACTGTCATGTTCATCCACCTTGATATTTATGTCTTTCTATTATCCTATTAAATCTTCTGTTATAACATCTATATAATTTTATCTTAGTAGAATAACCCATAAATGTTCCTTCATCACTTCTAGGATCAAACTTTCCTAATGCATCATCTCTTCTAATATAGAATTTGCTTCCAAAAACTTTGAAATATCTTATAGTAGGAGTATGACCAAGCCATAATTCATAAGGAGTCTTACCGGTATCGCCTTTGATGTGTACTCTATTGAAAGTGTAAATAGCTATATTGACAGCTTCCCTCCAATAGATATTAGGTAATCTAGCTTCTATCAGCATAGTCCTTGTTGCATCCAATATCATTATGTTCTTCCTTTCCACCAATTTGTTATGTTGTGGAGTCCTAGGTGCAGAAAATTCTCTCCTAATACCATTCCTTTCACAGAAGTTGTTAAAGTCATCGGATGTAAACTCACTTTCATGATCTGATCTCAAGCATTTGATCTTCAGTCATGTCTCAGTCTCAACCATAGCTTTAAAGATTTGGAATTTCTCAAGAGCTTCATATTTTTCCTTCAAAAATGCTAACCAAATCATTCTAGAATAGTCATCAATAAGACATAAAATATCTGTCACCTTGAAAACTTTTAGTCCTTGCCGGTCCACACAAATTAGTCTGAATAAGATCAAGAATTTTATTAGATTTATCATGTATACTTCTGAAAGAAGATCTAACTTTCTTACCCATTTGCCATTCTCTACATACTAGATTGTGAGGTTTAAAAATTTTGGGCAAATCTCTGACAGTCGGTATTGAACTGATCTTCACTATGCAATCAAAATTTACATGACACATCATCTTATGCCATAACCAACTTTCATCAATCTGAGCAATCAAGAAAGCCTTCTCACAAGAGTTAAAATGAAAGATATTACCTTTGGTCCGAGTTCTGGAAGCAATCTCCAATCCAGATCTATTGATGATCTTACATTTTCCATCATTGGATTGCAAATGAAATCCTATATCCACCATCTGACCTACACTTAAAAAATTATGCTTTAATCTTTCAACATAATAAATATTATCAGTATTATTCTTACCATCCAATGATATTGTTCCTTTTCATTTGATCCTACATGCCTTGTTGTCTCCAAATCTGACCAATCCACAATCAAATTCTTGCAATGTAAAGAAATTTCTCCTGTCACCAATTATGTGATGCAAACATCCACTATCTACAACCCATTCATCCTTCTCTTCATTTTTTGCAGCTAAAGCCTTTTCTTCAGTATTTGGTGTTTCAATGATAGATTCCAGAGAATCATCCTTGATAGCAATAAAGACCCAATATTTCCTAGATGAGGCTCCATTACTGGATCCACTCACAAGTTCATCATCATCATCATCATCATCAGTAATACCAAAATCACCATCACCAACATAATAGTATGATTTATCCTTATTTGTTTAGAATCTAGGTCTGCTTTGATATTCAGGATTAGGCTTATAATTTTTCACAAATCTTTCATGATTCTTAGCAGCTCTTTCAGGACATCTAGATGCAAAATGACCAATCTTATTGCATGAAAAACATTTAAAGGGAAATTTTCCTTCATACTTACTTCCAGTTGGTCCTTTAGGAATTCTTCTAGCAATCAGGGCTTCCATCTCTTCAAGTTCTCTTTCTTCTCTCTCAATTTCCTCCATATCCTTAGCATACATCTCTTTCCAGTCTATCTTCTGCTTACCGGAGGTAGATGCTTTAAATGCAGTCTCAGTTTTAGCAATAGTCTAATCTCCAAGTTCTTTAAGTTCAAAAGTGGTCAATTTCCCAAGTAATGTATCTCTGGTCACAAGGGTACTTGACATTGTCTAAAGTTCATTGATAGCAGTAGCCTTCATCTTGTAAGCTGGAGGTAGAACTCTCAAAAATTTTGACACTATCTCATCTTCATTGACTGATCCACCACAACATTTGACACCCATGACAATATCATTGACTCTATCCATGAAAGAACTTATCTTCTCATCTTCTTCCATCTTCAAAGTTTCATACCTTACCCATAAACCTTGAAGTTTAGCAATCTTCACTAGTTGGTCACCTTCATAAAGAGTTTCAAGCTTACACCAGATTTGTTTAGCATTCTCTCACATCATTTTCAGCTCTCTTTTGTTCATCAGCAAGTACCGGTGCTCCAAAACTAGGGTCATGAGGTATATACCCTTTCTCCACTATCTCCCAAACTTCAGCTCCAAGACATCTGAGATAAATCTTCATTCCCTCCTTCGATATTTTGTAATTTGTACCATCAAATATGGGACTCTCCTTCCGGGAGGGATTGAATGTAGAACTAGATGCTAATTCCATCAAATCTCCTCAAGTGGTTAAGCTTCTGCAGAGAGGACCTTGCTCTAATACCAATTGTTGGAATGCACTGATACCGGGAGTAAACTGAGAGGGGGGGTGAATCAGTTTACTAATAGTTACAACAATCAAATCAATTATAAACCTTATACTGGAGCACAAAATAAAGAAATATATAACATGAAAGCACAACACACATAACACTAATATTTTGACGTGGAAAACTCGAAAAGGGAAAAACCATGGTGGGAAACCCTACCCACAATTAGATGAATAATCTGCAATAGTATTATGAATAATTAAAATGGGGTCTGCACTTGTAGAAAGGGCAATAGCCTAGAGCACACTGCTCATCACAAAGGGAAGTCTCACTAACTTACATAAACATTGGACTACAATCCGAAAAGAAGTGAACTGTGAAAGTAGCATCTACTAATGCCTGATACAGTTCCAGTTAAGAACTAATGTCTGCTCTGCAACACAAAATGTTCCTCAAACCTTCGCTGAATGATATAACCTTGTTCACTCATAAACCACTCTCTGATAATGTAGACATAACCATCAACACCAAAATTATATGAATAAGTCACCTATAAATACAGATCATCAACCTTATTGACAAGGTCGGCTAAACCCTAAACCCATAATTATAAAAATTACATCACACGATACCACCAGACCAATATTATGATTTACATTACATAGCATGGACGTAAATCAAATATCCAAATAATTATATCCATCATAAATTCCACTAAGACCAAAATCCAACATGCTTCACCAACCGGTAGAAACCCTCGGTGAAATAACAGAAAGTTTAATCGGATTGAAATAGGACCATCGTAACAACACACCATCCAATGCAAAATCACCAAAAGCTCGGGATACAATCAAGAAGCACCAACAACATGATAGAAATTGATTCCATAAGCCGGACCCAAATTCCATTGACCAAGACACTAAATAGTGCATACCGATAAAGCTAACCGGGAATGCTAGGCAAGCCGGTAAAGCCAAAAGCTAGTCGAGTACCGGTAGATACCAAAAGTGATAACCAAATCATGAACCACTAGAATAGAGCAAGCATATAACCATCTAGAATAAGAATCCAAAACCAATTCTAGACATTTGATCATACCAAATCAGAATCACAGCCAAAACCAAGATGATCACCAAGACTAATCGGGATAGATCCAACCTCCAACTGGGATACAGTGTTGACATCAATGACAACACTTAACCAAATCTAGCATATTGCCAACAAATCTATACTCGCACCTTTTAGGAGGCAATAGGTCGATTTGTTATGGTTTTAACATTTATTGATTTTGATCAACTAACCATGCATGCAATAATTTATTGAGTGTTTGTGTTTCAGAGACATATTCCAAATTTTACACACATTTCTGGCGCCCACCGTGGGGCCCAAAACTCAATTTTTCAGCCTCACGGATCATCAAATTCTCATCTTTTGGATTCTATCTGTACATTCTCTACAAAATCTCATATAAAATTCTATTCATTATAGTACAATATTCTATCTTCTATCGTATGGGTAGGTGATAATTCTTGTATGGTCAGGTGGGAAAGTTCGTATGATTTTTTGCTTTCTCACGTGAAAAATGGAGTACTTTTAGGGGTTTTTCTAATTTGATTTTTCTGGCACTAATGCTAACCCTAATCTATTTTCTATCTATCTAAGTGATTTTCACAGCCTGACAAGTTTTTGCAGAACGTTTATCCAATAATACGCATGTATGTCTCAAAAACAATATGATTATTGATTCGTTGTTTTTGTAGGTTGCCTAAGGAGATTCAAACATACTTTGTGTATTCTTAATTATTTTCTAGGCACCTAAATTGTGATGTGGTAAATAAACAAATCTTCTTTTCATGTTTAAGAAAGTCTAAAAGGTAGGAGAGTATGCTCTAGTCTGCACAGACAATCAAAAATCCAAACCCTTGAAGCTTTTCTAGTTTGAGATTTGTGTTCCTTTAGCGCGCTTGTCACAGTGGGAAAAAGTAATCACCCTATGAGAACGACCCAAGTGAGTACAACTACACCCAAGAATTCTAACTCACTATAGTAAATAGGCCCCTTTGAGATTAAAGTCTTGGAGGACGGAGTTATTTGAGTTTTCCCTTTGAGATTTCTCATATCGGGCATTTTGTATGGCCTTGCAGTATCAATCATGCTTGTGTAACTACATCTTGCTTGGTACCTTGTTGGGCAATAGGCCTCAATCGTTCTTACGCAACTTCAAGGGGTAACTTCAAATGGAAACCCTTACTAAGAACTCTAGGATAGAAGCTACCTGGTTCACCTCCGAAAGGGGGATAATCTTTGTGCAAGAGAGAGAGTAATTCTCCCAAGATACTTTCCATATCATGCCCCCATTAGCATTTGGAGTTGACTAATACGGAATTGAGAATCCATTGTGTGAGACTTAGTGGCCTTATTATAATTAGCTATTGGGTGTGTGCCTAAGTTTGCAAGCAAAGTTTTTCTCTCTCAGACAACTTCCTTAGGATTAGCATGTTGTGCTTCAATTCACTTTACATCTTGTGTGTCTATTGTGTCTTTTGATGAATAATGATGAACAACAAATACCCTAATTGGTACTAAGAGGGGGGGGGTGAATCAGTACATATAAAAACATCTCCACAACTTATCAAGTTAAAACAATGCTAACCGGTTGTCTTCATTGCTGAACTTAACCATGGCAATACCGGTTAAACACAGTAAGACTTTACACAACTTAAACCAATAAAACTAAATACTTCAAATATCATTCAACACTTGATAATTACTTCACCCATATACATATGCATGTGGTGTATCAGTAATACCATAACCATTAGCTATGCATGCATAATCACTTAAACAAAGAATACTCAATCATCACATTAAAAGTGCACAACTCATGACACACATATTTTTCACATGGAAACCCAAATGGGAAAAACCATGGTGGGGATGAATACCCACAAGATTGTTTTGAACTCTTTTGAAGTCCGCTCTGTTAGGAGCCTAGTCTGGTTAAAGACTTTACAATAAGGTTCTTCTAGGAACCGATCCTATTAAAGATCACCCAGTTAAGGGATGTCTATATACCCTGTTAAAGGTTGAAACCCTATTAAAGGTTACCTCGCTAAAGGATTTAAAGAACTCAATGAGCTTGAGTCACCCGGTTAGAGGATTTACAACAAGCCTATTAAAGCTACCCGGTCAAGGGATTTTCCTTCTATTGAAATGATTAGAAGTCAACAGGTAAATCTTTGATCTGATAACAATACTACTTGCTAAGGCAGATTCTTTTTAGCTCCTCTCCTTTGCAATCACATTCTGCAAGTTTCACACTCTGGTTTGGCAAGAATCTCAACATGCAGACACAAAAACAACATTTGTCAACAACAACAATATCAAAACTCATCGACCTTATAGACAAGAATTAGGTCGGTAACATAAACCCTAAACCCTAAGTATTTTAGGTTTACAATTACAAGTGGTCCAATCCTGACCGTCCAAACACTTTGCATAGAATAAACAAAAATCTTAAATAGATCACAAGTTACTCTCCATTGTTTGATCTTCATCACATCTGGAAAATGGTAACCCATCACGCACTCTTCATACACCGCTCAAAAAATTGCACATTCCCAAGGTAGGAATTCAATGCATTTGATCTCCACATGCAAAATCCTCAAGGAAATCCTTCACATGCACATAGCTGACGTGGCATCCTGATCCTTATTCTTAACATTCACAAAACACCATTGGTTGCCCCGCACAGATCATATCGGAAATCCTAAAACTAAACAGAGACTACCAACCGGTAGTAACACTTAGTGAACCCCGACACTGGTCCACTCCATCCCGGTTGACCAAAACTGCTTCCAATCTTCATACCGGTGCATACCGGTGTACCTTCTTGAGCACATATTAACATCAATGACAACATACTTTGTCACCACTTCATCATATACCAACATCTTTATCCTTGAACTATCCAAAACTATCATTGATCAACATGAAACTAAAACTGGAAAACCTAAATAATCAACTGAAGCATCAAACATAGTGGTCAAAACCATGTTTCCTATCTGATACTATTTTGTATGAATCAAGACCTCAATTGCCTAGTTTGTTGTACTGCTATTTGAGAATTGTCATGTGAGACTGTGTATTTTTGTACAATCCTGTGACTTTCACTATCTGCTTTGAACAACTTTTGAACACTTATAACAGCATCTCATACGAATAACCTATTTTGTCATCTGGTTACCTGTATTTTGTCGTACGAAAATCTATCTTCTTGAGTCCAGAAAAAATTATTTGCATGATTCTTATATCTTTTACAAACCTCTGTCATACTTTCCTGGTTAGTCCTGATACATCACAAGACAGCATATACCTAGTCTTTTTCATCTTTAGCATAAAATCTTGATAATATGCCCATGTCGTTGCATTGCATGATTTTGTCGATTATATCCTAGCTAATTCAATCAATCATCCATCAATCTGATCTTCTTAGATCGTGTCTTATAGAGGATAGATCATTCCTGAAACTAGACTTTATCTCAATCTCTTCATCTAATCATCACCTCAAACAAACGTATAGCTTTGATTTGATCTTGACATCTATATCACATCTAGCTCTCGGTTACATCAATTGTAAATGCATGTTCGAACCAAGAGCTCTCATAAGAATTCTGACAAAAGTTAGAGGCAATCTTTCTCATTTCAAACTAATCCATTCTTTCAAGAACAACCAATCTTTGACAAACCTTCATCTTCAAGCCAACCAATCTTTGACAAACCTTCGTCCTCAAGCCAACCAATTATTGATCAACCTTCATCTTCCAATATGTTCAGGGAAAGAAAAGAAAGAGAGGCTTCTAAACACAGTGCTTGCGATAATCTTAGCACTCATGCTACTGATAGTGACGCCTCATCTAGTGATTCCAAAATTTCTGAACCTGAAGACGATACTATAGTTAAAGGTCAAAAAGATAAGGATTTCAAAAAAATGATGAAAATTATCATGGCCCAGGAAAAAGAAGAACAATTTCTAGAATTGGCTAAACAAGGAGCCACACTTCCTGCTGACTACAACATTGAAAACATTATCACTAAAGAAGAAGAGACACCACTATCATTGGTAACCAAACAATTGCAAGCATTGCAAACTGAGATCAAAGAAATGAAAGGCAAAGATAAATCTTCTATGCAGTATTCCTTGGACACAATCTACCCGTTTCCATTCGACAAGAATCTTCACATACCTCCATTTCCTTCAAGAGATAAAATTCCTAAATTTGACAAATATGATGGCAACTTGGATCCTCAAGACCATGTCTAATAATTGTGTGCTCTATGTATGGAATTTATGCATGAACAGACATATCTTATGTGTCTCTTCCCAAGAAATCTAGGAGGACAAGCTATGGAGTGGCTTTCAAAACTGCCTACAAGAATTAAATCTTTTGAGGAGTTGGTCGAACTATTTCTCCAACAATACTCCTACAACATCTATCATCCAATCACTGTGATTGACCTCTGCAATACAAAACAAAGAACAGGAGAACCTTTCCTCACTTTCCTTCTATTGGCAATTGACACTCATTGGATTCATATGTTGTCATTGATGGAAACAAGATTCTCTAAAAGGCATATACCGACATTTGGAGGCATACATCGATAGATACCACCATTAGAGTAATCAGGGTCATCACCAGCACCGGCATTGGCATCTAGCACTTCAGTGAAACCGACATTTGTTTGGGATCCGAAAAGTTTTATTTGTAAAATTATTTTGCAATTATTGTATAGGGCTGACATTGAATATCTTTTGTAATGTATTGTAAGCCGACATAAGGCATATTGTTTGTAGAGGGTATATAAGTCAGTTTATTAGGTTATTTTGATATATGACAAGGAAGCAGAATAGTGTGATGTGAAGGAAATGTGTGTAGGTCATTTGTATGCAAAAGTTATATCATGCAATGATTTGTAGATGGTTTGTAAAGCATTATTGGAAGAAAGGCGATAGCGGTAAAAGGGTTCAAGGTTTATGAACTGGTACAGAATAGAGCTATAACCAGAACTCTTTTTGGCATTGCAGATTCATTTTGTGAGTTCTCCATTACTATTTTATCTCAGCAGAAGCATATAGTCAGTGAGACTCTTTTGTGTTGAGCAGTGTGGTCTAGGAAGTGTCCCTTCCTGCATGTGTAGGCCCCCATACTATTAATATTTCTTATGGCCAGTGATTTGATATTGTGGGTCACAAATCCCACCGTTGTTTTTCCTCTTTGAGGTTTTCCATGTATAAAATTCAGTGTGTTATGATGTCCATTCATGTGGCTCATTTATTTACTTCATGTTATAAGCTTCTTCATTTACCGGTTTATATGTGTATGTTGTAATAAGGTAAAATCTTATATTACTGGCAAAACACTAATTCACCCCCCCTCTCAGTGTTCTTGGACTCATTGTATTCCAACAATTGGTATCGGATCCTGCTACCTTGGAGGAAGTTTAAAAACTTGAGGAAGATCTTGAAACCAGAATCATTGAACATGGCTATGGAGAAGCAACTTGAGATGGCACTTAAGGATTATGATGTTGAAAGGTTCAAGAACTTAAAGCTGCAAGATGAATTGAATTTTGCTAATGAATTCATTCTTATTTTGCAAGAAAGGTTATCATCAGCTCAAGCTAGGAGGAAGGAACTTTTGCAAAACCAAGATGATGAAGAGAGAAATGCACTTAAGGAACAATGTCACAAACTGAGTCAAGCAAACATGCTCTTGAAAAATGAAATGCAAGACTTGACTATGAGGATGTCAAAAGATATTGAGGACGGAAAGAAGAAGGAAGAAAATCTTGTTGTATCTCTGAAGAACAAATTTGAAGAATGTGGTAGATTGGCTCATGAGAATGATCTGTTGAGAACTGATTTGGTACAGTCACAGAATAATGAACAAGAGTTGGAGAGACAAAGAATGACTCTGAGAGATTATCTAACTACTGCAAGTGAGTATAAAGAAAAATTCAAGATTAGTGTTGCACAGTTGGATGATTTATTGAAAAGACAAAGGCAAATTGAAG
This sequence comes from Cryptomeria japonica, assembly GCF_030272615.1. NCBI lineage: Eukaryota > Viridiplantae > Streptophyta > Pinopsida > Cupressales > Cupressaceae > Cryptomeria > Cryptomeria japonica. The sequence continues at coordinate 243,701,300 of NC_081410.1, read as the reverse complement.
ATTATAAAGGAAAGGAGAAGGTAGATGAAATACAACAAGATCACACCAAGAGATGGGTTAGAAAGTATGAAGAACCAAGTGGAGATGCAACTACATTGGTAACTACACCAGTAACTCCACCGGTAGAGCAGAGCATTCCTGCATTGGCAGGAAATTCAACCGGTAACTAAGGCATACGCCTTAGGGGTTGGAAAATTCATTACAAATCTTTCATATTCCTCAGAAGAGATTTGGAAAGAGATCTAGAGAGTGGTATTGATCATTGATGGAGGTTTATCCGGCATAAAACTATGAAACCAACATCCGGTAAGGGGCACCGCTAAGCATTTATGACAGTGATGAATTAGGGTTTACTCACTGATAAAAAAGGAAAATGGACTCATTTTCACTCACCCAAGACTCGAGCAAACCAAAGCAAAGAAAAGGTGAATCGCAGGCGATCAAGAGCAAGCAAAGGTATTCTAAAGGATTTCTAGCAATTATCTGAGAAGTGATCAAGATCTTTAAACTAACGATCATTATCCAGGTATTACTTTGAAATGGCATCCGGATCATCATATGCTCCAACTTTCATTGTGAATCCCACTGTTGTTGAGGTTAAGGATAGGCTCAGACCCATTTTCAAGAAAGTTCCTCAAATTGCAATGAAGGAAGACTCTACTGGCACATTCTCGAGGGTTCTCGATGGCATAGTTTATGTGGAAGATATAAGGGCTTATATTCACTACACCTTGGAGGATTTAGGCATTGAGGAAATCAAGGGAATGCATCAATCTGTGATACTAGGTAGCTCTGGAACAATCAAGCCAGAATATCAAATCATTAAAGACCTAGGGTTAACCGGAATCCTGTATATACCAGAATTCAAGGATGAAATGATTAGATATGTTCTGAGAAGAGTCATAAATGAATTCATCTGGCTAGACCGGCTCACATGATCACCAAAGAAGAAATTTAGGTGGTCACCGACTTACCCAAAGTTGGACAGGAACCACAGAAGAAGATCTCCAACACTGAGGTTGAAAAGCTCACTGGCACAACCCATGATGGAAGGTCAATGAGGGTCAGCACCATTAAAGATACAAATGTGAAATTTGTTGGCATGATCATCGGCTACAAGGTAACACAATCAAGTCGATTGAACTCTGTTGCCAGTTCCCGTATCCATGTTGCATATCAAATGATAAAGAATAATTGAAAGTATGATTTGTGTGAATGGTTAAGAAGTGAATTAATTGATTTGTGTGAATGGTTAAGAAGTAAATTAATGTTAAATCTTGGCAAAATCAAATGTGTTAAGAAAGGAAAATTCTGGTTTGGCAATCTTATTGTCTGCTTAATGTTGTATTTCATGAATGAGATACTGGGTTTGGGAAAGAAACAATGGGCTCATGACATACCGGTAGGCATCCAGATTAAAGATGCAATCATCACTCTTGGCAGCAACAGGGATGAGAAGTTATGGGGATTCATTAAAACTTTTCAAGAGAACATGATATTGAGGGAGAGAATCTCCAAACACAATATGGAGAAAAACTCCACTGAAATTTGCTTAATGGTAAAAATAGATGAGACTCTCATGGAAGCGGTGGAACCTAGAACAATATGGATTCACTGAATTGGGGTATAAAGTTAATGACAACATCTTGGAACTATATGCTAAAATGTTGATTGATGCTCCTTTGGATGATAAGGCTGAACACTTTGGTACTGCGGAGGAGAAGGCTCTTGAAGTTAAAATTGGCTTCAATAAGAAAAGGAGAGAAAACAAAATAGACAAAATGTCTGCCTTCGTTCAGAATGTAATTCAAGGGATAGATATAGAACTAGGTTCTGGATCTAAAATGGTAGATCAACCAGCAACAGCTAGTGCTCCTGAGGTAATGAGGTCAGCAACTTTCATATCTTCTATCACTTCTAACTCTAATGCAAAGGATAATCAACCTCTTGCATTCAGAAGGGTACAGAGGAAGAATGTTGGCAAGCCTCTGGTAGAAAAGAAGAAGGTGGAGCCAAGGAGGAAGCTAGTTGTTAGGATAATCGATGAACAACTAAGAGGGGGGGTGAATCAATTGTTTAACGGATTATGTCAATCAAACCACTTAATAACCTTTAACCGAAGCACATAAACATTGAATACCGAAATAGCAGAAACAGATACCAGTAAGCAATAAAACTTAAGAATGAAATAGATAATTAACACAATGCAACCATACCACATAACACCATGATTTATACGTGGAAAACCCGAAAAGGGAAAACACAAGGTGGAAAGCCTACCCACTATCAGATGATACTTTTGCACAAAGTATGTGATACAATAAGGGGCCTACACATGCAGGAAAGCACACTGCCTAGAGCGTACTGCTTATTACAAAAGAGTCTCACTGACTACAAAGAGGTTATAACCACCTCAAGATAAATGGAAAACAATCCAAAATAATGAACTGTCAGAGATAGCATCTACCATGCCTGATTATAGTCCTAGTTAAGCTCAATACAAGAGGCCTTTGACCTCTTCCTTAAACCCAATTCGATCACCTATGATCTACCAAATCTCATTCACATATGTTATTACATTCCACAACCATGAACATTACATTTCCATTCCCATACCATACTTCTCTACAATGAGATCTTACATCATTTATACAAACCCTAAGGCCTAAACCAATTAGGTCGGCCACCTAAAGATATTGCAATAATATCATTACATACATCCATATTACAATGATATGCCATGTCATCTTAAGACCAAACAACAATAACTAATCCATAAATCATCCTGGTAACGTGTAGAGAACGCATTAACATGATACCAGTCCATAACCTAGATAGGCACCAGACCTAATCTGGGTCCACCACGCCAAAGCAATGTCTTCAAACAATTGAGGCACGATCAGGGATCACCTTCTGCATCCTAAATTCTATCTAGAAGCTGCACCAACACCACTTATGTATTCTGTCAAGGTTTCTCAGTGAAAGCTCTACCGGTTAAACCTTCAACCCATGTTGATAAGGGTTTACAAGAGTGTATGGTAGCATCTGATTACCAAGTCAATACCAACTGACCAAAACATGCTCCAGAAGCATGTAACACATAAAACCAAGCATACTCCATTGATCCAAACATGTTGGAAGTGTCCAATAGATAGTCCCTTCTGCTGGTAACACTAGATCTTCTATCAGTAACCAAAACATGTATGTCGATAACCAACCATAACAGCTAGTGTTGACATCAATGACAAAACATTAGTGCAACACATAATCTATTCATCCATATTGCCAACAATATCCCCCTTTGGCATTGATGGAAACACTAGATGTGAAAAACATCTAAGTACCAAGAAATGCCAAACAAGTCTCCCCCTGTGGAAGACAACCAACAATCTCCTAAATATCAATAACTCTCCCCCTGAGAATAATATCTCTGTAAAGTTCTGAATTTATTTTTCACATCACTATCTCTCCCCCTTTGACATCAATGCCAGAAATCTGACAAAAATATCAAATCAAGAATGTAAGCCTTTGAATCTCAAAGATGACTACTCCCCCTAAGTAGTAGCACCACACATCAGTGCCAGAATGAATAATATCTCTGATAATGCATGTCGGACTAATGCAAAACCACATCAATCAAGTCTCTATCGGAGGGGCAAAAACCCTTAACCTGTCTCTCAAATACTCAAATGATTCCTTAGACAGTGGTTTAGTGAATATATCTACAATATGCTCTTTAGTGTTCACATAAACCAATTTGACATCCTTTTCTTCTACCTTGTCCTTCAGAAAGTTATATTTTATTGATATGTGTTTAGTCTTAGAGTGAAATACCGGATTCTTAGACATGTCAATAGATATAGAGTTATCATAATAGATAACTACCAGTTCACTACAATTTACCTTAATATCCTTCAACATATGCTTCATCCACAAGACCTGAGTGCAATTAGTTGCCGCTACAACATATTCAGCTTCTGTAGTAGATAAAGAAATGCATGACTCTTTTTTATTGATCCATGAAACCAATTTCTTTCCAAGAAAGAAAGATCCACTAGAAGTTTTCTTCCTCTCATTAGTATCTCCTGCCCAATCTGAAAATATATATGCACATAAAGTGAAGTCATCATCGCTAGAATACCATAAGCCATATTTCATTGTTCCATGCAAATATCGGAATATCCTCTTTACTGCACATTCAAGATTTTCTTTAGGATTACTTTGATATCTTGAAACAATACTTAGTGCATTCATAATATTTGGTCTAGTCTGAGTTAGATATAACAAGCCACCAATCATAGACTTATACCTTTTCGGATTTACTGGTGTAGATGTATCTTTGATAGATAATTTCTCACTAGTCACCATAGGAGTGCTTACCGGTTTGGAATTATCCATACCAAACCTCTTCAACAATTCCCTCAGATACTTAGTTTGACATATAAAAATGCCTTTGTCAGTTTGCGTAATCTACAAACCTAAGAAAAATCTCATCTCACCAATCATGGACATTTCAAATTCATTCTTCATATTATTAGAGAATTTCATGCACAATTTATCTTCTCCTCCAAAAATGATATCATCAACAAATACTTCAATAATCAGAATATTATCATCAGTGATCTTATTATTTAAATTACTATCAACATTGCCTTTAGTAAAACCAAGCTTCAAAAGATAGTTATCCAACCTTGCATACCAAGCTCTAGGAGCTTGTTTCAATCCATATAAAGCTTTCTTCAATCTGCAAACCATATCTTTATCATCTGTCAGTGAAAATCCATCAGGTTGATCAATGTATATTTCTTCCTCAAGTTCACCATTTAAAAATGCACATTTAACATCCATTTGATAAACCTTATAGTTCTTATAAGCTGCATAGGCAATAAATAGTCTAACAACTTCAATTCTAGCTACAGGTACAAATGTCTCACCATAATCAATTCCTTCCATTTGAGAATATCCTTTACAAACCAATCTAGCCTTGTTTATTACAACTTGACCATCCTCATTTAGTTTATTCCTAAAAACCCATTTAGTGCCAATAACATTCTTATTTTTTGGTCGGGGAACTAAAGTCCAAGTCTCATTCTTTTCTATCTAATTTAATTCATCTTTCATAGCCTTTAACCAATGTTTATATTTGCAAGCTTCAATAACAAATGCCAGTTCAATTTGAAAAATAAGACATACCTCTTCATTTACCAGTCATTTTCTTGTCATAACTCCCTTGTTCGTATCTCCAATGATTTGATCTTCAGAATGATTTAACCTTACATACCTTGGTGTATTTTGAACTTCAGGTTCACTGCTTTGATCATCAGTCAGAGTTGAATTTTCAAACTGTACTGGTGTAAATGTCTCAGTTTCCTGTACCGGTTGAGGCATTGTTGGTTCAATTATGATCATTTCCACTGTCGGTTCCCTGTCATATGATATAGATTGATTTATGTATTGCTCATCCACTTTCACATTTGCGCTCTCCACAATTTTTTGCAATCTTTTGTTATAACATCTATCTGATTTGCTTTGAATTGAATAACCAAGAAATATCCCTTCATCACATCTAGGATCAAACTTCCCAATTGAATCATCCCTTTTTATGTAACATTTTCTTCCAAAAAATTTGAAATATTTAACAGTAGGTGTATGTCCAAACCATAATTCATAAGGGGTCTTACCGGTTTCACCTTTGATGTGAACTGTGTTGAATGTGTAGACTGTTGTACCCACTGCTTCTCTCCAGTAGATGTGAGGCAATTTGGCTTCCATCATCATAGTTCTTGCTGCATCCAAAATGGTTCTATTCTTTCTTTCCACTACTCTATTCTGCTGAGGAGTCCTAGGTGCAGATAATTGTCTCCTAATTCCATTTGTCTCATAATAACTATTAAATTCATGAGAAGTGAACTCACTGCCTTGACCTAGTCTTAGACATTTTATTTTCAATCTAGTTTTTGTTTCTACGTTAGCTTTAAAGATCTTGAATTTCTCAAAGGCTTCAGACTTCTACCTAAGAAAATTCACCCACATCATCCTAGAATAATCATCAATACTCAGCATGAAATACCTATCACCTTAAAGCTTCTAGTCCTTGCCAGACCACATAAGTCAGTGTGAATCAAATCAAGTACATCATTAGATTTATCATGTATGCTCTTAAAAGAAGTTCTAACTTGCTTTCCCAATTGATATTCCTTACATACCGGATTATGAGGCTCCATAATCTTAGGTATATCTCTAATTGCCTTAGTTGAACTGATATTAACAATACAATCAAAATTAACATGACACAACCTCTTATGCCATAACTAACTCTCATCATTATGAGAAATCAAACATGTTTTATTACTAGTATTCAAGTGAAAGATATTACCTCCAGTCTAAGTACCGGTTGCAATCTCCAAACCAGTTTTGTTATTGATTTTGCATTTTCTATCTTTAAACTGAAGTTGGAAACCCTTGTCCACCAATTGACCAACACTTAAAATATTATGCTTTAAACCTTCTACATAATAGACATTATTAGCATTATGCTTGACATCCAGAGAAATAATACCTCTACCTCATACATCCTTTGTCATCTCCAAATCTGACTTGACTGCCATTGTATTCTTACAGGGATAGAAATTTTATTTTATCTCCAGTCATATGATGTAAGCATCCACTATCAATCACCCATTCATCATTTTCTTCAACTTTTGCTGCCAGGGCCTTTTCTTCATTCATGATAGCCGGTTCTGATTCATCTTCCTTTAAAGCATAGAACACCCATTCCTTTCCATTGTCGGATCCACTAGTAGAGTCTGTTGCATGTTCATCCTCAGAGTCATCACTTACTCCTTCCACATATGCTAAGTAGCATTTTTTACTTTTTTTGAATCTATGTATGTTCTGGTTAGGCTTAAATGATTTCTTAACTCTCTCTTCAAATCTTGCATTCCTTTCAGGACATCTAGATGCAAAATGACCAATCTTATTACATGCAAAACATTTAAAAGGTGCTTTTCCTTCATACTTACTTCCTGTTAGTCCTTTAGGTACTCTTCTAGCGTATAAGGCTTCAAGTTGTTCAAATTATTCATCCTCTTTCCTCATATCTTCCAATTATTTTTCATATAAGGCTTTTCAATCACTTTTGCCGGTAGATAATGATGCATGAAAAGCAAGTTTAGATTTTGCAGCTCTAGAAGATCCAAATTCTTCAAGCTCAAAAGAAGATAATTTCCCAATCAGAATGTCTCTGTTAACTGAAGTGTTTGCTATTGTTCTCAATTAATTGATTGCAATTGTCTTCATCTTGTAAGCCGATGGAAGGGCTCTCAAGACTTTGGAAACTATTTCATCTTCACTTATAAATCCTCCACAACATTGAATTCCCATAACAATCTCATTTACTCTTTCCATAAATACAATAATTCTTTCATTATCTTCCATCTACAAGTTTTCATACCTTACCCGGTAACCATCAAGTTTAGAAATTTTGACAGTAGGATCACCTTCATTCAGAGTTTTTAATTTATCCCACATAACCTTTGCCGATGATTCATTAGTCAATCCCATGATTTACTTATCAGTAAGTGCATACAAGAGGGCTTCACTAGCTCTACAATCATTTTCAATATTCTTGTCCAGGTCTGCAGGAGTAGGATTGCCAGATGTCGGATCATAAGGTGTATATTCTTTCTCAGTGATCTCCCAAATATCCTTTCCAAGACATCTAAGATGAGTCTCCATTCGGATTTTCCATATCCCATAATTTGTTCCATCAAGCTTAGGGATTTCTCTTCTGGAAATAGTTGTCAATGGATTAGTTGCCATAGGATCTACCTCAAACGATTAAGCTTTTGCAAAAGAGGACCAAGGCTCTGATACCAATTGTTAGCATAACTGGTGAACAACTAAGAGGGGGGGGCATAAATTAGTTATTTAATAGATTGTGTCAATCAAACCACTTAATAACCTTTAACCGAAGCACATAAACATTAAATATCAAAATAGTAGAAACAAATACCAATAAGCAATAAAACTTAAGAATGAAATAGAGAATTAACACAATGAAACCATACCATATAACACCATTATTTGTATGTGGAAAACCCAGAAAAGGAAAAACCATGGTGGGAAGCCTACCCACAGTCAGATGGCACTTCTGCAAAAAGTATGTGATACAATAAGGGGCCTACACATACAAGAAGGCACACTAGCTAGAGCGTACTACTCATTACAAAAGAGTCTCACTGACTATAGAGAGGTTATAACCACCTCAAGATAAATGGACAACAATCTAGAATAATTAATTGTCAGAGATAGCATCTACCATGCCTGATTACAGTCCCGGTTAAGCTCAATATTGGAGGCCTTTGACCTCTTCCTTAAACCCAATTCAATCACCTATGATCAACCAAATCTCCTTCGCATATGATATTGTATTCCATGACCACGAACATTACATTTCCATTCCCATACCATACTTCTCTACAATGAGATCTTACATAATTTATACAAACCCTAAGGCCTAAACCAATTAGGTCGGCCACCTAAAAACATTACAATAAGATCATTACATACATCCATATTACAATGATATGCCATGTTGGATTAAGACCAAAAAAACAATAACCAATCCATAAATCATCTTGGTAACGTGTAGAGAACATGTTAACATGATATCGGTCCATAACCTAGATAGGCACCAAACCTAATCTAGGTCCACCACACCAAAGCAATGTCTTCAAACAGTTGAGGCACGATCAGGGATCACCTTCTACATCTTGAATTCTATCTAGAAGCCGCACCAACACCACTTATGCATTCTATCAAGGTTTCTCAGTGAAAGCTCTGTTGGTTAAACCTTAAACCCATGCTGGTAAGGGTTTACAAGAGTGTATGATAGCATTTGATTACCAAGTCAATACTAAATAACCAAAACATGCTCCAGAAGCATGTAAAACATAAAACCAAGCATACTCCATTGATCCAAACATGTCGAAAGTGTCCAACAGATAGGCCCTTCTGTCGGTAACACTAGATCTTCTACTAGTAACCAAAACCTATCAGTCGGTAACCAACCATAACAGCTAGTGTTGACATCAATGACAAAACATCAATGCAACACATAATCAATTCATCCATATTGCCAACACTAGTAAGAAAGGTAACAACAACATCCACACCTCTGACAAGGAAACCTACTCAGAAGAGGAAGCCTGTTCCATCCACTCTTGCAACCCCCAGCAAAAAAAAAAAGAGTGTGATAGATGAAGCAATTGAATCTGGTAATGTTACCATCATCCTCCACAATGACTTGTGTAGAATTGATAGATGAGGTAACTAAAGATGGAATTCTAAAGAATGTGTCAAATTTCTTTGAAGATTTAGATGATTATGAGTAAAATGAAATGGAAGAAGCAATTTTGTTACATTTAGACATATGTAAGAAGGCTTTGGTAGAGATTTTGAAGTAAATTCCTTTATCATTATATAATAAGTTAGATGCAAGAAGGTTAGATGCAATCAAGAGGGATAGAGAGATTAAGGAAGATGAACTTTTGGGCATTTGTGGTACTATAAATAATGAGGAAATGAAAAGATGTATAGAAATTGCAAATAGAACAATCTTTAGCAGCAAACCCCGACAAATAAGCTTAATGATAGGCAGAGTCAATGAAATAATAAATGAGACCAGAGATGGTTGGGCTAAATTCTTCCAAAAGAATCCTGATTTCCTTACTTCTCAAGAAGAATCTTCTAAGGCAACAACTCCCACCATTCTGGACAAATCTAAAGGAAAATAAATTTTGGGAAGTTCAGATCAAATTTTGAATGAACCGGTAGATAAACCTAAAATTAATGAGAGTGTACAGACTAAACCGGTAGAGACAATATTTGTACAGTCTGAGCAAGTTAATGTACAGGATATAGATAATATTATGGATAATACTCCCCCAGAAGTAATAGTTATTGCACCAAGTGGTGAAGCCACCAGTGCAAAAGAAGTTGAGATAAGAGATACACCTGGAGAGGATAAGGAGAAGAGAGAAAAGGAAAAGGAGACTGAACCGACAGTTGATTCCTTAGCAAAGCTTTTGGCAATTGACACTTCTCAAGTTGAGAAGAAATCAATCACAGAGATGAGTCCCACAAAGCTAATGATGATGGCTGCTCAAAAGCTAATGAAGGAGGGACCTACAGACAAAGGAATAATAGATCAGTCGATAACAGTTTTGCACAGATTGATTCCTGAATGTATGATTGAAAATGAAGGAAGCCCTTCCGACAAGGTTAAGGTATTGATAGAGCACATGTCTAAAAACTTTCAATCATTATAACAAATTTTCGACCGACAAGCACGTGAAAGATTTACTTTGGCTAAGAAAGCCGCTTTTGACCAAATTATTGAGACAGAAAAGAGGAAGGTTGAAGAGAAACTTATACTTATTGAAAATTCTTTGAAACAATGTACTAACATCTACAGGGACTATTGTAATATAGAAATTCTTACAGCAAATGTAGATAAGAGGATAAAGGAGTTACAAGAAAAGATTGCTAATATTGCTAATCCTTTTGATGGACTAACTTCACTTAAAACATCTATTGATGGACAAATTTTGACTTTTGAGAACCAAATTTTTTCTTTTGAAAAGGAAAGAGACAAAATCATTTGGAGAGAAAGGACTCTCAGAGGGTTGGTGAGTCCAAGATTGGATTCACTTGGTGTACATAAGAAGGAATGCATGGATATGCTTACAAAGCCCACATCGACAGAAGTCACTGAGAAATAAAAACTTGCACATTTACTGAGTGGACTTGTATCCATATCTAAAACATTCAAAACCAGTTGGGATACCTATATACAATTGCAAGAGAAAGCTTATCCAAAAATCTTGAAATTGGTCAAGCTCTAGTAAATTAATCTGTAACAATTCTTTCACCAGTCTTTGTCATTGATGCCAAAGGGGGAGTATATGTATGTGAAAAATATGTATATGTATATAATCCTAGGGGGGATATCATACAGAGAGTATATTGCAAACATATTCAATCATCTCAGGGGGAGCATGTTTCAGTTGAACCGACAGGGAATCCATTTTTTACATGAGTGTTGCCATCAATGCCAAAGGGGGGGATTGTTGGCAATTGATGCTCATTGGATTCATATGTTGTCATTCATGGCAACAAGATTCTCTAGAAGGCATATACTGGCATTTCGAGGCATACACCGGTAGATACCGGCATTAGAGTAATCAAGGTCATCACTGACACTGGCACCAACATCCAACACTTCAGTGAAGCCGACATCAGTTTGGGATCCGGAAAGATTTATTTGCAAAATCATTTTGTAATTATTATATAGGTCCGACATTGAATATATTTTGTAATGTATTGTATGTTAGGACCCAAGAGGCAATTGAGAGGGGGGGTGAATCAGTTGACGATGAATTTCAACCCAAATACAACTTAATCAAACTTGATACTTAATAGTGGTAAACCAAACTTAATGTCGGTTGACAGATTAGAAGTTAATATTAATACTGGTGAAACTTAATGCATAAAACAGAAAGAGAAACAACATCCACAACACATAACACATAGATTTGTATATGGAAACCCTGTAAGGGGAAAAACCACGGTGAGAAACCTTACCCACAATCAGATGATACTACTGTAGATAGTATGTGTATACAAATGGGGTATGCACATGCAGAAAGGCCAACCGCCTAGAGCTCACTGCTCAATCACAAAATAGGAGTCACACTAACTACAATTGGATGGTTAAATCCAATGATAATATACTGCTCAAAGTAGCATCTCCAATGTTGGATTCAGTACCGGTTAAGCTCCGATAATCATCTTCAAAACTTCCTTGAATCTTCTCTATGGTCTGCTCATATGATCTTCAATATTCACACATACCATGTTACAATACCATAAACCATATACCGTTACATTCCTATTACATTATCTCACAAATGAGATCTTACATATATACCAAAACCTAAGACCAAAAGTGTAGGTCGGCTCACTAAGAATATTACAATAAAATCAATTAAAAACAAGTTAAGATGTGATGCATCATGTCGACTCAATATATTTATAACAATATCCAATCAATTAATCATCTCCATAATGTCTCGTGCTGATCTGGAATAGATAATGCATACCGGTCCATAACCTAGACCAATTTGTCGATAATAGCAAATATGTCAACCTGATTAGACCAATAACCAAAATACCAAAACCAAGTATCCAAACCATGTCTTTGACATAACCAAGTGATCTCCAGATGATAACAAGTCATCCTCAGTGCCAGTGAACAATATAACCTGTCAGTGAACAATATATCGATGGTTGTGCATAAGTCACTGAACATGTCGATGAACACAAAGTGTTGGTTCATTATAACCATAGATCTCCAGAAGGATAAGTGTTGACATCAATGACAAAACTAATGCAACACATCCATAATACCAATAATCTCCCCTTTTGGCATTGATGGCAACACAAGATGGAAAAACATCTAAGTGCCAAAAACCAAAAACCAACAATCTCTAGAATAGATCAATACCAGAAATCAAAATCAAAATGTAGAGAGTATATATGTCTCCCCCAATGAATAATATCTCCCTAAATGATAATGTTTCCTACATGCAAAGTTTTTCCATAGACATCTCTCCCCCTTTGACATCAAATTCCAAAGCAATAAAAATACCAGAACATACAACCAACTCATATAACCAATTACAATAACCAATTGCAATAACCAACTACTCCCCCTGAGAAGTAGCTCTCCTCCATCAAAGCCGGAAAAGGGTTTCTTTGTTATTTCTGTTGGTTTTATGCCAATATTCAACTATCTAAGTCTCTACCGGTGAGGGTATTACCCCAAGATTCTCTCTGAGATATTCAAAAGTTTCCTTAGGCAAAGGCTTAGTAAAGATATCTACAATCTGCTCTTTAGTATTCACATAAACCAATCTCACTTCTTTTGCTTCAACATTCTCTTTTAGAAAATTATATTTGATAGAAACATGTTTAGTCTTAGAGTGGAATACCGGATTCTTTGATATATCAATTGTTGTTGAATTGTCACAATAAATGATTATAGGTTCTTTGCATTTTACCTTGATGTCCTTCAACATTTGCTTAATTCATAATACCTGAGTACAATTAGTTGTTGATAATGATGTACAACTTTCTTTCTTTCTCAACCATGAAATCAATCTGCTACCAAGAAAGAATGCTCCACCAGTGGTGTTTTTTCTGCCATCTACATCTCCTACCCAATTTGCATCTGTGTATGCACATAAATCAAAATTTTCATCTTTAGGATACCATAAACCAAGATTTTTTATGCCTTGTAGATACCATAAAATCCTTTTTACTATTGATTCATGATTTTCTTTAGGATTACTCTGAAATCTTGAAACAATACATACTACATTCATTGTATCAGGTCTTTTTTATGTCAAATACAGTAAACCTCCAATCATGGATTTATATCTTGTCGGATTAACAGGATCTAAGTCATAGTCATAGGAGTACTTACCGGTTTAGAGTTTTCTATACCAAATTTCTTCAGTAGTTCCTTCAAGTATTTTGTTTGACATATGAATATACCTTTATCAGTCTGTAAAATCTTCAATCCTAAAATTTTTTTTATCTCCCCAATCATAGACATTTCAAATTCCTCCTGCATCTTATTAGCAAAGTCTTTACACAATCCATCTTCTCCTCCAAAAATTATATCATTAACAAAAACTTCAATAACCAAGATGTCATCATTAGTCACTTTGAAATATAAGTTGTTGTCAACATTACCTTTAGTGTAACCAAGCTTCAAAAGATATTTGTCCAATCTAGCATACCAAGCTCTAGGAGCTTGCTTCAATCCATACAAAGCTTTCCTTAATTTGCAAACCATATCTTTATCATTTTTCAATGAAAATCCATCAAGTTGTTTAATGTAAACTTCCTCTTCAAGATCACCATTCAGAAATGCACATTTTAAATCCATCTGATATACTTTATAGTTCTTGTGTGCTGCAAATGCAAGAAATAACCCGACTGCCTCAATTCTAGCTACCGATGCAAAGGTTTCATTGTAGTCAATTCCCTCTTTCTGTGAATATCCTTTACACACTAATCTTTCTTTGTTTCTAATTACCTTACCATCTTCATTGAGTTTATTTCTAAATACCCATTTAGTTCCAATTACATTTTTGTCTTTAGGTCGGGGAACCAATGTCCATGTATTATTTTTTTCAATTTGTTCTAATTCATCTTCCATTCCTTTAATCCAATGTTTATCTTCACATGCCTCAATAATAGATGTTGGTTCAATTTGAGAAATTAAGCATACCTCTTCATTTTCCAGTCTTCCTCTTGTCATAACACCTTGATACTTATTCCCAATTATTTGACTTTCAGAGTAATTCAGTCTTACATACCTGGGTTTGTTCACTTGCTGCTATTCTTCAGTCACTGTGGAATTCTTTGATGATGTCGATGAGACTGGATCCACACTCTATACCGGTGTCCTCTGTATTGGTTCATTTATGATCATCTCAATTGCCGGTTCAGAATTTATAGACCTTGAATTTCCTCTAAATTGATCATCTATCTTCACATTAGCACTCTCAAAGATTTTCTGCAATCTTTTATTAAAACATCTATATGTGTTGCTCTTAGATGAATAACTAATAAATATTCCTTCATCACTTCTAGGATCAAATTTACCAATATACTCATCTCTCCTAATATAACATTTGCTTCCAAATATTCTAAAATATTTAAGAGTAGGAGTATTACAAAACCATAGTTCATAAGGGGTCTTACCGGTTTCACCTTTGATGTGAACTTTGTTAAAAGTGTAAACCGTTGTATTTACTGCTTCTCTCCAGTACACATGAGGTAGGTTTGCTTCCAATATCATGCTTCTAGCTACATCCAAAATAGTTTTGTTCTTCCTTTCCACAATTCCATTCTACTGAGGTGTCTGAGGTGTTGATAGTTATCTTTTGATTCCATTCACTTCACAGAAGGTATTAAACTCCTTAGATATAAATTCTCCTCCTTCATCTAATCTTAAACATTTGATTTTCTTACTGGTTTCATTCTCTACCATTGCCTTGAACAGTTTGAATTTTCCAAAAGCTTCTGATTTCTCCCTGAGAAAACTAACCCAACACATTCTAGAATAATCATCAATAATTAGCATATAGTGTCTATCTCCCTATAGACTTCTTGTTCTTATCGGACCACACAAGTCAGTATGAATTAAATCAAGAACATTATTGCATTTCTCATAAATACTCTTAAAAGTTGTTCTAACTTGCTTTCCCATTTGACATTCCTTACATACTGGATTATGAGGTTTTACAATCTTAGGTAAATCCCTTACTGCCTTAGTTGAACTAATCTTTACAATGCAATCAAAATTTGCATGACAAAGTCTCTTATGCCATAACTAACTTTCATCAATATGTGCAATCAAGCATGTCTTTTCATTGTTATTCAAATGAAAGATATTACCTCTAGTCTGATTACCGGTTGCAATCTCCAAACGAGTTCTATTCATGATTTTGCATTTACCATTCTTGAACTGTAACTAAAATCCCTTTTCAACTAATTGACCAACACTCTAAACATTATGCTTCAAACCTTCAACATAATAAACATTGTCAATATTGTGCTTACCATCAAAGATATAGTGCCTTTTCCTTTGATCAAATAAGCTTTATCATCTCCAAATATTACTAGACCTCCATTGTATTCCTGAAAAGATAAGAATTTACTTTTATCACTAGTCATATGATGTGAACATCCGGAATCTATGATCCATTCATCTTTTTCTTCAATTTTAGCTACCAGGGCCTGCTCTACCGGTGGAACAGTAGGTGTCACTTGATCTTCTTTTATTGCAACAAAAGTCCATCCATTGTCTGTCGGTTCTTCATCAAAATCATCAGTAACTCCTTCATCAACATAGTAATATGATTTATCTATGTTCTTCTCAAATCTGTATCCCTAATATTCAGGGTTAGGCTTATATGTCCTTTTAGCTTCCTCTCTCAATCTTGCATGTCTATCAGGACATCTAGATGCCATATGACCAACTTTATTGCAATTAAAACATTTAAATGGTGTTTTACCTTCATACTTACTTCCAATAGGACCTTTAGGCATTTTCCTTGCAAATAGTGCTTCAAGTTCTTCTAGTTCTTCATTTTCCCTCCTAATATCTTCAATTTCTTTTTCATAAAGTGCTTTCTAATAAGATTTGTCAGATGATGATGATGATGTTGCAGATGATGATGCTTTGAAGGCTAAATCTATCTTAATTGTAGCAACAGGACCAAATTCCTCAAGTTCAAATGCTGAAAGTTTTCCAACCAAGGTATCTCTAGATACTGATGTATTAGGCATTGTTCTCAACTCATTAATAGCAGTTACTTTCATTTTGTATGTCGGTGGCAATTCTCTCAAAACTTTAGAAACAATTTCATCTTCACTTAAGGATCCTCCACAACATTGTATTCCCAAAACAATTTCATTAACCCTTTCCATAAAAGAAAAAATTCTTTCATCTTCTTCCATTTTCAAATTTTCATACCTGACCCGGAAGTATTCCAATTTTGCAATTTTGACAGTGGTATCTCCTTCATTCAGTGTCTCCAAAATATCCCAAATAGCTTTAGCAGTAGATCGGTCTGATAATCCCATGATTTACTGATCTGAAAAGGCGCTCAAGAGTGCTTCTCTTGCTTTGCAATCATTCTCTTGATCCTTACCCAATGTTGGTGGATTAGGTTGATTCGGTGTAGGACCAACATAGACATTCTATGTAACTTCCCATATGTCTCTTCCAATGCAATTCAGATGTGTCTCCATTTTGATCTTCCATATACCATAGTTAGTTCCATCAAGTTTCAAACTGCCTTCCTGAAAAAGTTTGTTGCCATAGAATCTCAGGTTGTTAAACTTCTGCTAAAAAAGGACTTAGCTCTGATACCAATTGTTAGGACCCGGGAGGCAACTAAGAGGGGAGGTGAATCAGTTGACTATGAATTTCAACCCAAATACAACTTAATCAAACTTGATACTTAATACTGGTAAACCAAACATAATGTTGGTTGACAGATTAGCAGTTAATATTAATACTGGTGAAACTTACTACATAAAACAGAAAGAGAAACAACATCCACAACACATAACACAGAGATTTGTATGTGGAAACCCTATAAGGGGAAAAGCCAAAGTGGGAAACCTTACCCACAATCAGATGATACTATTGCAGATAATATGTGTATACAAATGGGGTCTTCACATGCAGAAAGACCAACCGCCTAGAGCTCACTGCTCAATCACAAAATAGGAGTCACACTGACTACAATTGGATGATTAAATCTAATGATAATGTACTGCTTAAAGTAGCATCTCCAATGCTGGATTCAGTACTGGTTAAGCTCTAATAATCACCTTCAAACCTTCCTTGAACCTTCTCTATGGTCTTCTCATATGATCTTCAATATTCACACATACCATGTTACAATACCATAAACCATATACCATTACATTCCTATTACATTATCTCACAAATGAGATCTTACATATATACCAAAACCTAAGGCCAAAAGTGTAGGTTGGCTCACTAAGAATATTGCAATAAAATCAATTACAAACAAGTTAAGATGTGATGCATCATGTCAACTCAATACATTTATAACAATATCCAATCAATGAATCATCTCCATAACGTGTCATGCTGATTTGGAATAGATAATGCATACCAGTCCATAACCTAGACCAATTTGCCAGTAACAACAAATATGTCAACTCGATTAGACCAATAACCAAAATACCAAAACCAAGTATCCAAACCATGTCTTTGACATAACCAAGTGATCTCCAGATGATAACAAGTCATCCTTAGTGCCGCTAAACAATATAACCTGTCGGTGAACAATATACCAGTGACTGTGCATAAGTCATTGAACATGTCGGTCAACACAAAGTGTCATTTCATCATAGCCATAGATCTTTAGAAGGATAAGTATTGACATCAATGACAAAACTAATGCAACACATCCATAATACCAACATTGTAAGCTGACATAAGGAATATTGTTTGTAGAGGGTATATAAGTCAGTTTATTAGGTCATTTTGATATATGGCAAAGAAGCAGAATAGTATGATGCGAAGGATATGTGTGTAGGTCATTTGTATGTGAAATTTATATCATGCAATGATCTATAGATGGTTTGTAAAGAATTCTTGGAGGAAAGGCGATACCGGTAAAAGGGTTCAAGGTTTATGAATTGGTATAGAACAAAGCTATAACCAGAACTCTTTTTGGCATTGCAGATGCATTTTGTGAGTTCACCATTACTATTTTATCTCAGCAGAAGCTTGTAGTCAGTGAGACTCTTTTGTGTTGAGCAGTGTGGTCTAGGAAGTGTGTCTTCTTGCATGTGCAGGCCCCCATATTATGTAATATCTTCATATGGCCAGTGAATTATATTGTGGGTCACAAATCCCGCCGTGGTTTTTCCTCTTTGAGGTTTTCCACATATTAAATTCAATGTGTTATGGTGTTCATTCATGTGGCTGATTTATTTACTTCATGTTATATGTTTCTTCATTTACCAGTTTATATGTGTATGTTGTAATAAGGTAAAATCTTATATTACCTTCAGAACACTGATTCGCACCCCCCCCCCCCTTCACAATGTTCTTGGATTCATTGTATTCCAACACCTTCAACATTGGAGAAAGATTTTCTCTAGATATTCATGACCCATTCCTGATTCTGAAAAGATGGAAATCTTTGTTAACAATCTGATTCCTAAGTTACAATATAATATTCAAATGAAAGGACCTCCTTCATTTAATAAGATGGTAGACAGTGCTCTCAAAATAGAAGATGTGCTTGTGAAGAAATAAGAAATTTCACTTTATAAGGAAACACAACATGGCTCTAGTTCTAAAGAGAAAAAAAAATATTAGAAATATGGCAAAGATAATAATAGAAATGTTGTGAATGATAGAGTAGTTGATAATGTTAAACCAAAACCAAAACCAACAGTATTTAATTTGACTAGTAGCACATAAGCCCTCAAAGTTGTTGAAATTGATGCGGAAAAACCTCCTAGGAAATCGAAAGAGTGGTTTAAAGATAAGCCTTAGATTTCAAAGCCTAAACGTAATTTCACTCATTTGGGAGAATCCTATGAAACAACTCTTAAGACTCTGATGGCAAACAATCTGATCGCATTGCCTATCTTCCACGTGGTTACAAGGCTCACATCGTTCGGGCTTTCTTTTTCCCATTTCTAAGGTGCTAAGAGATGTTGATGCATGGAAAGTTACTTTGTTGCTCTGTTGGTGGGCCCACGTCTCTAAAAGGTATCAACATTCATCATGCATGGCAGATCCTTGTGAGGTGTCTTATGTGTTTTTGTTTCATCCCTAGGGATCTCCATCTTGCTGCCACATTGCATTTGAAGCAATAGCTTGGTGAACTTGTTTTGTTTTTCGAGAGTGGGGTGTTTGCTACCAATAGCTTGCGATTGAATATTAGTTGCAGATTCCTTCTTTTGATCCACCATTAGAAGATTTGGTGGCAATTGTGCTAGAGGCCGAAGTTGTCTTAATCTAGCCTCTCATCAGGTTGTTTCACAATTGCTAACAGTGCCACTAGTGATGCGTATGGTTTTTCTCTCTATTTTCTCCGACAGGTCATTGGTCCTCATCTATATAAGTGTTTCTTTTTTCCCTTATAAGGGGTTCAAAAATTTTGAGAAGGATTATATGATGAATACTAAGAGGGGGGGGGTGAATTAGTATACCAAAAATTAATGAACTCAAATACTTTATCAGTCTAGTAGTAAACCAGTTTAACAGTTTAACTAACAAACCAGTTAACACAAATGCAAACCAAACAGCAAGTAAGGCATTCACCCACAGGAGCACAATCACCATAACACAAGAGATTTTGACATGGAAACCCAAATGGGAAAAACCACAGTGAGATGAAACTCACAAGTAATTATCTACAGAATAGTAACCAAACCAGTTAAGGTCATACAATGTTCTTTACTAGAACAAATTCTGTTAGGAATCTCAATCTCTGTTAGGAGACAAGTCCGATTAAAGACTACCTTGTGAGAGGATTTTAGATCCATAGATGTGAATCACCTTGTTAGAGGATTTACAAAGGCTTTTCTGGGCCTACCCGGTTAAGGGTTTCTAACTTGTCAAAGATGTGAGAAATCAACAAAGGAATGATCTAGAATATAGCATAGTCTGCTTGGTTAGATCCATGATAGCTCATTGCTAATGCATTTTAGCATTACTTCAGTCTTCAGTAAATCCACACACCGTTACAGCACACAGACTTGATCTTTTCTATTAAGATCGCACATACGGGAACTCATCAACCACCACAAACCCTAACAGCTACACACATAATAAAAACCTTGACATGATGTCCTTTTAAGGAATCTGATTTCATGTCGGTCCAAAAGGATTACATTGCAAGTTCCTAGGTTCATTGTATCTAGACACATTTGGTAACACAACACAAAATCACCGTCAAAGTGTTGGTGGATGGTAACTCATCACAAAGATACATCGATAGGTAACTCATCACATAGTACTACCAGTTTATACAACTTTACCGATTACTGGTTGGTAACTCAGAGTAATACTGGTTTAACTATTAAACAAATTACCAGTTGGTAACTCAGAGTAATACCGGTTTAACTATTAAATAGATTACTGGTTGACATAAATGAAGACTGGGAAAATGATAACTCCCGCTTCTAGTTCCTTTGCTCTGTTCTGCTTGAGATCCTCGAACCACTTGAGGTCCTCATGCCGCTTGAGATTGGTAAACACTTTCTGCAAGACACCGATAGTCTAATGACTATAACATAACACCGGTTTGAAACAAATACCGGTTGAGCATAACTCATACATACAAAAAGTGATCTCATAGCAAGTGTGTGTCCATCAATGACAATCACAACATAATCATCAAAAATGCCAACAATCTCCCCCTTTGGCATTGATGGCAACACTTAGGAAAATTTTTGACATCTAAGTGTTTTTACAAAAAAAATATGCCATAATAAAAAATACTCTCCCTAAGCATATATACTATCCCTTTGCAAAAAAAAAATGTATACTACTTCCTTACAGAGATAAACATGAGTATACATAGCATGCATCAAAATTTTAAATACCAGAATACTTCTCCCCCTTTGCCAACAATGACAAAATACAGCTGAATAACACTTGTTTCTATTAGCTGAATAAATGTTTATGACAATAAAGAGTGAAACTTGTCAAAAACTGATTTAAAGTCCTACATAAATTGCTTCATGGATAAGGACCATGACTCAAGTAATGAGGTAGAAACCTCACTCTCCGTTTGCATCCGGGATACCTGTTCCTCCATGGTGTCCAAAGTACTCATCTCTTGAGTAACCGTCAAGGCATCCAGATTGAGATAGCACTTCTGAAGTATTTGTAGTCTTGGTAGTAGAACTAGTTGTAGTTCCTACAAATCCTTGGTCTAGTTGCTGATCTCCAAATCAATTCTTGCAGCCTGAAGTTGAAACTGGTGAATGGTATGCCCATAAGCGGTAATGGAATCATATGGGTTCTTGAAGGTGCTTATGAATGTTTGCAAATCAGTTTGCATTTTGTCTTTCTGGGCAAGCACATCATCATAGAGTAGATGGGGTAGGCATATCTTACTGAGTAGCAATTTCCCCTCATCCATTGCATCTTTGATGTCCTTTTATGCCTTCTACAGATTGGACCTGAGCTCATGTAACTTTTTCACCAAGGCAGTGTTCAAAGCCATTTGATGCTCCTTCTTGGCATGCACTTCGGCAACCTCTTCTAGGCTTTGTACCTGGTCCTCCACAACTATGCATAAGAGTTTCAGTTGGGCCAGAGAGGAATCGATACTGGGGAGGTTGGTACCGGGTATCAAACCGGTAAGAGTGTCCACTAAAGCTTGGATCGCGTCTTGCCCCTTCTTCCTCCTTATCACCTCTAGGCATTCTTGAGCAAGCTTAATGCTTTGTAGCAGCTTTGATTTGTTAGCAGATTGGAGGTCAATGGGATTGGTAATGTCAGCCGATTTGGCTTGACTACCGGTTGCCTTTGGGGTCTCCATCTGTGTGCTTTGTGTCGCTTCCTCCTTCTCTTTGGCTCTTAACTTATCTTCTTCTGCCTTCTTTTGCTCCTCTACTTCTTGCTTTCTTTTCTCTTCTTCCTTCTTTTCTTCTTCTTTCCGCTCCTTTTCTTCTTCTTTCCACTCCTTTTCTTCTTCATCCTTCTTCTTCTTCTCCTCTTCCTACTTCTTCTTCTCCTCTTCCTGCTTCTTCTTCTGTTTTGTCTTTCTCTTCTCCTCTTCTTGCTTCTTCTTCTCCTCTTCCTTTCTCTTTTCTTCTTCTTGTCGTTTCTCTTCTTCTTTCTTTTCTTCTTCCTTCTTCTTTTTCTCTTCCTCTTGTTTCTTTTCTTCCTCTTTTCTCTTTTTCTCTTCTTCTGTCTGTTTCTTCTTTTCTTCTTCTTGTTGCTTCTTCTCTTTCTCTGCTTTCTCCTTGGCAACCTTTTCTTTGTCCTGTTTTTCTTGTCCTGCCACTTCTGATGGTGTACCCGGAGTGACATTTTCACCATTCAAGGCATCAACATCAATAGGGTCCATTTGATCAATGACCTGTTCTCCTTCACTGTCATATACCTCATCTGTTTTATTGGTTGCAGGTTCTTGCTCAGCTTTCTTGTTGGCTTCAACCACTTGATGTAACCTTAAAGTGGCTTGGGCGTGAGAGTGGGTATCTTTTACCACTTCAGGAACTTATCCTTCTAGCAACAAGAGTCTCCTTCTTCTCATGAAGAGGAGGCCTTTGTATTTTTCCATAGTTTCATAAAGTTCTAAATTTGACACATTAAGAAAATATTGTGCAAATATTTCCTCTCTTATTTCTTGTTCCTTCTTTATGGCAATGCGTCATTTGTTATCTAAAGAATTATATAAAGAATTTGGCGTCGTAGATCTAATTTCTGATGGCGACCGGTCATTAACACATAAATATTGAATGACTTCTTGTTCAACTTCCTCTTTCTCATTGTCATTGAAATCATCAAAATATCCTTGCAAATCACTAAGCAATTTTCTTCTAATATTCTTAATAGTTCTTTGACAATGTGTCACAGGTTTGTAGGAGGAAATATCAATATTTACCAGTGCAGATGTTGCCAGTTCACTCTTTGTCTTTTTCCTCATTTGCCTAGTCTTCTTAGGCTGTTCTTCAGACATAGTGTCCTCTGAGTCTGGTGTGGTGTCTTTTGTCTTCCGCTTTATCTCAAAGACTTTGGCAGGTGCAGCTTCTGGTTTCTTCTTCGTTGTGACTGCTTGGTCACTTTAAGACTTGTTGTGGTAACCGGTGCCGATACTAAAGGCACTGCCTTTCCCTTCTTTACTGACGGTTCTTCAACTGGTGTAACCCTTTCCAAATAGGTGTCGGTTCTCTTTGCCTTTGGATCAAGGGGTGAGGCGAGTAGGGTAGAGGCATACCCATCTAGCATGTCATACATTACCTCATATCCCATCGGTTCCACTTCTTCCTATCTAGGCTCAACTGCCTCCATTATGCACTCATCAACTCTGATGCTGAAGCAGATGTCATCTTCATATTTCTTGACAATATCACCTGATATTCTCACTCTTTGGCTCATTTTGCGTCTGAACTCATCAAAGTATTTGTTCAGAATTTCTGGATAACCAGTTCCAACCACTTGAAGGCTTTCCTTGATTTTCTTTGTAACCGGTTGGTCAGCAGACCACTGAATATCTCCAACTCTTGGGAAGTAACCTTGGAAGTAGAAGAACAACCCAACCAATAGTTGTCCAAACTTAAATCTCAAGGCATTGTCCTATTTAATCAACTTTAGGTTCACCAGAAGTTGTCTTTGCATACAGGTGCATAAGTCAAATGATGCATCTTCCATGATCATCCGGTAGGCAGCATTTACCGTTACAGCAGAGACAAAGTTGATCCTGCTAGCATAAAATGTCCGGTAACCTATTACCATGCAGGCATATTTGACAAGATTGTCCTTGATGGGATTGATGGTCATTCCCCGTTGGTCGCTCATAGAACCGGTGAGCTTGGTCATTTCCGTCTTGTTGATCTTCCTTAGGACTAGCACTTCACCGACGTTACAGAAACTAGTGACGACATGAATTGCTTCTAGTGTGATGTCATGCATCCGCTCTAAGTACATTTTATCACCATGCACTCTGCTCAAAATGATGTGGATGTGATCATCTGAAAACTCTTCAAGGAAATAGACTGCATTGTGAAGCTTCTTCTTTTCCAAGATGCTAAATTCTGATTTAATCTTCTTGTCCTTCCTGCAGAACAAACTCAACTAGGAATGGATTACAAGAGATCCTAAGTCTTCAATTTTATAGTCAATGTAATCGGAAATGTCTTCCTCCACTATAACACTAGCGGGTATTTGAGATAGGGCATTGTATTTTGCCTTTCATTGAATGAAGTCTACTGGATCAACGGGTGCTCTAGGGCTAGAGTGTGATGCGGAAGCCATGATAAACAGAGAAATTTGAGAAACACCTTCGTAATTTAAAATTTAGGGCTTGCAAATTACACTTCACCACACACTCCATCGGTTGTTGAAATATCGCTTTATGTTCTATACTTGACCGATTGATATTCGCTTCCGATTCTTCTTCAAGATTTTGAAAATTCTTTGAATCGCAATCCAAATCGCTTTTCATCGCTCAGTGCTTAAAAAAACTTCTTCGCTCGAGAACTGATAAGTGAAAAATGACTTGAAAAATCCTTTTAAACAAGTTCTCCACCTACCACAATAAATGCTCCACTATTAGGGCGTAAACCCTAATTTGCCTTTTACCGTTTCTGGTCTTCTACCAGTTGACAAGTATCACTTACCGGTTAAGGTCTTTTACTAGTGTAAACTGGGGGTTCAAGATATTTCACCATTTGCTCCCCCTAAGCTTTTTTTATGCTTAGTTTGCTGGTTTAGTGACTTTCACACTAGGTGCAGAAACTGGTTCTTCTTGAATCACTTCTTCTGGCTTCTTCTTCCAGGTTTTCTTCATATCCACTTGAAAAGTTTCAACATCTATCTTTCCTTCCGGAGTTACTAGTTGTGTGGGGGAAAAAGCGAGACTAGGTTAATCATGCCCTAATCCTACCTTTTGACACACATTACGGAATACGAAAGAGCCTAGAGATATCGCACAATTGGCTACTTCTTTTTGTGAAAGAGAGAGCCACGGGATATCTATTAGGATTTCTATTCCCTTGTTGAAATTGTAAGATCAAGTAATGCAAGTTCAAACCCTAATCCCAAAATGCAAGTATGAACTAATAACGAGATTGCAGAATTGAGATTAAACAATGAACATCTGTAAATACAAGGATGAAATAAGAATGTAGATGTGTACCCAGAGTCAAAATCGGACTGAAAATGTTCGGGACAGGGGCGCGGGCGCCACTGTCCTGAAAACTGAACCAGAAACTACTGTTTAGCACTCTGAAACACTATTGGGAAGCTGTCTGAAAGCTGTCTGTCCGAAGGACCAGGGCACCCAGTGCCTCTGTCCCAGGGACCAAGGCGCCCAGTGCCCCTGTCCTGGCAGGACCAGGGCGCCCAGCGCCCCTGTCCCAGTCTTCTACTCTGCAATTTGATACAGAGTGCTGTCTCGACCTTCTCTCTCCGGATCTGTATCCCGCGGCGTCGTCCGAGTCCTGAAACCTACACTTATATCTGAAAAAGGGGGTATGGGCGGCTATATAGGGTTTTGCCTTAGTCAAACCCCCACTTCGGTGATTTCCACCTCCACGAATAGCCAAGTTGTTTTGTAAAATGTATTGTGTGTGCAGACCTAGTGTGTGTGCAAGGTCCTAAAATGCAAGAAAGCAAACTAGAGCAACCTAGAAAGTAAACCCTAATTGCTTGTAAATGATAATGTAAATGCTCTAAATCAAGATGCAAAGTGATCTAAAGCATGAATGAAGGATATATATTGAAGCTTTATGCAAAGACATGAAAACAACATGAAATCATACCCAACCCTCAAGGGAGAGGTACAAGCCAATCTTCAGTCGGTAATCTCCTATTGTTCTTCAATGTCTTCCAAGCCCTAAATGGATGAATGGAATTGATGAATGCTTGATAGAGGGATGTTGTAAGATGTTGAAGTCTTCAAAGATCTGCTCTTTCGCTGCATATGAGGTTCCTGGAAACAAAAATCCGATCCCTTCAAATGAAGAAAGAGAGCTCTTATGTATGAAACCCTAGGTCGCAATTTCGTCTTTTGGCCGACCTAGAGATTGAATATCCCACCAATTTCTTGGGGTTAAGCTTTATTTTATGATTGGATCATGCTCCTAAAATTTCAGGAAAAATGTCCGAGACCGTGTGCACTCCGGGCGCCACGGTCCCGACAACTTTTCACCAAATTTTCAGGGCCGTAAGATATGATGATTTTAGAGAGAATACCAAAGTTACAGGTGATTTCGAGATGTTTTGACCCCCGAAATCAAGCCCCCAAGCTCAGAATAGGGCCTAATTAGGGTTTTTGATTAAGTGATGTATTGGAGGAATAAAATGAAATGGGCACGCTTTAATGAAAGGGCCCGACTTTTTGATGTGGAAAATGGTGAAATAGAACCTTTAGACCTAATTAATTTGATTAATTAAGTGCTAAAGGGGAAATGCCATGCAAAGTGCAACTGCGCCAAGGCGGGTGCTAAACTAGGTGTTAAATTGTACTGCTTTAGCAAGTGCGTACAATTTATGACGTTACATTTAGCCCCCACTTTAGCGGTCATATGAATACTACGTGCATATGCAAGCTAAAGTATAGAAAGTAAACATCATTTGAAAAAGGATATATCCATAAGTTGTCGGACGAAGCCCCCAGCGGTATCTGCAGTACACAGTTAGGAACCGCACCCTACAAAACACACGTTAGATCGCAAAATCACCTAATGCTTACTAAGGAAGGTGATGAAATTTGCGAGTAGCTATATGCCCCCCCTGTTTCGACTTGCTTATTAGGGAGGTGAAACAGGGTAGCATGTTTACTTACGACAAATTGTGTAAGAGAGTATTGATGAGGGATGTTCACTAAAAAGGCTTCATCAGAGCACTTTTTGGAACATCCCGAGAGTAGGGGAATGAAAATACGATTCCTACGCAACAAACGGTTCGAAAATCGCATCTCCCAAACTCAAGTTATGATGAAATGAGTGAAAGAGGAAAATTAGGGTTTTGAAAATAAAGGTACAGGAATGAACGTATATACCTTGAAAGAGACACTTGCATTTGTCACTTTGTTGATTCTGAGTACTGTTCATTGTAGCGGAGCCCACATAGCTACCATCATGCCTTCACGATGACTGGAGCATCCCACGAGGGTTGAGATCCTGCGCTAGGCCGTGATTGACGATGAGCCACTGGACGAGGTGAGTTGACTGAACTTTGACTTTTGATTTTCTGCATTTTGACTTTTCTGTGATCATATGCAGGCCCTGAAGGCTGACCCGGGGCCCACCCAGGGCGCCATGGTCCCTGACAGGGCACCATGGTCCCTGACAGGACACTATGGTCCCCAATCAAGGCTTGGCGAGGGGTTTCAGGACCCCCACACGATGTTTGACAGTTTGCATTAGCGATTTTGATGATCGAGTACTGATTACGGTTATGTTTTTGTATTGCAGGGCCTTCCGTACATGAGAGAGCATACAGTGGGACATATTCTTCGCAGTTTGCGAGATCAGATTCCACGGCTTACTCAGTCAGAGAGAGACACACTGTCGATAGTAGGATTATGGTATGTGATCCTCATGCCAGCCATTCGGTTCCATCCTGCGATGCTGATGGCATTGATGGAGCGATGGGATCCTGACACATGCACATTTCATCTTCCAGTAGGGGAGCTAACGGTCACACTCGAGGATGTGTACCGTATACTTCGTCTTCCTATCAGAGGAGCGACTGTTACATACGCGACTGATCGGTCAGTGGAGGATCATCAGAGAGAGTAGGTGTATTGCATAGGGAGAGTCATGCCGAGCGAGACGAGAGGTCGCATCATGGTCAGCTGGCTCTTACATCCTACAGGGGAGGTACCCCTTCTGAGATGCCTTATCATAGCCATCATAGCACTAGCCGTCTGCCCTAATGGGCGAGGGACGCACATGCATGGGGGTCTCACATGGTGTATCAGAGTGATGGAGAGACACAAGAGAGTGTATGCTTGGGGTCAGAGTATGCTTGCACATCTCTATCACGACCTTGAGGAGTATGTATTTGGACAGGGTTGCAGTTTGATGACATGCACACTTCAGCAGGTGTGGATTTTAGAGCACTTCACATGCACCAGGCCCGTCGGCTTTCCACTGAGTACAGCGAGCGAGCGACCTAGGGTGTTCGCTTATCCACTTACCAGCGAGTGGAGATTTGGAGATTTGTTATATTGGAGAGTGATTTTTGACAGACTGACAGCCGAGGTGATAGTGTGGAGACCTTACCTATAGATGCACAGATGGGATGGTATGGAGAGACAGTTAGCATGCCTACAGAGGAACCGCCTACTGCGAGGACGATATTCACACATCATAGTCCCTTTCTACTTTGACCGAGTACGGAGGCAGTTCGGGCTAGAGCAGTGTGTTCCAGCCGATGTGCCCATCTATACTCGACACTCGCGGGTCCTTCCCAGACCTAGAGCAGTAGCGAGACTGACGATAGATGACATCAACACTATGGATATAGAGGGATCTGATCAGGATGTAGTCACTGATTATTCTGCAGAACCTGGAGCACAGCGCAGGTATGTCTCATGGTTTATGAGATCATATCCAGGTCCTATCTTTCCACCAGATCACCCGACAGGCCATCCAGACCCATGGAGACATGGAGACCGAGATGAGGACCAGGGATCCAGGTCAGAGGAGCTAGAGGAGGGAGAGGGTCATGAGGAGGCGGGAGATCCTGATCCACCTACAGGCGATCAGCCCAGCGCCGAGGAGGAGGACACAGATGGAGATGAGGACGAGGAGGAGAGAACTGATGATGAGGAGGAGTCAGATGCAGATGAGGATAGAGATGATGAGGAGGAGTCAGATGCAGCTCCTCACCATTCAGGGGATGATACCATAGGTCTGGATCCTCCTCATATTTCCCGACAGGGGGAACATGAGGCGATACGGAGACCGGTTCCTAGTACCGCCCAACCTACACCCATCGTGCATAGATTAGTCGAGCGAGGGGAGCCTAGTAGATCCCAATCACAGATGCTACCGTATCATGATCCCTACTGGCACGAGGGAGACCCAGGTATAGTAGGTTTAAATTGATTATTAATGTTTTGATGATATAGAATGGTACTAATACAAAAATCTATTCTACTGCCACAGCTAATGTGCAGGAGTGGCGTTCCTTGATTCAGCAGGCAGTGACAGACATTTCCACGATAGCACAGATCCCAGTTCCTCACAGATTGCCTATAGGCCTCAGGGGAACGCGGGTCGGCACGAGGACTTGTTTTCCCCATTCCAAGTTCAGGTAGACATATGGAGGGAGAGAGAGAGAGTCCTATCAGAGGACCTTCAGCGGGCGCGGCGAGATCTAGCAGCAGCTCAGGCCGAGGCTACCACCTATCGCGCGAACCTTATGGATAGGGATCGTAGGAGTTCCTCTCGGAGTCACTCACGGTTTGTATCTCGCTATACACCCATGGGTCCACCTTCACGGCCAGATCAGGAGGGAGTGTCCAGTTGACACTCTCCAGCCACCAGTCCTAGGGATAGGAGATGATTTTATGATGTAAAACAGAGGTCACATTTTGGATATACAGTGACCTATATTTGTATACGATCCACACATATATATGTATATATACATGCTTCTCTTTTGTCTCAAATGTGTTATCTTTAATGCTTAAATGTATATTTTGTTTTGATTAAATCTAATACATTTGGTAAATGTACATGTATGTTCAGAATTTAATTTCCATGTGATTGATTTCTCAATGCTCCATGATTAAATTGATACATGTGTGACTTAATTAAATATTTAATCAAGTACTACATTGATGATAAGGAAGACATATGCATTAAGTCTAAGAATCATATAACTAATGTGATTTAATTCTGAACTTAAACACAATATGATACGATTCTACTTAACACATAAAGACACTGTATAATATGCTAGCATAATGGAATGTAAATCTTTCACAATTTACATAAATGAATTCAAGACAAAACCATAAAGTAAGAAGACATGCTTGTCAGGAACGAAGCAATATAGATTAAACAACATAACATTTAATTCTATTTTGCTTTAATTAAGAGACACTAACATATTATCCAATGTTTGAAGAATTGAAAAGAAGATAGATGAAGAACGAAGAATTAAGCATAATATCTACGCAAGTGCATAGCATTGATAGGTTCTTTAAGAGGCGTACCATCTACATCCGCTATTTTGTAAGCACCTGATCCATAATCCTTAATAACGATATATGGTCCAAGCCAATTAGGACTAAATTTTTCCTTTTCTGCAGGTAAGGCATTCACATTGCGCTGATTCTCATAAAGGACTAATTCACCTACTGAGAAGGAACATTGAATAACCTTATCATTATAGCTTCGTTGTAGAGTTTTGTGATACGCTTGAATATGCTCAAGAGCATTTATACGCTGTTCATCAAGCATCTCAAGCTGTTGAAGTCGTTGTTCTCTATAAGAGTCATCATCTACTATACCTTTGAGAGAAACCCTAAGTGATGGAATCTCTAGCTCTAAAGGCATAATAGCGTCAGCACCATAAACAAGATTATAAGGAGTAGTTCCTGTGGCAATTCGTACACTCATTCGGTAAGCCCAAAGAGCATAGATTAGCTGGTTACTCCAATCCTTACCATGCTTATTCACGGTTTTGCGAAGAATTTGTTCGATTATCTTATTGGATGATTCGGCTTGACCATTTGACTGAGGATAGTATGGTGTAGAAAATTGATGTTTGATATGATACTTCTCGAGGAATTTCTTCACGTCCTTGTTCTTAAATGATGTCCCATTATCTGAGATTATAGTAGAAGGTATCTTGAATCAAGAAATGATGTTTTCTAAAAGAAATTGACAAATCACTTCAGCAGTGGTAGAGCGAAGGGGAATAGCTTCTACCCACTTCGTATAGTAATCTGTTGCGGTTATAATGAAGGTGTGTCCTTGAGATGAAGGAGGAGAGATTTTACCAATAAGATCCAAACCCCATGTGGAAAAAGGCCAAGAAGCTACTTGAGAACGAAGTTCTTGGGCAGGAGCATGAATCAGATTATTGTGTTGTTGACATTGATGACATTTTTTAACAAATGAAAAGGAATCCTTCTGCATAGTTTGCCAATAGTATCCCATACGAAGCAATCTATGAACCAAGGATTTGCCCCCAAAATGCCCCCCACAGGCACCTGAATGTGCCTCTTCAAGAGCAACAGGGATTTCCAACTTGTTAAGACAACGAAGGAGAAGACCATCATAACCCCTTCGGTAAAGGACATTAGAAAGAATGATATACCTAGCAGACAGCTTGCGGATTCTAGCCCTAGTGTTCCTATTAGCGGAATCAGGAAAGGTACCATCGGTCAAATATCTTACGATATGTGAGTACCATTCATCTGAGTCTATAAAATCACAACATGTTACTAGGCTAGAATCGTCTACAATAGCTAGAGAAATAAGGTTGTGAATAATGAATTTAAGATCGACCACAGGGTCCTCTAAAGATACCAGAGAAGCCACACATGCCATTGCATCCGCATGTCGATTATCTTTTCGAGGAACGGGTTCCATAGTATAAGAATCAAAATTTTGTAATAAAGAGATAGCAAGGTCTTTATATTGTGATAATTTGTCTTGTTTTGCTTGATATATTCCTATTACTTGTCTTATAATCAATTGCGAATCTCCATAGATATGTATGTGTTTTATATTCAGAGCTAAGGCTGCTTTTATTCCCGCTATAAGAGCCTCATACCCAGCAATGTTATTGGTACACGGGAAATTTAGACGATAGGATAAGGGAATAGGTTTCTTTGTAGGAGAAATCAGAACAACACCTGCCCCCGATCCCGTACGACACTTAGAGCCATCAAAGTATAACTCCCAAGTTTCATCTTTCTCTATAGAAAGAATGAAGTCGTCAGGAAAAGACTCAGGGTTAGGGAAGGAGAAAGGTGAAGGGGCCTCAGCTAGGTGATCGGTCAACGCTTGCCCTTTAACTACTCTTTGTGAAACAAATTTAAGGTCAAATTCAGTTAACATCATAACCAACTTAGCTAGGCGTCCTGATAAATCAGTTTTAGAGAAAAGATGCTTCAACGGATCAAACTTTACCATGACGTGGACTTCTGAGTTTAAGAGATAATGTCTCAATTTCTGAGTCGCAAACACCAAGGCCAACCATTGTCTTTCTATCGCAGAATATCGGGTCTCATAATTGAGTAAGGTACGACTTATGTAATAAACCGGACATTCCTTACCATCTTTATCATGTTGTGCCAATAATGCTGCAAGAGCATGAGAGGACGTAGCCGTATAAAGAAGGAAGGGTTTAGAAGGTTCAGCCGGTCGAAAGATAGGAGGATTGGTTAAATACATTCTTAAATCTTCAAATGCTTGCTGACAATCCTCATTCCATTGAAAAGTGATATTCTTTCTGAGAAGTTGAGTGAAAGGAAAAGTACGATCCGCAAGTTGAGATACAAACCTACGAATAGCTTGAATCTTTCCTTGTAAGCTTTTAAGTTGAGACACATTTCTAGGAGGTGGCATGTTGACAATAGCATCTATTTTCTTAGTATCCACCTCAATCCCACGATGCGAAACTATGAATCCTAATAGTTTTCCACTATCCACACCAAAAACACATTTTCGGGGATTCAAGCGCATGTGATATTTACGAATCCTTTCAAAGATTTGACGAAGGATTTTAATATGATCCATGCGAAGAAAGGATTTGGCTAAAATGTCATCAACATAATCCTCTAAA
This sequence comes from Cryptomeria japonica, assembly GCF_030272615.1. NCBI lineage: Eukaryota > Viridiplantae > Streptophyta > Pinopsida > Cupressales > Cupressaceae > Cryptomeria > Cryptomeria japonica. The sequence continues at coordinate 243,668,164 of NC_081410.1, read as the reverse complement.
ACCTTATGCATATAATCATGAAAGATAAGGGTCATCGCTCGTTGATAGGTTGCACCGGCATTTTTAAGTCCAAAAGGCATCATTATCCAACAAAATGTACCCCAAGGAGTAGTGAAAGCGGTTTTGAATTGATCTTGAGGGTTAATAAAAATTTGATTGTATCCTGAAAAACCATCCATGAAGGATAACAAGGCATGTCCTGCCGTAGAATCAACTATCATGTCAATGTTTGGAAGAGGAAAATCATCTTTTAAAGAAGCCTTATTTACATCCCGAAAGTCGGTACACATTCTTATTTTGTTATCTGGTTTAGCCACAGCGACAATATTTGAAATCCATGGGGAATAGTCAATAGGGCAGATAAATCCAACCTCCAATAACTTTTCAATCTCAGCCTTAACAAGCAAAGCTACCTTAGGATTCATTTTTCGAATCTTTTGTTTCACGGGCTTAGCATTAGGAACTAAGACAATGTTATGAGTAACAATCTTAGGATCTATACCGGGCATGTCAGAGTATGTCCAAGCAAAGATCTCGAGGAATTCATGCAATAAATCTTCATATTGTTTATGTTCCTCTTCATCCAAACATTTTCCAATTTTAATAACTTTCTCTTTATTGCAAAGGTCTATCTTAACATCAGTGGTATCACTTATGAGAAGATTACTTTGTTGAGGAGTATCCTTTAGCTGAGGGAATTCTTTCACAATCTCATCATTATCCGTCTCTTTTCCAAAGTAGGCTTCAGTGTTCAAACAATAAGGGAGTCCCCTATTGTGATGATAACGAGGAAGAGTGTCATATGCTCCTAAGAATTCAGCTAAAGCATCATCGGTAGGGAAAACGTCAAAAGCACAAGCACACGAAGGATCCCCATCGATGTACTCGGGGTGTTGCATTGATAGAGAGGTAGAAATAACATTAACACTAATGCAGGGTCTTTTAGAAGCTTTAGTGCGCTTGCAGGGATTATAGCCAAGTCCAAAGGCATAACTGTGAAAATTAGTCTCTAGAGGAACTCTTATCCCTTGTTCATGAGCACCACAACCTTTTCCATGATACCCATGCCTAGCAAAAATGTGAAAACCACGACCATAACGATCAGCTATTTCAGGAAGAGAAGGTGGTTTTTCATAAGACAAAGAATCAAACTCTTCATAATTAAAGATGTGAGGAGAAGAAGTTTGAGAGGCGGCCACAAAATTATTACTCATAGATTCAGGTAAGGTTGATTGATTTTTAGCTTCTTCCTTCTTTTCAACTTTAAGCTCTCTAGAAGGAACCTTATATTCACCCACAAAGGTAGGATTAAAATCAAGGGATCCCCAATCGTCGTCTTTGAGGATCTTCCCAAGATCAAAATCCTTCTTATGTGTAGTTTCAAGTCAAGAAGAATCTTCTCCAAGAGCTCCAGACTCATCCAAAGAATTTTGATCATCGGAGAGCGAGGATTCATCGATAGGTATCTTATTTAAAGATTCATCACTAGATGAGGACGGCTTAGAAGAACCCCCCTTAGAAGTGGATGTTTGCAAACAAGCTTGAAAATTGGTATCACCTATCAAGGTATATGTCTTATTGTTATAAATAAATTTAACTTGTCTATGCAATGTAGAGGGGACAGCTTGCATACTGTGAATCCAAGGTCTCCCTAATAGCAAGTTGTATGTTAGATTTCCCGACATAACATGGATAGGTGTAGGCAAAGTAACAGGCCCCACTGTGATGGGTAAGGTGATAGTACCTAACGAAGTTTTAGCCACATTATCAAAGCCTCGAATAGGACGAGAGTCCGGTTCAATTAAGGATGTCTCCACATTCATCTTATGCAAAAGATTAATGCTACACACATTAAGACTAGAGCCATTATCTACTAGTGTTCGCCTTATAGCAGTGTCTTTCATGATAACCACAATCATCAAGGGATCATATTGTTGTTGAATTTCACTAGTAGGCAACTCATCTTGGGTAAACACAATTTGAGCTTTAGGATTCATCACAGAGTTAACCAAAGATGCTATATTACTAGATGTATTCGGTGGAGGAACATTCAAATCTCTCAAGGCATCTTGTAACATTCCATGATGAGTGGAAGAAGTTTGAATCAAATCCCAAAGGGATATCTTAGCAGGGGTAGCTTTAAGTTGTTCTATGAGATCATATTCCTTACTAAGAACTTGCGAAATACGGGGAGCTTGTGGAAGAATCGGTTGAGGATTCGGAAGGGAAACTGGGATAACAGGAGGAGGACTAGGTTGCCTATTATTTCTGGTATGATAAGTATGGGCAACCGCATGATAACTCTCTCTAGTTATTTGCTTGGCATAATTATAAGGACTTATAGGTTTTCTTCCTTGCACCGTGATGATTGGTTTATTCGGAGTACGAAAGGAATCATGATCATACCCTCCTTGGACAGTAAGGAGAGGTGTCTTAGGACTTTGAAAGGTGGGAGAAGGATAAGCTCCTTGGACTTCAAAGAGAGGCTTTTTATGCTCATTCAAGTTTATCATGTTAACCAATTTAGAAGTCTTGTTCTTGTTTAAAGATTTCGATAAAGCCACAAAGTCATCAAGAGCATCATCCAACAAAGCATGATCATATCTATTAAAAGGTTTATCTTTTGATTCAAAAGGAGACATCTCCTCATAGAGGGGATTGTTGAAAACAACCATGTTACTAGATTTAGTGGAAGAGTTGATAGGAATGTACCCTTGAGAGGACTCATTCAACTTATCTTTCTCATCACAACGAAATGGCATGGTAACAAGGTTTATGAGTTTTTGGTAAAATGAAGGTTTGGCATCTTTAGGGTTCAAAAACTCATCTAAAGCTTCATCTAATTCATCTTGGCTATACTCATAATAATCATCGAAAGCATGAACATTTTGCAAATAAAAATCTGACATTTTGAAAAGATTGCACAAAACTTAAACACCCAATGCAAAGAAACACACTTTTTTTTTTTTTTTCTTTTTTTCTTTTTAATGAAAATGAAATGAAAACACACTAAATCTAGATCTAGATCTAACAAATGCAATGCAAGAGGAAGCAATGATAGTTTCACGTCGGGTTCACCAAAATGTGTGGGGGAAAAAGTGAGACTAGGTTAATCATGCCCTAATCCTACCTTTTGACACACATTACGGAATACGAAAGAGCCTAGAGATATCGCACAATTGGCTACTTCTTTTTGTGAAAGAGAGAGCCACGGGATATCTATTAGGATTTCTATTCCCTTGTTGAAATTGTAAGATCAAGTAATGCAAGTTCAAACCCTAATCCCAAAATGCAAGTATGAACTAATAACGAGATTGCAGAATTGAGATTAAACAATGAACAGCTGTAAATACAAGGATGAAATAAGAATGTAGATGTGTACCCGGAGTCAAAATCGGACTGAAAATGTTCGGGATGGGGGCGTGGGCGCCACTGTCCTGAAAACTGCACCGGAAACTGTTGTTCTGCACTCTGAAACACTGTCGGGAAGCTGTCTGAAAGCTGTCTATCCGGAGGACCAGGGCGCCCAGTGCCTCTGTCCCAGGGACCAGGGCGCCCAGCGCCCCTGTCTTGGCAGGACCAGGGCGCCCAGCGCCCCTGTCCCAGTCTTCTGCTCTGCAATTTGATACAGAGTGTTGTCTCGACCTTCTCTCTCCGGATCTGTATCCCGCGGTGTCGTCCGAGTCCTGAAACCTGCACTTATATCTGAAAAAGGGGGTATGGGCAGCTATATAGGGTTTTGCCTTATTCAAACCCCCGCTTCGGTGATTTCCACCTCCACGAATAGCCAAGTTGTTTTGTAAAATGTATTGTGTGTGCAGACCTAGTGTGTGTGCAAGGTCCTAAAATGCAAGAAAGCAAACTAGAGCAACCTAGAAAGTAAACCCTAATTGCTTGTAAATGATAATGTAAATGCTCTAAATCAAGATGCAAAGTGATCTAAAGCATGAATGAAGGATATATATTGAAGCTTTATGCAAAGACATGAAAATAACATGAAATCATACCCAACCCTCAAGGGAGAGGTACAAGCCAATCTTCAGTCGGTAATCTCCTATTGTTCTTCAATGTCTTCCAAGCCCTAAATGGATGAATCGAATTGATGAATGCTTGATAGAGGGATGTTGTAAGATGTTGAAGTCTTCAAAGATCTGCTCTTTCGCTGCATATGAGGTTCCTAGAAACAAAAATCCGATCCCTTCAAATGAAGAAAGAGAGCTCTTATGTATGAAACCCTAGGTCGCAATTTCGTCTTTTGGCCGACCTAGAGATTGAATATCCCACCAATTTCTTGGGGTTAAGATTTATTTTATGATTGGATCGCGCTCCTAAAATTTCGGGAAAAATGTCCGGGACCGTGTGCACTCCGGGCGCCACGGTCCCGACAACTTTTCACCAAATTTTCAGGGCCATAAGATATGATGATTTTAGAGAGAATCCCGAAGTTACAGGTGATTTCGAGATGTTTTGACCCCCGAAATCAAGCCCCCAAGCTCAGAATAGGGCCTAATTAGGGTTTTTGATTAAGTGATGTATTGGAGGAATAAAATGAAAGGGGCACGCTTTAATGAAAGGGCCCGACTTTGTGATGTGGAAAATGGTGAAATAGAACCTTTAGACCTAATTAATTTGATTAATTAAGTGCTAAAGGGGAAATGCCATGCAAAGTGCAACTGCGCCAAGGCGGGTGCTAAACTAGGTGTTAAATTGTACTGCTTTAGCAAGTGCGTACAATTTATGACGTTACACTAGTATATCATCCGATATATTCTTTCTCATTCTACGGAATCTTATTGTATGACCCGATTTGTTGCAATGATAGCAAATCATTCCAGGTGCTCTCCAAGGTCCATTGTTCATGTTTCCATTCTTCCTTCTGCATGTTGCAATAGTGTGACCATTACCATGATAGATCAAATAGGTTGCTCTCCATCCAGTTGCCACTTGATAGCCATTGCTTCCTGACTGATAATTATAGATATTAAACCAGTTTGGGCTCCGGTTCCCAGAGGGTTCAGAAAAAGCTCCTTTACTCCTTTGAGGATACCTTCCGATGTTGTGCATGACAGACCTGCATTCTAATGCTCTATGCCCAAACTTGTTGCATGCATAACAATTACCATTGAATCTATTGGGTCTAGGCTTATCATTTAGAAAATAAGGAAAGTTATTGTAAGCCTTACTTCTACATACATTAGCAGTGTGTCATTCCTTGAGACAATTAAAGCAAACAAGTTTGAACTTTTGCTTACCTTTATCCTTTGGTGCCGGTTGGTTCTTTGACGCTCCATCTTTTGTTCCAGAGGTCTCACCTTTCTCATATTCAGAGAAACCAAGTCCATTGGTATTCTTTACCGGTTTAGCTGATTCAAGCTTCTGCTCTAGCTTGATAGTGCTCTTATTGAATTTGGCAAGTATTTCCTTTGACTCAGTAAGTTCTTTGGTAATAGCAGCATTGGATTCCTTCAAGGTTGCATTCTCAAAAATAGCCATGTGTAGTTCACCTTGCATTTCTTCCTTTTCCATTTTATTTTCATGAAGATGAGCGATAAGTGCACTGATCTCTTGCTTCAACTTGGAGATCTCATGATCTTTGTCTTTTACCAGATCTTTAGCTTTCCTCCGGTTCTCAAGCTCTTGACACATTCTGATAGTTAGTCCTTCAAGTTCCCTTCTTAGGTTAGCATTGGACTCATTCAATTTTTCAACTTATTTAACTAGGGCTTCCATGTCCACTTCATCAGAAGAACTATTTTCAGTTAGCTCCATCAGTTTTTCAGCATGCTCTCTTCTTTTTTCCTGAGAGACCTTATATTTGACTTTAAGTTCATCATAGGCTTGCTTAGTCTGAGTGAGTTGATGAGTAAGTTCCCTCACAGTGTATTCCCCCATATCTTTTTCCAAGTGGTTATACTTATAGAAAGATTGTCTCTGATACCAATTGATGAATACTAAGAAGGGGGGTGAATTAGTATACCAAAAATTACTGAACTCAAACACTTTATCAGTCTAGTAGTAAACCGGTATAATAGTTTAACTAACAAACTGGTTAACACAAATGCAAACCAAACAACAAGTAAGGCATTCACCCACAGAATCACAATCACCATAACACAAGAGATTTTGACGTGGAAACCCAAATGGGAAAAACCACGGTGAGATGAAACTCACAAGTAACTATCTGCAGAATAGTAACCAGACCGGTTAAGGTCATACAATGTTCTTTACCAGAACAGATCCTGTTAGGAATCTCAATCTTTGTTAGGAGATAAGTCCGATTAAAGACTACCTTGTGAGAGGATTTTAGATCCACAGATGTGAATCACCTTGTTAGAGGATTTACAAAGGCTTTTCTGGGCCTACCCAGTTAAGGGTTTCTAACTTGTCAAAGATGTGAGTAATCAACAAGTGAATGATCTAGCAAATAGCATAGTCTTCTTGGTTAGATCCATGATAGCTTGTTGCTAATGCATTTCAGTATTACTTTAGTCTTCAGTAAATCCACACTCTGTTATAGCACACAGACTTGATCTTTTATGTTAAGATCGCACATACATGAACTCATCAACCACCACAAACCCTAACAGCTACACACATAATAAAACCCTAGACATGATGTCCTTAAAAGGAATCTAATTTCATGTCGGTCCAATAGGATTACATTGCAAGTTCCTAGGTTCATTGTATCTAGACACATTTGGTAACATGACACAAAATCACCGTCAAAGTGTCGGTGGATGGTAACTCATCACAAAGATATATTGGTAGGTAACTCATCACAAAGTATTACCAGTTTATACAACTTTACCGATTACCGGTTGGTAACTCAGAGTAATACCAGTTTAACTATTAAACAGATTACCGGTTGATAGAAATGAAAACTGGGAAAATGATAACTACCGCTTCTAGTTCCTTTGCTCTGTTCTGCTTGAGATCCTCGAACTGCTTGAGGTCCTCATGCCACTTGAGATTGGTAAACACTTTCTGCAAGACACTGATAGTCTAAATACTATAACATAATACCAGTTTGAAACAAATATCGGTTGAGCATAACTCATACATACAAAAAGTGATATCATAGCAAGTGTGTGTCCATCAATGACAATCACAACATAATCATCAAAAATGCCAACACTATAGACAATTGTGGTAGGATTATGCCTTAAATTTGTGGTTATGCCTCTATAACTAGGATAACCAAATTGTGCCTTCGGCCTTTATGATCACTATATTTCAGTATGCAAGAACATCTTTCTATGCATTTTGTAATTCAATATAACTTCAGTAATATATGTTGTAAGGCTCTACAGATTGAACTATGTCTATTGAACTTGTTATCTAGTGGATGAATGACATTTATTGCTTTATGTTGAACGAATGGTGGTTTATTTTTCAATCTTGATTTTTTGGACATGTAGATTGTTGGATGGGCCTTAGAGATGCATGTATGTGAATTTTTCTTTATTCTTATAGTATTGTAAAATCATCTTCAACACATCGCTATAGAATAGTTTACTTTATATTTTTCCTTCTTTCCCTTTTCTCCCCCCATATATGAAGAGTCAGCTTCTAAAATCCTGGAGGTAACTCAATGAACACTCATAGGTCCCCCATCACTATGTTTCCCATAAGGCTATTTTCATAAAAGCAATTTTATTGATAAACACTTACATTTCTCCTCCTATAAGGGAAGAAAAGAAGCCTATGATGATCAATTCTCAACCTTCGCAAATCTCAACTAAAACTAAAAGGAATCATTGTTCAAGAGGATGCCAATGATGACATCATTCTAAGGCTCACGAGCTTGTTTCTTAAACCCTTTCCTCTCTAAAGACACCAAATGTTGACTTGGTCCCATTTGTCTAACCTTTTCCTAACCCTAGGGGAGGAAGTTCAACTCAAATCACCTAAATTAAAAATGTTGAAGAAAAATAATGGTTCAACTTCTTTTCATGGTAAAGATTCTATTTTGATTAATCTAGATGATGATAATAATGTTGTTCATTCTAACACTAATGATCTTAATGATTCTGATGATATGTATGAGATTATTGAGGTTAATCATGAGTTATCTTCACATTTTTCAAAAACATTAAACCTAGCTCCTAGTGACAAACAAAGTGATTCATCATTGGAGCATGGTCCTTGTTTGGAAATTGCAATAACTCCATCTATAGTTCTTGAAGTAGATCCTCTCACATCTTGTCCACCATCCCTATATGATATTAAGCAAGATTGGGAGGTGAATGATTTTCTTGACTAGCTTCACTTGTGTCATAGATTCTCTTTTGTATGCTTTCTTGTTCATAATGTGCTTCCCCTATGGTGTGTTGCTTGATATGTTTTTTATGTTATGTTAGGTTCTCTTTGGATGACTCTTGTGACTCCATTGGTGCAATGTAATAAATATGTTGAATCCGTTGTGACTTTCCTCTATTTATATCTCAATTCTTCTTTATGTCCTATCTATGTTATGTCGTACATGTGCTATTGTTCATAAATGTTCCTTTGTGTTGTCTACTTGGGGATGATGCAAAGCATTGAGATCTTCTTTTTTATCTCTTCCATGTTGACTAAAAAATAAAATTTTTTAATCTCTTGTGGTCTTCTTCCATTGTGTTTCTATTTCCACTACCTTTGTGGGATGAGGTCAATTCAATACAATTATTCTTGATATACAATATTTATCACAAGTGCATTATTGACCCTAAAGTTAGTGGATTCCTTATGTTCTCTTTTTCCTATATGTTTTGTGACCATCATCCTTTGATGTGTCCTTTTCTAGGGGCATCTCATTGTGGTAGCATGCTTGTCTTTTGGATGCAAGATACCTTAAACTATTGATCCCAAAAAGGTATACACAATCACTTTAACCTGGAGGCATAGACTATGCTCAATGTTACACTTTATGCACACATCTTGGCATGTTTTCAATATTCAATTTACTTTGAAAATTGATCCTTTTTCTTTGTGATTTGGTATTTCAAAATTTTCCTTTTCATGACTCATATTAAGCATAAAATCTTACTATGCTAGTATAGTCATGCCTCTTTCCCTTTCATGTGATGTACCTTATATCTTGATATTAGAGTAATAAGACCCTAAAGTCCTTGGGGGATTGGTATTTCTTGTCTCTTTAGTATCTTGGTGAAAGTTTTTCAATGCAACTTTGTACATTGTCGTGAGTAAGGGTGTAGTATCATACTCCTACTAAAGTGGGGGCTAAATGTAGCATCATTAATTACATCCTTGTACAATTTCGTCCTCACCTAGACCTCACCTTGGTGTTCTATCTTTTCATTCCTGATACCTATTTTGACTCTACTCGCACCTCCCACAAACCTCTAGTTTCACCTTCTCTTTTGTCTCTTTCCCAAAGATGAGTCTTGATTCTCAGAACCATGGCACCAAAGCACCTTGGTCCTCTGAATTAGGACCCAAATTTAGTCCCCACAATGGTCACATAAAGTGAGGGGTAATTTAGGTCTTGTGTCAGCCTACTCCAAAAATTCAAATAGTTTTCAGGAAATCAAGTATAAAAGGAGGCCTATCCCTATCAGTTGAAGTCTAAGTCTAAGTTGGATCCCCTTCAACTGCACTCTAGAGAATTCCATTCAAGTGAGAAATAAATCAAAAATCCATCAAGAATTGAAGGATAAGTGAAGTCAAGCATTCAAGATGGCATCCATGATCAAACTTCCATGAAGACATTCTACATGACATCCTAAAACCCTTGTGTGAGGATTCAAACAAGCTTCATCAAGGTATACACTTCGATTACAAGCATTCAATTTCAGATCTAGCTTTTCCCTCAAAAGGAAAGCATCTTGCTACAATTCAATTATATTTTCATTATAATTATCATTTCAATTTCAAGGTTAATTCCTAAACTAGGGTTTGACCTAAGGAAAAACCCTATCCACAACCCCTTTTCCTCTCTTTCTATGTGCAGGAAATTGATTCAAGAATTGTGAAAGAATATTTTGACAAAGTTTACGATGACAAATATGTTTAAATTTTGAAGGAGCGAAAAGCAGAGGATTAGGGCGACCTACCACCATGGTTCCAAAAATTTTGGTGGAGCTTCCAATGAGTTTCCTTGATCCAAAAAGATCTAACTTGCCCCTCTCAGAGTTATAGGAACAAGGCAACCCACCACTACGGTTTTGACAATTCAGTCTAAACTTCCAGCAATAGGTTCTGATCATATCCTTCTACTTAGATCCCTATATGTGGCTTTGTCTAATGTTTGTAGCTCTTTCCTACTCCTAATTTGTTTCAATTATCCATTTCTCTACCCTAAACTTCACACTTTACTGTTGGACACAATGGATCACTGAGAGGGGGGTGAATCAGTGATTTTAAACACTTCTTTCCTGATCAAGGATATATTGGTACAATATAAAACAAACAGAGTGTTGACCAGTAAACCAAACAGTCCAAACTAAGTGTGTGAAATAAATTTCTATAACATCAATATAACACATACACAAGAATGCATCACATAACACTAGATATATGAGGAAAACCCAATGTGGGAAAATCCTCGGTGAGAATAGTTGTTGGAGATCTTCTGCTCCAATCCAGCCTCACAATGAAAATGATCTAATTACAATTTTAGGGCACCAACCCAAGGAGCACCAACCCTTGATTTATGAGCACTGACTCAAAGGAGCACCAACCCCTGAACAATTTATAGGCTACAACCTAAAGGAGCTACAACCCCTGCACTAAGCACCTACTTAGTGAAGACAATATGAAGATTCAAATACACAAATAAATTCCTGGTGACTAATGAATTTTTGCAACCCTTCAATACTCTGCTCTACCAGTTTCAATCTTATCGGTCTGTGAAAACTTCACACACTCTGCAACAATGCCTTTCAGTTGATTCTTACTTTGCTAAAACTTGTCTTCCTCCTACTGTTGGATTCAATTCATACTTGACCACACTTTTCTAGGTTTTGCCTCTGGGTTCACACACACCTTATAGGTTTCTCCTTCAACACAGTCTTTGCCCACTCCCTTCCATTCACTAGCATCAATACCTTTCAGTCTTAGGTCAACGTCTTTTAAACTTGAGACTTCACGCCAAAAACTAATTCAAAATTAGGGCAATTAGGGTTTCCCTCCTCTGATCAAATCTCTATCCAATCTGATCCGATCTATCTTAGATCGCTCACCTGCTTTGGGGAAATAAATCATCACATGTTTTTCATCCATTCAAAACATGTTTTCCAAAAATAGCAAACCTATCCTTGTTTTACGGCCTTGAAATCTGTTGATGCATTTATGATCCAGTTGTTTCATTCTCAAGGTCAATCTGCAATCGTATTTCATGCTTTGAACACTATCCATCAACTGTTTGATCATTCTTTGTCATCCATTCTTCCTCGAGCCACATCAGTCATATATCAACCCATCATTTGCGGTTTTATCATTTAATGACCACCTGCTACATAGACAACCATGTTGATGAACATTTTACCGACCTCTGCATGTTTTCCACCTCAGCTCCACGGGCACACAACATCATGTATTCAACTCACCGACAAAGAGTCAGTTCAAACTAGAACATCTCTATTGGTATGTCCAACACACTGAACAATCACTCTTACCGACAACACATTTCCTGATAGTTCATCTTTCCTTTTGGTATGTCTTCATGCCATTCTTTCTATTTTTCTCACCGGGTGTTGTTTTGATTCATCTAACATTCTGCCTCTTCATCACAAATAAACAACCAACCTTCATACTAGTTTATGCCTTACCGATTATACTCAAGTGTGCCAACACACTCCTGCATCTCACCTCATACCGGTGATATCATCTATCAACTCATAACATACTTCTCTCCTTTATGATAGTTCAATCTTCTTCATACCGGTTGAAACACTCTACCGGTAACCTACAATACCAGTTGACATCAATGACAACTCAATGCCAACAATCTCCCCCTTTGGTATTGATGTCAACACTTCCTATACTAGTTTCTCTCCTCCTTTGATAGCAATGGAAAATGGAACCTTAGTCTAACACCAATCATACTATTAGACTCCAACCTTTATGTATCGGTTTCTCTCCAGCCCTATTACAACTCATGCCTTCAACCGGTAGGACACATTCTCCCCTTGTGTCCATGCTTTATGATTCAAGTCATAAGATAATAACAATTGGTGACTCCCCTTGACCCATACATCTCCCTACACATTTAAGTGTTGCCTAATGGTGGGACAACTCCCATCTTTTGTCTCAAGTACTCAAATATTCCCAAAAGAAGTGGCTTGGTAAATATGTCAGCAATCTGCTCACCAGTTGGAACATACTCTACTATGAACACCTTGTCTGCTACCATCTCCCTCAAGAAGTGATACTTGATTGCAATGTGTTTTGTTCTTGAGTGCATTAATAGATTCTTGGAGATGTTGATTGCACTTGAGTTATCACACCAGATTGGAATAGGTTCCAGTATCTCAGCCTGTGTGTCCTTTAGTATCTACTTCATCCACAATACCTGTGAACAACATGTAGCAACTGCAATATACTCAGCCTCGACAGTAGATAATGACACTAAATCTTGCTTCTTGTTGTGCCATGATACTAACTGGTCCCCTAAGTAGAAAGCACCTCCACTTGTACTCTTTCGGTCATCAATACATCATGCCTAATCTGCATCAGTATAAGCCTACAAAGTGAAGTCTACTTTCTTTAGATACCATAGGCCATAACTCATTGTTCCTTGCAGGTACCTAAAGATTCTCCTGACTGCATTTAAGTGAGACTTTTTAGGAGCAGCTCGGAATCATGCAACCATGCAAACTGCTTGTACAATATCTGGTCTAGCTATTGTTAGATATAACATACTACCAATCATAGACCTCTACAGTGTCTGCTCTACTTCCGGTGACTCAACTAGTTTTCTCAATATACAACCAGTGATCATGGGAGTACTTACCGGTTTGTTGTCCTCCATTTGAAACTTTTTCAACATGTCTTTAACATACTTGGTTTGTGAGATGAAAAATCCTTTCTCCTACTGTGAGATCTGCAAACCAAGAAAATAAGACAACTCACCCAACATGCACATCTCAAATTCTATCTTTATCTAATCTGCAAATTCTTTGCACGTGGTGTCCTTGTCTCCACCAAAGATAATGGCATCCACATATACAACAACCATAATCATATGATCTCCATTTACCTTGATATACAAGTTGATGTCTGCATTCCCTTTCCAGAATCCTTGCTCTTTCAAGTATTTGTCTAACTGAGAATACCATGCTCTGGGGGCCTACTTCAAACCATACAAGGCTTTCTTCAACCAACATACAAAACTCTCATCATCATGTAATAGATATCCTTTCGGTTGTTCCATATACACCTCTTCTTCAAGATTACCATTCAAAAATACAGATTTGACGTCCATTTGGTAAACCTTGTATCCTTTATAGGCAGAGAAAGCTAAAAACATCCTTATTGCCTCTAACCTACCAACCGATGCAAAGGTTTATTCAAACTCAATCCCTTCCACTTGAGCATACCCTTTGCAAACTAACCTTACTTTATGCCAGACTATCTTGCCTTCTTCATTCATCTTGTTCCGGTAGACCCACTTGGTACCTATGACATTCTTGTTTGTCAGTCTAGGACAAGTTCCCAAGTTTGATTTTCTCAATTTGTTTCAGCTCTTCATCCATGGCATCTACCCACTTCTCACTTTTTCTAGCTTCATCAAAAAATTTGGGCTAAAGTCTCGTCATGGGGCAGAAATTTACCTGCTCATCATTCTGTGCTACTCTCCTTCTAGTTTGCACACCTTCATTTTTATCTCCTATGATCTGTTCTTTTGGATGGTTCTTCTGCACATACCAGTTGGGATTCTTACTTGGTGCTTCTTCTACTGATCCATTGTTATATTGTTCTTCATACTCAACATTTGAATCATCAATGTAGGGTGTTGGTGCAGATTTTCCCTTATGTAGGTCTTCATCTATTCTCACATTTATACTATCAACCATTTTTCTTAATCTCTTGTTGTAGCATTTGTACACTTTACTATTGGTTGAGTAACCCAAGAAGATTCCTTCATCACTCTGAGAATCAAAACTTCCTAATCCATCAACATCTCTCTTGATGAAACACTTACTTCCAAACACTCTAAAATGCTTGAGTGAAGGTTTCCAGTTATACCATAACTCATAAGGAGTCATTCTACTATTCACTCTTAACTGTACCCGGTTTAATGTGTAGACAACAGTATGAACTGCTTCCTTCCAGTATGTATCCAATATGTTGGCCTCATTCAATATTTTTCTAGCCATCTCCTTCACTATACTATTCTTCCTCTTCACCACACCATTATGTTGTGGTGTTCTTGTTGATGCATACTGTCTCTGAATTCCATGTTTCTCACAGTAGTCAATAAACTCATTTGAAGAATATTCTCCACCCCGGTCTCATCTTAAGCACTTTAACCGATATCCACTATCATTTTCAACCATTCTTCTAAAAATCTTGAATCTTTCCAATGCCTGTGATTTGTCATGCAAAAATGTCACCCAAGTCATCCTTGAGTAGTCATCAATGTAGTCATCAATGAATAGCATGATGTATCTCTCACCGATCATAGCCTTTGTCCTTGTTGGTCCACGCAAATTTGTATGTACTAATTCCAAAGGTCTTGAGGTATTGTACTCTTTTGTTTTGAAACTTACTTTGATTTGCTTGCCTCTGATGCATTCATCACAAAAACTACTTGTTGGTTTAGTTATTTGTGTAATATTTCTTACATACCAGTTTTTGCTTATCTTCACCAGATTATCAAAGTTCACATGGCCTAATCTTCGGTGCCACAACCAACTTCATCAACCTATCCCATCATGCATTGGGACTCATAGCATTCCTTCAGATTGTAGACATTACCATCTGTCATCTTTCCTTCTGCCACAACCTGACTGGTACTCTGCTTGCTTAGCTGACAACCAGTAGAGTCAAATGTGAACGTGTACCCTTTGTAACACATCTGACTTACACTCGGCAGATTATGCTTTAGTCCTTCCACATAGTACACATCATGAGCCTTGAGCTTTCCATCAATATTCAATGTACCACGACCCTTAATCTTGATAGAGGAGTTGTCACCAAACCAGACAGAACCACCATTCCAATCATCAAGCTTGATAAAAAAATTCTTGTCTCCAGTCATGTGATTTGAGCACCCACTATCTACTACCCATAGATTCCTCCTTTCAACATGTAGAGCAGTCTGCACAATCAAGCTTGACTCTGTCTTGTTCTTCTCCTTCTCTATCCAAACTCGTTTCTCTTCTTTCTTCTCCTCTTCTGTCATCTTGTGTTCTGGTTTTGTCTCTATCTTATGATCCGGTACTATTTTCTTTTGCTCGTCAATTCTCAGCTTACAATGCCTTGCTATGTGACCAAAATTTTGACACTTATAACATTTCACATTAGCATTGAAGGATGTATTCAAAGCATTCTTGTAGGACATCTACACATTTCTCCTACACTCATAACTCTTAAGAGCAAACTCATTGCAATTATAACATGTGACATTTGTACTTTGTAATGCAACAAATGAGTTTCTACTCTCAAAATTGGGGTTTACATTCACCTTCCTACAATCTGCCATTCTATGACCGAACTTATTACATCGATCACAATAACCATGAAAGTTTGGAACATACTGGTTAGGTTGCCTTGGTCTTGCAAATGATTGCCTCACTGGGGGTTTTCCTTTCATGTTGCTGACTCTGGTGAATCCTTCCTGATCAACTCTTGCATTTTTTCTTGGATCTGCATGTCAGCACATTGAGTGTGGCTTCTGGTTCATTGATTGTGTATACCAGTTTGTGTGGTAATTTCTTATAGCATCTGCATATGTCTTCTTACCGGTATCCTTGCTTACTGTGAATGTCTTCTTCTCTTCACCTTCATTTGAAGAAGTGAACTATATTTCCTTATCAGATGTGTCTCTTTTGTTTGAGCTTTGTCCTTCTTCAAATCCTAAGCCACCAGTATCCTTTGAAGACTTTTGTTTGCTCAACATTTTATCTAGGGCCTTTGTGTTGCTTTCATACTTGATTCTTATCATCAGTTCATTTTTTCTATTCTTCTAGGTTCTGATGCTCCTTCTCCTTTTTACTCAAGCCGGTACTAGTAGCTTCACAGATCCTCTTGGCCTCTTCCAATTGAAGTTTTAGATCTGCAATTGTTTTCTTGGATTCTTCAAGAGATTTCTCCAACATCTCTTTTTCTTCAGTTGCAACCTTTTTCACCTTCTTCGGATCTCTTCTTGTTTTCTTCAGCTCTTCCAAGGCATTGATGAGCTCTGCTCCAAGATCTACTTCTCATTCTTTCTCTTCTTCTTCTCCTTCTTCTGGTACCGAAACCTCTTGGGCCATAAAAAGGTTTGCTCTAACTTCATCTTCACTGCAACAGTCATCTGAGGCACTCTCCTCATCTGTGGTATCATTTTCATGTGTGTAAAGACTACTTTGCTTCCGGTTGCCTCTTCTACCATGTTGGTAGACATTCTTCTTCTTGTCCTTACCATTTGATCCTCTACCACTTGATTGATCATCTTCATTATTATCACCATAGGGATATTTGGCAGTAAAATATCCAATCTTTCCACAATTGAAACATTTCAAGGGAAGCTTGCCTTTGTATTTGTCGAAACCCATCTTGAGTCTTCTGACAAAGTTTGCCATGATATCATTAGAATCTTCATCGGTTCCATCTTGACCAGAATCTTCTTTTCCTTTCCTTGATGTTTTGAATGCAACTTCTTTCTTCATAGCCTCAGTACCGACAATCCTCATCTCATAAGCAGTTAGGGAACCATATATCTCATCCATTGTAAAGGTTTTCAGATCTTTTTCTTCTTCTATTGCTAAAACCTTTGTATCATACTTATATGTGAGCAATTTAAGTACTTTCTTCACTACCACCTCATATTTTATTTCTTCTCCAAGCTCTCTAGTGGTGTTTATTATTTCATCAATCCTTTGGAGATAGTCAACAATCTTCTCTTCATCTCTCATCTTCAAACCCTGAAGTTGTGCTCTCAATGTCTATAACTTGGCTTCCTTGAATTCAGCATTGCCTTCAAATATTTTCTGCAACTTATCCCAAGTTTCCTTCGTAGATGAGTAGTGCATGACCTTAACAAACTCATTATCAAATAACCCACTAAGAATGCCATTTTTAGCTTTAGCATTGTTCTCATATTCCTTCTTAGAACCTGGATCAATAGGGGGATTATTAGGGTCTCTATACCCATTCACAACCGACATCCATACATCAAAACCTAGAGAGGACAAATAGGTTTCCATTCTTCTACTCCAAAAGGCATAGTTGACAACATCAAACATAGGAGATTTTGAGGAGGCAGATTCATTTCTTGCCATTGTGAACACTTGACAGGATCTACCCAAGCTAGAGAACGTTTTGACAAAAACAGGGAACCTGTGCTCTAATACCAATTGTTGGACATAATGGATCACTGAGAGGGGGGTGAATCAGTGATTTTAAACACTTATTTCCTAATCGGGGATATACCGATACAATATAAAACATAAAGTGTTGACTGGTAAACCAAACAATGCAAACTAAGTGTGTGAAAGGATTTGCTATAACATTAATATAACACATACACAAGAATGCATCACATAACACTAGATATACAAGGAAAACCCACTGTGGGAAAAACCTCGGTGAGAATAGCTACAAGAGATCTTCTACTCCAATCCAGCCTCACAATGAAAATGATCTGATTACATTTTTAGGGCACCAACCCCTAATTTATGAGCACCGACTCAAAGGATCACTAACCTCTGAACAATTTATAGGCTACAACCTAAAGAAGCTACAACCCCTACACTAAGCACCTACTTAGTGAAGACAATATGAAGATTCAAATACACAAATAAATTCCCTGTTACAAATGAAGTTTTGCAACCCTTCAATACTCTGCTCTACCAGTTTTAATCTTATCGGTCTGTGAAAACTTCACACACTCTGCAACAATGCCTTTCAACTGATTCTTACTTTGCTAAAACTTCTCTTCCTTTGACTGTTGGATTCAATTCACACTTGACCACACTTTGCCAGGTTCTACCTCTATCGATTTGTTCTCTGTCGGTTCACACACACCTTAACGGTTTCTCCTTCAACACACAGTCACTTAAGATTTTTCTTATTTTTTACTCAACACAGTCTTTGCCCACTCCCTTCCATTCACCAACATCAACACCTTTCAGTCTCAGGTCGACATCTTTTAAACTTGAGACTTCTCGTGAAAAAATAATTCAAACTTAGGACGGTTAGGGTTTCCCTCCTCCAATCAAATTTGTATTCCAATCTGATCCAATCTATCTTGGATCACTCACTTGCTTTGTGGAGATAAATCATCATGTTTTTTTCATCTATTCAAAACATGTTTACCAAAAATAGCAAACCTATCCTTGTGTTTATGGCCTTGAAATCTGTTGACACATTTATGATCCAGTTGTTTCATTCTCGAGGTCAATCTGCAATCGTATTTCATGCTTCAAACACTATCCCTCAACTATCTGATCATTCTCTGTCATCCATTCTTCCTTGAGTCACACCAGTCAGATATCAACCCGTGATTTACGGTTTTATCATTTAATGACCACTTGCTACACAAACAACCATGTCGATGAACATTTCATTGATCTCTGCATGTTTTCCACCTCAGCTCCCCGGGGCACACATCAACATACATTCAACTCACCAACAATGAGCTGGTTCAAACTAGAACATCTCTACCGGTATAAACCCTTACTAGTATGTCCAACACATTGAACAATCACTCTTAACGGAAACACATTTCCTGACAATTCATCTTGCCTTTCAATATGTCTTCATGCCATTCTTTCTAGTTTGCTCACCGAGTGTTGTTGTGATTCTTCTAACATTCTGCCTCTTCATCACAAATAAACAGCTAGCCTTCATATCGGTTTATGCCTTACCGGTTATACTCAAGCGTGCCAACACACTCCTGCATCTCACCTCATACCAGTGATATCATCTGTCAACTCCGAACATACTTCTCTCCTTTATGTCGGTTCAATATTCTTCATACCGGTTGACACACTCTACCGGTAACCTACAATTCTGGTTGACATCAATGACAACTCAATGCCAATATTTACATCCAAATTTTAACTCAAAAGGGAGAGACAATAACAAATTGGTAAATTTAATTAGTGTTTCAACCTTTTTCATTATTAAATTGTGGCTAGATCTATTGAATCTACCCCCTCTTTTAATGTAATGGTTAACTATGTAAGTTTAGTGGTTTTATTATCTTAATTTATGAAACCCTAATTTTATAATCTAATACAAAACTAGACCTATCATTTGTGACAATCAAATTGGATGAAATATTTAGGGTATTTTCACAAACCCTAAAAAATGTCTTACTTTCAACTAATGTGTATTTTGAAGAATTAGTTAATAAAAGTATAAGATTATTAAGAAAGGAAGAAAATAAAGACAAAGGAGGTATATTGAGCTTGGGTAAATAATTAAATTAATTAACTAATCAAATGTCACTTACCAATAAAAGAATGAAATATTTCCTAGAAGATTCAAAACCCCTCGACCAAGACCCATCCTTACAACCATACAAAAGTGGGAGAATCTCCATGAATGAAACACCATTGAAAAAGGAAGAAGATAAGAACTAACCAAGGATGACACAAGGGATTGTCTGCGAAGAAATATTTGGAAACAAATTATTTGATGTTAAATTAGAATGAGATAAAGGTAGACAAGAGAAGCCTCAGATAGTTTAGAGCATTAAGAAAGAAAATAATCAACAACCCCTAATTTGGCGATCCAAAACAAAAAAACAAAGAAAGATGGAAAGTTTCATTAAAATTTTATTGTTTGGACAAGACACTACTGAATCCATCAAACATGCATTCCTATTGGAATACTTATCGGATAGGTTTTATATCCTCTCTTAGGAAAGAGGAATTGGATTGGTATATGAAAAACTATCTCAACCATAACAACACTTGGGACAAAGTCCAGGATGATTTTTTACTCAACTTTGACACTCTGGCCATTCCCACTAAGAGTGTAAGTAGGACGAGAGGATTGGTGAAAAGAGACAATTATTCTGTCAAATCATATGATAAAAGGTTCAAAGAAGTCTGCCAAAAATTGGAAGAACCCATAACAATAAAATAGAAGATTAAATGGTTGATCTCCAGATTATAAAAGGACATTAGAATTGGATTGGATAGATGATTCTTTGACTCCTAAATTGAATTAATAATAATAGCCTACCGGATCAAGGCATAGGGTTAGAAGAGAGTGGAAAATGATGAAACAAAAGAAGCACTTAAGAACTTTAATTATCAATCTAGAACTTAACCATCTAGAACAAAATTCTAGCCAAAGAGTGATTGAAACCAAAAGAAATTTTGCACACATGTATTGTTCATGGGAAGCACATGTTTGGGGATGACTATCTTGTTGGAAACAACAATGGAGGAAAACTGAGAGGGGGGTGAACCAATTTTCACCGGATTAAATAATTTGAGCACAATCTCAGATATGATTAGCAACAATAAGAACAAAAATAAACACAACAACAACACACATAACACCAAGATTTTGATGTGGAAAACCTGGTTAAGGGAAAAACCACAGTGGGAACCTACCCACAATAAGATGATACTCTAAAGAATGAAAAAAATATTACAATAGGGAATGCACATACATTCAGGCACACTACCTAGAGCTCACTTCTCAAAATATAATGACTCGGAAGGCTACAAACCTCAGGGAAGGTTTACTACCTTACAATAATATTTGCACTACAATTCGGTTGGGATGAACTGAAAGAATAGCATCTCATAATGCCTGTTGACAATTCTAGTTAAGCTCATTTGTCTGACCTACTACAATCTCTTCTCAACACTTCGTACTGAAAGATGAATTCACTTGTTCACACATACATCACTCTCTGATAATGCAAACATCACACCAATACCTGAATTACATGAGTATAGTGCCTATTTCTACATATCATCAACCTTGACTACAAGGTTGGCTAAACCCTTAAGACCTAATTATAAAATTACATCATACAATACATAAATCAATCACTAGACCAATACAATGCCATATACAAAATAACGTGGACCCAAATCAAATCCTCAAACATGCAACACCACCAGAAATCTCGCCAAGATCAACTGCAACACGCTACACCATCGAAAATACCTCATCACAAAGAATATCACTGGACCCATAAGATCTTCAATAACATGCATAATGATCAATGCAGACCACCAAAACAAATAGGACATTATTAGGAAACACCAACAAGCATGTTAGAACCGTCTGCAATAGATTCACCAACACCACTTAATCAAATCTTCATCAATCAACACACTGATACTCAAGAATACTTAATAGCAGCAACTCAGACAAGAAATATAACTTGCAAAGCACCAAATCACGAACCATCTGAATTGAAGATACACATAAATATCTCTAACACTCTCCCAAATCCGTAGGTAAAGATATGATCATACCAGAGGTCAACAGATCAAACACCAGAACACTACAACAAAGGAACATGAATATATTGACATTAATGACAACAACATATCCTAGCAACAACAATATCCAACAATATCCCCCTTTGGCATTGATGGAAACATATGAATGTGAAAAATAATCAATGCAAAAGAATAAATCAACACCATCCATCTCTAACAAACTCCCCTTAAGATCATGCACACAAAGCTTCAAAGATAAGGCATTTTTTCACATGTTTCTCTCCCCCTTTGACAATAATGCCAAAGATCAAAATACAAATTATTATTCTCTCCCCCTTTACTAGATAATATCTCCCCTTTAGAATAAACTCACAAATCTTAAGCATACACTGACTACTTCGGTTGAGTAGCAACACCAACTCATCAATCTAGATAAGAAGATAAGACTCGGAAGTCCACCGGATTGATGCATCTCAATGCTTCTAATTCTCATCAAAAGGGGCAGAGACCCCTAACTTGTCTCTCAATAATACAAATGTATATGCAGGCAAAGGTTTAGTAAAAATATCTGTAATCTAATCCTTTGTAGACACATACTCCAATTTGACTTCTTCATCACTGACTTTATCCCTCAAGGAATGATACTTGATTGATATATGCTTTGTTTTAGAGTGCAGTACTAGATTCTTGGAAATATTAATAGCACTTGAATTGTCACAATATCTAACAATAGGCTCATCATACACAACTCTAATATCCTTCAATATCTGCTTCATCCAAACTATCTGAGTATAGTTGCTAGCAGCAACAATGTATTTAACTTTTGTAGTAGATAGAGATATAGCGTCTTGTTTCTTATTGAACCATGAAACCAACTTCTTTCCCAAAAAGAAAGCTCCACTGGTAGTGCTCTTCCGGTCATCAACATCACCTACCCAATCAACATCAGTATAAGCACATAACATGAAATCATCATTCTTCAGTTACCATAAACCATAGTCAATTGTCCCCTTCAAGTATATGAAAATCTTCTTCACAACAATAACATGACTCTCTTTAGGATCAGCCTGAAATCTTACACAAGGACAAACAACATTCATAATGTCTAGTCTAGTCTGAGTCAAGTATAGCAGTCCACCAACCATAGATCTATACAAGGTTTGATTAACTTTATGAGATTTATCATGCTTAGATAACTTGCATACAGTCACCATAGGAGTTCCAATGGGTTTGGAATCATCTAACCCAAACTTCTTCAATAATTCCTTCACATACTTAGATTGAGAAATGAAAATACCTTTTTCAGTATGTGAGATTTGCAATCCTAAGAAGAATTTCATCTCACCTATCATAGACATCTCAAAATCATTTTGCATATCATCAGAAAACTTCATACTCAAATCATCATCTCCTCCAAAAATAATGTCTTCAACAATCAAAATGTTATCATTATCAACCTTGAAGTATAAATTACTATCGATAGTACCTTTACAGAATCCTAACTTCATCAAGTACCTGTTTAATATAGCATATCAGGCTCTAGGGGCTTGCTTTAGTCCATATATTGCTTTCTTCAATTTGCATACCATGTCTCCTTCATTTGATAATGAAAATCCATCTAGTTGCTCAATGTAGACTTCCTCTTCCAAATCACCATTTAAAAAGGCTGAATTAACATCCATCTGATATACCTTAAAATTCTTATAAGAAGCATAGGCAAGAAGTAATCTAACAACTTCAATTCTAGCTACCAGAGAAAAAGTCTCCTCATAATCAATTCCTTCCATCTGAGAACATCCCTTATATACCAATTTATCTTTGTTTCTAACCACTTCACCGACTTCATTCAATTTATTTTAGAACACCCATTTAGTGCCAATCACATTCTTGTCTTTAGGTCTCGGAACAAGCTCACATGTGTTATTCTTCTCAATCTGATTCAATTCTTCTTCCATAGCTTTTATCCAATTCTCATCTTTACATGCTTCTGCAACATCTTTAGGTTCAATCTTTGAAATCAAACATATCTCTTCAACAACAATCCTTCTCCTAGTCATCACACCTTTATTTTTGTCACCAATAATCTAATTTTTTGAATGATTCAATTTCACATACCTCAGAGTCTTCTAATTGTTCTGATTTTCAAGTTCTTGAACTTCTTCACTAGCAACAACAATATCTAGGTTAACTGTCTCTACTGAAGAATTCTGCTTAAGGATCTCTATCTTCATAGGCTTTGAAATAACATTTTGATCATCAATCTCATATCCACATGCTCTGATCTTCTTTCCATGACATTCATCAACCTTCACATTTGCACTTTCCACTATCTTCTTCATCCTCTTATTGTAGCACCAGTAGGCCTTGCTCTTGGTAGAATAACTCAAGAAGATTCCTTCATCACATATTGCATCAAACTTTCCTATATCCTCATCTCTTTTGATATAACATTTGCTTCCAAAAACTCTAAAATATCTAACTGTAGGAACATGACCAAACCATAACTCATAAGGAGTCTTACCGGAATCACCTTTTATATGCACCTGATTGAATTTATAAACAACAGTGCTAACAACTTCTCTCCAAAAGGTTTGTGCAACATTTCCTTCAATCAACATAGTCCTAGTAGCATCCAAAATAGCTATGTTCTTCCTTTCAATAACTCCATTCTCCTGAGGGGTTCTAGGAGTAGATAATTGTCTTCTAATTCTATTCCTCTCACAAAATGAATCAAACTCACCGGATGTGAATTCTCCTCCTCTGTCAGATCTCAAACACTTCAGCTTCAACCTTGTCTTTGTCTCCACCTTAGCTTTGAATATCTTGATTTTTTCCAGTGCTTCTAACTTCTCCCTTAGAAAGGTAACCCACATCATTCTAGAATAGTCATCAATCAACAACATGAAATATCTATCACCCTGCATGCTTCTCACTCTTGTAGGACCACACAAGTCAGTATGCACAAGATCCAATAAACTATTAGATGCATACAATTTACTTTTGAATGAAATTCTTGTTTTCTTTCCCAACTAACATTCTTTACACACCGGATTAGAAGGCTTCATAATCTTAGGTAAATATCTAACAACTTGAGTAGAGCTTATCCTTATCATGTAGTCAAAATTAACATGACACATCCTTCTATGCCATAACCAGCTTTCATGTATCTGAGCAATCAAACAACTTTTCTCACCAGCATTCAAGTGAAAGCTATTACCTTTAGTCTTAGTCCCTGATGTAATGTCTATACCAAAGGCATTTAGTATCTTGCATTTACCATTCTTGAATTCCAAATCATATCCCTTGTCAACCATTTGTCCAACACTCCAAACATTATGCTTCAAACCTTCAACATATAAGACATCATCAATATTATGCTTACCATCAAAAGAAATAAAACCTCTACCACAAATCACACAAGCTTTATCGTCTCCAAATCTCACTATGCCACCATCATACTTTTCCATGTTCACAAATTTGGTTTTATCACCTGTCATATGATGTGAACAACCATTGTAAATTACCCTTTCAACTCTCTCTTCAATCTTAGCAGCCAAAGCTTTCTCCTCAACAAAGCAGCTTGTAGAATTCATTGGTATTGGATCATCTTCCTTGATAGCAATAAATACAAATTCATCTTCTAAATTTCCATTCTTAGACTCTTCATCTATCACACCTTCATCAAAAATATAATAACATCTCTTTTGATATCTATAATTTCAGTTAGGCTTATAGGACTTATCATACTTATCATGCTTGTCAAATCTATCATATTTATCATGCTTATCATATCTAGACATTCTTTTAGGA
Organism: Cryptomeria japonica; assembly: GCF_030272615.1. Lineage (NCBI taxonomy): Eukaryota > Viridiplantae > Streptophyta > Pinopsida > Cupressales > Cupressaceae > Cryptomeria > Cryptomeria japonica. The sequence goes on along the minus strand of NC_081410.1, from coordinate 243,642,788 downwards.
CACCTAGAAGCAAAATGTCCTGTCTTATTACAAGAGAAACATTTCAAAGGCAACTTTCCATCATAGTTACTGGCTCCCTTAGGCAATCTCCGAGCAATAAGTGCTTCATCAACCTCTCCTTCTTGTTCTTCCATTTCTCTCATTTCTTTTTCATATCTAGAAAACCTAAATGAACTCTCTCCCAGATCATACTTATGCTTCTTAGATATACAGGCTTTCAATGCAATCCCAGATTTGCCATGTGATTCTACAAATTCACTCAACTCAAATGCAACAAGATTGCCAACCAACATATCTCTTGTTACAGTAGTCACAGTCTGGATCTCATCAATAGCAGCAACTTTAGATTTGTAAGTAGGAGGAAAAGATCTCAACACCTTAGCAACAATCTCATCTTCCTCAAGAGTTCCACCAGCACACCAGATGTTCATAACAAGTTCATTCACTTTAGCCATAAAGGATTTTATGTTCTCATCTTCTCCCATCTTCAATGCCTCATACTTTCCTTTCAAACTCTGCAACTTAGAAACTTTGAATTGTGCATCTCCTTCATACAAGGTCTCCAACTTTTTCTAGATCTCATGTGTAGTTTGTAAACCCATCACATTATTTATCTCTGAATCGATCAAGGCACTCAACAATGCTTCCTTAGCTCTTATGTTATGTTCAACATCATTAATCTTAGTTGCAGTAATGAGACCATTATGAGGAACATTGTAGGTATTCTTTGTAATCTTCCAATAATCATCTCCAAGACATTTCAAATGACACTCCATCTAATCCTTCCATATAATGTAATTGTTTCCATCAAATCTCAGACTCTCTTTCTTGAAAACATAGGCTGCAATCTTAGATCTCCTCAAGCAGTCAAGCTTCTTCTAGATGATCTAGCTTTGATACCAATTGTTGGCAATAACAATGGAGGAAAACTAAGGGGGAGGGGGTGAATCAGTTTTCACTGGATTAAACAATTTAAGCACAATCTCAAATCTGATCAGCAACAATAAGAACATAAATGAACACAACAACAACACATAACACCAAGATTTTGATGTGGAAAACTTGGTTAAGGGAAAAAGAACGGTGGGAACCTACCCACGATAAGATGATACTCTATAGTAGTATGTGAAAATATTATAATGGGGAATGCACATGCATTTAGGCACACTACCGAGAGCTCACTGCTAAAAATATAATGACTCGAAAGGCTACAATCCTCAAGGAAGGTTCACTACCTTACAATAATATTTAAACTGCAATCCGGTTGGGATGAACTAAAAGAATAACATCTAGTAATGCCTGATGACAGTTCTGGTTAAGCTCGTTTGTCTGTCTTGCTACAATCTCTGCTCAACACTTCACACCAAAAGATGAATTCACTTGTTCACACATACATCACTCTTTAATAATGCATACATCATACCAATACCCGAATGACATGAATATAGCACCTATTTATACAGATCATCAACCTTGACTACAAGGTCGGCTAAACCCTTAAGACCTAATTACAAAATTACGTCACATGATACATAAATCAACCACCAGACCAATACAATTCCTTAGAAAGGACCTAAATCAAATCCTCAAACATGCAAAACCACCAGAAATTTTTTCAAGATCAACTGCAACACACTACACCACCAAAAATACCGCATAACATGAAGAATATCATCAGACCCATAAGATCTTCAATAACACGCACAATAATAAATGCGGACCACCAAGACAAATAGGACACAATTAGTAAACACCAACAAGCACGTTAGAACCATCAACAATAGCTGCACCAACACCACTTAATCAAATCATCATCGATCAACACACTGATACTCAAGAACACTTAATAGCAACAACTTGGACAAGAAAGATAACTTGTGGAGCACCAAATTACGAACCATCTAAATTGAATATACACATGAATATCTCAAACACTCTCCCAAATTTGTAACCAAATATATGATCATACTGGATCTCAATAGATCAAACACTAGAACACTTCAACATCGAAACATGAATATGTGAACATCAATGACAACAACATATCCTAGTAGCAGCGATATCCAACATATCTAAAACTACAAGGACAAATAACTACTACCACACTACATGTAGAAATCAAATGTAGTATAATTAATTCAACATATTGTGCTATTTGTTGAGAGTGAGATACCCACTTAACTAAAGAAAGTACAAACTATACAACACCATCTTGGAATAGAGGAAATCAGTACCATCAGAGATGCCATGGTCAAGTCTATAGTGCAGATGAAAGAAATGATGAGGGATACATGCAACCCTTAGAGAGACAATAAAAATTCTTGTGTTGTGCATAAAAAAATCACAAATAGAATACATGGAAAATAACCGACAATTCAACTATTGAGGAGGAAGAAATTGAGGTAAGAATACTAGGAGGAGAAATGATGCCACATATTTCAAGTACGATAAAATGAGGGAATACATAATAGAATTCCAAGGGTTAGAACAAAAGAATAAATATCTATTATATGGAGATGGAAATAACGAATTAGCTGTGACCAGGCTAGATATTTTTTTAAAAACATTGGTACATCATCCAGAAGTGATGACTTGCAAAGAGGAGCCAGGGTAATCTATAAAGTGCCACAAGGGGTGAGAAATTACCAAAAGATGGAAATCTAGTGTTTTGACACATCCAATGAGGAATTTTCTAGAGAAGAATAGGAAATATGCATAGCATAGATGACAAAACAAGAATAATAGGAAGCCCATAGTCCTTACAAGAGAAGGGACTGACAACACTAAGAATAGACCTCAGGATATTGAAGAGAAGCATAAGGAATCCAGTCTGAAAGAAGGAAATCAAGAATACTTTCGGCATCCTTGGAACCAACATGAAAAAACCATAGACAAAGCTAAATAACATTTCATGAAACAACATTAATAAGATACTAGTTGTTTCACTGAAGAAAAGGTCAATATGTTGAAAGATTTAGCCTCCTTGACATGAAAAATAAATTTGGTAGTTAAATTAAAATAGTTGGATCCTACTCATCAATGTACACCTAAATAATAATAAGGTAGAATATGTCATGGTATATCTTTGCATAGATTTGAATATAAAAATGCTAACTACATGGGAAAGACTACGAAATCCTAAACTTGTCAAAACACCTATGAACATAAGTATAGTAGATGGATCTAGCATGCAAACATTAGTTACATAGAGAAATCTTGGAATAAATGATAAATGCATTAAGAGAATCAAAGACTTTGTAGTGGTTGAGATGAAGGAGCCATTCAACACTTTTAGGTTCTTACTAGGGATACAATGATTTGTTAATGCCAATGTTGTTGTGGAGTCCCACAAGGAGTAAATTTCTTTTGAAGATGACAAAAGGATAGTTTGCATCCAAAATAGGGAGCCTAAGGACAAAACATATTGAACACTTTTGGATGCTAAGAGGGGGCGAATCAACATATATTAAAACTTAAGCATTAACACCATAAAATAAAATATTAATCACACAATAACACAAAGATTTTATTTGTAAAACACAATGTGGGAAAAACCACGGTGATAACTATCTCAATATATGAAAACTTATTACAAAGTTTTAGGATTTAGGCCAAGGAAGCTCACTACACCTGATTTGGACTTGCAAGCTAAGGCACACAACCTTAGGTCAAGATAAAATGGACTTACAAAATACTGAAGATCATTTCTTCAGGGAATGATATAATGAATTTTATTACAAAGAATAATTATTGTTGAATGAAGAGAAGCACATTCTCTAAAATGTTGATAACAATTCACTATCTTAAATATATGAAACTGACTTCATTACAACTCATTTTCAATTACACACCTTCACACTTACTTAATACACCACATACAACTTCTCATTACATATATTCAATCCTCCAAAATATTTTCCTTTAAATATATCATCCACACAAATAAGATACATCAATTAGGTTGGTCTAATTAGATGTAACATGTAGAGTATAAATAGACAACACCAAATACTCTCTCTCCAAAGTAATGTATAAGAGAAACAATAAGTGTGGAGAATCAGACCATGTTGGAACACCTTCCAATGACTCCCAAATCATCACCTTTAACTCCACATGCTATATCATAGACCAAAAACACTCAAGTTGGCCCTGAAATATAGAACCATTAATACAACCTAGTCAAACATACTCAAAATATGATGTGGACCTCCATAAAACCTATAGATGCACAACATAAAAGCACCTAATTCTAACAATACTATATTAGAGAACCACAACACCAAAAAAAAATTTAAAAGAAGAGGAATGTAAAGCATTCCTACAAACAAGTGCATTGTAACTGCATGACCGACACTCAAACCAACAACAAATCAACTGTGGAACAAATAGGAACATGAAAACTTGGATGTGCAATTCATTTTCATCCACCAACATCATACTAAAACCGCAAGAAAAGATGGATCAATGTGACACAATGCAAACTAGAATATTGAACCCTGTTTGACATATTGTTCACCAAAACAATCACACTTAGCCCAAATCTATTGTGGACATTTGAATACATGTTCAATGCTCTATAATATTCTTGAGTAAAATGGATATACCATCTATAGTCATCACCATCAATCTTCATACATCCATGTGAACACATTAGAAGACTCTAGATACAACACCACGTATCACATACTTCCAAACCTTGGTTAACATCAATGACAACACAAAATCATATTTGCAACAATCTCCCCCTTTGTCATTGATGATAACACTTGTGTAACCCTAAAAAATCAGTATATCTATCCCCCTTCGACATCAAGGACAAAGGGCGTCTCTGCATCATTGTACAAAATCAATCTACAACACTTATCCATCTCTACAAAATTCCCCCCCTTTGTACATCAACTCCCCCTTAGGGTATGAACACAATAAAAACCAAAACTACACTCCAACAATCTTATACTTATCCGCATATGTTTATATATGAACAAAACTTGTCTTACCAACAAAAACTAAGAACCTTGCATAGTTGGGGGCATGATGGGTAAAATTACAAAGCTGTGTCACACTTTTATAAAGGAAATGACCAATGTTGATTCAACTTTTTAAATTGAATCAATAGAAAGTGAGATATATGTTTTAAATTTTGAAATGATGTAAACTAATAAAATGTATATTTTTTGTGTATTTTATATTTGTAATTTTAAAAAAATATTTGAATATAGTTTTTAATAAAGTAAACAATATAATTTAGTAGCTGATAAAGTGCTAAAATTGAAGTTACACAAGGCGTCACACTTTATTTAGTAAATTTACCTTTTTTTCTTTAATTTTTTTTGTGTATATTGATAACTTGAAACTTTAGTGCATGGATATATTATTTACTAATTTTTATAAATATATATATTTTAATAAATTTGAAAAGCTGTGTGTATTGAAATATCTCTTTCCATTTGGTGCCACCTTTTCTCTTCACTATTTGTCCAAATTAGAAAAGAGTTATATCATCTTGACATAGATTCTTTTCTCTAGTGCATCATATTTTTATCAAAAAATTTAAATAAATTTTAGTACTTTTCCTTGAAAAAATAATCAATCTTATATTTTAGTGTTGATGGCCTATTTTCAATAAAAACTAAATATTAAATATAAAAAATAATTAAAATATTTAAAGATATATATTCTGGAATATTCACTTGAAGATCTAATAAATGGTATTTTTGCATTTCAAAAAAAATATTATTTAGAAGAGGAGTTGTTGAAACATTGAGTTTTTCAAAAAAGAAAATGGTAATTAGACCCAAAGTAATATAAAATATACATTTAGTAGACACTTCCAATTGGAAAAATTGTGGCTCATATATAATTTAGCTAAAATGAATCTATATAGAGCATATGTTTGACTAAAAATAATTTTTAGTTAGAAATACTTAAATTCACTTGTGCTGATGAGTTGGCCAGAAACATGACACAACATTATACTTTACCCTAATGCCCTTGTGAATGAACTTGAGTTGAATCCAAGATGTCTTCCAGTCATTTCCTGCAGAGGCCAAAAAGTTGCACTGACTTTCAATATTCAAAAGAAGATCCTCTTCCTTCTTGTTATTTGAAACCTTCATTACTTTCAGTCTAACTTCTAAGAGTCTTCAAGGAGTGTCACCATGTTGGTGAGTTGCAGGTCTACAACATCTCACAAACAATCAAACCAATGCTTGATTTTCTCATTTAGATCAACCAATAGATTCAACTATAAGTACAAGTTCCTTTATTTGAATACTCCCATTTCTACCTGCATCCTTCTTCAAGCCTATTGAATTGGATAGTTGTACAATTTGTGATTCTATAATATCTATCTAACCCTTAATACCCTTAGTAGATACAGGCCATCGATGAATAAATTAGTATATCACCACTACATCCTTTACACTCTTCTCAAATTTTTTTTTCTTTCTTGTAGCCTGATATGTGTTATTGCACATCTATTCACTAGATCTTCTAGTATTTACTCTTCCATATTCTTCTCCACATCCTTCAAAACATTGGTTTCTAATTTGGAAGTATGTCCCTTAAATCCATTAAGAAATAACTATAACTGCTCCACACTTGACAAATTCTCATCCAAAATTACTTCCAATTAAGTTTTGTGCCCTATATCTATGACTTAATGAACTTCTTGTGATAATAATATTGAAGTATATCACCTAGATGAAGCATATGCAAGGGAGACAACTAGTTAAGGTCTATTTAACCTTGAGACATCAATACCTTAAGTACCTCAGAGGTAATCATTGGTTCAAACTAAAATTGTAGATTTAACAAATCTGATACAAAGTCTTCAAAAGGTCCAGAAGATTCTCCACCAAGCTCCACATTCTTCTCTGCTTTAATCACCTTCTCTAGAATCTTCTCCTTCTCTGAAGTCTTCTATGCAAACATCACCACACCCTTTTTTGTCTCCATTTTATTGTCCATACTTTTTTTCAGACTTGCATCATCATCTCTCTACTCATTTGTCTTCTTCTCCAAACTATCTTCAATATTACCAATACTAGGAGCACCCATTCTAATCTCCACCAAACTAGTACCAGTGTTTGTCTTCTCTGAAAGAGAAGACAATCTTCAATTATTTTGTAACTTCTTTTGTTGCATCTTCTATATATTTGATCAATCTTTAGTAATCATTAGGATCTTCTCCCATGACTGTAATATCTCTCTCTTTTGTTCTAAATCTTGTGCTGAGAGCTTGGGTAATCTTAGCTCTGTCATCGTGACATAAGGAGCCACATGACTTGTTTAAATCATATGTATGGTTGGTCGATTCTTTTATTATTGTCTCATTTCTCCTTTCACTCAGGACCTTTACCAGTGAGACCATTGATATGCATGTTATAAGTGATCAAGTGTTGGATGATAGCTTTCTCTATTATTACCTTATCTGTCAAAAGGGCATCCTTGTATAGTCTTGCAACCACCTCCAAAGAGTCATGTTGGTCAATGGCATTAACTAAATTATTGAGATCGAGACATTGATAACCAATATCAACGCGAGGGGTATCTAACTTCTTCTTCTTTCCCTTTCTCTTTTCATTTTCTTTTTTCTTTTCTTTCTTCTTTTCTACTTCCTTCTCATTTCTCTTCTTAGGAGGGGTATTTATCAAGGAGACCATTGTTCTCTTTCTTTGAATGAGAGGGACATTATCCTCTTTATGCTCTTCATCTATGTCCTTTTGGACCTCTTCCTTATCACAATCTTCTGCTTTTGTTCCTCTTTATCAGTGCTATTGCCCAATTCCTCAACCATTGTCTCGGATTTTTTTTTTTCTCTTGTGGTCTTCTATTTTGGTCTTTGGCCCTTGTTTTCACTTGGTGCAACTCTCGCAGGGGTTTTAGAGGAACCAATCTTCACTAGAGGGGGAAAAAATGAAAACCTTGCTCTCCTCTAAGCTTGTTTACCAAAAGACTCAGACACTGGGGGTAAATTAATCTTCTTATACAAATTCTCCATTCTTTTAGTATGACTTTTCTTAGAATTCTTCCAGATCATCCTATTTAATATCTCAGTTGAAGTGCCATTTAACTTTCTACCTACAGATCTACTAGAAAATGCAACAATGTCTCAATGTTCTTCTCAACATACTCCTTTGATATCTCATATGGCAGCTCTAGTAGCCAAGCAATCCTTAGCTCTACAACTTCTATGTAACAATGGTCATTGCTGACCAGAAAAGTGATTTCACTTTTGTACTTCTGGACAATCCACTAGGGATTCTCTCTCTTTATTTCATCTTATCCTAAATATTTTTGAACCACCTTGAATATTGGGTGTTGTACGCCTCTATATCCTTATTGAAACTTCTAATGCATTATTTTATCTATACTGCTATAGGGGTGAACTTGTTCCAGACTTTACTCCTAAATCTTAGAGGTTCATTCAAGAACATAAATGCTAAACATATTATCAATGATACATACCTAATGGATATTTGGTGTTCTTTGTCCTCTCTAGATTGTCCAATAGTTTTTACATCGTATAAGCTCACAAAGATCAAACTTCTCCCCTTCAACCACAATTTGATAAGAAAAGTATATTGTAGTGGTGGTGGCAGAACCCTCATGGTTCTAATAATATATCTTGTATGCCAGTTCTTTGGTCACATAGTGGATACCCAGATTAGTGATTTCTTCAACAATCATTTCCCTCTTTTCATACTTCACACTAGTTAGCTGAGTAACCGTATCATTCTTCACCATTTTCAAGACCAAAAGAGTGTCAAAGGTATACAGCCTTATCAAAGCCCTAATTGCATCCTTTGTGATTTTATGTGGGTGATATAGAAACATAGTATCTCCATGGATTTAGCTTAGGATGACATGAATCCATGCATGCTCATAGCTAAAATGTGGAAACTCCTTCCAAATGTTTAACCCCATCTTCGGAATACACTTGTACTACTACTTGAAAGTTGTTAGGTCATCTTCTATTGGCTTCATCTAGAGATCATTAAATTTCACATGATTGACCTTTGTTAGGGGCTCATGAATGTAAGCCTTAACATCCTCTCTGTATGCCACATCTAATGGAACCTTTGAAAATGCTCTTTCCTTGTCTTTCTCTATCGCCACAAATGGGTAAGGTTTGAATTGGATTTGTGGCTTCAAGGATAGGTCAACAATAATAGGTGTATCCATTTGAATCAATGAGCATAATTGATAACACAATATCACAAATTACCTTTGATCACATTGTCACTAGGGTTTTCACAAGAAATCTTATTTTTCACACTAAAGCTTTTGAATTTGCAAGATCATAAGTGATCAAAATGAATTCAAAAACACATTTTATCCTTTAGTCTCAACTACTTAGATTTTTGTATTGAATTTAATTAACCATTAGACACCAAAAAGCTACTACTTTGTATTGATAAAGATCACATATACCTTTGCAAATCACCAAAGAGACTTGGAAAGATTTGGAAATTTCTTCATAAAATCTAACATGCCAAAACCAATCCAACATCCAAACCATAAGGGGGTTCTTAAGGTCTTCAATCAAATCTCCCCCTCAGATAATGCACTTTATCTAGTTTCCAGAGGAAGTATCTGCACCACCAATAGGTACATACTCATCCTTTGCCTCACCTTCTACATTCTCATCAGATTTCTTTAGCCATGTCTTTTTCATCTTCTCTTTTATATTATTAATATCAATCTTCTTTTTTGGAGTAGAGATCTTCTCATTCTTTCCTTTGCAGAACCTAGTAATGTGTCCTGATTTTTACAATTGTAACTAGTAGGACCTTGTTGTGGACCACTTATATTCCTTCTAACATTAAATATTCGCTCAATAGCCTTGTTCGCATATTTGTTGCATGCATAAATATCCATTGAAAGATTGAACATTTCTACCAAAATTTGTATTCACATATCCATTCCACATCATACTACTTCTGCATTAATTTACCTTATGTACAAACTTATTGAAAGCATAGAATTGTGCATTAAATAATTGAAATCTAATATGAATTATACATTCACTTTCTTTATGAACAAACTTGTTGCATGTAAAATATTTACCATTGGAAGATGGAGAATACCTAGTTTGAGCAGGAGGAGGCTTCTTGAGGTTCTTCTTGTTTTGAACCTAATTGAACCCTTTTTGATCTTCATTAGTCATCTTGGATTCATCCTTGACCTTTTCGTTTCCCTTTTCATATTTTTGGGGAGTTTTAGAATATTCCCCTTTGTCAAAACCAAGACCACCTTTGTCCTTAGATGGTTTTTGAGCACTTGACATCTCATTAATCATATAACTCCTTCCTTCGAGCTTCAAGTTCTTATTATTTGTTGTTTTTCCTCCTCTGATTCTTTTCTCAACATGACCACTTCTTCTTCAAGCTTAGTGCATCATCTAGATTTGAGATGTAGCTTTGTTTCAAGATCATCATTGGTCTTATTTCCTTCATCAATTTGTCTTTTTGGATGGACAAAATTTTATTCTACTTTCTTGAACTTTTTCTGATAATCTTCCAAATCAGATAGAGTTAGTCTTAACTCTCCTTCAAGATCTACTACTGCATCAATATCCCAACCTTGTGGTTCCATAGCATCCAAATCTTTAGATTTGAACATTGTGTTCAAATCCTAGATCTACCTCAATTGTTAGACTATTTCTTCAGGAACCTTGCTCTTATACCAATTATTGAACACTTCCAGATGCTTGGGGGTGGTGAATCAACATATATTAAAACTTAGCCATTAATTCATCATTCATTCCAATTATCATATGTGCAAAAATAAAAAATAAAAAATAAAAAATAAAAAATAAAAGATCAGGACAACCCAATGTGGGAAAACCATGGTGAGAATTATCTCACTATATGAAAACTAATTACAAAGTTTTAGGATCTACACCAAGGAAGCTCACTACTCTTGATATAGAATTGTAGGCTAAGGCACACAATCTTAGGGCAAGATATAATGGACTCACAAAACTTTGAAGCTCACTTCTTCAAGGCAAGATACAATGGATTTGATTACAAAGAATAATTATTTTAGAACTAAAAGAAGCGCATTCTTTGAAATGTTGATTACAATTCACTATTCTAAACATCTAAAAATGACTTCAATATTGCCATCTGCAGTTGCACACCTTCGCACTTACTTGACACACCATATACATCTTCTCATTACATATATTCAATCCTCCAAAATATCTCATCCTTTATATATCATCCACTCAAAGAAGATATATCAATTAGGTCAACCTAATTAGATGTAATGTGTAGCGTATATAAATACTCTCTCCAAAGTAATGCATAAGGGAAACAAGATGTGTTCAAAGCATCACACCTTGTCGACACACCTTCAAATGACTCCCAAATATCGCCTTCAATTGTACATGCTACTACACAAACCAAAAAACACTCAAGTGGGCCTTGGAATATAAAGTTGATAATGCCCCCCAATAAAACATACTTAAAATATGATGCAAACCTCCACAACAACTATGGATGCACTACATAGCATCACCTAACACTAAAAATACTATATCAAAGAACCAAAACACCAAAAACATGAGAAAGTTGGATGAATGCAAAGCATTCCTACAAACAGGTGCATTGTCATTGCATGACCAACACCAAATCAACCATGGAATACATAGAGACATGAAAACTTGGATATGACATTATTTTGTATTTACCAAAATCATATTACAACCACAAGTAAAGATGAATCAAATACGATACAATGCAAACTAGAATATTGAACCCTGTCTAACAGACTGCTCACTGGAACAATCACACTTAGCTAAAATTTGCTACATACATTTGGATACATTTTTAATGCTCCACATGAGAAAACTCTAGATACAACACCACTGATCACACACTTTTGGACCTTGGTTGACATCAATGACAAGACAAAATCATATTTGCAACAAAACATGTGTAGAAAAGGTAACACCAAATAAAAAAGAAGATGATTTACAAAATATTTAATCTATATCTAAAATCACAAATGTAGAAGAGGAAGATGACAAACCCAATAGATCCACATAAATTAAACTTGAAAGTCACCCAAAAAGTATAGATAGTAACAAATTCCTTGATGCTTGGATGCAAGGTGAACAAGAGTTAACATCCCATAAGGTCTATGAATTTTGGAGAGCCTTTCTAATACATAACAACTCATTAAATCTTCTAAGCATCACAAAGTAGCACAAGTCAAGAAGTATGGCATCAAATCACCACCATGACATACCTACAACCAATCATAGCATACAAAATATAGGCAAAATAATCAAATTTGTGACCCTAACCAAACCATTGAAATTGAAGATCAAAATAAAAATCAAGATAAGGCCACTCACACTTAGTAGGGGAGAGGCTCATGGACTATATATAACTAAACTAAAAGCACTGAAAAACATCAAAATAATAACCCTAATTACACACACTCACCCTAACAAAACCCGCTTGGTATAAAAAATAAATACATTACTCATGAGATAACATAACTAAAAATAATGACCAAATAGTCATCCTATAGTGTAACATAACATAGATAGCTACTGTCATTTTTTTTTTAAACCCTAATGGAGCTGGGAGGAACAGGAAGCAGCAATGGGAGAACTCAAAATTCAAATTCTCTGAAAGGTGGGAACTCTGGTTCCAATGGTGGGAGCACCCAGAACGAAGATGTTGGTCCTATGGGAGACACGGACAAGCCTCCGGATATTCCGAAGGTTGTTGACATTCCGCAGACTGGTGGTACTCTGCCAGAGAAGGAAACTGGTTCTGGGTTTTTGGGGGAGGGGTCCAATGGGGGTTCCAACCCATGTGAAGAGCCCTTGGAGAGCGGAAAAGAATCTAGAAAATGGTCATCCCTTTTTGGAACAAAACCATCTGGTAAATCCTCTTTACCTCCTGTCAAGAATATTTTTGATCCAACTGGTGGAAAGTTCGCTATCTCTATCCTTGATCTGGTTTTGGATCATAATATAAACAGCATGTCAAACTCCCTGGTAGGTAAATTTATGGGTTCTCGTCCAAACATTGAATTTGTTAGGGTTTACGTCAAACGGAAATGGGCTCTGATGGGTAACGTTGAAATCTCAGCATTGCTGAAAGGCCTCCTTTCTTTTACTTTCTCGTGTGAAGAGGATAAATTAAGGATACTATGTGGTAGTCCTTGGATGGTAGGAAGGACAACCTTGGTCCTTCGGAAATGGCATCTGAATCTAAATATGAATGACTCTCTTTTGGCTCAAGTTCCAGTTTGGGTAAAGTTACCAGGCCTGCCTCTTGAATATTGGGCAAAAAGTATCTTCTCAAGAATAGCAAGTTCCTTTGGTGAACTCCTCTTGATAGACCCAGTCACAACATCTAAAAGGAGACTCACTCATGCTAGGTTTTGTGTAGGGATAGCTCATGATGCAGATATGCCAGAATAGATAGATATAGTTTCAAAGTTGGGGACATGGAAACAACAAATAGAATATGAATCTATCCCCTTTGCCTGCTTTCATTGCAAGAAAGTAGGCCACTAGGCAAAATCTTGTCCTATCAAGCCTAAAGTAGAGCTCAAGCAGACTAAACCCCTAGGTGAAAGTAAAAGGGTTCCAGAAAAAAAGGTTTGGCAAGTTAAAAACTCAGAAAATAAGGAAGCGAACTTTGTTGACAACAACTGTTTTGAACCCTTGGGGGAAAATAAGGAAGTGGTCTCCTCAACTTCTGTCCTTCCTATACAGGAAGTATTGAGGAACGATTCAACAAAAGTTAACAACCCCATGACAGAGCAGATCCGAATAGAGGAATTGAAAGAACAGACTGTATCCTCAAAAGATACAGCCGAAGTGGTAACTGCTGACACTTTTGCTGGTAAAGAAATGCAAAATAAAGAGGAACAACCTGAGGAAGGGGAGATCACTGGCTCCCAAGAAGAAAAGATTGACTCTCTCCTCAGTAATTCTGAAGTGGTTCTTGAGAAAGATGCTGACTGGAAAATACCAAAATACAGGAACAAGAAAGGATCCACTCCCTCGGCTTCACAACTAAGGAAATCCAGTAGAATTGCTCAAGTTGATGTTGGGTACATTTCCTCTTCCCCAGGTCGACCTTCTAACCATAAAGTCAGAAACAAGGAGGCTAATAAGAACATTGCAGATGGGACTCAGAAAACTCTTAAGGAGTTAGGAATCGGTAAGTAACTATGAAGATTATCTCTTGGAATATTAGGGGACTTAATATTCCTCATAAACATGATATTATTAGGAATATGATAAGGGATAGTAAACCTGATGTTTTTCTGATTCAAGAGATCAAAATTAGTACAGAAAAAGTTGAAACTCTAAAGTTTTTTTAAAATGGGAGTATCAGTGGTGGTAGCTCGGAAGGTGCTTCAGGAGGAATAGCTACTATGTGGAATCTCAATAGTGTCAAAGGACATGTTCTTATTCAAGGAAAAAATTTCTCTTGCATTAGATTTGAGAATTTAAAATATGGAACAACCTAGTTTTTGGAAATTATCAGCAGACTCCAGATTCTGGAAACTATCAGCAGAATCCAGATTCTGGAAATTATCAGCAGAATTCAGATTCTGGAAACTATCAGCATTGGTGAAGGGAAGTCAACAACAGATTATGTTGAGGATTTGACCAAAACTATTGCTAGAGCTGAAAATATGAGAGACTCCTTCAACCCCAGATTTGAGCAAATTGAGAAAGACCTGATTGAGAGGAAAGCAAATGCCAATGCTATGGATCAAACAATGGCAGAAACTGTCAATAAAGTCAGCAAAATTGAGGAATGGCTTAAAATTTTTGCAGAGATTTTGAAGGCCTCTGCTAGCAAAACCAAAACCCTCATCAGCAATTTGGAGGAGGAGAAGGATACCCTGGAAATTGACCCTGACACTGAAGGAACAGGAGATTTTCAAGGACCCAGAACAAGAACCAGTGGAAAAAAGGAGAATAAGCCAAATAAGGACTTGGATGAACTTAAAGTAGCTCTGGCCAATTACGACCAGCTAATTATTAAGGTGGAGGACCTCCTGAAGGCTTTATAATTGTGTAGTGTTTTCTCTGGTTTCTTCATTTTGTTGTTTCTGTCCATTGCTGTCCTTTCTGTTTACTGGCTTTATTGCCAGTCATTGTGCTAGTTGTTCTTTCTTAGTCTGGATTCTCTTTGATGATCCTGCTTAATCTCCTTTGTTAAAGGTTTCGGGTCCTTAAAACCTGTTTTTCTATTAATCAGAACATAGATAGCTACTGTCAAGTCATAGAGAAATTAGTTGTGACAAAATAATTGACATAACATGGTATGAAAAGAGGAAAATAGCTACCATAATAAATTTTAGCCTTCTTGATGAGTCTATAAATACCCCCATCTCTGTCTCACTTTCACTTCTCTACTTACACTTGAAATTGCTATTGCTTCTCTCTCATCCTATTGCTATTATATACTCCTTCAAGCCTAGCTTCCCAAAAAGAACATAACCCTAGCTCCTTGATAATTTACCTATAAATTATATCTACATATAACCATCATGACATCACCTATTCTCATTCTTTATCAAAGAAACCCCATCCCAAATACAAAAAAAATTCCCTTTAAAGCACTAGAGGTTGACCCAAATGGGGTATTTTCCAAGATGTTATTTGACATTATCTATATAAAGAAAATCCAAAAATACATTCATGCCCTAATTTTAGAAGTAGATCACATGAAGTTTGAGGAGATTAGGCACACCCTTCTATAGAACAAATCAACAAACTATATGCCCCAATACAACTGAGTAGCTAAATGGAAGTTAGACATGTGGAAGGACTTCCCAGATTTTCCCACACATGACAAATAAATTTTCCTCGTATTTAGTTATCTACATGATGAATGCCTCTATCTAGACAAACTTTATCATATCATAAAAAAGGTGATTCAAGGAGTCACCAAGTTATAGGTGCATGGTTATGTTACACCAAAGAAGGGCTTAAAGAATGTGGAAGTGACCAATTTTAGTGGAGCCACATTTGATGGAAGAAGTTTGAATCAATAAGATAAACAATTTGACTATGAAATATGCAACCATGGGGATCACCTACAAAGTCTACTTTTTTGAACACACACCAGATGTTGAGAGGGGGGGTGAATCAACATAAACTAAAATGTATCCATTTATTAACTCTTAAAACATTAAATTTAGATTAGTATAAATAAAGAACAACATAGAGCATTCACTACACAAAGACATTAAGATTTTACATGGAAACCCCAATGAGGGGAAAACCACAATGAGGATCAACTCACAATATATAACACGAGAGTTACAATGTCTATTTTAGGCACACTGCCAAGGAAGATCACTACCACTTGGAATTACAAGCTAAGGCACATTGCCTTGGGGAAAGATACAATGACTTGCAAACTGAAGATCACTTCTCTAGGGTAAGATACAATTTCACAACATTACAATGAATTGCATTAGGTGAACTGCTGGAGAAGAAGCATCTCAAATGTTGATAGTGCAGTCCTCTTTGAAGAACATATCTAAATTTGTCACACTGACTTTGCACACTTCATAAAATTCACATCAACTTCTTATATCTCCAAAAGCAAATATACACGTCACTTTAATCAATGACAACTAATTCATTCACAAATGACTTGTTCCTTATATATATCCTTCACAGTGTTAGGTCCCGGAGACAACTGAGAGGGGGGGTGAATCAGTTGTCTAATACATTCAAACCCAAAACTTATTAACCAACTTAATGTTTAATACCGGTAAACCAGTTAAGTATGTCGGTAGACAGTGTTAACAGTAAATTGCTATACCGGTAAGGATTAATGCATGAAACATAAACATAAAGTCATCCACAACACATGACACCAATATTTGTACGTGGAAACCCTGTAAGGGGAAAAACCACGGTGGGAAACCTTACCCACAATTAGATGATACTACTGCAGATAGTAAGTGTACAAAGAGGGGTCTGCACATGCAAAAAGGCCAATAGCCTAGAGCTCACTGCTCAATCACAAATGGGAGTCACACTGACTACAGTTGGATGGTTAAATCCAATAAGAATGTACTGCACAAAATAACATCTTCATATGCTGGATTCAGTACCGATGTAATGTTGATATGCTTCTACAAAAACCTAACTTCACCTTCAAATGATGTCTTCGTGTATACCTCTGCTTGATCTCGCATATACCTTCACACAATTCTTTTTCGCATTCCACACTTGATCTTACAAATAAGATCTTACATTTATACCATACCCTAAGACCAATTTTAGTAGGTCAGCTCTACAAGATATTACAATAAAAACATTTTACAAATAATATAATATCCAATGCAATAACCGATTTGAACATGTTGGCTTAATGCATTTACAACAATAATAAATCATCTCCATAGCGTGCCATGTTGATCTGGAAAAGATAAACCTGCCGGTGTAACCCTAGATAACCTGGACCTATTTGCCGGTAAAAGCAAATATGCAAATATGAATATACCAGTGATTATTTCTTCAAAATAAAGTGTCCACATGATGTCTTCGACATTACCAAGTGTCTTCCATATCATTCCAGGTACCGGTGAACAATATATCTTGTCGGCGAACCATATACCAGTAACTGTTGCACAGTTTACTGCTTGCCGATGAATGTTGCTGGATCTAGGTGTATTTAGTAGGTGTTGACATCAATGAAAAAACCATACCAAAATACCAACAATCTCCCCCTTTGGCATTGATGGCAACACAAGATGGAAAAACCATCAAAGTGCCAAAACAGAAATGCCAAATACAAAAACCAACAATCTCCATTTCTCCCCCTGGGAGTAACAATACCAATCTCTCATACCAATTTCTCCTTAAATGTGTTTTTCAAAATCTCTCCCCTAAAACCTCTTTTCCTTACCAAAAACATAATATGTTTTTCCATAGATATCTCTCCCCCTTTGACATCAAATGCCAAAGTTACAAAAGGTCAATTTTATACAAAATACCAACCAATTCAATATACCAACTACTCCCCCTGAGAAGTAGCTTTCTCATCAAATACCGAAATAAAAGATTTGTCCATTTAATTCTGTCGGTTGATGACAATCATCAACTGTCTAAGTCTCTACTGGTGGTGGTATGACTCCAAGCTGATCTCTGAGATACTCAAAAGTCTCCTTAGGCAAAGGTTTTGTGAAAATATCTACAAGCTGTTCTTTAGTATTCACATAAACTAGTTTTATCTCTTTTTCTTCAACTTTTTCCCTTAGAAAATTCAGTTTGATAGAAACATGTTTTGTTTTAGAATGTAATACTGGATTTTTAGATATATCAATTGCTGTAGTGTTATCATAGTATATAGTAATAGATTCCTTGCATTTTACCTTTATGTCTTTCAACATTTGCTTAAGCCAAAGTACCTGTGTATAGTTTGTTGTTGCTGCAATATATTCTGATTCTGCTGTTGATAAAGATGCACAACTCTGTTTCTTACTCAACCAAGAGACTAATCTCTTTCCAAGAAAGATTGCTCCTCCAATGGTGCTTTTTCTATCATCCATATCTCCTGTCCAATTTGTATCTGTGTATGCACATAGATCAAAATTTTCATCTTTAGGATACCATAGTCCAAGATTTGATGTGCCTTGTAAGTACCGAAAAATCTTTTTCACTGCTGATTCATGATTTTCCCCAGGATTACTCTGAAATCTAGAAACAATACATACTGCATTCATAATA
This sequence comes from Cryptomeria japonica, assembly GCF_030272615.1. NCBI lineage: Eukaryota > Viridiplantae > Streptophyta > Pinopsida > Cupressales > Cupressaceae > Cryptomeria > Cryptomeria japonica. Next base: position 243,624,046 of record NC_081410.1, on the reverse strand, counting down.
TTAGGCTTGGTTTGTGTCAAACACAGTAAACCTCCTATCATAGATTTGTATCTAGTTGGATTAACAGGTGTAGATTCATCCCTTTGAGATAATTTGTCATTTGTAGTCATAGGTGTGCTTACCAGTTTAGAGTTCTCCATCCCAAATTTCTTTAGTAGTTCTTTCAAGTACTTGGATTGATTTAAAAATATACCTTTATCAGTCTATGAAATCTGCAATCCTAAAAAGAATTTTATTTCTCTAATCATAGACATTTCAAATTCTTGCTACATTTCAAGAGAAAATTCTTTACATAATCCATCTTCTCCTCCAAAGATTATATCATCAACAAATACTTCAATAATCAAGATGCCATCATTAGTTACTTTGTAATATAAATTGTTGTCTGCATTTCTTTTAGTAAAACCAATCTTTAAGAGATACTTATCCAATCTTGCATACCAAGCTCTTGGGGCTTGTTTCAATCCATACAGAGCTTTTCTTAACCTGCAAACCATATCATTGTCATCTGTCAAAGAAAATCCATCAGGTTGTTCAATATACTTCCTCTTCAAGATCTCCATTCAAAAATGCACATTTAATATCCATTTGATAAACTTTGTAATCCTTGTGAGCTGCAAAAGCCAAGAATAATCTAACTGCCTCAATTCTGGCTACCGATGCAAAGGTTTCATTGTAATCAACTCCTTCTTTCTGAGAATATCCCTTACACACTAGTCTTGTTTTATTTCTGACAACCTTACCATCTTCATTAAGTTTGTTTCTAAATACCCATTTGGTTCCAATTACATTTTTATCTTTAGGCCGGGGAACTAATGTCCAAGTATTATTCTTCTCAATTTGTCCTAATTCTTCTTCCATAGCTTTAATCCAAAATTCATCTTCACATGCCTCATTGATAGATGATGGTTCAATTTGAGAAATAAGACATACCTCTTCATTTGCCAATCTTCCTCTTGTCATAACTCCTTTGAATTTGTTTCCAATTATCTGATCTTCCAGATGATTCAGTCTTACATACCGGGGTGTCTTAGTTTGCTGTTGTTCTTCAATTACTGTGGAATCCTCTGATGATACCGAGGTAACTGGATCTTCATTCTGTACTGGTGGATTCTGTGTAGGTTCATTTGTCACAATTTTTGTTGTCGGTTCAGAGTCTATATACCTTGAAGTTCCTCTGATTTGTTCATCACTCTTTACATTTGTACTCTCAATAATTTTCTGCAGTCTTTTATTAAAACATCTATATGCCTTGCTCTTAGATGAATAACCAAGAAATATTCCTTCATCACTTTTAGGATCAAATTTGCCAATATACTCATCTCTTCTAATATAACATTTACTTCCAAAAATTCTGAAATACTTAAGAGTAGGAATATTACCAAACCATAGTTCATGAGGGGTCTTACCAGTTTCACCTTTGATGTGAACTTTGTTGAATGTATAGACAGTAGTGCTTATTGCCTCTCTCCAGTACATGTGGTAGATTTGCTTCTGATAACATACTTCTTGCTGCATCCAAGATAGTTCTATTTTTCCTTTCAACAACTCCATTCTGCTGTGGTGTCCGAGGTGCTGATAACTGTCTTTTGATTCCATTCACTTCACAGAATGTATTAAAGTCCTTAGATGTGAATTCTCCTCCTTGATCTGATCTTAAACATTTGATTTTCTTACCGGTTTCATTCTCAACCATTGCTTTGAATAGTTTGAACTTCCCAAGTGCTTCTGATTTTTCTCTGAGAAAAGTAACCCAACACATTCTAGAATAATCATCAATAATTAGCATGAAATATCTATCACCTTGTAAGCTTTTAGTTCTAGCTGGACCACATAAATCAGTGCGAATTAAATCAAGAGCATTATTGGATTTTTTTGGAATACTTTTGAAACTAGCTCTAACTTGTTTTCCAAATTGACATTCCTTACAAATTGTATTATGAGGTTTCACAATTTTAGGTAGATCTCTAACTGCCTTAGAAGTACTGATTTTTACCATGCAATCAAAATTTACATGACATAGTCTCTTATGCCATAACCAACTTTCATCTATATGTGCAATTAAGCATGCCTTTTCATTGTTATTCAAATGAAAGATATTACCTCTAGTCTGATTACTGGTTGCAATTTCCAAACCACTTCTATTCATGATTTTGCATTTTCCATTTTTAAATTGTAACTAAAAACCCTTCTCAACTAATTAACCAACACTTAAAAGATTATGCTTTAATCCTTCAACATAGTAGACATTGTCAGTGTCATGTTTACCATCAAGAGATATTGAACCCTTACCTTTGATTGAACAAGCTTTGTCATCTCCAAATCTTACTAAACCTCCATTGTATTCTTGAAAGTTCAAGAATTTACCTTTGTCTCCAGTCATATGATGTGAGCATCCCGAGTCAATAATCCATTCATCCTTTGATTCAACTTTAGCTGCTAGGGCTTGTTCTACCGGTTGAGCAATAGGTGTCGGTTGATCTTCTGTTATAGCAATAAAAACCCATCCATTTTCTGTTGGATCCTCATCAGAATCATCAGTCATACCTTCATCAACAATGTAACAAGATTTGTCTTTGTTTTCCTTAAATTTGTATCTTTGATATTCAGGATTAGGCTTGTATGTTCTTCTAGCTTCTTCTCTTAGTCTAGCATGTCTATCAGGGCATCTTGAAGCCATATGACCAATCTTATTGCAATTAAAACATTTAAAGGGTGCTTTACCTTCATACTTACTTCCAATTGGACCTTTTGGCATTTTCCTTGCAAATAGTGCTTCAAGTTCTTCAAGCTCTTCATTCTCCTTCCTGGTTTCTTCAAGTTCTCTTGCATAAGAGGCTCTCCAGTCTGATTTGTCAAATGATGGAGCTGATGATGTTGATGCTTTAAAGGCCAAATCAATCTTTATAGTAGCAATAGGACCAAATTTCTCAATTTCAAAAGCTGAAAGTTTTCCAATCAATGTATCCCTGGTTACTGATGTATTAGGCATTGTTCTCAATTCATTTATAGCAGTAACTTTCATTTTATATGCCGGTGGCAAACCTCTTAAGATTTTTGAAACAATTTCATCCTCACTCAAGGTTCCTCCACAACATTTGATACCCAAAACAATTTCATTTACTCTTTCCATAAAAGCAGAAATCCTTTCATCTTCTTCCATTTTCAGATGTTCATACCTGACTCAGAAGCTTTCAAGTTTTGCAATTTTGACTGTGGAATCTCCTTCATTCAGTATTTCCAAATGATCCCAGATAGCTTTAGCAGTAGACCTATCTGATAATCCCATTATTTGTTGATCTGATAATGCGCTCAAAAGTGCTTCTCTTGCTTTGCAATCATTCTCTTCATCTTTGGCTAAGGTAGTTGGAGTAGTCTGACCAGCTACAACAGCAGCATAACCATTCTTAGTAACTTCCCAGATGTCTTTACCGATGCAATTCAGATGTGTCTCCATTATGATCTTCCATATCCCATAGTTGGTTCCGTCAAGTTTAGGACTGTCCTTCCTAAAATAATTAGTAGACATTGGATCTCCTCAAGTTGTTAAACTTCTGCAAAAGAGGACTAAGCTCTGATTCCAATTGTTAGGTCCCAGAGACAACTGAGAGGGGGGGGGGGGGTGAATCAGTTGTCTAATAAATTCAAACCCAAAACTTATTAACCAACTTAATGCTTAATACCAGTAAACTAGTTAAGTATGTCGGTAGACAGTGTTAATAGTAAATTGCTATACCGGTAAAGATTAATGCATGAAACATAAACATAAAGTCATCCACAACACATGACACCAATATTTGTACGTGGAAACCCTGTAAGGGAAAAAACTACGGTGGGAAACCTTACCCACAATCAGATGATACTACTGCAGATAGTAAGTGTACAAAGAGGGGTCTGCACATGCAAAAAGGCCAACAGCCTAGAGCTCACTACTCAATCACAAATGGGAGTCACTCTGACTACAGTTGGATGGTTAAATCCAATAAGAATGTACTGCACAAAATAACATCTTCATATGCTGGATTCAGTACCAGTGTAATGCCGATATGCTTCTACAAAAACCTAACTTCACCTTCAAATGATGTCTTCGTGTATACCTCTGCTTGATCTCGCATATACCTTCACACAATTCTTTTTTGCATTCCACACTTGATCTTACAAATAAGATCTTACATTTATACCATACCCTAAGACCAATTTTAGTAGGTCGGCTCTACAAGATATTACAATAAAAACATTTTACAAATAATATAATATCCGATGCAATAACTGATTTGAACATGTCGGCTTAATGCATTTTCAACAATAATAAATCATCTCTAGAGCGTGCCATGCTGATCTGGAAAAGATAAACCTGCCGGTGTAACCCTAGATAAGCTGGACCTATTTGCCGGTAAAAACAAATATGCAAATATGAATATACCAGTGATTATTTCTTCAAAATAAAGTGTCCACATGATGTCTTCGACATTACCAAGTGTCTTCCATATCATTCCAGGTACCGGTGAACAATATATCCTGCCGGTGAACCATATACCAGTAATTGTTGCACAGTTTACTGCTTGTCGGTGAATGTTGCTGGATCTCCAAAGTAGGTGTATTTAGTAGGTGTTGACATCGATGACAAAACCATACCAAAATACCAACACACAATATCCAAAAACATCTATTAGGTTGGCCTAATGGGACCTAATAAATGAAACATGTGACAAGGCATAAGTTGGCTTCATACATAATATATCCCCAACAAAATAAGTTGCAGATCAACCCAAATCATAGTCAACCTCAACTGGACGATAACACACCTTCAAGACTTGCTTCAACCCAAATAGAATAGGTTAAAATCAACCACAATGAACAAAACATACTAAGTCAACTTCATATATCACAAATACATATAAAAAATTGATCCCAACACGATCTAACATCAAAAAACATAATGCAAACTACCAAAGAAGACATGTAACCCATAGACAACCATTTTCCATTCATATCCTAAAGTGACCGATCACTTGAAGCTGAGTCACAAGAAGGAAATCACTCATCTGTCAAACACTATGTGCATTCGATAGATTATGTAACAACAATGAGAAAGAAATCATTGACCAATTCACCAACATACCTTAAATTATGGTCATAGGTCCAATACTTTATCCTTACCATGTCCCCAAATCTGCACTTTCATATCTATCAACGTGGGAGAATGCAGAGCATTCTTCTAATTGACCCAAAACTGTTCCTTTGTCAAACTAGGACAAAATGATCAAACACATATAACTTTTGCTGTAGACAATGAAATTAGCTGAAAAATTTATAGTATGCACAAAATCCATCTCCAAGCCAACCTCCAAATCCGCACAACCAAAGAATGCAATATGGTAGGATGTAGAGAAAAACATTGACCCATAGTCGTAAATAAACTCACTATCTCAAGACTTAGATATTTTCTTCAATCTTTCAGTCATGAAACTGAACCATGAATAATATTAAGACATCTCCAAAGCATGTAAAATCTAACAAAAGTGTCTCCATCATGAACATAAGTTATACTATGAGAATCCCTACATACCATGAACTTCAGATTGATATGTTGTTAATTGACAAAGCTCCAGATTGACTTCTGCATCAATGACCAATTTGTCAAAACATATCTCACCATTTGTTATACCAGTATCCACAACACATTCTCCATCTGTCCAAACTAAGTGACAACACATATTGTCAGACATTAGAGTTGACATCAATGACAATATAAATTGCCAATCATTCTCTCAACAAAGTCTCCAACAATCTCCCCCTTTGTCATTGATGGCAACACTTTGTACATATTTACAAAAGTCTGTACAAACTCCCCCTTAGCTATTATCTCTCTCCCTTTGACATCAAGGAAAAAGAGCATAGTATTTACACCAATAAAAAATAGAACTGTACATACTCTCCCTAAATATGTGCAAAATTTCAAAATTCTCCCCCTTGGATGGAGAGCCCTTAAAAACTAATACAAAAATCTTCAGCCATACATTAAAAATGTTAACCTAAATTTTATCTTGTCTATACCTTATTAGCCCCTTTGGAAGGTAAAAAAACCTTTATACTGCATCTCTAGCTTTGCAAGAGTAGTCTCCCACACGGCTATTATCGAAGAAATAATTCTATTTAAATATTCAAATTGTAGGAATAAGTCTTTAGCTATACCAATGTCATCCAATACCTTCATCTTTCACTTAGTTTGCTCCACTTCTCTCAAAATTGCAGATAAGGACATCAACCTCAAGTCTATAGTCTTCCTTAACAATTGATGAAAATGTTTGATGAAGGCAAAATAATAGGCTTTTGGGATTCAATGTAACAATTGTAGATGTAGAAGAAAACTCTTACCAAAAGGGTCTAGGTGGATTGTTGGGGTTTTAGCATAGTCATGTAGTGGACTCATAAATTGGACTAAAGTCTAATGTTCCATCTAAGAGAAAAAAACAAAAAACAAAACCTTCTAGAGGTCATAAATTTTTATCCGAAAAGTTGTCGAGTCCATTATTTTTTAAAATGAGGGTCTCAAAGAGGACCATGTTGTGGTGACCAACTTGCACATATTTGAGACTATTTTGATATTATTATGACCCAAATTCCATCATTTAGGGCCTCAAAATTACAATTTTATGATACTTTAAAACATTTTTAGAATTTTAGCTCTCATAATTACATGTTTGAACATGATTTTGGTTTGCCAATCACTCTCAAGACTTATTTAAATATAAAGTAGGTAGAGTATAGCTATAATGCCATCTTATATATTTAAATTGATGATTTAGACTCAAACTTGAAAAATTGACAATCAAGAAAAATAATAAAAACTAATATAAAATTTACACAAGGAACTTGTTTAAAACCTAATGATTATATATACAATGGAGGTCACAACCAAATATGATTATTTATACATAAATATGATGAATAAGTTGATAGATATGAATTATATAAATAAAATATATAATTTATATAGGAAACAAATCAGTTATAAATAAAATTATACCATTTTGTGTTGTGTACGAGAAATTTTTGTCAAAATAAACACAAAACTATATAAAAAAGCCATTGCAAACCATTCCACCATTCTGAGAAAAGATTACAAATTATACATTGTTTAATTAAAATATAAAAAAACTAGATAAAACAGCCTGCACCTTGGAGAAAGCATGAACAGTTGAAGAGGACTCTGGTAGTACGGGTGACTTTTGCAGCACAGCAAGGCAACGTGCAGATTGAGTCATAAGTAATACGATTGTAAATGGAAGACAACACCAAAAAACATCTTTCTAATTGGAGAAATCACGCTTTTTCAGCGAATCCCTTAACTGTGTTAGATCGAAATTCATCTCTTGCACGATTGCGATCTTTCTTGTGCAAAACCCCTGAACAACTCAAAGATGAGCAAACGGTTCTTATACTGCCTTTCCTGCACAGCAAGCCTTTGGTCTTATCTCCATCTTCACCTCCATCTCCACCTACATGGCGTCTTGCTTGGCAGAGCCTCTACAAATGCGTTCAATTGGTCGATCACAATTTGCTCAGTAATATGGTATACCTGGGGCACAGGGGAGATACCATGCATTGGGCTCTCGATTTTCCCACCGAAAAGGCTGCTGAATTTGTTTCTTCCACACAAAAAACTATCTTTGTGGATGTGAGGAGACTAATGATTGGGACTGATCCCTCACACGAGGTTGGGATGGCAGACCTTTCAATTGCGGGCCAGGTGAATCCATGCATTTTGCTTGAGAGTGCATGGAGTTTTGATGATGAATTTCATGTTATAATGATACTCTTTTATTTATCGTTAAATACTAATGTGCGAAAATAACAGCCTTGTTACCCTCTCTTATAGAGCATGATCTTATTTATTTTTGCATAAATTATGTCCTAGCTTTTTTGGGAATAGAAAATATAGCCAGAAAATTTAGAGGAAAGACTTGTAATTTTAAACCATGTGCCAAGGCCTCAAAACCAGTTTAAGTTGTAACTGCATAATTTCAGCACCCCCTCTATCCATCACTAAAATTCTGCTTTGTAAACTGTAGCAGCTCCCACTTTCTACAGCAGGGTCCTACGCAGCGGCTTAGCTAAATTTTCTTTAGCAGGTACTCCTTAATTTTTTGGGGGGCCAGGGGTCCTATGATTGCTCATATTCTGTTTTTAATTTTTATTTACCTGCTTTTTAAGTAGTTGCTAAATTGTAAATCTCTTGTTTCTCATATCAATTTAAAAACGGAGGAAGAGAAACGTGCACCTATGTGACACATTCGTGGTTAAGCAGTGACTGCATAAATTTAGCCCCCACTCTTTATTGATGGCTGAAATTTTAATTCATTAATTGTGGCTGCACCACAATTTTAAGAGAAGATTTCAAATTGTACTTTCTGCTAATTAAAGGATTACATCGAACCACTTATACCTCCAAAACTTAAACAGAAAACAGCTGCATGGGATTATGCTGTTAGTTAAAGATTTCAAAATAGAATGTGCTTTAGAAAAGAAATATTTATGGGACCATTGGTACCTCAGAAAGAGAAGTTGTAGCCCCTTGCAGCCCCTTGCAGGAGACCACTATCTTACATATCAATTTATCTGGAGAAAAAAAGGGAAAAAAATTGTCGATAAAGGAAGAAATGAATAATATTAATATCATAAATGACCAAAATTTTATAATTTCACCAAAGAACGAGAACTCACACCAGTAAATTTTAGAAACAATTGAAGATATGAAATTGAATCTAGATACAAAGTGAGGAAGCAACAAAAACTAAACCTGGATACAAAGAGAAGAAGAAACAAAACCTATTCAGACAGGATAAATCCAATTGGTTTAATCCTAAATAAATTGGTACATATGATGCCATTTATTATAACAAAACAATCTTGTGAAAGGTAGGTCAGATAGGTTTGGAGCAAGCAATAGGGAGCAAGGAGTTATGCACTATAAGCCATGTTTCCATACTAGGCTCTTGGGCCCCTGAAGTAGGCATAGAGACACCTTGAGTTAGGATAGAACTTATGGCAATATATTAACTCAAACCTACCTTTATATATGGCCATGGGACACCTGGAGGTGAGGCTTTAGTATAACTATTTTAAAGTCATAAGTTAACGGTGTAGCAGGGGATCAAATGAATAACTTTCAATTCAGACTACAAAGATACACGAGGAGGTAAATTTTAACACACAAGACAAGCTTCAATTTATTATCTTACAGATAAGATACATGAAGGTTGACGAGGAATATTCAAGGCAGACTTTTATTCACTTCACATTAAAATTACATCTTAATTTTGGTCTGCATGGGCCTTCTTCAGATGTACTCTCTTTTACAATTCAACCTATCAATTGAACATCTAGTTAAAATTATCAAACCACTAGCTTCTAATCAACCTATCAATTGAACATCTATCTAAAACTATCAAACCACTAGCTTCTAATTGTAGACTTAGAGCTCCCTGCTTAGAGCATTATTTTTCGTATTTAATCAAGAAAAATGTTTTACAAAGGAGTCCTTCCAGAGGCTGAAGGGAAATCTGAGTTGTTCTCTAAATTTTTCAATATCATACGTCCATAAGTCAGCTCAAAAGACTCTACAAACTACCAGCTATCCCTAAGGCACACCATACTTTTGTTCATTATTAAGCATCTCAATTTTTATTTTAATACCTTTATTCACATCATTGAATCTTAGCATCAATCTATTAGCTCAAAATCCCTTTTTGTTTTGAAGCTCACGTGTTTTAAAATCTCCCCAAGTTACATTATTTTTTTTCTGCCGTTTCTTTGCCTTGGATTTGAGAGCTGTAAGGAACTTATTTAATATCATCCTTAAAAACCTTTTGCTCCATTGTACGATTTATCTAGTGAAAAATTCACAATCTACGATCAACTTCAGATGAGAAAGACTTATCAAAGCCTTGAGAAGCATCATACCTTTGAAGAAGCTTGGCAACTGTCTGTTAGGATTGATCTAATTGTTAACAAGAAGTGTTATTATCATATAGGCCTTAATTACCTAAATACACTTGGTGCCTTTTTCTATGGTTGATTCCAAGGGGATCAATGGTTTATTGCCTTGTTGGACCCAAAAGTCGTGTACTCAAAGTCATTGATTATTCATCGTTTCTTGCCTTTAAAGGCCTAAAAGTCCCGTACTCAAAATCTGCCCCAAAGAACTCCCCAAAAGCTTTTTCACCATCTATTGTTTGCTTTGTTGTCACATCTGACGATTCTAATTGTTTATGTGATTTCTCTGGACCTAAGACTTTATATATCTTTATTCTTTTGAATCTTGTTGCTCACCTCAATTGTTTATGTATCCAATGATCCAATGGTCAAAGACAGATTTGGTACCCATAAAGGGTCGCGAAACAAAACCATTCTTAAAGCATCAAAAATATTTTGCTGGTGTTTGTACATTTTTGTTTTCTATAGATCTTCTCGTGTCTTGTTCAAGTTGGATTTAAAAAAAGCTTTACAGTTGGATCTAGATTCCAGTCCAACGGTTTATAAATTTTCTTCAAGGATTAAATGGCTTCAAAATTCATTTAAACTTGTTGACAACTGAAAGTACCATAATACCAAGTTTTTCTAGTAATGCAAAGGCTTCCTTCTTAATACAAGGACTTTTGAGTCCTTTTTAACATTTAGAATGCTTGAGAAGCTGTTGGTCAATATTGATTTGATGGCTCGAAAGCCACTTGGCGGGTATAAGGGATTTAAAGTTTCCCTTAACTCCCAAAAATACAAAATCTGTTTATCTAAATTGATCCAATGGTTCTAGAACTTTTCCAAGAACAAAAGCAATCAACAAGAATATACCATTTTTAATCTTTGTACTTATTGTTTGTGCTTGATCTTTTTGAAACATTGACCCCTAATGTAGGTTTACTTGGACTTCCCGGGATACTTCTGCATCAAAATCCCCTGGAAATTTTATTGTGAGCATGATTCTTGCTATTGTAATAGGGAAAGAGAAAATGACAGTCAACCAATGCTGTCAAATTCTGCTTTGAAAATCCAGAAGTCCTCTCGAGACCCTTTTCCTTACCAATGAACAAAGAACTCTTCATAACCATGATACCTGGTTTGCTTACCAATTCATTCATCAAGAGTTGCTTCACTATGTTCTCGCTCTTTCAGAAATCTGATTTCTCCAATCTCCTGTTTGTTCCTCTTTAGCTTCAGTTTTATCAGTTATCTCATGTGAATGCAAGTCAAAGATGTTGAAAATGGATTAAATTGCTTTTCCTTCTTGTGTTTTCACTTCATATTCATTGCTTGATAATTTCCTTGAGATCTTGCATGGTCCAACATTCTTGTATTTCAACTTGTTATATGTTCCTTTTTGAGCACTTATCCTTCCTCTAACAGACCAATCAAAGGTCTTCTTTAGCAAATGGCATTTCCCTTGTGCTCTTCTCTATCTTCATCATACACTTATCCCTATTTTGTTGCTATTGCTTCTTCAGCTCTTCATCCAATTGGTGCATATTCTTTTGAAAGGATTTTGCCTCTACACTTTTCTTTTTACCTTTCACACTCAACAGATAAGTCACTCCTGATGACCTTCAATATATAATGTAATGTCCCCTTCTCAGCAGTGATCTGTTTAGTTGGCTGTTAGCCTATTCTGGACATCCATAGGCTAGTTGGGAGTAGTAATTAGGGTTTCCTATTTTTTAGGAGGATGTTTTGGCAATTTTGGCAGCTTGCATGCTGGAGTTTTACAGTTTTGATTCTGGATTCCTTTTGGGTTTTCAGAAAGCTGCGCAATGATGGTACATGCGTAGCGATTAGTGGAGTTTGGTAAACTTACTATTTTTAGTAAGTGGGGGCGAGGACATCTCATTTTTTTTGGTTTTCAGAGAGTTACGCGATGGTGTGACATGCAATTGAATCTGAGGACTTTTCCGGACTTACTATTTTTAGTAAGTCACGACAGATGCTCCAAATGTGGTTAAAATCACTTTGGAGACACTATTTTTAGCAGTATGCTATTTATAGTAAGTACTATTTTTTGGTAGGTTTCAATGGTCTAGTTCAGAGGCTATTTTTGGCAATGCAGTTTTCAGTACTTTTAGCCTTCACTTCACTATGGCAGTTGTTTAGCACATGGGAAAAGTATTTTAATATTTTTTAATGCCCCCCCCGTTGGTCTAGGCGTATGACTTATGTATTTCTGGTTATGACTTAAGGGGATGACTTGAGGTGATAAGTATTATTTTATGTCATAAGGTTGGGCGATTTATTGTTGAGGAAAAATATTTTATGAAGTGAAATATTAACAAGGCAAGATGGACGCCTTATGGGAAATAAGTTAATTTTATAACATATTTCACTTATCTACCTTGGACGCCACATTATTATTTTATTGTCATTTTTATAAAGGATATTTGCTTCTATGTGAAGTTTGACTTGGAAAGGAGGGGAAATAAAATGTAAATTTAAAATTAAGGTGAAATTAGTGTGCATTTAGATTTGGCGTCCATTTGGAGGGACTGCGAATTTGAATTTGGAGACACCAAGGTTATAAATAAGAGTGTTGGGCTTTTGTTTTGGTATCCTTGAATATTTTGTAACGAAGTGTTGTTGAATTTGTGCCAGACTTGTGCTTCGAAGTTGAGAGCTTCCTAGCTTGTGTCAGTTGAGAGACTATTTCTTATTCAGAGGAATAGACTGGGCCATATCGAGATGGATTTTGGTGATGCTTTTTCAGTTTTATGATATTTTGGGGTGTTTGTGAGCTTCCAGGTTGCTGGTTTATTGTGGAGCTGAAAGTGAAAATCAATCATAAGTCTTCGAGAGGGTTTTTGTTTCTTCTGGGTATTCTCTCTATGTTTTCTTTTGGCCTAGGTGATATTTTTTGCAATTTTTTAGAGGTTTTAATACAGATTTGAATTTTATAATGATGTTCACCCTCTCTCCAAGGCCGTACCATGCCTGTGGCTGCATTGGGAAGCGTGCAATATTATGCCTGTTTTGTCAATTTTAGGGTTTCTGCCTTTAGTCCTAGATTTTTGGGGGTTCTGTTAGGGTTTTGAAGAAACTGAACATACAATTGGAATCAGGGCCCTTCAAGGAACCTCCCAGTAAAATTTGAGCCAAAACGGAGCAACTTTTAGAAAGTTCCTATTTTTTAGGGATTTTATTGAGTCCCAGAATGTCTTTATTTGGCCAAAAATAAAACTTACTATTTTTAGTAAGTTTATGTTTTTAGTAAGTGCTTTCTTGACCCGTTTTGTCCAAACCCTAATATTTTGAAACACTTACTATTTGGGAAAACCTATTTTGGCAGGTTCATCCTTGAAGATGCTGAAGACTGAACGTTCCTGAAGATCATTTCTAAATCCAAAAGAGTCAGAAGGCAGACAAGTTGGATCAAAAAATGGTTTAAGTGTTGGAAGCCCATTCCTGAAATGGAAAGCACAAGAAATTTGTCTAAGTCTGGGAAATCACCCCAAATTCTTATATGGTGGCCTGATTCGGAAGAAGCTCAAAATCCATCCAAGTTTGGAAGAGGCATGAAATGATGAAATTCCTCCTCCACAGAGAAATTCCGCCCAAATCCTTAGCTGGGCGCCAAAATGGAAGGGTCATGGAGGATTCACAATTCAATGGAATTCCTCCTCCACAACAAAATTCCGCCCAAATCCTCAGCTGGGCGCCAAAATGGAAGGGTCATGGAGGATTCATAGTTCAATGGAATTCCTCCTCCACAGCGAAATTCCGCCCAAGATGAAGGACATGCGCCAAAATCAAGAAGGCATGGAGGATTCACAAATTTCATTGGATCCTCTGCCATTGCAAAATTCCGCCCAAATCCTTAGTTGGGCGCCAAAATGAAAGGGTCATGGAGGATTCACAAGTCAATGGAATTCCTCTTCCACAGTGAAATTCCGCCCAAGATGAAGGACAAGTGCCAAAATCAAGAAGGCATGGAGGATTCACAAATTTCATTGAATCCTCCACCAGTGCAAAATTCCGCCCAAGATGAAGGATAGGCGCCAAAATCAAGGAGGCATGGAGGATTCACAAATTTCATTGAATCCTCCGCCAGTGCAAAATTCCGCCCAAGATGAAGGACAGGTGCCAAAATCAAGAAGGCATGGAGGATTCACAAATTTCATTGAATCCTCCGCTAGTGCAAAATTCCGCCCAAGATGAAGGACAGGCACCAAAATCAAGAAGGCATGGAGGATTCACAAATTTCACTGAATCCTCCACTAGTGGAAAATTCCGCCCTACTCTCCAGCTGGGTGCCAAAATCAAGGAGGCATGGAGGATTCACAAATTCACTGAATCCTCCACCAATGCAAAATTCCACCCTACTCTCCAGCTGGGCGCCAAAATCAAGAAGTCATGGAGAATTCACCAAATTAATGAAATTCCCTCTCTAGTGAAAAATCCACGCCTAGGATTGAATTCAAAAAATCTTCTAAGGTATGGAAAATCCAAGGGTCAAGGAGGAATGGAAATGTAGGAAATCCCCTCGGGAATAATTTTGAAAAATCCTATTTTTAGACACCAAATCACATCCAAATTTCAAAATTTTCATAGATTTGGATTCGTAGGAGAATTCTCTTCTTCCTGGACTTGAAACCCTAATTTGTGGAAAATTCCTAAAAAATAGGAGATGGTGAAAAGTGATGGAAAACCTTCTTCGAGCAAGGAAAGTTGAAGAGACTTCAAGAAAATTCTTCCTGATTCAAATTTTTTCTCTCCAACAATTCTAGATGTGTAGGAGCGGATATACAACGGCGCGGTCCACTTGCATGGCAAGGATCTATTGAACACGTGGCAGTAGAGTGGCACATTCATTACCAGAATATTTGACCAAATGGCGACCCAATCATTGCATGTTGAATTTATGGCAGATTCCTTTTGCATGCAGCCGCCGCATGTGGAAATGATGGAGCATTTGTGGCATCATGGGCGATCTTTGCATGAGGGTACATTCATTGCATAGTGGGCACTTTTTAAATGTAATGGTTAATTAATGCTTTATGGGTGCCATTTTCAGCAGGATTGTAATTAATTGTATATGGGCTTTATGGGTTATTAATTGGAGATTCCCACCTTGTTGCATCTTGAGTGGAGAATCTTTTAGGGAAAACCCTAATTAGGTTTTGCATGTAATCATGGCCTGAGGCCTATATAAAGGGGTGACCCCCCTCATTTGTAAAGGAGGGAGACTTGTATGAAATTGTTGTGATAAGTTTTGAGATAATAACAGTGAAACATTGTTCTCTGATGGTGTCCACTTAAATTATTTTTGCAAAGCTTGCATGGTTTCACTTTCCTCACTTAGAGTAGTAGTATAGTGCTTTGATTTCAATGCAGAATGTAATGGTGTTTGATGAATTTCCATGGTTCATACTTTTTGCATCTTGCTAATTGTAAGTTGCAATGTAAGTTAGCCTAAACCCCTTAAATTTGTGCTAAGTTCGATTGTAGATGGTCGTTTGGATTGCGCCGTTTTTGGGTATTCAAATGTACTTTCTCGATTTGAAAATCCTCTAGCATCCCTAGAAGATTGCACAGGTTTTTGCAGAGTTGTAGTTGATCTTGGCGAAGCAAAGCTTGGTTTATTTGGAATTTGTCCACCAAAGTACTATTCATTGTTATCACTGCCCTTAGGAGTAGATTTAGATCCTTCTAAACCCTTTCCCTTTTACTTTAAGTTCCTTTTAGTTCGTTCAAAGCAGAAGCATCACGGATTCTCTATATCCGATGATGGAGTTCCAGCCACAACAAAGAAGTGAAAGAACGATGCAAACGTAAGGCCCCTTGGATTACCAGCAATCACATCAGCCAACTGAGTCACGTCCGTAGCATAAAGGAACCTTGGAGTCGATTGTTTGAACTTCTTGCAATCTTAGCATGCAATCGCACTTTGATCAAGAGAGAGTGAAGTGACCGTTAGGCAACTTTATTCTGTGTTCGACGATGTCATAAAAAACACGTCAACAAGACTGAACTGAAGAAGTGGAACTGCCATTGAGACTCCCTATCTAGAATGTAAGCCTACGAGAGTCCAAAATAATAGGCTAACCCATCAGTCACAGAGACTGACTAGAGTGGGGACACCACAGTCTGCCCTCCTTGAATTTTCTTGTCCTCAAGCAAACTCAATGCTGGATGCTGTAAAATGCTCTCACTTTCCTAAGTAGCATCCTCTATTTGCAAATCTCTCCACTTAACCAAAATTTCCCTGATGATGCGCTTTCGAAGATGACGCTCTCTAGTCTCTATGACGGCCTCAGGTACTAAAATCAACTTCCCCTCATCATCCAAGGGTGGTAAGGCTGAAGAAGGAGCTATATGTTGTCCCAATGCCTTCTTGAGGCAAAAAACGTGGAACACATTATGAACCTTACTATCTGCTGGTAAATCTAACTCATAAGCCACCTTGCCAACTTGCCAAACAATCCTGAATGGTCCATAGTAACGTGGCTTGAGTTTCTCTTAGCCCTTCTTCCTAAGAGAGGACTGTCTGTAGGGCTGAAGCATCAGGTACACCATATCCCCGATCTCAAAAGATATCTTAAGTTCTTAACCCTCCTCTGATCAGCATATTGCTTTTGCTTATTCTGAGCCTTCTGAATGTTCTCATGAAGAGATCTCATGATATCCTGGTTCTCCTGTGATAGGTCCCCAGCACTCGGTACTCTGCAATCGCTCAGCAATAAATCCTGAAAACTAGGAGCATCATAACCATACAAAGCTCTAAATGGTGTCATTTGAATAGTCATGTGGTGAGTGGAATTGTAACAATACTCACAAAGGTGCAACCACTTCATCCAAGCCTTCTGCTGCCCAGAAATGTAGTTCACCAGGTATCCCTCCACCCATTTGTTGACAATCTCTGTTTGCCCATCAGTCTGGGGGTGGTAGCTGGTACTTGGAGTGAGCTCTGTCCCGTATAATCTGAGTAACTCCTGCCACAAGTTACCCATGCACCTACTGTCTCTATCACTGACAATACTCCGAGGTAACCCATGCAATTTGAATACCTCACGAAAGAAAAGATCGGCCACCTGTGGAGCTGAATAAGTAGTCGTGATCAGGAAGAAATGTGCATACTTAGTCAACCGATCAACTACCACGTAAATGCTATCTTTCCCTTCAGATTTCAGCAAGCCCGTGATAAAGTCCATAGACACGCAATCCCACTTCCTCTCAGGAATAGGAAGTGGCCAAAGTAACCCAACAGGGAAAGTATGCTCCTGCTTGTTTTGCTGACAAACATAACACTCCCTGACATACTGAAGAACATCAGATTTGAGACCCTTCCAAGTAAATCTCTCCCATACCTGCCTATAGGTCTTAAAGTAACCAGGATGACCAGCCATGGGTGAATCATGTAGCGATCTCAATACCTTGTTTCTCATATCTGAATCTGGGACTAAAAATATTCTCTCTTTGTAAATGATGAGATCATTCACAAGAGAGTACCTGCTGTCCTGTACTGTCCCATCAATGATGCTAGAAGCCCATAGATTCTTGGCATACTCTGCTATAATCAAGTGTTTCCAATCCTCGGAAACCGCTGCCATGGAGCTCAAATGGGGATGGCAAAAGGCATTGGCAATAACGTTCTAAGTCCCTTTGACATAGGAGATGTCAAAATCATAAGACTGAAGCTTGCTGACCCACTTCTGTTGACGCTCATTTAGATCCCGCTGTCCAAGGAAATGCTTCAAGCTTTTATGATCAGTTTTGACACAAAACTCGTTGCCAACTAAGTACTACATAAACTTAGCCATTGCATGCATGATGGCCAACATTTCCTTATCATAAATACTATAGCTCCTCTCAGGACCCCTAAGCTTCCTGCTCTCAAAAGCTATAGGATGATGATCCTGCATAATTACTGCACCAATACCCTCTCCACATGCATCACAATGAAGCTCAAAAGGTTTAGTGAAATCTGGTAAAGCTAGAACTGGGCATGTAGTCATCAATTACTTGAACTTCTCAAAACACTCTTGTGCTAGAGGTGTCCAAACAAATGCACCCTTCTTTGTCAAATCAGTAAGTGGTGCGGCATGCCGTGAAAAACCACTAACAAATAGATGGTAGAAGGCACATAAACCAACAAATCCCTTGAGCTAAGTCAAGGTCTCAGGCGTAGACCAATCAATAATGGCACAAACCTTATCAGGATCCATGCGAACTCCCTCTCTGCTGATTATGTGACCCAAATTTAAAAGTTCTGCCATGCCCAATGCACACTTGGACTCCTTGGCGTAAAAAGACTCCCTGCCAAGTATGCCTAAAACAGTATCTAAGTGAACTAGGTGCTCCTCCCAAGTTCTATAAACCAAAATGTTGCCAAAGAATACCAAAACAAATCTCCTCAACTGAGACTGGAAGGCCTTGTTCATAGTGGATTGGAAAGTGGCTGGTGCGTTGGTTAAACCGAAAGGCATAACCAAAAACTCACAGTGTCCACAATGACATCTGAATGCAATCTTCTCGATATCCTGCTCTCTGACACTAATCTGATGATAACCTATCCTCAAGTCAATCTTAGAGAAATAACAAGCTTCGTGAAGCTCATCTATCAACTCATCGATGCGAGGAATGGGATACCTGTTCTTTATCGTCCTTCTATTCAGCATTCGATAATCAATGCACATTCTAAGTGTACCATCTTTCTTCTTCACCAAAACTACTGATGAAGCGAATGGAGACTTACTCGGCCTTATGTGTCCCATAGCTAAAAGTGCTTTGATGGTTTTCTCAATTTCATCTTTCAACCGCTTGGGGTGCCGGTAAGGTGTAATCATGATGGGCTTGGTGCCCTCTTCAAGCTCAATGATGTGCTCTATGCCTCTATCAGGAGGTCTACCATGTGGTATGTCACTGAACACCTTAGAATGCTTAACTCTAAGCTCCTGAACATATGAATGGCAAGGTGTTTTATGCTGCTCCTCATAAGTAGGCATTAATTTACACTTTGCTGCCCACTCCACCATGTCATGCCTAATAAGTCTCTCCATTCTTTTGAGAGATTAATTTTTAAGTTGCTGGCCTTGATAGCTTTAAGAACATGATTAGTCCCATCAACCTTGAATTTCATCTCCATATGTTTAAGGTTGAGTGTAAATTCACCTATTGCATGAAGCCATGTCATGCCAAGGACCACATCCATGTTTCCCATGTTAACCACACAAAAATCAGCTTTGAATTCATAGTTATTGAGTTTCATAGGTAAATCTGAAATCATTCTATCACAAGTAAGAATGTTACCATCAACAACTTTCACCCTTATAACTTCAAACTCTTTAGTTTGAATTCCACGCTTCTCCACCAACCCTGCATCTATGAAATTATGAGTTGCACCTGTATCAAGTAAAGAAATGACTCTTTGACCAGCCAAGAGTCCACGCAACCTAAAAGAGCCTTCTCCCTGCATGCTAGACATATGAGCTTCCTGTAGATCAAATTCCCCTTCATTTTCAACTCCTTTCTCTGAAGTTTCAGTCTCTGAATCATCTTGATCAGCTTGCTGGTTTGTGTTATCAGTCATGTTTTCTCCCTCATAAAACCACTCCATATGCCTATTTTGACCCTCAGGCTTGAGGGGACAATCGTGGTTTTGATCATAAGGGCCCTTGCAATTAAAACACAGTTTCCTTCTACGCAAGTCATTAAGTGTTTCCCTATCCGAAGGTGCTGCAAACTTGTTCTTTTGATCCACATTTTCTGATTTCTTTGGATCGGATTTGCTGTCATTAAATGATGAGGACGGTTTTGAATAGTTTGTGTTGAACTTACCACGAGGGGCTGTAAGTTCCATGCTACGAGCTTTCCTCATAGCCTCTTGCAAGTTGTGGGGATCAAAAGCCTTAATCCATCCCTTCATAGGCTTATAAAGACCTTCAACAAAAAGAATGACCGGCCTTCTCTCTGAGATATTAGTTACCATGACCGAGAGCTTTCGAAATTCACTAATGTAAGATTCCAAGCTGCCCATTTGTTTCAGCTGAGCTAAATCTCTGAAATACAATTCCGGATCTCTTTTATTAAAACGCTCAACTGTAATATCCCCTGTCCTATAATGACTGAGAACAAGGAATATTTGCTGCTCAAAACTGCGTGTTATGCGGTTTAAGAGGTTTGCGTGTTATGCTGTCAGCTGTCTCAGGAACTTTCAGATTTGCAGTGAAGACTAACATACATAAATACCTCTAAACAAACAACTTATAGGTGTTCCTCAAAGCTGACATTGATCAAACTCCTATGATTATGTTTCAAACTTAGTATCAAAACAAGTGATAATAGCATATAGACATTTCATTAAACACTTGTCTTATGTCCTCAGAAAGATAATGTATAGGAATGCAAACTCAATGTCCTTCTTTATTTCATATGACTGATAAGTAAACATTACATTGACAGCTTTAAAGGCATGATATAGATTGCTATAGTAGAGTTATATAGACTGTCAATAATGTACCAAAATCAGATTTTTGAGGACTGCAACAACACTTAGACATACACACTGAAACTACAAGGAAACTTATTGTAAATGAACCTGGTAAGTAGTGCCCTGGAAGAAGAAGCAATATCCACTGACCAAGACTCCTTAATGTGCCAAGTTGAATTTTCCTAAAGGTCGCCCCTGCTGCTTATAGTGTACGGACTGAGGCCACAAGGTATGGTAGCCGAATCACCTTAAATAATCCACCAAAATGATCGCCTAAGGTGTAGGGATGGATCGCCTTTCTCTATTGAAGAGTTTGAAAACCAAATTGATGAGCTAATGGTGTAAATGATGGGCAACCAGACCTAGCTCGATTTCTGATTTTAATTCATATGGAGCCAATCCTTCATCGATTCCTCTTCCAAATGTCAGGAGAAGAGTCGCCTAGATCTCTTATCCAAGTCGCTAACCTCCAAGTGCTACTTCAATGCTTCAAAGAGGTATAATGAGCAAAATCGGTGTTGAGTGTATGCAGATCGGCCTTCACTTCAGAACTTGATTAGTCACTGATTCTTACTCAAATACTCAAAGAAATACTTCTAAGGATCGCCCATAACCTTCAATGCCAATGCTGTCCCTTTGCTCATGTGAGATGCATCAATGATGGATTATGAATAAAATCGAGGGATTAAATGACTGACCTGCAAATTATCAGCAGCAACTAATAGGTGCACTTCAATTTGTTCTCCAATAGGATTCCACACTCCTCCAATCAAAATCGACACACCATGGGCACTAATCTGAAAATCTGAAAATATCATGAAATCCTCAATAAGCACAAATAAGAAAGACTGCAATGTCTTTCTGTCTCAGCTGCAAATTTGTCTTCGAAAGAAGACTTCACATATTAGGCACTGATGTAGATTCCGTCACGAACCCACTCCCAAGATGAAGAACTAGCGTTTCGTCCAGCCCTTCTATCAATCTGCTGGAGGTTTGCGTCCTCAGAGATCCAACTAATGCAAAGCATCAGTCAATTCATCAACTCCAACATCCAAATATCCAATCTGCCTTGAAGCTTCAATTTGATCTCCCTTTATACTTTTTCATCTCCACATCCAGAAGCTTCTAGAAGATTCCATTTGCAATAAAATTATTATTTTATTTTAGTGACTTTATGTTTTAATATTTTATTTTAGTCACTATTTAATTAAATTAATTAAATATAAAGTCACTTTTTAATTTTTAATTTATTTTAATGACTTTATAAAAAATTAATTTAATTAATTTCTCTTTATTTCTCCACTTTGCCAAAAGGCTAAAACTTCATAAGAGGCTAGAAAGATGGGGACATTACATCAACCAATCTATCAGTGAATTCTTGGTATGTAGTAATAAGGTCATGATGCAAGGTAACCATCCCATGGTGCCACCAGTCATGGGCTACCCCATCCAAATGCAAAGCTGTAAACTTAATTTCATCTTCTTCTGACATAGGACATAAGGTCAAGAAAGTATCCGACTTGCTAATCCAAGCTCTGGCTGTGACTCTATCGCTGTCATCAAAAGTACAAGTCCAGAATGTGATTTCTCCGAGCCAAAAAGTTGATGGAAAAGCTTGAATAGACTAGGTGTTGGGAAATGTGTACTCAAAATGCACTTTGGGTAGGCGTTTCAGCCTCCTAGGCAAAACACCCTCTTTCTGGAGCCCACGTGCCAAGGCTGATTGGTACGGCCAACAAGGACACTTGTGTGACTAGTTATTGAATTGATACAATGCTGCTAATGAGGCGTCTAACTTGTATTGCCTCCTTCCTTATTCAAATTCTGCAAATAACTAACACAAATAACCTCTGATGAAGCACATAAAGACATCTGTATGAAGCCCTCTCAATTTGCAATAGTTCAACTGATCTTTCACAGACTCAGATTCACAGATCCATGAAGAATGAACGTTCTTCAATGGCAAACCGTTTGAAACCCTTGTCTTAGACAATCCACAAAGAAATAATCAAGCAATATTAAATAATCAATAATGAGTTTGAATTGCCTTCAATTCCCTTATAACCCCCAATTGGCACGATTTTCAATAAGTACGCCTAATTGCATTTTAAATACATTAAAATGTATTTAATCAATTTGCTTAGCTCAATAGTTAACTTGGGCGCCATATTTCACTTGTGATTTTAATAAAATCATTTTATAATATGAAGTGGTTTTTAAATATAATAAAGTCACTTTATGACTTTATAATAACCTTATAAGTTAATTAAATAACTTAACCACTATAATATTAATATCTCCTTCAATATTTAGTCTTTTGACGTGTCGTTTGAAGATGGAGTCAAAACTGAATAACCCCCATGTGTCGAGGTACCCTGACTAAAAATAACACAACTGCTAGATTGACTTACTATAAATAGAAAGTCCCTCAACTAAGCCCATACACCAATTGCTAAGGCCCTGGAACTGAACCCAAGACTGAACTGAAGAAGTGGAACTGCCACTGAGACTCTCTATCCAAAATGTTAGCCTACGAGAGTCCAAAATAATAGGCTAACCCATTAGTTACAGAGATTGACTAGAGTGGGGACATCACATGAAGAGTCTCTTGAAACTTGAGAATAGCATTGGACATTATTTGCAGCTGTTGGATAGCAATACCTCTTGAATTTGCAATTTATGTTACTTATTGTAATGCTAATTAGTAGTACTAACAACAACTTCATTATGAATTGTTTCTTAATGCCCACTGAATAAGTGGAAGAGGTTGGCTTCGCCGCCTATCTCTATTTCATATTGTACTCCGGTCCTCCCACTGAATAAGTGGTTGAGTGATAGTTTGGTTATAGAGGCTGGCTATGTCGCCTATCTCGATTTTATATTGTACTGCTGTCCTCTCGTTGAATAAGTGGTTGAGTGATAGTTTTGTTATTCCTAGTCCTCCCGCTAAAAAGTGCTTGAGTGATTGTCATTGGCTTAATTCAGTCCTCCCGTTGAACAAGTGGTTGAGTGACTGTGTCAATTTTAGTATTTCCTTTCAGTGCAAGTTTTTGATTATCCTAACCTTAACGGGTGAACTTGGTTGTTTAAAAAAAAAAACAAAAAAACTAAGGGGGTCATTTCAGTGGTATCAGAGCTGGTTTTCCTGCTAGCCTGTGAGTTTTGTTGGTAAATTTCTCAATGAGTGATATAGAAATCAGATATTCTTGCCATCCTATGTTTTCAACATAAATTCAGAATTTAATAATGCATTCATGTGAGTAGAAGATTAGAGAAGAAATTCTTGGTATGTTTGAGGAATATGATACACCTCCTCAAGTTATTAAGGAAGAATTACTTTTCAATTGTTTCATGAACCACCATTCGAAATCATGCTACAAGACTGGGTTTGCTAAGAGAAAGTATCAAAGGATATCTCTTGATCTATTTGCTCGGGAAGAGGGTAGAAAAATTACAAATGAGGAGTTTGAGAATGTTGATGACGACTCCTATGACATTCGTGCACCTACCATTGATGTGGTTGTCATTCAAAAAGAAGAAAAATCAGTAGTTGAGGTTGTGCATGATGAGTTCCTTAATGTTTCTTATGGAGCTAGTGACAGTGTTGAATGCACTCATGTGCTTCCAAAGGAAGAGAAGATGAAGACTAAAGAAGGTACAGTCATTGAGATTATAGAACCATCTATGATAGATCAGCCACAAGGAGGTATGAATTCTTTTGGTTCCCCTCTAATTGAGTCTAACATTGTTTCATCACCTTCACCTCATCTTGGCAAGGAGTCAAACCATAGTTTGGGATTTGTTGAGTATGATGATGTTCATCAATTAGCTAAAAATGATGATGAGACAAGCTTTGAAGAGGAGGTACATGAGACTTGGGGCAGCCATGGAATCAGTGCTGGAAGGTATGACAAAGATTCTGATTTCGGTATTCATCATAGTAGTAGTTCACTTTCTTTGGAAAATCAGTTTGTGGTTTCCAATGATAACCCATTGTTTGAGATAGGTATAGAGAAGACATACGACAATCCACTTTTTGAGCGGGAAGATGGAACATCACTTGGTTCTAGCATTGCTCTTGGTGATAATAGCAATGTGTGGAAACCAAGAGAAGATTCAAGGTCTAAGTTGGAATTTGGTTTTCAGCCTGTTGATGATCTATGTTCACATTATGAAATAATTGGTTACCTTCATGGTAGACCATCAGATCTGGATAATACTTGGAGCTATGGTGAGCACTTTTTAACTAAATAAAGTAATAAGCCTTTTAGCATTTGGGATCTAGGTGTGAAGGCATGTAAGGACGGCGAGGAAACCATGTGGGATGAATTTCCCTTTGATCCTGATTAGGCTCAACAAACAGATTGTGTTGTAAGCTATGAAGAGGCCATTAGAGGAGAAGGTGTCTTTGGTAAAAGAGTTTGCTTGGCAAAAGTCCATAATGACCCCTTTGAGATGGTTGCAAGTTGCAACCACTAAAGAAGAATATGTTTCTACAGAAACTTTCAAAACAGCGATCAGCACTGACTCATTGATCAAGTTGGGGGCTACCACATCCTTTGATCAAGAAGACATTAAGGAGGATGTAGAGCTAGCGGACCATATAGTTCTTGATGATGGAAAGTTTAAAGAGGTTCTAAAACACAAATCTGATTTACCTATTCATGAAGTTGGTGGTAAGCAAAAACTTGAAGATTTAGTAGAATCTGATCAAAAACTTGAAGATTTAGTAGAATCTGATCCTCTTTATGATATTGAGCAATTGCAGCTAGTGGGTGGTGAAGAAAAAGAGTTTTGGAGCAGCTTTGAGGGAAGCAAAGACAAGAAACAAAGTTTTGATTTTCAGTTACAGCTAATCACCAATACACCACCTTTGCATTTTCACGAGTGGAAGGATAAATTCATGAGATCCTTGAGAATGAGGTACAAGTTCTATCTAGATTTGACCGTACACATAGTTTGATAGAAGAACTCTATTGGAAGTTTCAAATTGAAGAGAGACGGAAATGAGTTAAGGATGAAGTTGCTCTCCCTAATTTGCAACTAATCAAAGACTCTTTGGAGACATTGAAATCAGAGTGCATACAACTGATCATAGATCGTGATTATGCCATCGAATTTGCAAAGAAGATCCTTAGTGCTTTCCAAGGAAAAGAGAGGAATGTTGAAGAACTTAATCTTGAGCTTGAGTCAACAAAGGACATGTTAGAAAATACTCAATTGGCTCTAATGGAGGTAGAAGATCAGTTTGCTGATTTCAAACTTTTCAGGGAGCAAGAGAATGCACAAAGGGCTGAAGAAATCGAGCAAGTAATTGGTGAGCTTGATAGCCTTCGAGAAGAGTTTGTTCTTGAGAACTTCACAAGAAAAACAAATGTTGCATGTGCAGATTCGGATCAGCAAGATGGAATTGAGCAAGAGGAAAGGTGATGGCTTCCAGGTTCTTGATAACCCTCTCTTTGAAGTGGGTATTGAGGAAAGTTATGAAAACCCTCTCTTCGTGATGGATGATAAAACATGTGGTGAAGTGATCGAACATGAGACTGAGTATGGTTTCCAGTGTATGGATGATGTGATGTTAGACCATGAGGATGTGCCACATTTTGTGAATAGTAATCTTTCGAGGCTGCTTGATACTGAATGCATAAGTGGGGTTGAGGATGAAGACTCCACTTGGGAAGTGTTGAATTAGGATGATTTCAACATCTTTGGCATCAAGGTGTTGTCTAAACACAGTTTAGTAGCTGTCCAAAGTTTCGTTGCAGCAGTAAAGAGTGAAGATTTCAGACTTGTTACTCATGAACTAGGGGAGAAAGAAGAACCAGAACGTGATGATTGCATGCTTGATAACCTATTCCTTGGGTTGAATAATAATAAGGATCATGCTAGTCCATTTTGGGAGTTGGATTTGAGGACAACATTTGTTCCATACTCCAATGTTGTTGAAGCTTTCATGGTTAGGCTTCAAGGGCTCACTAGAGGAGACATCAATTTCTTAAGTATGCACTTGGTCCTTACTAGCACTTGGAGATGTGTTGAGTTTTCTTTTCAGTGTGTTGAAAATCACTTTCGGTTGGGTATCCAGGCTTGAGACTGTCAACATGGTCTGATGGAGCTTATTACATGTGGAAAGAAGGATCTTTGGAGGGATAAGGAACAACTTTTCAGTCTTGATGGTGTTGTTTCCTTCTTTACCAGCCATTCGATGGTTCCTTTTGCTCATCAACTAGTGGATTGGGAAGATATTCTGAGCAAAGGATGGTTCTATGTGGAGTTGGAGTCACTAGAGAGGATATTTCCAGCTTTGGATGTAAACATGTGTTGTTTTGGATGACGATTTCCTGTGTTGCAGCAGCTGTTCTTCTCCTTGGATGCTGATTTTCCTAAGATCAGATCTCAAGTCAATCATTTCAGACTTGGTGGGCTATTGGTGTACTCTTTTTCAGACTTCACAGTCTCCTGGCAGGATGGTTTATGGTCTCAGATGAGAGGTATGGTGAGTTGGGGCAATCAGTATCTGTGTATGGGAAGTGTTCAAGCTCTAACTAGTGGTTATCCTTATGCCCTCTCTTCTTCTTATGATTGGGACAACGAACCTTTTCTTTCTTTGGTTCATCATTTTGAGGTGCTTGGAGTGGGAACTGTAAGAGTTTTCAGAAGTCTCCATGGTTGTATCAGAATAATTCAATTGAGGCCTAGTAGATTCATGTGGAGTTATGGGGATGAGTTTGTTGAGCTCTTGCAAAGGATTGTTTTCCTCCTTGCAAGGAGATTTGGAGAAGTCACATTTACAGTCATAGCTCTGCTTGATGCCTTGGGGAGATATGTTGGGGAGTTTGATTGTGAGTTGAGTAGACTTTATTTCCTATTGCCCAGGCTTGTGATAGATAGTGGCATTGTTGATATTGATTACTCAGAGCTTTATGGGCATGAGATGCTGCATGATATTGATTTTAATCCTTCAAGATTTTTCAGTTTGAGTATCATGGATGGTAACATTTTGGAGTTACAAGGGAGGTTAGTGCAGTTTTGGCGTGATGTTTTCATTGATGTGATCAGAGTGGTGCAACATCGACATGGTGGGTTTTTCCTGAGATGGACATGGGACCTTGGGGTTGTACTTGCTTTGGTGTGGATTAGTTTAAATTTTCTGGAGTTGTGGTGGCATTGCTTGAGGACAAGCAATCTTGGGGAGGGTGAACTATAATGTCCTCTTCTCAGTAGTGATCTGTTCAGTTGGCTGTTAGCCTATTTCAGAGACCCATAGGCTATTCGGGAGCAATAATTAGGGTTTCCTATTTTTAGGAGGATATTTTGGCAATTTTGGCAGCTTGCATGTTGGAGTTTTACAATTTTGATTCTGGATTCCTTTTGGGTTTTTAGAAAGCTGTGCAATGATGGTACATGTGTAGCGATCAATGGAGTTTGGTAAACTTACTATTTTTAGTAGCTGGGGGCGAGGACAGCTCATTTTTCTGGGTTTTCAGAGAGCTACGTGATGGTGTGACATGCAATTGAATCTGATGACTTTTCCGGACTTACTATTTTTAGTAAGTCATGACAACTGTTTAAAATGTGGTTAAAATCACTTTGGAGACACTATTTTTAGCAGTATGCTATTTATAGCAAGTACTATTTTTTGCATTGCTATTTTTGGTTTCATTGGTCCAGTTCAAAGGCTATTTCTGGCAGTGCAGTTTTCGGTACTTTTAGCCCGCAGTTCACTATGGTAGTTGTTCAGCACATGGGAAAAGTATTTTAATATTTTTTAATGCCCCCCGTTGGCCTAGGCGTATGACTTATGTATTTCTGGTTATGACTTAAGGGGACGACTTGAGGTGATAAGTATTATTTTATGTCATAAGGTTGGGCGATTTATTGTTGAGGAAAAATATTTTGTAAAGTGAAATATTAATAAGGCAAGATGGACGCCTTATGGGAAATAAGTTAATTTTATAATATATTTCAGTTATCTACCTTGGACACCACATTATTATTTTATTGTATTTTTATAAAGGATATTTTCTTCTATGTGAATGTCAACTTGGAAAGGAGGGGAAATGAAATGCAAATTTCAAATTAAGGTAAAATTAGTGTGCATTTGGGTTTGGCGTCCATTTGGAGGGAATGTGAATTTGAATTTGGAGACACCAAGGTTATAAATAAGAGTGTTGGGCTCTTGTTTTGGTGTCCATGGATATTTTGTAACGAAGTGCTACCGAATTTGTGCTAGACTTGTGCTTCGAAGTTGAAAGCTTCCTAGCTTGTGCCAGTTTTGTGCTTGAGAGATAGCACCTAGCTGATTGGAGAGATTATTTCTCATTTAGAGGAATAGATTGAGCTATATTGAGATGGATTTTGGTGATGCTTTTTTAGTTTTCTGATATTTTGGGGTGTTTGTGAGCCTTCCAGGTTGCTGGTTTTTTGTGGAGCTGAAAGTGAAATTCAATCATAAAGTCTTTGAGAGGGTTTTTGTTGCTTCTGGGTATTCTGTCTATGTTTTCCTTTGGCCTAGGCGATCGTTTTTGCAAATTTTCAAAGGTTTTAATGCAGATTTGAATTTTACAGTGAAGTTCGCCCTCTCTCCCAAGCCGTACCATGCGTGTGGCTGCATTGGGAAGTGTGCAATATTATGTTAGGTGATATTTGCTGCTTGTTAGGGGTTGGGTTTTTGGTGTCTCCTCTCTAGCCTTCTTCAACATTTGATTTCAAGCCTTTCCATCGAGTTTTGGAGGAGTTATGAGAATTTTAGTGAGTTTTTATGTTGCTGGTGTATTTTCAGTTTGCCAGTCAAGTATATCAGATTTAGTGTTTAGAGTTTGGGGGGTTGTTTCTTTGGTGAAGAGTCTCTTGAAACTTGAGAATAGCATTGGACATTATTTGCAACTGTTGGATAGCAATACCTCTTGAATTTTCAATTCATGTTACTTATTGTAATGCTGATTAGTAGTACTAACAACAACTTCATTATGAATTGTTTCTTAATGCCCATTGAATAAGTAGAAGAGGCTGGCTTTGCCGCCTATCTCTATTTCATATTGTACTATGGTCCTCCCGTTGAATAAGTGGTTGAGTGATAGTTTGGTTATAGAGGCTGGCTACGCTGCCTATCTCTATTTTATATTGTACTCCTGTCCTCCTGTCGAATAAGTGGTTGAGTGATAGTTTTTTAATTCCTAGTCCTCCCATTGAAAAGGGGTTGAGTGACTATCATTGGCTTAATTCATTCCTCCTGTTGAACAAGTGGTTGAGTGATTGCTTCAATTTCAGTATTTCCTTTCAGTGCAAATTTTTGACTATCCTAACCTTAACGGGTGAACTTGGTTGTTTTAAAAATAAAAAAATAATCTAAGGGGATCATTTCATATAATTTGGAACTATATCCTTTCTGCAAGCGCTTTGACTGATTTGTTTTGGGGAAATTCAGCTTTGGCCAATGCTAAACTCCATTGTCCTGTTTATTTCATGCTAAATATTTGGACAAATTACCAAAGCTTCTATTCTCGGGATCTGTTTGTGGATCATATACAGAACTATACTGCAGATTAGTGCCTAATTATCCAAAAATAGCCCAATAATTGAGTATCCTTGTTTGATGTTATGCTCTTTGGCAGCCCATGTGATCTAAGTTCTTTTGAAAATGAGTAAAATCAAATTTGCTACTTCTGTAGGATCACTGTCTTCTGAAAAAGATAAATGTGCCATCTTTGACAGTTATCAACTACCAAAAGTAGAGTGTCATTGCCTCTTTGTCTCCTTGGAAATCCAAGAAAAAAATCCATGGTTAATTTTCCCAAAGGTCTACTAGTTTTTGGCAATGGCTTGTAGAATAATGTATACTGTTTTCTCCCTTTTGTTAACTGGCATACTTTGCATCTCTCCATGTATCTGATAATATCTTTATACATTCGTAGCCAAAAACAAATATATACCATTAATGCTTGGGCCCATATTTAATCCTTTTAATGAAATCACAGACCCCAGGTGTACAAGCTCTTCTTTCATGCATGTACACTTCTTCAAATGAATTAGCAGTTTCTTTTGCATGAACTGCCCCAATACTTGTTTAAGTACATTAAATATTCCTCTTTGGTTTTTCTAAAAACAAGTGTCAAGATGTTGTACTATGAATTTAGCCAAGAATGGTTTTAGTACCTATTAGTTTTATAAAAATGCTATGAGCATTGGTCAATCCAAATGGCACCACTAACTATTAATATAATCCTTTGTATTGAAATCTGTTTTCCATTTACCCCCTTTCTCTTTTATGAATATGATCAATGATCTTAATCACTCTTCAAATTTCTTGTGGACAAATATTTTGTATTACTCAAGCAATCCATCATCCATCCTTGGTAACTAAAACTTGTACTTAATGGTGATTTACTTATTGCTGTGGAATTTATATGTGTCCTCAATTATCCATCTTTCTTTGGTGCAGGCACTACTGGCACTTCATGTGGACTCAATTTTCTGTAATCAAACATATATTTAGTTTTTCATTTATTTATCTAATCATATGGGAAACTTTATTTGGAATGCCTTAACTAAGAGCAACATTACCTTGCTACTTTCAACTCCTCTTTTTATTAGTAGGAACTCAGTTTTTCTATCCTTGATAATTTGGATAGTATTCCTTCTCCCTTAATAAATTTGACCTCTTATATTGTTGAGACGTAACCACAGCATATAACACGCATTCATAGGTATCACCGTGTACCACACTTCATCTTTGTAATTTACATATAATTTCCAATATGGAATTTAACTTTGCATTGCTCACAAATAGTTACATGATGACCCTTATGTAACCAATAAACTTTGTATGGTTTGGATGAGGCGTACATTTTAAATTCAATTCTCCACCATTTGAATAGAAACCAATTTATTTGTGATCTGCTATCTATCATTTGCTTGCAACACTTATCTTTGGATTTGCACATGGTCTTGAAATTGCAATTTCTTTACCACAGTCCTTTGTCCTTTTTTGGATTTAACAAAACTTTGTGTAGCATTAGTGACAGGTGTTGTCGTTGTCTAATTTCCTATAGTTTAATTTTATCAATCTAGGTGGTGTCTGGAGCTGTCAACAATAAGGCTCTGGGGAACGTCAAGATGGTGTTTCAATTCCCAAGCTTTGACAATAACAAAGCAAATTGATCTAACTAAGATGCTGCTTCCTATTGTTTAGCTTGCAACATAAATCTCACACAGAATTCAACCATCTGTTCTACTATCCATTTAAAACACTTGCAGAAGTAAATACTGAATTTGAAATGAAAGCAAAATCTCATCTATACTAGAATGATGTGTGGAAATTAAACACACATGCTAAAAAAACTGAATAATACTAATGTGTGGAAAGAAAATGTTGAAAGATAAAATTGAACAAGAGTAATTCATGGGAAATAAATACCAGAAGATAAATGATTTGTTTTGATTTTATGATTTTATGATTTTAGAATGCCTGCAGATTGGCTGAAATGGACAATGAATAGAACTAATTTAATCACAACACATCGTAGCAACACCTACTAATAAAACAAACAAATGAAAAGAATACCTGAAAATCACCTCCTTCTGGTAGAGGGGGCCTGACTCTCCTTCTTGAGGGATGTCCTAAAGCTCAAGTAGAGTTACACGAATTTCCTTCTTATTTGCACTTAATGGGACCACATGCATTTGAATTTTAAAGAGCAAAACTGAAATGTATAATAGCAAAAATAGGAACGGATATCTAATGGATCTTTTATATCTTAGCCTTATTCTCTAGCTAGAAACTAAAATTAAACTGAAGACTTAATTGATGGAAAACTGAACTGAACTGAGCTTCTTTTCTGTATTTTATTCTTGAGACCCACAGTCTCTTTATTCAACAAAAGATGCCAACAACTTAACTAGGAGATGTCCTTTATTGAAGGCATGGGGGGATATTAGTCATGTCGTAATTAAGGGAAATTTCTTTGCAAAGAAACTCTTGTTATTTAGATGACTCGAGTTTGATCTGAATAGAATGTAGAAAATAGGACTTAAAGACAATTGGAAATTCCTATTCTTGTGTGACACCTGTCAAGACTGAATTTGGGGAGTGAAGTTGGTCGAGCTACTATTGGTATGGAAGAAATGTGGACAGCTTATCACTCAGAATACTATCTTGGATTTTTGCAATCCACTTTGGAGCTAGACGCTTTTCCCTTATGATCAGTACAGAGAGATTTGGAAGGCTCAAACCTTGGATCTTGTAGTTGTTTTTGCTATAAAAAATATATATGTATGCATATAAACAAGAAATCATCCAATCATTCAAGTAAATTTAACCATGAAAGCATAAGCACTTAAAGCACATAAATTATTCATTCTTACAACAATTCAAGGTTTTTTACAATGCATTAAGTGTACAATACCTTGAAAATGTAGCAATATTGTATGATAATAAGATACTGTAACAAGAACTCATCATTTCCCTTCCAATGGAAATATACCATGTCCTCATGGTAAAATTTGGACCTCATCTTCTTTTGCAAAAAAATGTCTTTCAAGTTTTCAACCATCTGGCTGTAACCATAATCCTCCTTATATGTAAAAAAATTCCGCCCATGTCTACATATTCATTTGACTTGGTAATCCTAATGGACCACTTCTCCATTTGGCTCAAAGACATTTGTGTGAGGGAAGTCAAGAGTGGAGCAGGTGCTAGGAAAAAAGGTGGTTGAAATATCATCCCAATCCACTCTTGTTCCTGTTCCTTGATGAGGGAGATGAGATGCCTCGATCCAATGAGCCTCCAATGTAGATTCATTGGGGAGGTAGGCTCCCTTCATCGTAGATGTGTGGGTAGACTTTCTTGTCTGTTAATGCATGCTTTGATATTTTTTGGAGTCATATGCCCCTCATGGTCTTGGAATGCTGCAATACTAGATTGGAGGTTTCGTATATACTAGCTGTTCACTTCGTTTGGCACACTAGTGCTCTATATTTTTTGGAAAAATAGCTAGTTTTGGGGTACTTGTGATGCATGAGAATACCAACATTGGTTTGAGAGGTATGGTATTTGGCTATTTGACACTCCCATTATATTTAATTGTGGAGAAGAGAGGAGAATCCTCTCAGTTGGACTTCACCCACATACAAATTTAGCATCCAAGAGTTATTGTGCCCATTAAGGAAGCCATGTTGGAAGAATTCACATTGCATAGTTGCTCCAGGGTGCTCTCAACATAGTTCTCTACAAATTCTCGATCATTCTCAAAATCAATAGAATGGTTGTAGGAGATTTGCAAAGGTTTCTATCTCAAAAATTGCTTTCTCAAAAAAAGAGCGTATACACCTAATGGTTTATGTTGGGCCAATAGTGCCTCCCCTAGTCTTGTAACCTTGAGCACTCCTTAACTGAGTTTTGTCGTGCTGGAGGGTATCCAGATCCCTTGGAGCTATATATTCTACTCCCTCAATCAAATCATTATGAGTGAGATGGGTTGTGGAGGTAGTGGAAAGGAGGCTTGAACACGTGTATATTGTACAATAGGACGTGGAGGCCTCTGTTGGGAAAGATTGGCAATACAAGCATCCTTGGTGGCAACATCAACTCTTGCTTGTGCCAAGGCTTGCTATATGTTGGAGACTAATTTGTCATGCTTGCCTTTGTCTTGTGCAGCCTTTTGCTGACTTTCTGCCAAGTCATTGGCCTTCGTAGCATATGTTGAATTTTTTGCTTGCATTTTTGTAGTTCAATCTTTGCCTTGGATAGATCTAGGTTTTGTAGGGTTTGTGCATCCTTGTCTTCTATTGCAGTTGGCTCAAATAAAGGTTGCTTATCCTCTATTTAGGGAGCTCCAGAAGGGTGTCCCTTAGGGGATAGATGGGTTGAGGAGTACATACTACCCCAAAATTTTGTGAGGCTTTTCGGAGCTGTTTGGAGGAGTGGGGAGTTGGCACTATGGAGGTGGAGGTAGGAGCAAATTCGACCTCCTTCTTTAGTTTTGATGGCTTAATTTGGAGGAAATCCTCCTACTGTCTTTGGCCATCATCATGTTGCAGAAAATGGTGCTTGATCACCAAGTGGATAAGGCCATGGTGGCTTATCTGTCCATTGGCACACTTAAACTGGTTCATAATTGTTTGCAGACAATGAAATAGAAAGGTAGGCAGATTAACAAGACACTTAGGTCAATTGGCTCCATGGTGGAGATGAGTAATCATTTGCAATTTTGCATACCTAGCCTCAACAATATGCTGTATTAGGTAAAGAATTTCATGGGCCATACTACAATTGTAATCCATCTCTCCAGAAGGTTGCTTCTCTTGATCCATTTGGTGGCTCCCTTGCTGAGTTTATACTACGGTAGGGGCTTCATAGCAAAATGGAAATTCTGGATGAGCTCCTTGTAGGAAAATTTAGATTGAGAGATGTCCTCCCTGACTTCTGGAATTCTTGCGAGTTGGTTGATGATGGTAGAACTTAATGCAATGCAAACCCCCTTTGTCATGGAAAAGCCAAGGTGATAAATCTCTATGAATTCCTCAATCAACTCTGATTCAAACCGTTCAAACTCCGAAAGAAACTTGTATGGATTAATATATGTATTTACAATATAAATTTTTTAAAGATCTGAACTAAAAGCATGCAAAATAACAAACCCAGAAATACTATAGCAGATAATACTTTTAAATTTCTTTTTTATATTTCTTCAAAACAGAAACAAAGCATATAGATATTCATCAAACTAAAACAACTTATAAAAAATGCCCACATGCAAAACTAGACATTACTAGTATTCCAGATGTCAAGTTGAATACCAATTTGCTACCTAAGGGTTTTTGTCCTCGAGAAGCTTGATCTTTGCATCTGAAGGGTTTTGTCTCCAAATTGATGATAGTTTATTGACAAGTTCCTCCTAAATTTGATGGTAGTTAATTGGCAAGTTCATTCCTTATTTAATTGATCCTAACTGAAAGTAATTTCAGCTCTAAGTTCTAACAAAGTAACAATAAGCCCTCCTTATTCCAGTCCACTATAGTTCTAATTGATTGATAGGTACATATAAGTATGAAACCAACAGAAAACCCACCCTCTCTAATTGAAAGACTCAATCACCACTCAACTGGAAGGCACCCAGATACAACTACTTTATTCCAAACACAAGCATTCTTAACTTAAAACTGAAAGTAACTACATACTTGCTATCTGGTGCTACCAAAAGACCAACCAAAGTATCACATCCCCAAATTTTACATAGTATTTCATTCCAATTCTGGAAACTTTACTTTTAACTATCATACTAAATGATTATGTTGTGGAAAGTTAATTTTATGTAATGGTTATGCTGTGGAAAGTTAATATAGTTTTAAGAAGAAGAAATGGGAAATGGAGAATTTACTATATTTTGTTGTATATCTCTTACTCAATACTTTATGAATTCTCATTTTTGGAATGAAATTGCAATTTATATCTGTATGAGAATAATCGATACGTAGTTGAAGATTGTGTTATTCATATTATTGTAATACTTATGAGTAATTATAGTATGACTATGTGTACATTCTTAGCATTGGCAATGGAATGTCAAATGATGAAACTAGGTACTCAAGAAAGACCAGTGGGTCATAGAATTTCCAGTTAGGGATTGTATTTCATCTTTATAGACTCAATATTTTGAGCAAGATAGTGAAAACCTTTAACGAACTTAAGATGGGCTAAGGGTAGAGACTCTATACTTCCAAGTTGCAGTTGCAAAGGGAAAATTCCATAACTATAAAGTGTTCTTGTAAATAAATTCTTTTATGTTTTTGGTGTTGCTATTTTTATTTACCAAACCTAAGGAAGAGAGAGTAGTCTCCAAGTCGAGTAAGAGGCGGGTGAATAGAGACTTCATTTTATGAAACTTAGGCCAAAATGTCGTATTAGTCACTGCCTATGACAAGTCAGTTCACAAGTATAGCCAGAACATAGATCATCCAAATTGGTGATGCTTAGTTAGAAGAAAGTCTATAGTAGTTAGAAGAAATTTTGTTGGTTCCCAAACCAACAGTCCTTGACACTAACTCATCGACAAACTCGGGGAAGGATTTGGCCAACGAACGAGATTCAATCACATGGACTGAGATCTCCTGCACTTTTGGCTCTACGAGACCAAGGCGGGTGAACCTATGCAATGTCTAATAACTTTCAGCTTCAAAACACTCAGGACACTACAACTTACAGCAGATCATCTCAATGAAAATGTACTAAGGAAGATGGATGAACTCCTGGTTATGGCTTTAATCTTAATTTCTAAGCATCTATGAACTTCATTGAGGAAGGGGTTTCTACACTAATCCTACTCCTAATGCAGAAAGTAAAGAGATTTTGAATATGATAGTGATTCTGAAAATGGGGTTTA
This sequence comes from Cryptomeria japonica, assembly GCF_030272615.1. NCBI lineage: Eukaryota > Viridiplantae > Streptophyta > Pinopsida > Cupressales > Cupressaceae > Cryptomeria > Cryptomeria japonica. Next base: position 243,587,197 of record NC_081410.1, on the reverse strand, counting down.
AGCCCCATGAACGATGCCTTATTAGGGCAGTAGAGTCAACTTACAACAAGCAACGAATGAATTCAAATAGGATGAACATAACCAGCTAGTTCTGAGCACTAATTCATGACATCAACACTCTCCATTGAAGATTTCCTGCAACCATGCTTGAAGATCCTGCACATATTAACACCATTTTTCATTCTATCTTAGGCATTTTAATTTCTTCTTTGAAGAGAAGCTGAAAGATAAAACAACACCAAGCTTGTTGGGACAGAATAAAATGATCCTTGATCATATATTTCATAAAATGGTATTAGTACAAGTAGGAGACAGTTTTAAGAAAACTCATAAAACTTGCTAATATGCTGGCTATAACTATTTGAAAGCAAAATAGTACATGCTGAAAAGAAAAACTCAGAACTACACTAACTTAAAACTGTGCATGGAAGTCTTGCTTCCAGCACTTACAGAAGTTACATTCAAAATGATAGAACTTAGAAGAAGAGAGAAAAATATACATTCAAAAGAAAGCCCAATGAAAAACCCTAAAAGCATCTTGAGAATTGACATGTCTTCCTTTTGAAATCTGGAACTTCTGAAAATCTGCTCTCCTCTCAAAATTTGCCAAAATCATGCACTTGCTTCCCTATTGGAAAAGTTAAAAAATCTGAAAATACCCTCCTCGGGCACATGTCAAATCTAAATCTGCACTCTTGCTGTAGACTTGTGTTGAAAATCTGAAAAATAATCACTTTGGTGCATATGTCAAGTCAATTTCTGCACTTTGCCAAAGATTTCCACTTTTAGCTCATTGTCTACTTCTGACTAAAAAGGCTTACTTTTCCTCTCTGCTCTTGAAGACTGAAAATTACTCCTTTCGTGAAAATAAAAAACTGACTTTCAGCTTGCATCTTTCCTGCTGTTCAAAAATAGCAAAAGGTCCCTATGCTAAAAATGATATATCACTGCCATTTCATTTTCCAGAAAACTCCCTCCTTTGCTGAAAGTGACCTGTCGTTTGCATTTCCTGCACATTTTCTTTTTTATGAAAAGGGTGATTCTTTAGATTGAATGAAAATACCTCTTAGTGCAAATTTAAAATCTAGGAAATAACCACCTTCAGAACAAATTTATTTACTCTGCATCATTGCACTATGCCATTGCCTATTTCTCTTCTCCATCTCGAATATATGCTGTCAGATATTTTGTCTTTGGGAAACAATAGTAATTCTTTTTTTTAAAAGTGCACAGGTGAAACATTTTGCATCATTTTACCCCTTGGGTGAACACTGCAATTTTACCTTCACTGGTAAAACACTCCCCACGCTTTGCTTTCCTTGGTGTTCAAACATAATTTATAATCGCTTTTCTAAAATCCTCACTCTCTGTGTAAGACTAATTACTTGGCAACCATATTAAATTTCAAATTTTATTTTCTTGGCTGCAGGCAAGACATTGAAACTTTATAATACGGCCCTCCCTGTGCAAGGAGACACTAACACCATAAGCTTATTACTGGAGATTCTAACACTCCAGATCATCTGGCAGTGGATGTCGTATTTTCTTTGCATTAGGTTACATGGATGTATAGCCCTAAACAAGACACCCATTTTGCATTTCTTTAGATGCCAACTGAAATCTATTTATCAATGAAGGTCAATGATAACAGTTTTAATGCCGACAATATTTTTATCTTCAATAGCTACCTATCATGTGGAAAGATATCCTTTGAACCATTAGTCAATACTGACACATCCACTGGGGTACAAAATCCCCAACTTCATAGAGCAAGGCCCACGCCATGGGTAATTATTGTCATTAACATCCACCGACGGCTCCATTTTAGCTCTCCATGTATTGCACATATGGATACCTGACTCGGCATTACTTCCTGCCATTGTATATTGCTCGAAACCCTTCAAATGCTTACACTTCTTACTGGGAACAGCGTTTAGGATATCACGCATTCCACAGAAGTCGTTTTCTATTCATTCCATTCTCAACTCGATTTTAGCCTTGTCAATCCCAAGTGTAGCATGCCTATAAAATACTTTTCATTTTCTGGCAACCAATCCAACTTCTATATCACTATTTTGCATCGGAGAACATGAGGACTCGAATCAAATCTCTGTCGAGCTGCCTGTCTGACAAAATGAGCAACTTGGATATTGATGGTTTATAGTCCATTGTATCCTCCCTGCAACGGCATCCTTGTCGGCTTCATCGAAGTACATCCCCTTCGTTCTGCAACATCGTATCATAACACTCTGTTTGTATTGCCTATTTCTAACTGTGCTATGCATCCAATATCACGACATCGAAATGATCTGGTGGCTAAAGGTTCCCTGCACAAACATGGGTATTGGATTTGGAATCACTTCACGAACCCTAACATTGTGTTTTCCTTTGTAGACTTCTTATGTTGCCCTGAAATTTCATCCCTTTTGTGCCTTAATTTCTTTGCTCTGTTCTCCTTTTATTCCCCACGCCACGCGGAATGGCGGGTTTCCTCCTTTTTCACTGACCATTCTCTTATCCCGCGGGATGTCTATGTGTGTTCGAAACATGGTGCGGGATGGCGGGTTTTTCTCCTTCGGTGCCCAAAAACTTATCCCGCTAGACTTCTATGTCCTTCATCATGCGTTGCAGGATGGCGGGGGTGTATTCTCCATGTCTTTGCTGTATACTACTCCTTCCCACAATGCCTTCACCCTGACTGTTCACAGTTTGTGGGATGGCGGGGATTTTACTCCCCTCGTGTCTCCATCGGGCGCTAAGTACCCCATGAGCCTCCCTTTGAGACTAAGCTCATCGTGCAGGTTTGCAGGGAAGTCAAACTTCCCTCCCTCTCCGCCTCTCCCGTGCTGCTTCTAACGTGCCTTCTCTCAGACCGTAGGATGGCGGGGGAATGAACTTCCCTGCTATCCCACAACTCCTTCGGCTCCTCTCTGGGGACACCGCCGGAAAAAATAAAAACTTTATAAAGTTTTTCAATTTTTAATTGCCCATCCTACATAAGGCGCCCACCATAGTTGCAACAACCGAAAAGGTTACTAAATCATTAAGAAAATGATTTGAATATATGTTTCTCACTTCCCCTAATTAAACCATTAAAAATGATTTAATTTGCTCCCTTCGTTTTTCATTTGAATCAACACCACATGTAGTATTATTTAAATTGAAATAATTTAAATAATGGATTTCTTTTAATAATCCTCAATCTGTTCCTGTGGGCCTTAACATTAGTCGAGCCTTGGGTGGGCTCGGCTAAAAAACAATTTCCTTTTCAAACGACTTGAGGGAAGAGCTCTGATTCAGTGACCTGAGGTGCCTGAGACTTGAGAAATTGAATTCGGGACCTTCATTCTGATTATTTTTGCAACTTCGACATTTGCCCAAAACACCTGAGTAGCTCCAGAAACGAGCATTAAAAACTTAGCAAAACATTTGGTTAGGCCTTGGGAGCCAGCATGCTGATAGACTGCAAAATGTAGAATTCAGGGCATCTTACAGATGGTTAATACAACATCCATGGCAAAAGATATTGACTGTCAAAGTTGCCTACTTAAGCTTTTCTGAATCTGCACTTGTTTAAATAACCTGAGTAGCCTTCAAACCCTGTTTTGAAAAGATACCAAATCATCTCATTGGGAGTTGCCATTTGGCACACTAGTAGATGAATATACCCTGAACACATGTGCAAGAGGGTTTGACCTGATTAGGTCACATGTGAAAATTATTAACCCTCAAAGTTGGCTTCTCTGAAAATCTGGACACTGTTGGTGCTGAAACCCTGAAAATGTTCATTTGGAATGGGCTTCAAAAACTCGTCAAATGATGAGCTGGGGGGCTACAAATTTGGGAAAGGGCAGATAATCTTAGATAGAATCATGGGGTACAATTGATTCGAATTGTAGGTCAATTGGACGCAAAATATAAATTTTCAAAGTGGCCTTCAAACTGTTGTTTGACAATGCTCAGTTGCAAAACTGAACTTTTTGCAAATGGATTTAGCTTTGAAAACTTGTCAAATGGATTCATTGGACTTAGCCACTTGGCATGAGGCTTCAAAAAATTGCAGAGAATCATGGACAACTCTCCGTTTAGCTTGAGAATCAATAAGCACAAAGATGCAAGGCTTTAAATAGGGCTACTCAGAAAAATGCAAACATGTGTAAAATGCAGACCTAACCTCAAGAGCTCCAAAGGAGACTTCACAAACGCATCATGACTGATCTAAGGAAGCTGCAAATGGACACATGGCATCTTCATAAGGTGTATAACCATCCCCCAAAGGGATTTCTCATGACAATTCTCTAGTGCAAAGATATAAGCTCACCAAATGAGCTACAAAGGCTTGCCCTGAAAGGTGATTCTGAATGCAACAAACAAAATTTTGAGTCTGGGTCTTCAAAATTGGACAAAATTTTTGAAGTCCCAACAAATTCTATAGTAGTATGGTCAGATTGAGATATGTGGCACACGACACCAATACTCAAATGGCACCACATAGGTCCCCTTGTCTATGCTTCTTGTGAAGAGTAGGGCCACTTCCAGTAGGTAGGTTTGCGAGAGATCAATGGTCTGTGGTTGGAGTTGTAGTGCTCGGATAATGCTCTCCCTCCTGCAGTTGACTAGCTGAGGCTTGCGAGACATATACAAAACTCTCCTAGCTGTATAACTGGTAAATCTCATTTATGTTATGATTTGTTTTATGATAATTTAATGTGAAATGAAGAAAAGATTTTCTTCATGTTTTCTGAGAAGTATTGTTAAAGTATTTTTATTCGAATACATTTCTATGAAAAGAAAAAAAAGTATGCTTTTATTGTCGTTATGATATTTATCTTGTGTAGAAGTAAAAATATTTATATTCCTAAGAGTTAGGTTTTGGGGTTGTTAGATGTGGTAAGAGTACAAGGTTCAACTCATGGACCTATGAGCTCACTACAAAGCTGACATTTGCATGACTTCCTATACCAGAATGGTAAGTTTTAAGCAAACTGCAAGGAAATTAGTCATCGGGAACCAAATATTTCTAAAAGCAAGGAGAGAGTGGTTAGCTCTTATTAAAACCATCGAAGGAACCAACATCCTAGGAGAGGAATGGTTGGGCGACGATGAGACTTTTAGTCAAGCTCTTTCTCAAATAAGAGAGTGAAAGAAGGAGCTAAAAGAGGTGGAAGCAAATGCTAGAGCCATAGTCAACACACCTCCTGCAGAGCCGTCCCTCAATAGATATGTCCTGAGTGAGGGTAGTTGCACTAAATCACCAGTTAGACTAGTAGGTCCACAGGAGCATTAGCATGTGCAACCACCCCTTGAAGTGATAGTAATTAGTTCCGATGACTCCAAGGGATATACCACTCTCAGTCATGACGAGTAGTTGCAATGTTGTCCAGACTCCAAACTATGAAATAAGGATGTAAAATTTCCAAAATTGAAATATAATAAAGAGATCTTTCTTTTGAGTTATTCTTTTTGTTATGCCTTTTGTGTATGATGAAAATCTTAAGGTAAAACAATTTGTTTTAGATCGTAGGCGAATGAAATCCTAATAATTGGTATCAATGACTATTCGAGAGAATATAAATCTAATATGGTACGAACTCGAACAAATCCGAGGGGAAGTCAGGAGGCTTCTCACCATTTGGAGAATTTAAATGACAAGCTTGACCTAATTCTACAAAGATTGAACCAAGAAACTGATAGGATCGGAACCCTGGAACATAGGTTAGAAGGGTAGGGTCATTCTGATAGGGGAACACACCAAGATCATGAAGAAGAGTCTAGACATGATTAGAGTCATCGCTCTAAGCATTTGCATTAGAGGGATCATCAGGATAATTATCTCGATGAAGAGGGCTATATGAAAGATCAGTTGGCACGAGAGTTGGCTAGGGACATTAAGAATGTCACTCCACCCAAGTTTGATGGGTTAGTCAACGAAGATGCAACAAAAGCATGGCTCTCTGAAATGGAGAAATATTTTGATGTTAGAAACTATTCACAAGTTGCCAAAGCAACTTGGGGAGCTTTTTAACTGTTTGGAGAAGCATCCACATGGTGGATGAATACGAAGGCAGCAATGGGGATTAAAACCACAACCCTGACTTGGGAACAGTTGGTCCATTTTCTAGTAGAGGTGGTTGCCTCAATTATTCTTTGATCAGAAGTTGGCCAACTTCCAAAATTTGACTCAAGGGAATATGTTGGTGATGGAATATTGGGAGAAGTTCACCTGTTTGATTAAGTATGTGCTTCAATTTCAATCAAATGAGAGACTTAAGACAAGGAAGTTTATGATGGGTTTAAACAGCCAGATTGGAAGTGAGGTGGAAGTTTTGTGTCCAATGACAATGAACCAAGTATATGAGCAAGCCATAAAGCAGGAGTAGTTACTAAAGTCTATGGCTGCACAATGAGAGAAGGGTTTCAAGAAATATAACTGGACCCATTCTAGTCAATCATTTAGAGAAAGGGGAACAAGACTATAAGGTAAAAATGAAGGTAAAAATTGAAGAGCAACCAAAGTGAAGGTAAAAATGGCAAGAGAGGGAGAACAATAAGGGAAAAAGGAACGATGACAATGGGGGTAAGGCTCTCGAGAAACAAGGACCTCCAGGAGGATGTTTCTCTTGTGGTGGTGATCACTACACTAATCAGCGTCTGAACAGGAACCAGGGTGCTCCTTCTCGGGATACATCACTACTAAGTCAACAAGAAGCATTCCAGCAAATGATAAACACCACTCTGAACAATCGTGAAGCGGAATACCAAATCACTCCCATTAAGACTTCAAGTACACTTTTTGGAGTCTCTATTTCTATTCTCTTTGATACTGGTGTGACAGAGAATTTCATAGCACCTAGAGTTCTAAATAAATTCCTTGGATCGTAGAATATGCCAATCAATCTAAAGCCACGGTAGAGCAATGCTTGTTTGAAGTCCCAGTTAACCTTCCAAACTTGTCAACTAAAGTCAACGTTTATGTAACCCCCTTTGGGTCATATGATGTGGTCCTTGGAATGAAATGGTTATGGAGACATAAGGCTACGGTAGATTGTTTCTGTAATGTCCCTACTAGTTAGAGATTACTGTCCTGCAAAACAAATTGTTAGAATACAACATATATATATATATATATATAAAAGCCATTTTCTTAATTTGCAATCTATCTTTAATACTAAATTAACATAATCATAATTTCATCTAATAAAAAGGATATGAATGCCATACGAAAGTATGTCCTTAGGCGGCCGTGAAGCTTGCTCTCTTGGAACCCCTTGGTTCCAAGATGTCCTTAGGCAGCCGTGAAGCTCGCCCTCTTGGAACCCCTTGGTTCCAAGCCCTCCAGGAAATCGAAGATGAGTTCAAATCCTGTCTTGGGTGTAACCTCTTACACCCAAGCCATCCAAGGAAGACCCTTGTCTATTCCTTGCCTTTGGTGATGCCTTCATCATCCAAGTCCTTAGAGGGGATCGGCCTGACCTTTGAGTCCTGTCTTGGGTATAACTTCTTACACCCAAGCCAGCCAAGGAAGACCCTTGCCTTTCCTTGTCTTGGGTGATGCCTCCATCATCCAAGTCCTCAAAGGGGATTGACCCAATCCGTCTCTTCTTGGTTGAGTTTTAATCAACCAAGCCATATATTTGCATAACATTTTCAGTTCATAAACTATCCTTTGTGTTAACATGAATTCTTAATGTATTCTTTAATATATATATATGATTTTCCATCCTTTACATATGCAATATATTTCTTAAAATACCTTGTATTCATAATCCTTTAATATGCAAACTTATGTATACAACATTTACAAGATTGTATCTTATACCTATTTTTATGACTAGTGAATACTGTACATTAAGATGTGTATAAATATTCACTAGACCACCATTAACATTACCTATCAATGGACTTTACCCATTACCCATTGCTCATGAACTAATAATAACTAATATTAATGAGCCTTTACCCTTAATACCACCTATTAATATTAGTAATAAGAACCTATCATATACTATACCTAGTATTTAATAGAGGAATTCTTACCTTGAAGTCTGATTACCTTCTTCCTTTTTCCTGCAGTCCGCTCCCTACCTTCTCCATTGTATATATATATTTATTATATAGTATAAGTGATAAAGAATCAATGTACATATCATGACAGTAGTTGGTTATGGCTGAACCCATTTATCATATTGATATTAACAATGTCACTAATAACATTATATTGTGTTGTGTTCTTAACATTATTTTATGTTACTTGCATTTTATTACATTCCAGTATTGTATTACATTGATAATATCTTACCATATTAGCAATATTATATCAGATTTGATTAACCGTATGAGTTTTAGATTTTATTAACATCATTATGTTATTTTGCCATCTTTATATTAAATTACATTAACAATATCGCTATGTTAATATGTGACTGAATTAATGTATTGTATTACATTAACAGTGTTAACAGTTATTATATTATATTAGCAGCACCATAATATATTAACAACATTGTGTTATACTAACCGTATCATATTGTATTGATCATGTTAAATTGTATTATTAATAGTAAATGTAATAACCAAATTAGATTGTATTAACAATACCATTGTATGATATTGTTAACAGCCTTTATATACATACAGTAATGTTTTCCCGGACAGTATGTCTCCAGACCCCATAGTCTTCCCCCCGTATTCCTCCTCCCTTATTCTCCCGTGGTGACCTCTACCTTATACCCCGTGAAGGGTTACATCCCTCCACGGGTCCCTTCCGCACAAACTATAGTGTATTAATATTTTAATTTAATAATACTTTTTTTCTTTATTATTTAATACATTAAATACCTTAACCTTTTAATCATTCATTTAATAATATTTTTCTTTATTATTTTATATATTAAATATATTAACATTTTAATCGTTCATTTAATAATATTTTTTTCTTTATTATTTTATATATTAAATACATTAACTTATTTATTTATTTATATTATTATAGTTTTATTGTTTATTTTTATTTGAATATTTCAGGATTAGTAATAGATATTACTTAAATAATACATTTAATAAATAAATAAATTTCAAATAGAAATTCGTTATTATTATTATATTAATTAATAATAATTATTACTTCCTTAGGATATATATAACGATCAAGGAGGGGACATGACAGTCCGCCCTTCTCGAAATTGCTTGTCCTCAAGCAATTGACAATTTTCTCAAACTGAGTTATCTCCCAATATGAATCAAAACACGGAGCATACACATAAAAACACGAAGCATACACATGAATACACGCATTGTCAGATTTTTCTTATTGACTAGAATGATTCATTGATTCACTTTTACCCTACAGGATGGCAGGATTATTGCTCTGATACCACTGTAATGTCCCTACTAGTTAGAGATTATTGTCCTGCAAAACAAATTGTTAGAATACAACATATATATATATATATATATATATATATATATATATATATATATATATATATAAGCCATTTTCTTAATTTGCAATCTATCTTTAATACTAAATTAACATAATCATAAATTCATCTAATAAAAAGGATACGAATGCCATACGAAAGTATGTCCTTAGGCGGCCGTGAAGCTTGCCCTCTTGGAACCCCTTGGTTCCAAGATGTCCTTAGGCAGCCGTGAAGCTCGCCCTCTTGGAACCCCTTGGTTCCAAGCCCTCCAGGAAATCGAAGATGAGTTCGAATCCTGTCTTGGGTGTAACCTCTTACACCCAAGCCATCCAAGGAAGACCCTTGTCTATTCCTTGCCTTGGGTGATGCCTTCATCATCCAAGTCCTCAGAGGGGATCGGCCTGACCTTTGAGTCCTGTCTTGGGTATAACTTCTTACACCCAAGCCAGCCAAGGAAGACCCTTGCCTTTCCTTTCCTCCATCACCCAAGTCTTCAAAGGGGATTGACCCAATCCTTCTCTTCTTGGTTGAGTTTTAATCAACCAAGCCATATATTTGCATAACATTTTCAGTTCATAAACTATCCTTTGTTTTAACATGAATTCTTAATGTATTCTTTAATTAATATATATATATATATATCAATATGATTTTCCATCCTTTACATATGCAATATATTTCTTAAAATACCTTGTATCCATAATCCTTTAATATGCAAACTTATGTATACAACATTTACAAGATTATATCTTATCCCTATTTTTATGACTAGTGAATACTATACATTAAGATGTGTATAAATATTCACTAGACCACCATTAACATTACCTATCAATGGACTTTACCCATTACCCATTGCTCATGAACTAATAATAACTAATATTAATGAGCCTTTACCCTTAATACCACCTATTAATATTAGTAATAAGAACCTATCATATACTATACCTAGTATTTAATAGAGGAATTCTTACCTTGAAGTCTGATTACCTTCTTCCTTTTTCCTGCAGTCCGCTCCCTACCTTCTCCATTGTATATATATATTTATTATATAGTATAAGTGATAAAGAATCAATGTACATATCATGACAGTAGTTGGTTATGGCTGAACCCATTTATCATATTGATATTAACAATGTCACTAATAACATTATATTGTGTTGTGGTATTAACATTATTTTATGTTACTTGCATTTTATTACATTTCAGTATTGTATTACATTGATAATATCTTACCATATTAGCAATATTATATCAGATTTGATTAACCATATGAGTTTTAGATTTTATTAACATCATTATGTTATTTTGCCATCTTTATATTATATTACATTAACAATATCGCTATGTTAATATGTGACTGAATTAATGTATTGTATTACATTAACAGTGTTAACAGTTATTATATTATTATATTATATTAGCAGTACCATAATATATTAACAACATTGTGTTATACTAACCGTATCATATTGTCTTGATCATGTTAAATTGTATTATTAATATTAAATGTAATAACCAAATTAGATTGTATTAACAATACCATCGTATGATATTGTTAACAGCCTTTATATACATACAGTAATGTTTTCCCGGACAGTATGTCTCCAGACCCCATAGTCTTCCCCCCGTATTCCTCCTCCCTTATTCTCCCGTGGTGACCTCTACCTTATACCCCGTGAAGGGTTACATCCCTCCATGGGTCCCTTCCGCACGAACTATAGTGTATTAATATTTTAATTTAATAATACTTTTTTTCTTTATTATTTAATACATTAAATACCTTAACCTTTTAATCATTCATTTAATAATATTTTTCTTTATTATTTTATATATTAAATATATTAACATTTTAATCGTTCATTTAATAATATTTTTTTCTTTATTATTTTATATATTAAATACATTAACTTATTTATTTATTTATATTATTATAGTTTTATTGTTTATTTTTATTTGAATATTTCAGGATTAGTAATAGATATTACTTAAATAATACATTTAATAAATAAATAAATTTCAAATAGAAATTCGTTATTATTATTATATTAATTAATAATAATAATTACTTCCTTAGGATATATATAACGATCAAGGAGGGGACATGATAGTTTCACCAAGGAAATAGAACGTCTAGATGGTTTGGGGAATAAGGTGTTTCTCTTCGGTTCATTCTTGGAATCAATAAGTATATCAACTAAGAACACCAAGACAAATTTGTCTAGATAGTCCCTAAACACACTGTTCATCAAGTTCATAAATGTAGCTAGGGTGTTGGCCAGTCCAAAAAGGTAAGACCATGAACTCGTAATGCCTGTATCTAGTTCTAAATGCTGTTTTATGAATATCTTCTTCCTTGAGCCTCAGCTGGTGATATCCGGATCTAAGATCAATCTTTGAAGACACTATCGCCCCATGTATTTGATCAAAAAGATCATCTATACGTGACCAAGGGTACTTGTTCTTTATTGTTGCCTTATTAAGCATACGATAATCTATGCATAATCGTAGAGTGCCATCCTTGACGAAAATAACTTGAGCTCCCCATGGCGACACACTGGGTCTAATTAGACCCTTAATAATTCTCGCAACTGCACCTTCAATTCCATCTGCTCTGTAGTAATCATTCTATATGGAGCCTTGGAGATTGGTACTAACTTGGGTGCAAGATCTATAGAAAAATAAAAAATTCTCTTCGGAGGCATTCTTGGAATTTCTTCTGGAAATACATCTTGATAATCTTGCAGGAATGGATAGTCTTCTAGGCATGGTTTCTTTGGTTCTTCAAGTTGCTCTAGATCCATCCCCTAGATTAGAGGAGAATCACTAAAAACTAGATCATCTAAGACATGGTTTTCATACATCTCCTCAATCTTCTCCAATTCAACCGTAAAGAGTTGGCATCCTCTTCGCTCTACTCTTTTCAGTTGCATATCTAAGATTTGTCTCAACTTGACTTCTCTCTGAATTCCCTTGAGAAACACCTTATTCCCCAAATCATCTAGACATTCTATTTCCTTAGTGAAACAATCTACCTTAACCCTATGTATCCATAACCATTTCATTCTAAGGACCACATCATATGATCCTAAGGGAACTACGTAAAGGTTGACATCAGTGAGGAAGTTCAGAAGGTTAACTAGGGCTTCAAAGAGGCATTGCCCTACCTTGGCTTTAGATTGATTGGCATATTCTATGGTTCAGGATTTTGACATATATCTAGCTCTCCTAGGGAATTTATTTAGAACTCTAGGTGCTATGAAATTCTCTGTTGCACTAGTATCAAAGAGTATAGAAAAAGGGACTCCGAAAAGTGTACTTGAAGTCTCAATGGGAGTGATTTGGTATTCTGCTTGATGATTGTTGAGAGCAGCGTGTATCCTTTGCTAGAAGGCTTCTTGTTGACTCGACAATGATTTATCCTGAGAAGGAGCACCTTGGTTCCTGTTCAGACACTGATTAGCATAGTGATCACCACCACAAGAGAAATATCCTCTTGGAGGTCCTTGTTTCTCGAAACCTTACCCCCATTGTCATGGTTCCTTTTTCCATTATAGTTCCCTCTCTTGCCATTTTTACCTTCACTTTGGTTGCTCTTGAAATCAGTCTTGTTCCCCTTTTTCTTAAATGATTGATTGGAGTGGGACCAATTATATTTCTTGAAACCCTTCTCTCATTGTGCAGCCATAGTCTTTAAAACTGCTCTTTTATGGCTTGCTCATATACTTGGTTCATCGTTGCTGGACCCAAAACATCCACCTGACCTCCAATCTAGGTGTTCAAACCCATGATAAACTTCCTTATCTTAAGTCTCTCATTTGATTGAAATTGAGGCACGTACTTAATCAAATGGGTGAACTTCTCCCAATATTCAATCACCAACATATTCCCTTGAGTCAAATTTTGGAAGTCAGCCAACTTTTGATCAAAGAATAATTGAGGCAACCACCTCTAAAAGAAAATGGCCACAAACTGTTCCCAAGTTAGGGTCCTGGTTTTAATCCCCATTTCTGCCAGCTCTGCAAGAGGTGCGTTGACTATGGCTCTAGCATTTGCTTCCTCCTCTTTTAGCTACTTTTTCTCTCTTATTCGAGAAAGAGCTTGACTGAAAGTCTCATCGTCGCCTAACCATTCCTCTCCTAGGACGTTGGCTTTAATAAGAGCTGATCGCTCTCTTACTTTTGAAATATTTGGTTCGCAGCAACTAATTTCCTTGTAGTTTGCTTAAACCTTACCATTTTGGTACAAGAAATCATGCAAACATCAACTTTGTAGTGAACTCATAGGTCCATGAGTTGAACCTTGTGCTCTTACCACATCTAACGACCTCAAATCCTAACTCTTAGAAAAATAAATATTTTTACTTTTACACAAGATAAAATATCATAACAATAGTAAAAGCATACTTTTTTTTCTTTTCATAAAAATGTATTCGAATAAAAATACTTAAACAATACTTGTCAGAAAACATGATGAAGGAAAACTTTTCTTCATTTCACATTGCATTGAGTATCATAAAATAAATCATGACTTAAATGAGATTTACCAATTATACTGCTAGGAGAGTTCTGTATCTGTCTTGCAAGCCTTGGCTAGTCAATTGCATGAGGGAGAGCATCATTCGGGTGCTACACCTCCAACCACAGACCATCAATCTCCCTCACATCTTCCTATTGGAAGTGGTCCTACCCTTTCACTAGGAGTATAGACAAGGGGACCTATGTGGTGCCATTTGAGTATTGGTGTCGTGTGCCACATATCTCAATTTGACCATGCTACTATAGTCTTTCTTCTAACTAAGTATGACCAATCTAGATGATCTATGTTCTGGCTACACTTGTGAATTGACTTGTCGTATGCAGTGAGTAATACGACACTTTGGCCAAAGTTTCATAAAAAGAAGTCTCTGTTCACCTACCTCTTACTCGACTTGGAGACTACTCTCTTTTGCTAGGGTTTGGTAAATAAAAATAGCAAGGCCAAAAACATAAAAGAATTTATTTACACGAACACTTTATAGTTATGGACTTTTCCCTTTGCTACTACAACTTGGAAGTATAGAGTCTCTACACTTAGTCCATCTTAAGTTCGTTAAAGGTCTTTACTATCTTGCTCGAAATATTGAGTCTATAAAGATGAAATACAATCTCTAACTGGAAATTCTATGACGCACTAGTCTTTCTTGAGTACCTAGTTTCATCCTTTGACATTCCAGTGCCAATACTAAGAATGTACACAATCATTGATGAGTCCTATTTTATATTTTTTATTGCAGACATTTTATGATGTTTAAGATTTTCATATATCTATTCTTAGGGTCGCACGTCATGTCTTAGTGTCCTTTTTGAGTCTGCATAATGAACATGTCGTCTTTATCTTGAGATCCTTACTGTGATGGTATAAGTAAGTTTTATGAATGCAATATAGATATAACTTTATATTGATGATATATGTGTTGCATTGTATAATCATGAATGTGTTAGATTTCTATGCTAACCTTGGTGATGCAGTCGGGTGTAAAGAGTCCTATATTGAAGTAGGATTTAAATACCATCAACAGAGGCGTGGCAACATTTTGAAGAGGACTGGATAGCAAGGTAGAGAAAAGGTCAAGTTGTTACAACTTGGGTACGAGCTATTTGAGTTATTCAAGAAGCCTTGAAGACCAGTCATGTTGTGACGTTTTCACACATCGCCTCATTGCAAATGGGGACCCCCTACTTTTTAGGCCCTCTTGGTCTTTTGGTTTTGGTTTTGGGGTCTTTTCGCAGCAGTCTCATTAGTCCTCTAAGTTTGCAAGTGTTTGGGGGTCAATTTGATTAAGTTTGCAGCTCCTTTGAGTGAGTTTGGCTAAGTTTGGAGCCTGTTTTGTTCGTCCCTTAGGGTTTCATCCTTCGGACTTGGATTTGAGGCCTTTCCTTTTGGGTTTTGGAAAAACTAAGTTGCATTGGAATCAGGACCCTTTAAGGAACCTACCTGTGAAATTTGAGTGAATTCTGAGCAACTTTCTATTTTTAGAAAGTTCCTATTTTTTAGGGATTTCACTACCTCTTGGATTGGTCTAATTTTGCCAAAAATCAAATTTACTAGTTTTAGTAGTTTCTGTTTCTAGTAAGTGCCATCCTTCCTCGGTTTGCTCTAATTTTGATATTTTAAAATACTTACTATTTATAGTAAGTCTATTTGTGGCAGGTTCTCAACTGGTAGGGATCTCGACACTTTAAGACTGAGCAAGTCAAAAAGCAAGCTCAATGGATCAAAAATGGCTAAGTGTGAGTGTTCATTTCAGAAGTGGAAAACATGGAAAATCTTCTAAGTCTGGTGAAAATCACTTCAATTCCCCAAAATGGCATCTTGATCCGGAAATGATCAAAATCAACTAAGTTTGGAGAGGAAGAAGTCAAATTCCTTGGCAAGGTAATTTTGGCGCCCAAGATCAGGTATGGGCACCAAATTCAAGGCACCATGGAAAAATTGAAAATGCTAAAATTCCACCATGTAGTGATTTTGGCGGCCAAGTCCAGGTGTGGGTGCCAAATTGGAGGGGTCAAGGAAAACTTGAAGAAACCAAAATTCCTTCCATAAGGCAAATTAGTGCCCAAGCGTGGACTAGAGCGCGAAATGAATGAGGGCAAGGAAAATCACTTAAAGGTCAAATTCCTCCAAGTCAAGGAAATAGCACCCAAGCTTAGTTAGGGGCGGCAATATGGCAATGTCAAGGAAATTCCTCATCCAAGGCAAATTCCTTCACCTTGGGGATTTAGTGCCCTAGTCAGTATTCAGGCGCTAAAACCATAACGTCAAGGAAAAGTTAATAAATTCCAAATTCCACAATCCTAGTGAAATAGCGCCCATATCCCATGAAGGGCGCCAAATCAAGGCTCTCAAGGAAAATAGGTCAAGAGGCAAAATTCCACCATAGTGTGATTTTGGCACCCAAGTCAGGAGAAGGGCGCCAAAATCAAGAAGGCATGGAAAATGATAGAAATGGAGAATTCCTTGACATAGGCAAAATGGTGCCCAAGTCTCAGTCAGGGCCCCAAATAGGGGTAGCCATGGAAGATCACAAAACTCCAAATTTCCTCCTTAAAGGCAAATTTGCACCCAAGTGTGGAATATGTTGTGACCACATCACACATCGCCTCATCAAGATGGGGATCCCCCTTTTTTTTTCGGTTTTGCCTCTCTAGGATTAGTCTCTCTTTGATCTCTCCTAGTGAGTGGAGTGGAATAGATCATCAAGTGTTGCAAAGAATTGATTAGTAGATGAAGGACTCAAGATTCAATAAGCTAAGCAAAGTTAGGTGAAAGAGATAAAGAAGAATCATCCATAAGGTTGCCTACCTTGCCCCAATTTGAGAGCAAAATTTTCATCAAAAACTGTACCTTGCTTAGGTCCTAGAGTGAAATTTTGTTTTAGGTCCTGTCCTTCTGAAGGTAACAGAGCGAATTTCCTCTATAGGTGTTCTTAAGGGTTGAATTGATGACGCTTTCATGTGAAGAGATTGGAAAACTTAAGGCTCAAATCGATGAGGTAAAAGAAAGTGGTGAATTCCAAGTCATGTCTTTGGATAGGTCCCAAGGCGGATGTTGAATTGATGTTCTTGGAGAGGACATAGAGCGAATTTTTCCTTCAACTCCTGTCCTTCCAAAGGACGTGGAGCAAACTTCCCAACTTGACCTTGTCCTTCCAAGGGACATAGAGCGAATTCCATTATGGGTCCCGTCCTTGCCAAGGTCTGGGAGCGAAAATCCCACTATAGGTCCTGTCCTTCCAAAGAACGTAGAGTGAATTTACCACCTTATTCCTTGTCCTTCCAAGGGTCCTAGAGGGAACTTCATGCCTTGTCCTTGCTAAGGGTCCAGAGCGAACTTGAATATGTGTATATTGGAGAAGTCTTAAAGCGAACTTTGTCTAGAATCATGAGCGTACCTTGCCAAGGTACAAGAGGGAACTTTATCATTTGAGCTTACCTTAGAAAGGTCTTGGAGCGAATGGTATTATAGGTCCTGTCCTTCCAAAGGACAGAGAGCGAACTTCATTTTGAGTCTTGTCCTTGTCAAGGACATAGAGCGAAAT
Source organism: Cryptomeria japonica (assembly GCF_030272615.1). NCBI lineage: Eukaryota > Viridiplantae > Streptophyta > Pinopsida > Cupressales > Cupressaceae > Cryptomeria > Cryptomeria japonica. Next base: position 243,569,695 of record NC_081410.1, on the reverse strand, counting down.
TGTCATTTAAGTCCTGTCCTTCCAAGGGACACAGAGCGAATTCTACTTAGGTTGTGTCCTTGCTAAGGACGAAGAGCGAAATCCTTATCAAAGAGTTTTGTCCTTGCCAAGGACATGAAGTGAACTTTCAACTTGACCTTGTCCTTCCTAAGGACGGAGAACAAATTCATTTTAAGTCATGTCCCTCCTAAGCACATAGAACGAAAATCACACTAAGGTCGTGTACCTTCCAAGGGTCCTGAAGCGAAATTTTGATTTAAGTCCTGTCCTTGCTAAGGACATGGAGCGAATTTTCTACCTTATTCCTTGTCCTTCTCAAGGTCCTAGAGTGAATCATGTGTGTATCTTGCAAAGGACCTAAAGCGAAATTCATCAAGACAAGCATTTTTGGCGCCTAAACGTATTCAAAATTTGAATTGGTAAAAGGAGAACTATAATGTGTCAAGTCGGCCAGCATGAGGAAGACAATTTGTGGTTTTATTTTTGCTAGATTAAGTCAGCCTTGCATCCCATAAGACACACCTTTACCCTAAATTGCATATATAAGGGAGGTCAAAAGATCATTTTAGCACCAATTCAAAACATAATTTCTCTCCAAAAGAGAATTTTGTCAGCAGGTCAGCGAATCTCTTCAATTGAACAGCAAACTTCTTCAAGCATCAGCAGTTATAAAGGGGAATTTCATCAGTGAATGCAGGTCTGGTCTTTTAGAAAAGGCGAATCTATCATTTGAAGATCAGAGGAAATGAATTGCACTCAGCTGGGAGCCTATCACACAAAGAATTCACCTTAGACAGCCAGATTTGTATTAGGCATCAGACTTGCATTCTAAACAATGATTTCATTAAGTAGTGTCAGTCATTCAATTGAAAGGTAATTGTCTCAATCAGAGGTAAGGACTGCATTTAAGATTAAAATCAGGTCTGATTAAAGACTGAAAGACATAATTCATTCAAGTTAGGATGCATATTCAAAGTTAGGTCAGTCTTATGAAGCATTCAATTAGAATCGTCGGAATGTAGGACTGGTTTAAATTAATACTTCATCTTCATTTCGAGGGTTTTGCAAGCTCAAAGTCATTAATTTTCATAACCTTGTCAAGGTCCTAACTTGAGCATTTCTCATAGGTGAATGATGGCAGTGCCCAAGACAAGTGGATCTACCTCAAGGAAGACTCTCATCAAAGAAGATCAAAAGAACGATGCCTTGGAGACTAAGATTACGTCCCGGTGGAGCAACATTGGAGATACAAATCTTGGGAACTTCAATGTGAAGAAGTTTCGTGAGGCACCATACATTCGCAAACCATCACCTATAGCCAAGAGGATAATAGAGAGCGGCATCATCAAGGCAGCCGACTTCCCTCCTGCAGTTAGATGTCATGAACTAATGATTGAGTGCGCCAAGCACTATGATTCACACTCAAGGACAATTGTGGCCGAGGATGGAACCGTTCTTGCCTACCTATCATAGAAAGCTATAAGTGAAGCTTTCCACCTACCAGAACAAAGGGACATGATCTATAGAAGCTTAGAAGGAGCCAAATCAATTTATGACGATGATCCTGATGCATGCCTCTCAATCATCAATAGGGATTGGTTGCAAAAGAGTAGACCTCGCCTAAACAAGATACCTAATGGGCCACACCGAATTGACTTCCAAGAGGAATTCAGGGATTTGATCACCTTGCTTGGTTGAGTTATAGGTGCTCCTCAAGCCTTTTGTTTTGATAAATGGATGTTCTTTATCATTCAAATAATTATTCAAGGGAAAGGAATGATCAATTGGGCAAGAATCATTAGTAATTGCCTAGATGTACAATTGAGAAGGTTAATTCCTACCAAGTCATTCCACTTGAGCTCATATGTCATATATTCTCTAGCAAGGAGTTATGAATATGCGGGGCTACCACACAAAGGTAGAGTAGGAAGAGGGCCTAGAGAGATAAGGGTTGTTGGTCGTAAAATGGGCTTTGTACTACTTGTTAAGCTACGTTGGTTAAGTATGTTAGTCTCGTTGAGGGTAGTTGTCCGTTGCACGACGGTTCCCCACGGGTGGTAACCGCAACCCTCGACCGTGTCTTTATATATGCTCTTGTGCTTGTTGTTGGATACACTGAGGTAGAGAATGATTATTGTACTAGACATTTTGGCATTAATGAAAGCATTGCTCTGAGTTTCTGGTTACTATTCTATCCTATGGTTATCATCTGACTGTTGATATGCAATACTAATAACCAAGATTGAAAAACTCGGATTTTGCAATAACTCGGCAAGGCCAAAAAATTTTAAAAACTCGGGACTCGCCAAAACTCGACAAAAAACTCGGCAAAACTCGGCAACTTTATCGAACATTTGAAAATACATTTTTTTTTTATATATAATTCAAAAACACACATTTACACCAAATTTGTATAACATATATGATTTCCATGATATATAAATCAAATTTTTTTGGTAATACATAGCAACAAATGCAAGTATCATAGCATAAACCAAAAACCAAGTGCAACATATGTATAAGAGTTCAATACATATCAACGTATCATAGTGACAGTCTCATAGAGTTATAGAGTCATAGACCACAAAACAAGAACCTCTGAAATTCACAGTCATTTGAAATGACTGTGACTGTGTAATGATGACTGTGTAATACACAGTCATTTGAAAATTTGAAATGACTGTGTATTACACAGTCATTTGAAAATTGAAATGACTGTGACTGTGTAATACACAGTCATTTGAAATGACTGTGACTGTGTAATGATGACTGTGTAATACACAGTCATTTGAAAATTTGAAATGACTGTGTATTACATAGTCATTTGAAAATTGAAATGACTGTGATTGTGTAATGATGACTGTGTAATACACAGTCATTTGAAAATTTGAAATGACTGTGTATTACACAGTCATTTGAAATGACTGTGACTGTATAATACACAGTCATTTTGAAATGACTGTGTATTACACAGTCATTTCACTGTGTAATACACAGTCATTTTCAAATGACTGTGTATTACACAGTCATTTCAAATGACTGATGACTGTGTAATACACAGTCATTTGAAATGACTGTAATTACTAATGATTTTGTATTACACAGTCATTTGAAATGACTGTGATTGTGTAATACATTGTCATTTGAAATGACTAAGACTGTGTAATACATAGTCATTTTCAAATGACTGTGTATTACACAATCTTAGTCATTCGAAATAAAACAATACAAAAAGATACCTGGTCGTGCGTGCAAATGCAAACAATACACAGTCATTTTGACTGTGTAATACACAGTCATTTCAAATGACTGTGTATTACACAGTCAAAATGACTGTGTATTTGAAATAAAACAATACAAAAAGATCATGAATAAACAAGTAAAAACCTGGTCGTGCGTGCAAATGCAAACCCTACTGCAAATCGCGTGGCGTTTTTTGCCTTCCGGAGTCGCGCGAGCCGCGAAATGGAATAAAGACTTCGGTTTTTTTTTTGCCTGCAACTTAAGTCGCGTTTTTCTCGCATTTTGTGCCGCGTTTCGGGCGGGTTTTGGCCATTAACGGCGAGTATTTGCCAAAAAAATCGTGGCGAGTATATAAAAAAATCGCCCCGAGTATTTCCGCGATTAACTCGCGCGGCATTATGGATCGCGATTACTCGCGAGTTTTTGAATTGCTCGCCGAGTTTTGCAAGTATGCTAATAACACACCCCACGGGGAAAACATCTGGCGCCGTTGCCGTCTGAATCTGGGTAGCCACGGAGCGTGAATGGCCTACGGAGGATAGTGGGCCAGCCCATTGGCAATAGCATCGAGGGGGATGATAGCCGACTGAGAGAACTTTACGAAGGGGAGAATGCATTGACAGGCGACTTCGTGATCCGGTTCCAGGTGGCTATAGAGACTTTTGTACGAGGGGAGGCTACACAGGAAGAGGTACCCGAGGGTGTAGTCTGGGATGCTCTCAACGTCGGTCCGGCGGCAAATAGGTTGTTGCACCAACTCCCGCGTCTCCTAGCCCAAGCAACCCTTTCCCACCAGCACCAAAGGGAGGAAACCCAGTGTGAGGAGCGATGCCAATAGGTCCTCCGAGAGTACGAAGAAAACTACCGTCGCTGGGAAGAGGAGCGTAATGGAAAGCGACGACGGGAAACTTGAACCTTGAGCCTCAGGGGCAGAATAAAGAACACTCCTACATTATGTATGGGAATTAATGCCCAACTTATTAAATAAGGATAGAAATAAGAAGGCACAAAGTGAGGAGTGGGAGGCCGCATAGAGAGCCCTGATTTTGGAACAACAAGTAGAACGTAGACGGAGGCTGATGCAACTTGTCGAAGGACGACCTGCCAAAGGGTTGGCCGAAGGGAACCAGGGAGGCGTCACGGAGGGTGCAGGAGTAGAAGCCGAAGGAGATTTCTACGTGTTGCCAGAACACCGTAGGGTGAGAAGCTACGAAGAATTTTTGGAGGAAACAAGGCTATGAAGAAATCTGGTCAAAGAGACCCGGGATCAGTTCAGGAATTTATCCCTTACACCACACCCGGAGGACTACTGAACAGAGGGAGAAAACGACGAGGGTGAGAACGAAGGGGAGGGCAACCGTACGACCATAGGTGTGGAGGAGGCACAGGCACACGGCAAGCAGGACCCCCTCTTGGGACCCATCACACCAAGCACGCGGGTACAAACCATCGTACCCCCAGTCACTCAAACAGCACACACCACCGGCACGGGTGGGAGTGGTGCAAGTGCATGACAGGCGACACGACCCCCATCAATGGCTAGTAAACAGAAGTTGCCGAAGGTCAACGGTGATGGGAAGGAAGATCCCGTCTGCCATTGCCGCACTTGCGAAACCATATGGTCAGCGAACGGTGTTACCGACCAGGACGAATGGGTAACACAATTTCCAGCAACCTTAAGGGGAGTGGCCATCGACTGGTACTCCGATACGGATAAGGCCAAAGTCGGCACATGGCCCAACCGGAAGAAGGAGTTCGAGATAGAGTTCTGCCTCCTCAGAGACGACAATGAAATAGTAGCCGAAATCTATGGCACAAAGCAGAACAAGAACGAGATGGTCCGAGCCTATAGTCGGCGGCTCAAGGAACTGTTGGGGAAAATGGAGAGTCAACCAGCGGATGGGTTGAAAAAGAGATGGTTCGTGGAGGGATTGAAACACTCCCACTGAAACACTCCCTCCGAAAGAAGATGAAAATTGTTCCACCAACCTCGTACGAAGATGCATATAATAGAGTGATGGATCTCAAGAGCAAGACCAAGACATCCAAGAAGAAAAAGAAGAAGGATAGCTCGTCCGAGGATGATGACTCTTCCGAGGGAAGCAGCAGTGATGGTGAGTCCGGCAAAAAGGTGCAAGCTCTGCAGAAGGACATGTTGAGGATGATGAAAGAGCTGAAGGTTATGAAGGGAGGTTCGAGCAAGACCGACGAAGGGGAGCTTTGGTGCACGGAATGTAAGACGGACGACCACACGAAAGGCTGCTGCCCAAAGAAGGCCTATTGTGATATATGCCAGTTGATGGGGCATCCCACCAGGGAATGCCCCTACAACATGAAAACACGAAACCAACAAGTATTGCTTACGTAGGAACAACCAACTACATCGGGCGGTACCGACAGCTCCCAGGCGAACAACAATGCAACATCGTGAGGCTACCGAGATAACTGGTGGGGAGGACGAAACAACAATAACAACAATAACAATACAAGGAGCCGGATCCAATACGACTCCAAAGGCCGACTGATGATACAATGCAGAGCATGCAGCCAGTGGGGGCACTTCGCCCGAGAGTGCCGAAGGGAGAGGCCACACAATATTTGTGCAAATGGTGCGGACCGGGAGACCACGAAGACGCCACCTGCCCGAAGTCCGGCATGAACTTGCTCAATATCGAGGAAACCAAAGAAGAGGAAGTGTTGGCCGTAACCCGCGCCCAAGCCAGACAAGCAATGTGCCCAGACCCGGAGACAAAGAAGCGAAGGGTACGGGAAGCACGGGAAGAAATTGAGAAAGAGATACGAGAGAGGGCGAAGGCGAAGGGTACGACGGGTATTTCCAGCCGACTGGAGGTGGAGGAGGCTATACTAAATCAAATTTTAAAACTGGAGGTGCCTGTGAAGGTACACGACCTCCTCCAGACGATGCCTCAATTACGAACGGCGTTGTTGAATAATCTCTCCCAACCACGCACCAATACCAACCACCGCACGGATGTTCCTGGGGAGTCTGCAATAGACCCTAGGTTGCTGGTAGTTAACACTGGAAGGAACCCGACCATTGTGGAGATGGGTATCCTTGGCACCATTCTAACCGATACCATCGTCGATGGTGGATCGGGAGTGAATGTTCTTCCAGAAGAAACCTAGCGGAAGCTGGGGAAGCCAACGTTGTGGCCATCTACATTCAATCTACTGGGAATAGATCAACATGGAATCAAACCCATCGGGACACTGATGGGCCAACAAGTTACAATCGGGGCGCAACCCTTCATACTGGACTTCGTGGTAATCCCACTAAAGAAAAAAGGGAATGATGCAATCTTAGGGAGAGGGTGGCTGGTGGCAGCCAAGGCCACCCACAACTGGAAGAAGAACACTCTATCTATGGAGAATGGAGGAAGGAAGTTTATCATAGACCTTGGGACGCAGTTGGTTAGTGAGGAATTGGCATCATCTTCGGAATTGGAGGGTGAAGGAGACCATTGTGCGGTGGAACCACCGTACGGTGGACCATCATCGACGGAGGTCACCGGCAGTGGAATACCACCGTAGGCCTGAAGGAGCATGGCGATGGCGACAGCGGTTTAAAATAGGGTGAAAGGAAAAATACCACGACACGACAGGGATAAACGGTGTTGATGGCACGTGAAAAGAAAAATGTGCCGACATTCAAACAAGCATGCATTTAATTTATAAAAAAAAAAAAGGACAACCAGATTGCAAAATCATTCGATGGAGTCTGGAGCTAGGATGCTGAAAAAATTAGAGTGGAGAAGGTTTTTGGCATCTTAAAATATCACAAAAATGATGTGCGCCATGGACTTTTGTGTGGTTCTGAAGGTTGTAAATGATGTTCCCTAGACCTCGCGAGGGCTGCCCCTCGACCTCGCTGGGGGCATTGCCCCCAGACCCCTAGTTTATTTTTGAGCTACAATACACTTTTGAGTTGGGCGAAGGGCATCAGAGAAGTCACAGTAAGTGTTGGGGTTGTGTCGTACTGTGAGAAAGAAGCTTGAAGCTAAGCATTGGCGGGGAAGCCATAAGCCGTAGAGGGAGACGGATTTGGAGGTTGCGAACAAACAGAGTTTGAGGGAAGGCATTGCAAGCACGCGAAGTTGTACGGCACCAGGGAGTTATTCAGTTCAGTTATCAGCCTTTGGGGAGTGTGATGGAGGATTTGAGGCATCTCCTAGCCTTTGTGCTAGAGGGTTGTGGGCACTTCCAGGCATGAATGGTACGCTTTGAGGAACTCGGAGTATGTCTCGGTTGGACGTGAGGTTGCCTTGGTGGATGCATAGAGGGCTCGGGAGGAGCTGACCACCAGGTTGAAGGCAGTAGTAGCGTGAGACTTAGCTCAGCGTACCCAAGAGTTGGATGCCGAGAGGGCAGCGCGGGTGGCTATCGAGGACAGATTGGCTAGGGAGACAGTATCATTTGAGTAGCAGTTGGTGGAGGCTGAGACTGAAAAGCGTGTTTTGCAGACAAGTTTGGTTTAGGCACAAGAGGACTGTGATGTCAAGGAAAAAAAGAACTCCTCGCAGAAGCAATAATGGTGAAATCCGCACTTGAGCATCAGATGGTAGTAGAAAAGGGTTTTCAGGCGAGGACGCAGCAGGTGTATGAGTTTTGGGCTGGACTGGCGTCAGCAGTTCCTGCATCTTCTTCATTGGCGGTGCAACTACTTCCTTCAGGGACGCCCCCTCAGTCCCTTCTTCTCAGTGATTTTCTTATTGTATACAGTGTACTTCATCCCCATTTTGTTGTGTTAGTCCCGGATTTTTGTCCTTGTCGTCCAGAGATGACTTTTCTTAGGGGGGGGATGATGTTGGTCGTAAAATGGGCTTTGTACTACTTGTTAAGCTACGTTGGTTAAGTATGTTAGTGTCGTCAAGGGTAGTTGTCCGTTGCACGACGGTTCCCCACGGGTGGTAACCGCAACCCTCGACTGTGTCTTTATATATGCTCTTGTACTTGTTGTTGGATACATTGAGGCAGAGAATGATTATTGTACTAGACATTTTGGCATTAATGAAAGCATTGCTTTGAGTTTCTAGTTACTATTCTATCCTATGGTTATCATCTAAATGTTGATATGCAATATTAATAACACACCCCATGGGGAAAACAAAGGTTTGTGATTCTTATGAAATATTACATCACCCACCTAAACAACACTATAGAACAATCAATGATACTTTCACAATGCACATCACCAGGGCTCTACAAGGTGGGATCCATCAAAGATTGTCTCCTGAGGCACAAGCACTTGTCAAACAATATGGTGTTTGGTTTATTCAATTTCCCAAATTCACATATATAAGGATCCAAGGATGTCCTTCCCCTCCTTGTATGTTTCCACGTTATCCCACAAACAGGATAGTACTTCTTGAGGTGGCAAGACAATTGTTAGCATGTACCAAGTCATTGAGGTACAAACACGGAGGTGTCATCACTAATTCCATTTCACTTGGGAATTCAATAGAAGTTTGTCCTTCCCTCCAAGTAGCTGAATATGCCGAGCCAGAGTTATCTCTCTATTTGTTTACACCATTTGCTTCTAGAGATAACTTTGATCCCTATGGTAGTGTAGAAGAAATGGTTGGAAGGAAGCATAGGCATGTGTTTCAAGTGGATGAACGCACAAGATGACTTTGAGATAAAGAAGAAGATGCACTCATGGCTGCCTCTTGATCTCATCAGGGAATGCAAAGTCTATAGAGTGGCTGATCAAGCACAAGATAGTGGTAGATATATGCAATCTACCTATGAGCTGGAGGATAAAGGAATAAAGATTAATTGGGATGAAAAGGAAGTCATAGATTTGAGGGAATTGATGAATCAAGTTTTAACTTGCACACGAAGATGGGTAGATATTCAACATCAGAAATTGAAGGAGCAAGATGTGATAATGACATTCAATTTGGAGACAAGGACAAAAGAAGAAGAAAGAGCAAGTGTCAGTGAGAGCACCTCTCATTCTAAAGGATCGAAAAGGAAGAATGAACAAGGAAAGAAAGAAGCATCCAAGAAGAAGCAAAAGACAAATTCGGATCAGCCTCCTAGCGCTTCTTCTAGACACGAGAAAGAAAATCAAGGCAAAGATCAAAGAATAGATGAAGGCATGGTCCACGAAGTAGATGAATCAATGGAGTCTACAATACAAAAAGACTGGAATGATAGGCAAGATAAAGGAAAAATGCCGCAAGAATCATCGAATCCAGCCCTTCGCATCTAGATTTGTGATAATGAAGAACAAGGAGACGATAATGAAGTAACTTCCCCTCCCAGGAATGAGCCATTGCCCGAAGAAATGCAAGTAAAAGAAGGAAGATCTTCTATCCTCGAATGGCTCAAAAAGAGACTTACCAAAGAGGTAATAGAGGAAGAAGAAGAACAAGCATTTGATATAGGAAGTCTTCTAAATGGACCTCAAGAAGTCATTGAGAGAAAGAAAGCTCCAAAGTTGTCTAATATAATAAGAGATGATGCAGGCTCCAGAAAGATACAGATTTCCATTCCAGCAGTAGATAAATATGAGGATGAGATTATGGTAGATGAATATGATTTGGAGACATCTGACTTAGGTCCACTTACTTCTGAGCAGGCCATGGAGGAAGCAACTGACTCAGTGAAGGCGGCCAATGAGAAGCTAAAGGCCAAAATAGAGAAGAACAAAAGGTTAGAAAAGGAGGTAAATGCATGGAGGAACTATGTCCAACAATTTCAGCAACCATTGACACATCAAAGTCTGGCAGCCACACCACCTCCCTTGCTTCCTGCAGAGTCAGTTGATCATATGGAGAAAATAAGGAACTCAACACAACTTCTAGAGGCATGGATCAGCAAATCCTTCACAATGGCTATTGAGTTTGTAAGAAATATGATGAAAATACTTGGTAGAGCCATGCGAGTTCTTGAGATAGTTCATAACCTCATGGTGACAGTTGATGCCTTCACTCATGCTAAGGACGTCACCATTCCAGTATTGCAAGCAATAAGGAAAGCACCTAGACAGATACTGGCACAAGAAGGGGTAATTAGAAAAGAATCAACTCCTAATCTATTACAGTGGTCGACCTTGCTTCAAATGAAGAAACTCCTTTTTGAAGACATTAGTAACAGATATAGTCAAGTTGAAGATACCGTCTATCCTATTCATGACAAGATAATTGAGGTGATGGCATCATTCCTGACAAAAGGACATAAATTGAAATAGATGTGGACATTCAAGAATTGGAGGACAGGATAAAAGTTATCTGTTAGGGAGAAGGTGGACCAATCATAGAAAAACAGTTGGATCTTATGCATGCCACTATGTTCCTTATTGATAAGACAAAAGAACTTGAGCATGGATGGGAGGTAACACTTCTTGCAGCCTTTCATGAAGTAATCCACCTAGAAGAACCAATGAAGAATCTACTTGAGATTCCAATTTCTGAAGTCGAGAGTATGACGTCCAGATTCTTTGAATATGCTAGAAAGGAAAAGGAGAGAGGGAACAAAATTCTAGAGGAAAGTTTGTTGTGATTCCACTTGGCATTTCATTTTCCTATTGGAGGATGCTTCCTTGATTTCCGTGTCTGCACATGTTGTCGTCCTATTGGCTGATTCATGATGATGATTATCTAAATAGGCTTTTCATTTCATTAAACCCTAATTAGGGTTTAGGTGGCAAGATCTTGGCCCTTGATCTTCATTCGATCTTGGCCCTTCATTGTATTTGGGGGTCTTATATAAGCTCCACTCATTTCATTTGTAATGGTTAATAGCAATGTTAATGATGTTAGCAATAGCAATAGAGTAGAAGAGAGAGTAATAGTGTTAGAATATTGGCAAGAGAAAGACTTGAAGAATTGTTGTTGTTTGGCTATTGGATCAATGAAACATTGAAGTTATGGTGTTTTTGCTCAATCCTTGAAGCTTATTGCTTGGTTCTTTTGTCATCTCAAGTCAATCTTTGATGTTAGTTTTAGTGTTTAGATTAAATGATGGAATGTTGCACTTGATATATTGTGAAATTCATTATCCATACCACTAGCTTTCTTGCTGATTGTAAGCGAGCCTTGTGTGGTCAACAGGAACTCTTGAAATTGTTTAAGTTTGATTATTGCTCAATCATTGATATGCATTCAACTAATGGTGTCTATGATTAGTAGTGATTTGAAAATCTCTAAACATCCTTAGAAGATTGCACTAGTTCTAGTGGAGTTGTTCAAGCTATGGCGATGCTATAATTAGTTGAGTTTCACTTGTGTCATTTCTTCATTCATTCATTTTAGAATAGCTTAGAATTTCTCTAAACCCTTATCTTTTGCCATTTTTTTTGATAATCATTTAGTAGTCTTAGGAGAAACTTCATTGCATATCATCTGCCAATCACTTCATGAAATCTTTTCAAACCATAAATGCCCCTTGATGAAACAACAATCACAACAACCAACTAAGCTTATCCACACATAGTGATCCTACATATATGAACCTTGGAGTCTTTTTGGGTGATCCTTAAGCTAATCTTCAGCATCCAAGAGATTTTATTCAAGAGAGGATAAGATACTTAAGGTATTTTATTCTGTGTTTGCATGTGCCTAAAAAACACATCAACATAATAGAGCGCCAGAATCAAGATGTCAAGGATAAACTTGAAAAGTTGAAATTTCCTCCATGATGAGGATTCCACGCCCAAGTTAAAGATTGAAGAAATTTTCAAAGGCAAAGAAAATGGAAGTCAAGGATAGATTGAAAGGAAAATTCCCCTCTGGAAGAATTTTGAAAAATCCATTTTCAGGCATCAAAATTCATCCAAATTTAAAAAAAAATTCAGATTGGAATTTGTGAGAGAATTTTCTCTTTCTTGGACCTTGAAACCCTAATTTGAAAAAATTCCTAAAAAATAGGGAATGTGCAAAATTGATGAAAAATCTTCTCCAAGGCAAGGAAAATTCAAAACTTAAAGAAAATTCTTCAAAATTCTTCTTAGATCAAATTTACTCTCCTGAAGTTTTCTCTCTCCGAGGGTTTCTTGCCAAGTGGCAGCCAGGTCAGTGTATGTTGAATTAATGGAGCACCTTTTTGCATGTAACCGTCACATTTAAGGCATTATGGCAGATTCCTTTGGCATGTAGCTGTCACATTCAAGAGATGATGGTGCATTTATGGCATCATGGGTGATTTTGCATGGAGGCATATTTATTGCATTGATGATTTATTGGGCGAGCTTGATGGATGATGGTGCATTTAATGCACAAGTGGACGCCATTTTTGGCAGGAATGTAATTAATTGTAACGAGAATTTATTGTTGATTCCCACCTTGTTGCATCATGTGTGGGGAATCTTTTAGGGAAAACCCTAATTAGGGTTTGCATGTAGTTGTGGCTTGAGACCTATATGACCCCCCTCATTTGAGGCAAGGGGATTCGTATGAAATTGTTGCGATAAGTTTTTAGATAATAACAGTGAAACATTGTTCTTTGATGGTGTCCACTTAAGTTATTTTTTCAAAACTTGCATGGTTTCACCTTCCTCACTTAGAGTAGAATTTTATTTTCTCAGTTGTTAGATAAAGTGCTTTGATTTCAATGAAGAATGTAATGGTGTTTGATGAATTTCTATGGTTCATACTTTTTGCATCTTGTTGATTATATGATGTAGTGTAAAGTTAGCATGAACCCCCAAATTTATGCTAAGTTCGATTGTGAATAGTTGTTTGGACTGCGTCGTGTTGGGTATTCATATGCACTTTCTCAATGTGATAATTCTTCAACATCCTCAAAAGATTGTACTGGTTCTTGTGGAGTTGTAGTTAATCTTGGTGAAGCAGAGCTTGATTTGTTTGGAATTTGTCCACCAGAGCACTATGCATTGATATCACTGCCCTTAGGAGTAGATTTAGATCCTCTAACCCTTTCCCCTTTAATTTCAGTTCATTCCAAGCAAAAGCATCGCAAAATTGCTATATCCGATGATGAAGTTCTAGCCACATCAAAGAGGTGAAAGAATGATCCAAACATAAGTCCCCTTGAATTACAAGCATATCACATCAGTCGAGAGTCACGTCTGTCGCATATAGGAACCTTGGAGTCGATTGTTTGAACTTACTGCAATCTTAGCATACAATCGTACTTTGATCAAGAGAGAGTGAAGTGAGTGTTAGGCAACTTTATTCTATGTTAGGCGCTGTGATAAAAAAACACATCAACAAGTCATGGATACTGTAATTTCTTATTAATGACCATGTTAGATGCTAGAGAAAATCTAGGAAAAGATGCAAAGTGTGCTAGGTCGGAACAAAGTCCTCTTCTTTTTAGCTTTCTTAAACTTTATGTTTTAATAAAAGCCTCCTACATGCTAGGTGTGGAGCAGCTGTTTTGGTAGTATGTTAGAGGATAGTTGCTGTAAAATCCTCGGATTTCTAAATAAAGTTGGTTGTTTATGATGATAAGTTTGTTGTATTGTTAAGGCAATTCTGATAATAAAGAGCAGATTTTCATTTTGAGCAGTAGTCGATATTGTTATTGTTATGAAAGCTTGCTAATCAATCCCTATAGCTTTTAGTAGGATACTCACTCAAGGGGGCCCACTTGGTGAGGATTCTGTATATTTGCTTCATGCATTTTTATTTCTCAAAGTTATTTCAATTCTGTTTTAGTAAACTATTCACTGTCTACTCCTGCAGCCACTGAACTGTAATTCTGTGATTGTTCCTGCCGCCACGATAGAACAGAGTAGTTATTTCTGTTTAGTTTAAAAGTTTACATTTTGGTAGTGAAAAGTTAATAGCATTTGTTTGAATCAGAACTTAGGAAGAAGTTATTTCTTTATGAAGATTTACGTAGCACCTCATATGTCTTAATTTAGAATGGTGTTGTCTCCTAGGAACTCTGAGTGCACATATTGTGCTGTCCCATTTCAAGCTATACGTCCTTATGTTGATAAAGTAAATGAACCAAAGTGATGGTGTCTGATGGCTACTCAGTTAAGAATGCATGTCTCTGAGTTCAGGTATAGTACCTAGTTAATCGCCCATTGTTTTGGGCCAACAGTCATAGTATAATTACTCATATGTATTACAATAATACGAATAACACAATCTTTGACTACCTATCGATTATTCTCATACAAATATAAATTGCAGTTTCATTCCAAAAACGAGAATTCATACAGTATTGAGTAAGAGATATACAACTAAATATAGTAAATTCTCCATTTCCTATTTCTTCTTCTTAAAATATATTAAGTTTCCACATCATGAGCATTACATAAAAACACATTTATTTTCACATTTCCAAGGAGGACATTACAAGCACATGATAGAGAGCTATCTAGCAGAAACTTAAAACGTTCTTGAATGCTTTGGAAAATGATGAGGGAAAGAAGAATGTGAGGCTCCAAGTCCTTCCTCTAAATCTCCACCTCCAAGCTTATCCTTGCCTTAATCCACAATATATACAAGAAATAAATTCTTTCCTATCTTTACTTCTAAAGGTGAGAGGAAAAACTTCTCCCTTCCAAGACTTCCTATGAACTAAAACAGTTCTTTAGCACATGCACAATGATAAAAATCTCCCAAACGTCCCCTTGAAAGCCCAAGGCTATTCTATTTATAGTCTATCATGAGAGGATAATTCTCTATTCAAAATTATCTTTTCTCTCCAAATATGAGGGTGATTTAATCCTCATAATCATTTGTTAATCATAAAATGGTTACCTCATTAAAACAACATAACCAAAGGTATTATATGGATTCCCTCCATAAATTAGTTTGTTAACCAACTTGACTAATTAATCTTATCATGGGTTGATATACTTTATAATGAAAATAAAATCTATTATTGGAATTTAAATTTTTTCCCTGTTAAATAGGGTATGTGGGTTAATCCATTTCCCAAAGAGGATAAGGCGCCACCTAAGGTGGTCTTTCCTTTAACCTCGTACTTTCCCCCCCCATACTATTTCGTTACCCTTTAATAAAAATCCGACACAAAAGGTGGTGTTGAACATTCACTCACCACTTACATGGTGGGTGTGGGCCTTGCCCATCACACCCCTCCACTAAGTGGGGGTTACTAACTTACTATGTCCCCCACCACGTGGTGTGGACTAAGTCTCCCACCATGCAGTGGTTGACTCATTAAGCAGCCCCTTACAAAAACCCAATGCAAAATATAGTTTGGCATTTATTAATTTTATTTAATGATAATAAGAAATATATATATATATGTGTGTGTGTGTGTGTGTGTGTGTGTGTGTGTGTGTGTGTGTGTGTATGTATGTATGTATAAATTTATATGCATGTAAAATAGACAATAAATTTAATAAGATAAACAATAGATTATTAAATGCTTACTTATAATTACACAAAAAATGCATAATTATATACATGCATACATTTACGCATTCTTACATATGTATGTATCATGTTTATATATGTTTGTTTGGTGTTGAAAAAACACGTTCATAAATACATATACACATAACTATTATTTTATTTATTTTACACATGTATAAAGACATATTCGCTCTTAAAATAGATATGACTAGACGACGAAAAGAGAAAACTAACAATGACAATCTCAAGTCTATGCATTCTGACTTGACACTAAATCGACATTTGGGCTCTATGACGACCTAAACCAAAACAAGGATAAGACCCAAAGCTAAAGACCAATGTACTTACTCAATCTCACTATCAGTTCAGTGCTCAAAGGACTCAAGATGGTATCGACACAATTCCCACCAATCTATATTCCTCTCCCGGATGATACTCTCCTTGTTCTTTTGATGATGTTGGCCTAACGAACTCTTCTCTTGGTTAGCACTTGGTCAATTCAAACACATGATTAGACCGTACGTAAAATTCATCATGCATAAATAGATATATGATGACTTAAACCAAAACAAGGATAAGACCCAAAGCTAAAGACCAATGTACTTACTCAATCTCACTATCAGTTCAGTGCTCAAAGGACTCAAGATGGCATCGACACAATTCCCACCAATCTATATTCCTCTCCCGGATGATACTCTCCTTGTTCTTTCGATGATGTTGGCCTAACGAACTCTTCTCTTGGTTAGCACTTGGTCAATTCAAACACATGATTAGACTGTATTCATTATTAGGGTTACATTAGTAAAATTCATCATGCATAAATAGATATGCGTTCAATAAGCATTTCAAAACTATGCCATTGCTACTTCAAGAACATAATAGAATATAAATTGACATCTCATCTTGTTGCAAAGCAACATATGTTCATGCTCATAGCAATTTACTAACCATTTACTATGATAGTTAAAAGTAAAGTTTCCAGAATTGGAATGAAATACTATGTAAAATTTGGGGATGTGACACAAAGTTTGGATTGAAAAAGGGGACATGAAAATCCTCCCTTTTAGAATTTTCTTGCCTTCAAGCAAGAAAAAGTTGGGTGATCTAGGATATCGATCAACTCCTACTGGTGATGGAAGACCTACTAATCATACCTCATCCTCCACCCTTTCATCATCAATATCATCATTCTCCACACTTTGTACTGTCATGTATGGTATAAGTCCTCCTTTGTCATGGTAGTACACTACAATGAATGTACTTGTCCCTTTTCCAAGCTCTCATGTCTTGGGTCCCATGGCTCCTTACCACAAATATCTTCCATGTCAAGCTCCAAATTTAGACAATTGCCTCTTTTATCTACTTGGTTGTAGATACCACCATTTTGACATGCAAATGTTTGAAAAGCATCCAATAAGAGGTGATATCTAGTTTGCATAGATTGCTCCTACATTTTCAGTTTCTTGGGATGATGTATATCATGGTGTTCTAGAAGGAGCTACAAGCATACCCTTGCTAGGGTAGGTATTATCCTTTGACAACTACTGAGGCTCATGATTAGCTATCCTCTCCTCTTTTCCTTTCATTGTTTTGATTCATGGATTTCATAATTGGTCTCTTCAACCTAATATTCAAAGAGGTTGAAAAATCTCTTCAAGAAAGCGAAACTTGGTAGTTAAGTTCCAACAACTAATTTCAATGGGTGTATTTTTGTTTGCTACTGAAGATGGACATTCCCTTGTGCACCATTATTCAGAGGCATAGTGACATGGTTTGGTCTAGTTATTTGCATACTCTGGGCAAGGAGATTGATATGCTACTATTATCTATCCTCCAAGGATCTCAAGTTGAAGATTCTAGCACTCAATCCTAATGTGTCATTTTCATTGTCTCTATCATTCAGTGTCATACATTATTGATATCTGATTTTTTTTGTTCTAAACCCTTCACATGCTAGCAAGATCACAACTTTAATATCACAATAAAGAGCCAAACTAAAAACATACAAAATAACAAACCCAAAAATACAACAAAAAATAATACTTTTTATTTTTTTAATATTTCTTCAAAACAATACATAAGCATTTAGATATCCATTAAAGTAATACAACTTAATATTCCCACATGCAAAACTAGACACTATCAGTATTACACATGTTAGTTTGGATGTTGATTTGCTACATAAGGGTTTCTATCCTCAAGAAGCTTGATCTGTACACTTGAAAGGTTTTGTCTCCAGGACACAACCTATAGCCCAAGAAAAAGTAATGATTTTTGTTTTATTGAATTTTAGGTGTATCCTTCTCTTCCCAACACATTATTTAATTTTTCTTTCTCAATCATAGGCAATCATTTCTCTCTTCCCTAAATTGGTAATAGCTAACTAGCTAGTTCATACTTGTTTCATAGTTTGTAGACTCATCGGACTCGCCTAGACTCGCGAGTCTATTGGCAGGCCGAGTCGACTCGTCAAGGACTTGCGAGCTGAGTCTGGAAGAGTCTTGGCACAAGACTCGCAAGTCTATGCCAAGGAATCGCGTGAGTCTACAGTTGGGACTCACGAGTTCGGCAAGAAGACTCACGTCACAGTGAAACACGCCCAACGAAGGTTTAAAAGTGGTTTTTTTTAATCACTCATTTGGCATTTGTATTTGCTCAAAACAGTTCTGTAGAGTTTGAAGAAGGAGAGGAAACACGATCAATTTTGTTTTTTTTGTAATACTACAGTTTTTTTCTCCCGAGTCCTTGCCGAGTCCGAGTCCGAGTCCAATTTTTGGGCTGCTGAGTCTGTGGCGAGTCCGAGTCCTCAAACTTTGCCTTGTTTAATTGATCTTAATCGAAAGTAACTTCTGAAAGAAAGAAAGGTACACAGAAATGCTTCCTACACCAATCTAATAATCTAATGAGGAGATAGTGCAATTTTTTCTTAAAACCCTTAAGAGTTCAATAATGAGTTGCACATTGTTGGGTGAATATTTTGTCACCAGCATACTAATGACAAAACATAAAATTCACACAACGCTATGCTAAGAAATTAATCTCTCCTCTCATCAAGGGGAGGTTCCCTATGAAATTTCTCCTCTAATTAATCAAGAAATTAAAATGGTGGGTTGGCGTTGGGCATATAACTCTTTTTTTTCAGAGTTTATGTATTCTCCCTTCGCCTAGTTATAGTTTCTCTACCTCTTCAGATATTCAAAGAAAAGAACTATTAATCTAATAAACTATACTAAGAGTTACTTTTAAGTAGCACAAAGTCTCCTTTATGGTAACACTGATTTACACTGATCGTTACAAATTAAACAAGTAGAAAATTAGCTTAAAGCTCAAAGTCTTTAAGTGTAAATTTCTAATCAATTAAACTACTAATAACCGAAGCAATACAAAGCTTACTACAAGTTACTTCCTTCATCAGCAAATTTCTCAAGCATGCTAAGAGCACAAAGTCTATTGGCAAGATTTGAGAGCTCTTTAACCATGTAGCAATATCTTAAGATCAAATACGCAAAGATAATATGTATTCAATGGACATAGGAACATTAAATAATATAAACAAATTTATTGATACAACACAAAGTTTGCAATCAACAAAACCGTTTTCTTTATTTGTTTGATTGAATTCTCATCACAAAAGCTCAAAGTCTTTATTGGGATAAAAATCCAGCAGAGTTTTGCTAAGCATGAAAAAGATGAAAATATTTACAAAAAGGTCCTCCTTATATAGGAAAAGAAGTTGAGAAAAAGGTAAGCACGATTGACTTATTCAATCGCATAGTCCCACTTTACTACAACTACTACATAAAGAAAATGTGCAGTTGCACAAAAATTTACAACATCTATTGGTGTAGCTGCATGAAGGAAGAGCGTCAAAAGGGGGAACTTCATTCTTGATTTTCTTCTTCGTTAGATTTCTGAAAACCTTCGAACTTGGTAAGGATAGCTTTGACCTCTTCTTCATTTGGCATCAGGATAGAACTCGTGATGATTTGAACGCGGGATATCACATCTTGGATCTTCACATGCTTCTTCTTAACATCCTTTAGCATGGATGCGAGTACTTCAAAGCTGACTTGAATTTCCAACAATTTGTCAAATGTATCAAGGGAGAAATCTTGTCCTGTGCACTGGTCCATCAAGGAAAGAAATTCTTGGGTGACGACCTCAGCAGTGACGAGATTTTGATCACCATCATACAAATAGCAAGGGAGATCGCCTACTTTAGCAAAAATAAGGTCAACCTCATCATCACCTTCTTTCTTTTCACGATCCAGTTCTGCAATCATTAATCTCATCGTCTCTTGTTTATGAGACAATAAGGATAAGATCTGAATATACTTCTCTCTTGTGGGAATTACCTTGTTTTCAACCAGGACATCTATCCCGAAATCCTCCATTTTGCTCCAAAGGGTAGTGCTTTTCACAACTTCCTCAATTTCCTGGGATAAAGAGGTTTTGAGTCCTTGCATCCGACTCTGGACCACTTCATAATCAGACAATAACTCCACCATTGAACTCAGGAGATGAGAGCCTTCTGACCTTAGCCGCGAGATCCATTCGTCCATTACTCGGCCCTTAGCTCCTACCTGCTCAATCTTTTTGATAGCTTCAGTGTCTATTGATGATCCTATAGGTTCAACCTCTTGAGAAGATTGTGTTACCTTGAGGAGGACGTTGGTCAACTGCTCACACTTCTGCTTCAGGATATTTTTCTCGTCCCTTTCCTGATCCAGTCTTCTTAACAAAGAATTAAGGGCTGTTTGAGAATCTAATTTCACACTTTCATGTGTCTCTACTCCGAGCTCCACAACCTGCATGGTATAATCTTCTGATCGTATGCTGCCTTTGTCCTTATCTGACGATGGCACCATAACTTAAGCATATTTCCTTTTGGAAGCCAGGTCTACTACCACCCGAGATACTGTCTTTGGCTTCTTTGTTCCCTTAGGCTTTGGAGGAACCAAAAGTTCAAAATCAAATTCATCAGGAGATATTACCTGTTTCTTTCTTTTAGGGGCCACTACTTCCATCCAAGGGGGTAGTTCTAGATTGGATGATGGAGTAGTGGCTCCTTGCTGACTTGGGGTCGAAGATTTTGGAATAGGTTGACTAGAACTTGGAGTAGTTGCAAGTGTAACTGATGGTGCTGATATTGAAGCATCTAATGGAACATCTGTTGGTGGTACCTCTTCAATTATTGGTGGAAGAGTTGAGGGTGCCGTCAGTGTAACTTCAGAGCTCACCAATGAAGGGATGGTTGTGACGGTGGTAGTAATGACTGGTAAATCTACCGACACTTGTTCTGCAAGTGCATCTTGCAAAGTTTCATTAAAATCCATCATGGTAGATTCAAAAGTAGATGAAGGGATATCATCTAAAGTAGAGAAGTTGGTTATTGTAAAAAATTGACCAGCAGTCTCTGATTGCGGCATGCCCATACTTAGATCTCCATCTTCATGAACATCTTCATCTTCTTGATCAGAATCAAAGTCAGAATCAATAGAGTGGACAACTACTTGTGAAGTAGTTGTCGTATCTACCTCAACTGAATGTGGTGCTTCTTCTACTTGAACTTCCTCTTGTTGAGGAATTTCGCCTTCTTCGACCCCTTTACCCTTTCCAGCTTCACTGATAGGTGGTTGTTCTGGCTCTTTTGCCGCTGCCTCCTGTGACACTGATGGTGATTCGCCTTGTTTTGACCCTTTAACTGTAAATTTGATTTTAGGCCCTTTACCTTTTGATTGTA
Source organism: Cryptomeria japonica (assembly GCF_030272615.1). NCBI lineage: Eukaryota > Viridiplantae > Streptophyta > Pinopsida > Cupressales > Cupressaceae > Cryptomeria > Cryptomeria japonica. The sequence goes on along the minus strand of NC_081410.1, from coordinate 243,548,383 downwards.
CCATTGGAGCTGAAGATAGTGCTTGTGAGTCTGCCCTGTTCTTGGTTCTAGTTTCAGCTGTCGCGTCTTGCCCAATGGACCATCACTGTTGTCATCATCTCCCGAACTGGTGGGAAATTGTTTCATCCTGAGATGATTCTTTAGCAACCAAGCATTGGTGTTTGCTATAATAGGAGAGATCCTTTGAGTAATGGACTTGCTTTCCTTCTTCGACCATTGCACAAGTGGGAGTGGGGATTCAGCAATTTTCTTCTCATAGTAAATAGGATCCACTATGTCATCTGTGTCTTCCATAGTCATTGGGATCTTAGCTAGATCCAGATTCTCAATTTGTTCCAGAGTAAGGCAACTAAAGTCCATCTTCCTTATATCCTCCTCATCCTGACAGTCTGCCCAAACATCTTCAAACCTATAGACATGAGTGTATGTTCTTTTGAGCTTGCTCTTTATGCCCCAAAAATCAAAATCAGTTCGGGCTTTGAATCTTCGCATGGTATTCCATTGCATCTCTTCCTCCATATTTTTGGCTTTGGGGTTAGTTAGCACGGAATACATACCAATTGACTCTGGGAATTTCAGCCCAGTCTTGCGTGCTTGTGATTGTTTCTCATGTACACTAATCAGTTGTCTGCACAGCTCCATAAGGATAATTTTATCTGAAGGAAACCTTGGAAGAATAAAGGGCTCACCTAAGAAGCATCCAATCCGGATATAGGTGAATGTGGGGAATTGAAGGAAGACACAACCAAAGTGGGAAACCCTGCTGTAAGCGGCCTCTGATATTCTTCTCTTATACAGGCCTTTATCAAAAATGCACTTCCAAACAACAAAGAAAGCATCATTAACCCTCCTGTAATGATTACCTTGATTTTTGATAGTGAGTTGATCATAGTATTCCCAAACAGGCACTATTCTTCTGTCACCCTTAGTTGACAAGCCTGGATATTGCCTCATAGAGGCAGCTGCATAAACCAGGTCTGAGGTCATATAAAACTTTAGTGTTACCTTGACCTCTTTCAATTGGGCGCAAAGCGCATCACTGATTTGTTCTCCCCAATCAATTCTTGCAGCTCCCTTTCTGATTATATTCATATAGTAAATCATCCAGCTTTGGAAATAATGAGAGTCTTTTAATCCTCTCACTCTGGATAACATGGTGACCATGTCATTATATTCTTCATTAAAATCATTCTTGTGAAAAGACTTAGGCCACCGGGAAGTGAGGGAGGATCTAGTAGTTGAAAGATAAACAGTATTGATCACCTTTTTGCATTTATCCTCGTGTTTCTCGTAGTACTCTTGAGCACTCTCTTGAGAAATATCAGCCACTTCTTCTGCCAATGAGCCTTTGAAGATACTATTGAAGAATACGCTGTCTAAATTCATTATGACCTTCTGATCATCATCCCTTACCTGTCTTGTGCTTGGATCGAAATGATCAGCCACTGCTAGTACAAATTTAGGATCATGAGCTGCAACTAGGAAGGATGCATACTTATGTAGCTCAGATTTGATCAAACTGGTCAGGTGTGCAGGAGCCTTCTGAACCTGATCAAGAAATTCTTGCATGTCAACGTGGCCAATTTCAGTGTCCCTGATCTCTTTAATGTTAGAATCCATTGAACTTTCAGGGTACATATTCAAGTACCTATCGTACTTGTATTTCATCTTTTTTGATGATGCCTTACTCGGAGAAGGTTGTCTTGAAGAAGACTCGGGCTTGCTGTGGGAGAGTTTTGACATTCGTGCACAATGATTGCATTCAACACTGATGATTAGCCATTCATCATTATCGAAAATCAATTTTTTCTTAAACGGATCAAAAAACGGGACTCAAAAAAGGCCAAGGAGTAAAAACTGCTAAAACAGCAGGTCGGAGAAAAAAGTCCAACCTGCTTCTTTACCAACGAAAATTTGCACATCGGACTTTAAAGTCCAAAGTGCAAATTTGTGAAAGGATATCAACACATCGGACTTTAAAGTCCGAAGTGTAACTTTGGGGAAAGACATTTACATATCGGACTTTAAAGTCCGATATGTTGAGAAAAAACTTCAAACGAGCACATCGGACTTTAAAGTCCGATGTGCTGAGTCCGATATGTTGAGAAAAAACTTCAAACAAGCACATCGGACTTTAAAGTCCGATGTGCTGACTGGAAAAATTTAGGGGAAGGACAGCCGACCGGCATGTCGGGTTTTAAAACCTAAAACCCGACATGCCAACCTATACCTCTCCGCATATCGGACTTTAAAGTCCGATATGCGAAGGTTAATAGGTCGCATATCGGACTTTAAAGTCCGATATGTGGAGGATACAACTGTTTAGCTGTATACCAAAGTTTAAACTCCGATATGTAGCTTAGAAAAGGGGAGGTTTTGGAGAACGATCGGGTTTTGAAATCCGATTGTTTCTCCAAAGCTAAGGAGGCAATCGGAGTTCAAAACCCGATCGTTCTCCTAAAGCGAAAAAGAAAGACAAACAAAAAGGAAAAACCGAAAGTAAAAACATTAAACAATAAAAACCCGAAAACGAGCACATACCTATTCTGCCGTGGAGATTTGCGAAATCCGGATATGGGCGATTTGATCAAACAACGAAGAGAAGAAATCCGGGTTGCAACGAGGAAAAAGGAGGTGGAGGCGCACGATAAAAACCAGGAATGTGGATTAAAAAGCAAGATTATCATTTAAAAACAACTTTAAACAAAAACCCTAATTGGCAATAAATGCTAATTAATACAACTCGTAGTTGCATGTCGGGTTTTAAAGTCTGACATGCGACCTAGGGGAACTTGCATGTTGGACTTTAAAACTGGACATGCAACTAACATAAAAATCAAATGCAGTTCGGAGAAAAAAGTCCGAACTGCAATCCAAAACAAATTGTAGTTCGGACTTTAAAGTCCAAACTGCAGTCAAAAGCAAACAGCAGTTCGGACTTTAAAGTCCGAACTGCAGTAAAAACCAAATGCAGTTCGGACTTTAAAGTCCGAACTGCTGACTACAACAAAACTCAAATACACTTCGGACTTTAAAGTCCGAAGTGTAATTATTTACAAAGACCCCTGCAGTTAAAGTCCGAACTGCAGTCAAAAGCAAACAGCAGTTCGGACTTTAAAGTCCGAACTGCAGTAAAAACCAAATGCAGTTTGGGCTTTAAAGTCCGAACTGCTGACTACAACAAAACTCAAATACACTTCGGACTTTAAAGTCCGAAGTGTAATTATTTACAAAGACCCCTGCAGTTCGGACTTTAAAGTCCGAACTGCAGGTTAAAATGCAAACTTAAAAAGCAAAGAAAAATAACAAAAAAGAAAAGTGAAGAACGAAACGAACTAACCAACCAAGTCGATTAAGCTCTCCCAGAGACCATAAGGTACGAAACGGACCAGTTTCGTAGGGTTGCCTCACGATTTTGGCCAAACTGAATTCGAAGACAACACACATACTACAAATAAAACATGTAACAAAGCAATAATACTATAACAAAAGATGTATGTTGGAAAACCCTTTCGGGAGAAAAAAACCCTCATTCCAAAAGCTTGCTCAATGTATTAGGATAAACAATGGTTTTACAATCATTGGCAATGCGAGTCTTCTTCATAGGAGTTTACAATGTCACAATCTAGAGCTATTTTGGCAGCATAACATTACTTGCAAACTAAAACATACAAAATTCTCTCCAAGACATCCAATATATAGATAAACAAGAATGGAGGAAGCTTCTAAACTAAGCCAAAATAGATGTGCGTCCATATCCATGTGGCCTATTTTTCAACCACCTGTAAGCATGCAAATGACACTTGTACAAGATTCTCTAGCTCCTCTTACATACCTCTAAACTTGGACCCCTAATTTTTTTCCATAAATAGGTATGACAGATGCTCTTGAGTCTTACACACCTTTCAACTATCATAGAATTTGTCATAACTAACATCTTTTATAGCTATAAGAATCTGTCATAACTGACTAATAATAGCTGATTCTCTTACAACCTATCATTACCCAACTTGGGTGCCCACCTTTTCTGTGCAAAGATGCCTCATGACACTTGCCCAACCTATCATAGAATTTGGTTTTGATATGTCATAACTTGTCATAGGAATTTGTCATTTGTTATAAGTCATCATAACCTCTTACACATTGCTCAAGATGCCGACACATGGCAAAGAATTTATACCACAAAGTGGGACTATAATATTAAATTTTATATTCAATAATGAAAATAGAAATTACATATATAGGCAATTACATTACAATGTTTACGTAAACAGAAGCCAGAATTAGAAACTACCTAAACTAACTAAGATGACCATTAAAGGAACATTACATTATTTTAATACCCTCCCTTAATGGTCATCGATCTAACTACCCTACAAAAAACAATCCGCAGGTCTTTTGGTCACAAATGCATAGAAGGTTGCCCCCTTTTGGTCACAAATGCATAGAAGGCTGCTTCTCTTCAAAACGCTCTGCGACATGAGTCTGCTTCTGAGACCCTCCCTAATGCTGCAAAACTTTTGGAAATGACCAAGATAACCAAAATCCTTCCAACCTAATGTTGGGAAACAAAACTATCCCTCCCTATAGCCAGAGATACCGAGAATAGTTTCTCAAACTGAAGCCACGATTTTGAGGAGAAAGTCACCAAACCCGAACTACCTGATTTTTTAGGAGAAAAATAAAAAAACCCAATAGTATTTTTTTGAAGGAAAAATTATTAAGGAGAAAATCGAAAAAAACCCAGAAACAATTTTTAAGGACAAAATTGGAAAAACCTTGAAACGATTTTTGAGGAGAAAAATTGATCAAAACACAGACATTGAAACATTAGTCATGATTTTTTGTGGGAAAAATCAGAAAACCCTCTTGTAGAAAAAGATCCCATGATTTGTGTGAAAAAATCGTGCAAAAAATGAAAAAAGAACCATGATTTACAGGAGAAAATCAAGCAAAAACTAGATATAATTTTTGAGAAAAACATTATAAAAACCTAGATATAATTTTTGAGGAAAAAATTATAGAAATCTAGAAACGACACCACATTTTTTTGGAAAAAATGTAAAAAACCCAAAATACAGAAGTCTTAGCACGCTGAAGAGGACTCACCAAACCCTAGGTCCTAGAATTACACAAAGAAATCAGAGCCGCTGCAAATCAAACCCTATTCACGGATTTGAGGCACACAAATAAATTGTGATTTGCTGCAAATTGTGGCTCCCGCGAGTTTGCAAAAAAACCCTAAAATGCAGCCTAAAACCTCTAGAGTCGTCGCCAAACTTCTAGCCTGCCAAAAATGATGTAGTGAACAAACGTGGAAAAAGCCCTAGGTCGTGCGAGTTGAAATTGCACCCAAAATCCGTCCACACATTGCAGGAAAAAAAGGGCTTCCTATAAAACGTGGGCAAAAAAAGGCCGCCCAGCAAAAACCGATCCAGATTGCGACAAAAACAACAAAAAAGCTACGTTGGGCCCAAAAAACACAACAGAATGCAGGTCATGCAAAAAAATACTAAGGTTGAGACACCTTAACTCCCAATATTCTCCCACTTGTCAAACACCTTAGTAGAAGCAATCTGAACAAGATTTAATTGCTAAGGGCCTTGAGGTCCATAGACTTTGAACACCATCTAAACTTCCCAATGCTCACAGGTTTTGTCAATACATTTACAACATTTGTCAAAGTGTCAAACTTTTCCCATTTCATCTTCTCATACTCCACCATATCTCACACAAAATAAAGTTGAACATCAATGTGCTTTTTTTTGGTATGGAAAATCGGATTCCTTGCTAAGCAAATGATACTCTGATTGTCACAACAGATAGTAATTATCCTTGCATCAAACCCAATTTTAGAACACAACCATCTAAGCCAAATGGCTTCCTTACAAGCATGAGTAGTTGCCATATACTGTGCTTCTATCATGGACAAAGCGACTACAGCTCACCACTCACTCATCTAACAACACCACGAAACATAGTGTAAACATAACCATTGGTGGATCTTTTGTTGTCAATGTCATCTGCCCAATCTGCATTCACATATCCAAGAAAACTCAAAGAATGTCGAGGTCTAGTAGGATAACCATGAAAACCTATGGAATACTCGGAAATAGCCCTCAAATATCTACACTCTCTTAACTGCATCACAATGCACCTGTCTAGGATTAGCTATATATTGACTCAGGACTCCCATTGCTTGAAAAACGTCTAGTTTAATATAGACCATTGCATACATAATACTGCCAAAAACACTCCCATATGGTACACTGGCCATGTCCTTCACCTCAGTAGGAGATTTTTGACAATCCTCCACGAATAACTTCATTCCTTCCACAACAGGAACTATCATGGATCTACAAGTTGTCATACTAAATCTCTCCAACATCAAATTAACATACTTTGGCTTAACCAAAGCTTTTTGTTAGATCTGTTTCTTTTGATCTCCATTCCCAAAATGTACCCTAGCTGCACCTAAATCTTTCATTTCAAATTGTGTTGACAACTGAGATTTCAAGTTAAAAATCAAAGATCCATTCCCAAAGAGTAACATATCATCCACATATAATGCAATAATGAGAATGCAACCATTATCAGTCTTGAAATAAACATAACGATCAAATTTAGACCTTTGAAATCCCAAATTCAACACATAGGTATCAAACTTTGGATACCACATCCTAGGAGACTGTTTTAGACCAATCAAAGACTTTTTCACTTTGCAAACTAGATTTTCTTTACCTTTTACCACAAAATGCTTTGGCTATGACATATAGATTTCTTCCTCCAAATTACCATGAAGTAATGTTGTCTTCACAACCATCTACTCGATTTCCCAATCATAGGCTAGAGCAACTGATAACAAGAACCGAATGGATGCCATTTGCAATGGGAGAGAAAATAATACTGTAACTTATTCCCTCAACCTAGGAATATCCCTTCGCAACCAATCATGCTTTATGCTTCTCAACACTACCATTGGGACCAAACTTTTTGTTGAACACCCATTTACATCCCATAGGCTTACATCCTTCACACATAGGTATCAGATCCCACATATTCTTCTTCTTCAAAGAGGTCATCTCTTCATCTATGGCTTTCATATAGGAATTTGAATTACTCATAGGCTCATCAATGTTAGCAATCAAAGCAAAAACACAACTGGAATCTAATAATGAATAACCAAACCAATCCTATTGCCGCTTGATTCTTCTAAACCTTCTCGAAGGCTGACATTGAGGTTATTCTTCTTCTTCTGAACTTTCAGAGTTAGTAGAGCTCTCTTCACCATCAGGTCCATCAGGAGCTCATAGTTCTTCCTTCATCGAAGTAGATGGAACTTGAACTACTTCCTTTTTCACCTCATCATTCTCTAGCTACAACTCAACATTGGAAGTTCTCATCTCTCTCAAAATAACACTTATTGTGTAGAGAACCTTTTGGGTCACTAGATCACAAAGCTTGTACTATTTTACACCGACACCATAGCCAATAAAGGTACACTTAACAACCTTGTTCTTCAACTTGGACCTCTTTTCACTTAGAAGATGAGCATAAGCTTCACAACCAAATACTCTTAGATGTCTTAATGAAGGCTTGTTACCTAACCACACCTCCATGGGTGTCTTATCAACAAGTGTTGATGAAGATCTGTTTACTAGATAGCAAGCAGTGCCTACAACTTTAGCCTAAAACTTTTGTTTGAGGCGAGCACCACTAAGCATACTCCTAGCCCTCTCCATCAATGCCCTGTTCATCCTCTCTACAACTCCATTCTATCAAGGGGTACATGGAGTTGTCTTACACCTCTCAATCCCATGATCCTTATAGAATTTGTTGAAATCTGCCAAACAAAACTCACCATCGTTGTCAGTCCTCAAACACTTGATCTTTATACTAGTCTGATTTCCAACAAGAGCCTTAAACACCTTGAAGTGATTAAAGACTTCAAATTTGATTCTAAGAAAATAAGCAAATGTCCTACTATAGTAATCAATAAATGATACAAAATGCACACATTTAGAAATTGAAGGAACATTAATAGAACCAAAAACATCATAATGTATCAAGTCCAACTACCCAGAAGATTTGTGAGAACTAGAGTCAAACTGAACACAGTTTTGCTTTCCATATATGTAGTGTTTGCAAAAATCGAACTCAAGATTACAATCATCAAGCCCTTCAATGAGGCATTTATTTTTTAAGGTTTTGAGACCCTTCTCACCAATGTGACCAAGTCTTTGGTGCCATAACATTGTCTTCTGCACTAGAAGTTTCATGTCCAAAGCATTGACACCCTTAGGTACCTAGAAAACAGCAGACTTCATAGCTTGATTTGATGGTGGGGATGAATAATCCAAAGCTCTGTTTTTTGGCTCCATGGAAGAACTATTGTACTAAACAATGCATGTATCCATCTTATAGAGAGTGCCAATTCGAACACCCTTAGCAAGCACCATAGCTCCTCCGATCATCTTGCATCCTTATTGTGAGAAAACAACCTACAAACACATCATTCAATTTACCTACAGAAAGTAAGTTCTGTGCCAAACTGGGATATTTGAACACCATCTATCCCCTTCACTCTATCATCGAGGAATCTAATCTTGACTCTTCTATGGCCAACAATCTTCAAATGAGAGTCATCGTTGAGATACACCTTCCCATCATCATATTCTTCATGTCATGCCCAACTTTTGGGCACAAAAACGGAACAACAAATTTTTTTTTTTAAAACAACATAACTCATAACATAGTCTACATCAAAGGGGATCAATAGAGTTTTGTCTTATCTAGGATGTAAATAAAATTGTTTACTAAGGTTGGGTTAATTAACCAACTCGAACGAGCGACTTTAATTGGTGGAGATTAATTAGTGTCACGGATTAGTTAGCTAGCTCAATTACCTTAATTAAGTTGTCGCTAATTAAAAACGAGGGTTAATTGGTTATCTTAATATATTAAATCATTCCCGACCATAAAATGATAATGTTATAAATTAATTGATGCACACGCAAATTTATTATTTAAATCCAACCGATAAGGGTTCGAATTCCTATAATGCCATTTGCCCACTAAAACCGATATTAAGCTAAAGCCAATTCTAATTTCCCTAAAATTAAATTGAGGGTAATCTATTGACCAATTAAATAAATTAATTTGATTTAGTGTATAGTGTATCCAACTATATTAACTCTTCATTTTTAAACCCCTTTGAAATAACTATATTAAAATTTTAATTCTCTAAGGATAATAAACATAAAATAATTCAATTATTTAAATAACCCTAGTTATTAGTTAAAATATTAAAACTCAAATTCAAATTTCCCATATCTAATTCAAAATTCTTTTAAATAAGAAAACCCTTATTCATAAAATGCTAACCCTAATTATTAATTAAAATATTAAAACTTAAAATCAATTTTCAAAATTCTTTAAAAAAAAAAAAAGAAATTCCTTTTTCATAAAATGCTAACCCTAACCCGAAATTGGGTTAGGGTTGCATTTCTATTTATTACTCACTTTTGTTTTATTTCTTATTAATTTATACCCTAACCCGAAATGGGTTAGGGTTTATTATACCACTTTTTTTTTGTTTAGAGTGTGTGTGTGATTGCAGGTATGGGGACGGATTAGGGCACGGCGGCCATGGACATGGCGAAGGGTTTCGAAGAGGGAAAGAGCGGAGGAGGTGGCGCAGGGGTCTCTCGGACGCCACTGTGTTTATACACAGTGACGGCGGAGCCGTCCACTGTGTATACGCACAATGGCGGCCGCGGACCGTCCATTGTGCTTATAGTGGCGGCACCTCCCGTGCCGTCCACTGTGGGTAAACACAGTGGCACGGCTCGAGAGCCGTCCACTGTGCTTACACACAGTGGCGGCATTTCCCGTGCCATCCACTGTGGGTAAACACAGTGGCGCGGCCCGAGAGCCGTCCACTGTGTTTACACACAGTGGCTCGGCCGGTACCCCGATTTCCCCTCTTTTATTTTTTTCTTAGTTTTATTTTTATATGATGTTTTTTTTTTTTTTAAATATAAAAATATAAAAATATATATATATATATATTTATATGTATATGTATATATATATATATATTTATATGTATATGTATATATATATATATTTATATGTATATGTATATATATATATATATTTATATGTATATATATATACACTGCCATGACCAGAATATATACATATATCTGTGGATAAGAATGTGTATTAGAGCATATTTGTATGTTTCCATCTGGGTATGTTTTTTTTTCTCTTTTCATTTGTACAGGAACATACATATATAAAAATTTATATGTATTTTTATATATATAAGTATATATATATTTTCAATATATATATATATATATACTTATATATTTATAGATATATATAAATAAATGTTAAGACATTACGGTTGAAACCCCTATTTTGTTTTGAATTTCTATACCTAAGCATACAGACCTTAGTCTTTTAACAGCAATACGTATAAGTCTTATTTTTTTTTTAAACAGTTATACAACATGTTTTCTACAGCAATGCTTAAATACTAGTTTTCAGCTATGCCCTAACAGAGATAAAAGTAACAAAATAACAGTATTCAAATACTACAGAAATTTACTTATTCACACATTTCATTTCTCCCATCTTCTCTTTCTTTTTTATACATATTTCTTTACTTAAAATTGCAGAAATAAATAGAATACAGAACTCATTATGAAACAGAATTAAATTTATTTACAATAGCATTGTAGATTTTCAGAAGTTAATAAAATGCACTCTTTTCATAGTAATTTTCAAATACAAATTCATCTATTACAATGGGAGGGAATAACTCAACTGATTCCCTCTTTCCAATAATGAGGACTCAAGTACAATAGTACATTTCTTTATACAGAAAATGAAAGAAAACAACTTAAAGCTCTTTATTTACATTTTTTTTTTTGCAACAATTCAAGAGATTACATTTTTGCTTTTTTGCATCTAAATAGAAAATCTGTATCTGAATAAAAATCTGCAACCAAACAAATCTGCAACTCCTAGTCTCCTTTCCAAGCAACCTGCATACAGAATTTTAGGGCTGTGACCATGGGGTGCTCACTTCCCAGCCTAGGCTTACCAGAAGCCACCCCCGAGCTTGGAGAATCAAGACCTAGACGGGGTTACAACCAAGCAACACAACAAGCAAAGGGGAAAATCAACACAACTGACACATCCCTTCCCAAGCTGAAACTCCATCACAAAATGTGATGTCTTACTAGGGTGGAAGTGGACCAAGTACCCTAGGGGAGAAATCTGCTAGAAAGAACTTACAGCCAACTCATGGCATCCATGAAAGCATAACCAAAAATCATCCTTAATTCCTACACCCTTATGACCCCCAAAAAGGCAACCATGCCATATTTGCACCCCCTTATGACCCCCAAGTGAAATAACACAAACGAAAAGCAGCAAGGGTCTCATGGACAAACCCTTGAGATCACTCTCAAAATGAGAGCCTCTCACCCTAAGGGCTGTCAAGCTCCTTCCACCCTGTTGACGTGTGTTTTGTACACGATCATACACAGAATAAAATACCCAAAGGCATCTTATCCTCTCTTGAATAAAGTCTCTAACTGCTGAAGATTCGCATGAAGGATCAGTTAGGATGACTCCAATGTTTTGGTTAGTAGGGTCTCTACGTATGGACAAGCTCGCCGTGGTATGATGTGATTTGCTGTATCCTCAAGGGGTCTTACGCTTCCGAAAGCCTGAAATTTTACTAAACTAAGAAGCTTTTCAAAAAATAACAAAAGGATAGGGTTTTGAAAGAAGTTTAATCTAGTCTAACCCTAAGAATGACTTCATGTGGACAAGACTTGGCGAGATTCTACCAACTTCAATTTCGCCATAAAATAACAACTTAATTGAAATTGGTGCAATCTTCTAAGGTAACGAAATGATTTTCAATGCATCAAAGATCAAAGACACCACCACGAAGGTACATATCCAAGATACAAAAATGATTGAAGGTTAAGTGATTCAAATATCTCCAGTTGACCACGCAAGGCGTTCCTACAATCAGCAAGAAGCTAGTGGTATGGAAAGCGAATCCTACCAAAGATCAAGTCTCACACTATGTCCTTCAAATTAACACACTACCTTGATTGAGCATGATTCAAGTAAATTGAACAACCATGAAGATAACCAAGAAAGTTGCAACAAAACACCATAACTTCAATATTTCATTGATTTCAAAGTCATCATGTACAACAATTGCTTGAATTCCTTTCCTCAAACTCAATCTTGCTACAAAAGTGAAAATTGCTTCTAATCTCTCTAATACATCAAACTTTCTCTCTTCTCTATTACATTACTACTCTATCATTCTATGAAATGAGAAATGAGGGTATAAATAGCATCCTCAATTACAATGAAAGGTCCAGATTGAAAGTAGATCAACGGTCAAGATCATGACACCTAAACCCTAATTAGGGTTTGTTACAAATGGCCTCCTTTTTACTGAACAATATTAAATGCATAGCCAAATATTAAATTTGGCACAAAAACCTAGGAGACATAAACCAATGACAATTAAGATGCCATGTCATCTATAACAACCTATCATCTAGAATCTTATTCCCTTTCCAATTCTCTTTTTTAGCATATGTAATGAATCTTGACACGATTCCTTCGATCTCAGCAATTGGAATCTCGGGAAGATTCTTCATATTTTCTTCCAAATGGATGACTTGATCAAATGCATCTAGAAGAGCTATGTCCCATGAAGATTCAAGTTCCTTTGTTCTTTCAATCAGGAGCATGGTGGCAAACATCAGATCATATTGCTCGTCTGTGATATTAGTGTCCTTGCAAAAGATGACCTTGATTCTATCCTCTAATTCCTGCATATCCACATCTGTCTCGACTTCGATTCTCCTGCCAAGAATGGTACGAAGTACCTCAAATACTCTGTCCTGGATAGGATTGATCACCTCCTCAACTTGGCTACATTTAGTACTGATGTCCTCGAAGAGAACACTCTTCATATGGAGTAAGGTTGACCACTGAAGCAAACTGTGAGGTCCTCCATCCATGATCTTTTCTTGCGCTAAGACCTTCCTTGATGTGTGTCTAATTACTTTCAAGACAGGAATGATAACATCTTTGGTATGAGCAAATGCGGCTACTGTTATCATCAAATTGTGGATTATCTCAAGAACCTGGATAGCTTGATGAATAATCTTCATCATCCTTGTTACAAACTCTATGGCAACTGTATGAGATTTATCCATCCAAGTACTCGTACGCTGGACCATATTCCTGAATCTCTCTGCTTCACCAATTGATTGAAGGGGAAGTGCCTGTATAGGTGATCTTGCTGGATCCTGACGTCCTAAAGGCTCATTGAGATGACTGAAATATGTCCTCCATGCACCGACCTCTCTCTTAAGCTTTCTATTCTTCTCCATTTCTTCTCTAAGCTTGTCTTTCAATGCCTCAAATGAATCTGTGGCATCATCTAGTGTCTGCTCAGCTGTGGATGGACCTAGCTCAAATGTCTCTACATCATATTCCTCTGCTAAGATCTCACCTTCATACTTGTCCACTGCCGGTGTAGCTATCTGTAATTTTCTGGATCCAGTCTCATCTCTAATCATCTTGGACATCTTGGTAGCCTTTCTCTTTTCTGTCATTTCCTGGGAATGTCCAACAAGGCTCTCTAAATCAATCACATTGTCCTCGTCCTCTATCACAATCACCTTCGTTAATCTTTCCTTCAACCAATCTGGGATAGCCGATCTTGTCTCTTGAACTTGAATTTCCTTATGCACTACTTCTTCTTGTCTGGGAGGAGATGTTACTTCATTATCTTCTTTATCTTCATCTAGCTCATAATCCTGGAGAGATCCACCTGGTGACCTTTGCGGTGCCTGTCCTTCTTCCTGCCTATCGTTCTGTACCATCGACTCCATGGATTCTTCCACCTGAAATGTTCTCTTCTCTGGTCTAGAAGAAGTACCGGATGAACGATCACGATTGACTCCCTGTTTCCTCTTGGAAGATTCCTTCTTTTCTGATCTTTCTTTCCTCTTCGAACCTCTTGGATGGAGATTGCCCTCACTGGCACATCGAAGGTTACCTTCACCTGAATTTCTAGGATTAGGATTGCCTTCACTCACACTAGCTCCACCTTCGACTGGTTTCTCCTCCAAAGTGAAAGTCATAGTTATGCCTTGCTCTCTCAACTTCTGATGCTGTACGTCAACCCATCTGCGAGTACAAGACAAGACTGGAGCCATCAAAGCATCCAAATCCACAACCTCGGGCTCATTCCAATCTAACCTTACTGACTTACTCTCTTGATCATAGGATGACTGGATATGTCTGCCACTGTCCTGAGCTTGGTCGGCTACTCTGTAAATCTTGCATTTCTTGATGAAATCCAAAGGCAATCTAGAATGCATTTTTCGTTTCACTTCAAGATCATCTAAGAGATTCATCATAAAATCTTCTATCTGAAACTCATGCTTAAACTTTCTACCGACTGTCTCCTCTAAATGTCCATGTGGATCAAAGCTTTCTCTCAAAGCAAAGGATGAAAAAGAATACAAGGCTAACTCCTTCTCTGCGTCATCCATGGCTAAAGCATTAGGACATACCTCAACTGAATTGCCCAATATAATAGGTACCGGAACTCCATTTCCATGTCTGTGTCTGAATGCCTTTGCATAAGCTGCCAACTGTCTCGTTACCTCAAGTAACACAATTCTGTCTGTCGGATATCTTGGCAACATGTATGGAGGTAAAGGGCATCCATGTACTCTAATATAAGTGAACTTCGGAAATTGAATAAACCAAGCACCATACCTCTTTATTAATTTCTGTGCATCCTGAGATAATCTGTTGTGAATCCCACCTTGCAACGTCCTTGTGATGTTCATCGTGAAGGTATCATTAACTAACTTGTAGTTGCTTCCTGGCGGATGATGCAAGTAGGCATAGGAATCACAAGCTCTGACCTCGCCGGGTCCCCTTCCAATCACTCCTCTGTGAGGTAGTCCTGCGTACTCAAAACTCCTGATCAATGCATAGATGACGTATGAACTCATGTGGAAGGAATTGGTAGCCTTGAGTCTCCTCAACTGTACGTCCAAGCAATGGCTAATTATTCTAGCCCAATGAATTGTTCCTTTACCCTGAACTATCACCTGGATGAAGTAGAACATCCACTTTTCAAAGTAAAAAGCTTGAGGTGCACCTGTGACTCGGTTGAGCATTGTAATCAAATCTCTGTACTCCTCCTGGAAATCGATCCTGTGTGGTGTGTTCGGTACCTTGCTCAGACGAGGATGACTCTTGAGTAACCAGTTCTTGTTGATGATGCTTAGACAAGCATCTGGATCATCTTCGTACATTGACCTGGCTCCTTCTATGCTCTTGTATATCATGTCTCTGTGTTCTAGAAGATGGAAAGCTTCACTTATAGCTTCCTCTGAAAGATACGCCAAAGTGTTTCCCTCATTGGACACGATCGTTCTGGACTGAGGATCATAATGACGAGCACACTCGATCATCAACTCATGGCACTGAGCTGCTGGAGGGAAGCCGACCGCCTTAATGATGCCACTTTCAATTATCCTCCAGGCGACAGGTGATGGCTTACCAATGTAAGGGACATCTCGAAACTTCTTCGTGCTGAAGTTGCCCAAGTTAGTATCTCCAATGTTGCTCCACTTCGACACGATCTTGGTCTCCACTTCTTCGGTCTTCTGATCTTCTTTCATGAGAGCTGAACGACTGGTGGATGCTCCCGCCTTAGGGGTCGCCATACCTACACAACATTTCACAATAAGAAACTGGATTTTGCAATGCATAACATAGATTAGAGAGTAAATTTTAGGAAACTTCATGATAAGTCTTTGAGTTATCATTTCCTAAATAACGATTGAGCTAGGGGAATTCAAAATTCAAAATTCAAAATTCAAGCTATGACGATCAATGTTCAAAATCAAAACAATAAAACCATATCGCCATACCTTTCTAGAGAGCTAACTCTAGAATGCAAAAAGAATAAAATTCGCCTAGGCAAAATTGACGTTAGATGGCCTCAACGTGATCTCCTCTTCAAGTTAGCAACTTTGCCACCTTTTGGGATATCTTTTACGTCCTTGGCAAACTTGCACAAATGAAACCAAGGTTCGCACTTCCTTTCGATGATACTTGCGCCTCCCTTGCTTGAACTAAAATTCGCACCTCAAAACACCACTCGCATTTCTCCTTTGTCTTCCTTAAATCGCACTTGAAATGGTAAAATGAGAATGTGAAAATACAATCTTCATCTCCCCTTTATAAGTGCTCACACCTCAATTACCATTAGGCCGACTTGGTAATTAAAAACAAATTTTAAATAAAATATAAAGGCCGACCTCCATAAACCAAGCGCTTCATTTAATTTTTTTTTTTTGATTAATAATTAATTATTAAATGCCTTTATTATTTAAATTGTCAAATTCGATTTTTACAAAGGCAAAAATAATTAATAAATATCAAACGCAATATTTAAATGCTAATTAATTGAATCTTTTAATTTATTGAATTTTAGCATTTAAAATAGATTCAAAAATATTTGCTTAAGCGCCAAATTTTTGAAGATGAACAATACATACCTCATCGCCCTGGTCCCTGACTGAGGGACAGGAGCGATCCATCAACTTGGTCTTGATTCTTGCAATTTTGACGTTCAAAGTCCCCATTCTTTCGTTGAATTTGGCATTCTTGCTAGGGATTTCGAGCTAGGTTGACTTGCTTGTGTGAACGAGTGCTTCTTGATGTGATATCGCCCTGGTCCCTTGGAGAGGGACAGGAGCGATCTAGATGTTTTCTCCATTTCAAGCTCAAATTGGTAACATTTTAACGTTCACCTTCTTTGTATCGCCTTCCAAATGATGTTTTAAACCTTGTGCAACTTGGCTTTGACGTGATCTTCAAAGGATAACAAGTGACTTAGCAAATATCGCCCTGGTCCCTTGGTGAGGGACAGGAGCGATCCTGGTGTTCCTCTCCTTGATCTCGCTTCTTTGATCACCAATCCTCTTTATAAGGCGAATAATAATATATATTCTCTATTCCACGCTTGTCTCATTTGTTTTATCAAAGCATTTTCAATGTTTGGAGGATCATCGCCCTGGTCCCTTGGAGAGGGACAGGAGCGATCCTTGTGTCCTGGCTCAAATTTGCAAACTCTTGATCTTTGCCTCTTGTTCATCGCTTTCCAAATGGCATCCTTGACCTTGTGCGACCCTGCCTTGACTTGCATTTGAAGGAAAATGAAGGTTTTAATAAAAATCGCTTTGGTCCTTGTCCAAAGGACAGGAGCGATATAGCTTCTTTCTACAAATTGGTATTCATTTGACGTTTAAAACCCTTGTATATCATCTTGTTAAGACGCCTTAGACCTTGTGCGACCTCGCAAAACCTTGACTTGGCATGAATTTTGTATGAATTGGCAAATATAGTAAATATCGCTCTGGTCCCTTGGAGAGGGACAGGAGCGAACTTCAAGGTTTTGAGTTCGTCCTTGCCTTCTTCAACTTGTCATTACCTCCATTGGGTAAAACGTAGTCCCTTGATCCTTCTTGGTTGCTCAATACTTGATAAACTTTCAAAATCTAGGCCCTTATAGGAATTTCGCTCTGGTCCCTTCCTAAGGGACAGGAGCGAATTAGGGTATTTTAATGCAAACCCTTCAATTTGGTGATCTTCGTAACTTTGTGTTTGATTGAGATGCCTCGAAATGTCCTTGCCACCTTATATCCGGACTTGGAGTGTCTTGAACTTGAAGGAAAAGCGACATAATCATTATATCGCCCTGGTCCCTTGGAGAGGAACAGGAGCGATTTTGCTCTTGTAGGCTTTGTCTCACTTTGCTAACTTCAAAAATTATCTTCAATGGTCTCGTCATACCTCCTTTCATTCATCCATGCCTTGGAATTCATTGTAACCTGGCAAGAAATTTGTCTAATACAAAAATCGCTCTGGTCCCTGACTGAGGGACAGGAGCGAACTTGGGCATTTGGGTCCTTTGTTGACGTTTGGTAATCTTCAATTTGTCTTCAACGGGTTCAAATCACTTCCCTTCTTGCCTTCAAACCTAAGACTTGCTTGATCTTTGCCCAAAACATGCATCATGAAGAATTTCGCTCTGGTCCCTGGGAGAGGGACGGGAGCTACAATTGATTTCGCCCTGGTCCCTGACTGAGGGACAGGAGCGATTTTGCATATTTGGGTCATTCTCCTTCACGACGGCACTTCAAGTTATATTCATTTGATAAAACACATCTCCTTGGACCTCTTCAAATCGTCAAGTCATTAAAATCCTGCAAGGACAAAATAATATTTGATTTTGAGCTCCGGTCCTTCACTGAGGGACAGGAGCGATTTTGCTCCCTGGGGCATTTCCGTGTTCATGAAATTCTTCAATTTATATTCAACGGAAAGATCATGCCTTTCTCTATCACTTCCAATTCGAAATTCATCTTGGCCCTGCAGAGATAGTGAGATTTTTGAAAACGAGCTCCGGTCCTTCACTGAGGGACAGGAGCGATTTTGCTCCTAGAGGCCAAAATATCAAACTTTCACACATTTAATCACTTCACAAGGCAAAAACAAATCATTCCCCACGCCCAGGATCAAAAATCAAAAAACTCAAAATTTGGTCAAAATTACTCAATTGGATAAAATTCACAATTTCATCATCAACATTTAGGCAAATTAAGACTCTGCACCCAAAATTCCAATTGAAAATAGACCATTTTTGGCGAATTCATTCCATTCAAAATTGCATCCTACAAAAGGAAGCCCAAAAAGCTCTCAAAACTGACTGGATTCTGGCCTGAAAAGACAGTAACGGAAACCCTAAGGCTTGACCCTAAATCCAGACAACTGACAAACTACCAAAACCCTAAAAAGCAAAGCGAAAGGCGAGCAAAAACGAGCAAAAAGAGGGGGTCCCCATTTCAAATGGGGCGATGTGTGAAATGGTCACAACACACCCCCAAGACCAATCTTTCCTCCCAAGGAAAGGATGGTCTTGAACACTCCCCAAACACAACAATACATAAAACAGAAATAAGCAAGAAATCACATAGATTTTTACAAGTACAACACAAATAAAGAAATAAAACAATTTCCATTCAAGCATTCTAGAACATTTTTTACATTTACATAAGAGGGAAAAGTAACACCAACCTTGACCTGCCAAGGAAAAACTAGGGGAAAGCTTGATGAAGAGCTGCCCAATCCTCAAATCTTTTTCTGCAATTCCTTAGCCCCAAATTTACTATTCCTAAAACTGGTTTTCCTCCAAAATTTCTCCCAAAAATCTCCAAGGATGGAGAGTGGGTGATTAGCTCACTAAGCTTCCATTCTTAGCCTAAGAAGGCCTCTCTCACTCCTTCCAACCTCTTGGATAGAGTGAGGGATCCCCCATTGGGTTGGTCTTCCCTAGGTCTTACACACTCCCTAACCTAGGTACCTAGAGAAGGGAAATGGAATGGGGAAGAGGGATTACTCCCTTCAAGAAGGTTATCCTACCAGGGATGGCACTCCTATAGATGGAATTTGTCCATCTTGGGAAAACCACTTTTTTTGGGTGGTTAAACAAGTCCTAAGGGAAAGACACATGGCCAATTTTGGCCTTCACCCATAGGTACCCCATGAGGCCTAATAGAAATGCCCTAAAATTGACTCTAGGAGTTGATTTGACCCTTAGAAAGTCCACCTAAAGTTAACCTACGGGTCAACTCTGAGTTGACCCTCCTTGTGGCTCACTAACCTAGATTTCTTGGTTCCTTCAAGGATAATTAGGAGATATAACAATTAACAAAAATAAAACTCTCCAAAAAGGTGACATGACAAATTGCCAACACAACATACTACATAGGTGTCAAGTGACACTACAAAATAATTCCACATCACAATACACATGTGGCAATTGTCCCTTAAACGATTTAAACAATTCAATAAATACAATTTACACTCATGCAACATTTTACATTTACGAATAAAATACAACACATACGGGGTGTTGCCTCTCCAAATAGACAACCCCTGGTTTTACGAACGCACATAGGCCTAGGCTTGATTCTCCATAATATTTCCATGGTCACATGGATAATTTCCTGCACATCTCAATTTAAACATTAGTACTTCCCAATAGCCTCATATAATATAAAACACATAATTAGAATGCAATACATTCATTCTGCAAAGACTTGTCATTATAAAATACGATTTGTCACAAATCAAAGCAATTCATCATAATCCTCAAAATTTGATCCATCTACAGAATATGCAAACATATTTCTAGCATTATAACAAATCCTGAAATTCAGATAATAACATACATCATCACAATGTTACCCTAATCTAGAATCATATAATATTCTATAACCACAAGGCATAGAAATGAAGCATCAATACATATATCAATGTTACCAAAATCGTGGGACCATATAAAGTTCTATATCCATAGTGTGTCAAAACTAGCATCCATAATAGTTCCAATATGAAAATAACTGAAGAGATAGGATGGGTCGGGGTAGGGCCTCACACTTCATATTTTGTAAACCAACCCCTATGAGAGGTCATGTGAAATGATGCACTTGAATCTATCAACCACAATCTTCCGATGCATGCATTGTTGAGGCTGTGACCAATGCTTCATTGTCATTCTAAGAGGATTTGTTTGAATATGAATTGGAGGGATTTCTCTTTTTCTTCTTTTTCTCCTCACATTCTGGTGCAGGAGCACCTCTTCAACAAGCCAATCATAGATCTGATGATGAAGATTAGGATCCTTGAGTCATTGTGAATGTCTTTTGCTTGTGAACTTTTCATGTATTCAATAAGGACCCCACCATGTAAACCATTGTCACAAATTAGTCAACTTGATAAGCCAATTTGGACAATTTGGTGTATAAGGGGTAGATTGATGTTTTCTTTGATATTTGATAGGATTTTAGGGTGTGTAGGTGATGTTTGGTTGATCTAAGTTGTGTGGATCCCAAATTGGTGTGAATTGACAACTTTGTCAAAAAGTGCAACTTTTGAAAATGCAACTTTTGCAATCAAAAGTGCAACTTTTCCACTTTTGGTTGTTGTAAGCCTCTCAACGGCTCCAACCTCTTCAAAATTCGGTTGGCAACTATTGGGGAGGGACATAAGACTTGTGGGCATGATTCCCAAGGTTAGAGTTACTGTGGATTGAAATTTGAAGGCAATAAAACACTAAAAATTGAGTTTTTCCCAAAATTTTTGAGTTTGCAGAGGTTGTACGTCCTTGTACGGGTTGAATTTGACAAAATCACGCATGGAGCAGATGGAGGGTTGAATCACCTTTGTTTTGGCGGTGGTATGAGGATTTGATCTTTTGTGAGTAGGGATACCCCTTCAATTTGTTGACTGTAACCCGGAAAGTAAGGGTTTGGCTAGGGTTTTACTTAAAAATGGCCATGTCTTGCATCTCTTTCCTCTAGAAGTTCTTTCCTTTGGTGGAATGCAAGATTGGCTAGTGTACATTAAGGTTTTCATGGGTTTTTGTAGGGAAGGCCTGGTTGTGAGGAGAATGAGATAAATCTAGGTAGGCATCTCCATGTGACTACCTTGAACTAAATTAGGACAGTCACCCTAAAATCTTGTAGCGGTGGATTCCAGGCATGCAACCCTGGAATTAGAGATTATTTACCATCCCCCATATGCTCATGAAGTTGGTTTTCCAGCTGGGAATCTAGAGATGGGGGTTGCTTTGTAAATTAGGCCTAATCGCCCTAATTAGGTCTCTAGGCTCCTAAGGGGTTCAGACCCTTAGAGTGCAGATCTTGTCAAACCATTTTGGGGATGAACATAACTCCTAAAAGGGTATCTGGAATGATAAACGGTTTGTTAGGGTGTGTGCAAGGTTTTGGAGTTAAGGGCAAAATACCCGCTAAATAGGGCTACTAGCCAGAGGGGTAGGTTTCCAAAGGAAGTATAAGGCATTGAAGACAAAACCTAAAACAAGTGTTTGGAACAGTCCTTAGGAGTCATGTATTGACCAATTCCAAAGCCCCCAAGAGCAAGAGTCATGGAGAGGTGTATTGAAGGTGTTGAGACCTTTTACTCATCTTGAGTAGGAGCTAGTCTAGAGGACTATGTGTAGTTCAAACCTTAAGGTGTGGAGTCCTTCTTGGTAGGATCCTTATTGTCATTTGAAGGGTCAAAAACTAAGTCCTTTTGATTTGTCCTTAGGTGTGTGAAGGGCTCTGCATCATATTCTTTAGGGAAGTGACTGATTTTGCCACAGTTCGAACACTTCACCTTGGAATTTCCAGGAGACTTAGATCTCCCACGGGATTTGGATTGATCTTTTTCTTCTTTCTTGTCCATTTTGTCTTTCTTTTGATCTACCATGGACCGCAAGAGCCTCCTTAGCCGACTCAGAAGTTTTTATCAATGGCGCAACCATCTCATCCATCTTGAACATGGCAATTGTACTCCAAATAGCCATTGCAAGGTGGTACCATGAGTATGGCAAAGAACACAGTGAGGTCATGTAATGATCATCCTCCATCTTCACACCAACAGAGGTCAATTGGGCAACACGCATATTAATGTGTTCAAATGATTACCTATAAATCCTCCTTTTTTCTGTTCTTAGGGAAAACAACTTCTTCCTTAGGAATAACCTGTTTACCAGGGATTTAGTTTGATAAACATCTCCAAGCTTCTTCCATCGGGTTTCTGCAGTCTTCTCTTCATAAACATTTAGTAAGACGGAGTCTACAAACAGAGTCTAATAAGACCTTTGGCTTTTCAATCCATCAAGTCCCAGTCGATTTGAGTCATGGTTGTTGGTTTGGATCTCGATATTGCAGCCCAAAAATCTCTATCCATGAGCATCTCCTCCATTTTTATTTTCTACAACTAAAAGTTAGTGCCATTAAACTTCTCCACATCAATTCTTTTGGATGTGCTATCCATCTTTTTCCTGCAACAAGGTTACAAAATATTGTGCAACAAGTTCCCACTCAAACAAAGATTAGTCCAAAAAACCTTGTACCCAACAATGGGACCAAAACTGGCCAAGCTCTAATGCCAACTGAAAGGAAGCAAGATATGTGAAAATGCTTCCTACACCAATCTAATGAGAGGAGATAGGGTAAATTTTTCTTAAAACCCTTAATAGTTACAATAACAAGATGGACATACTACAAAATAAACAACATGCAACAAAGCAATAATATCATAACAGAAGATGTACATGGAGAAAATTCTTTCGGGAGAAAAACCCTACACTTCAAAAGCCTGCTCAATTTATCAGGATAAACAATGGTTTTACAATCATTTGCAGAGCAAGTATTCTTCATAGGAGTTTACAGTGTCACTCTCTGGAGCTATTCTTGCAGCATACCATTACTTACAAATTACAACATACACCATGCTTTCCAAGATATCCAATATATAGGGAAAAGAAGAATGGAGGAAGCTTTTAGACCAAGCCAAAAATCTCTCTGTCCCATTTTTCAACCACCTATCAGCATGCGAATGACACTTGTACAAGATTTTCTAGCCCCTCTTACATACCTTCAAACTTGGGCACCCAATTTTTGCAATAAATAGGTATGACAAATGCTCTTACACACCTTACAACTGTCATAGAATTGATCATAACTGACAGCATTTACAGCTGCTAACTGACTATCAATAGCTTATTCTCTTATAGCTTATTCTCTTATAGCCTATAATTATCCAACTTGGGTGCCCACCTTCTCCATGCAAAGATGCCTCATGGTACTTGTCCAACTGATGGGATAGGGTATGGGATAGACTAGCCTAGTCTATGCTCTTAGATCCTTTCCTTGGATCACTAGGTGTTCTAACCACACCCTAGGGTCTCTAGGACTTCCCCTGCTTGTGGAATCCCCTGACCTTGCCCAATCCACCCACCAACAACTTGAATTACTTCTCCTAAGGTCTCACCTACTCATGAGATTCAAAGAACCCTTTCTTAGGCTAATAAGGGTTTGGCTTGTCCCACATCTTCTTAGGTCCTAGCAAGGATAGGACAGGTCTTAGACATGGTTTTCCATCCATTCATGTGCCCCCAAGAGGTTTCAACCTCCCAAACCCTTACCGATTTCACTATTTTGCCTTTTTCCTACAAAATAGGGCTACAAGGAATGTGCCCAATTAGGCCTCCTATCCGGACTTTTAGGGCTCCCTCTTGCAGACGATGCATATACTTGTGAAACTTCCCAAAAGAACTGCTATTCATTTGGCAAGGGCTCAAGGATTTTTCTGGTTTTGGGCCTCCAAGTGTCCGTACACTGCCCTAGGTGAATTTTGAGGTTTTTAAGGGTTTTAAAGAGGTTTTTAAGCCTGCCAGGGTCACAGTGTTGGTTTGATGTTTTTACCACCTTGTCTAGATTGGTGGAAGCTCCTCCTTCTCACCAATGGTGCTCCACACACCCCTCTACAACTCCTCCAAAGGGTGCATCCTCCTCTGACCTTCCTTGCTCTCCTGGACCTCTGCAACTTTAACCCTTCCTAGCCGAGCACTGTCTAGTCTCGCCTAGGAGTGGGTCTTTGGTTGGCTTCCCTGCATCTTCAAGGGCCCTGCTTGCTTTGAAGTAATGTACAGGGTCTGTACTCCTATTCCCCATGGTTTCATGGTGATTCCACAATGGGGAAAGGAGCTGTCAACCCATTGACACAAACCAGTCCAAAACTGGACAGTGAGAAGAAAGTTTACAAAATATTTACAAACACACAACACTTGCAAAACAAAACCTAATCTAAATGCTCAAAATGAAGGTATATACACCATATAAAAGTCTCAACACAGTTTTGTTTGAAGATCAATCCATTATCAATCCTTCATTGCTCCATTAGTGCCGACTGGCAACAAAATTACAGTCACAGTCAAGTCACTTTCCTTGGGCCGTACAAAACTAACAACCATCCCATCATCTTAGGGTTTGCAACTACATATAGTACCCTTTCCTCGATCTGTGTGCCCACATTAGGGTTGTTCACGCTAAGCTAAGGGTTTTGACCCACTAGGTGGAAAAGTTGCTTGACAACTTTGAAAAGTTGTCATGCAACTTTTGCAACTTTTGAGCAACTTTCTCAATGTTGCTTTTCTTGACTCCTAGGCCCACATTGGGCTATCCTATGGACACCACCATGCTAAGAAGGACCCTAAACACATCAAAGGCACACATACCCTCTACTCCACAAGAAAACTCAACCTAGACTTATGAACCTAGGACCTAAACTAGGACCTAAATAAGACCAATGAGCACATGGCTCTTATTATATTTACAATGGCTTCTTAAAGAAGCAAGAACACAACAAAATCAAATGCTGGGAGCCCTTTGAAGGGTGCTCCTGCACCACCAACCTGTCATAGACTTAGGTTCCTATGCGTCATAACTTGTCATAGGAATCTGTCATTATCATAAGTCATCATAACCTCTTACACGCTGCTCAAGATGCCCATAAATTGCAAAGAATCTCTACGACAAAGCGGGATGCCTACCTCCTCCTGTGAGGACAAAAGCATCCTTGTCACCTCCTATGTCACCTCCTAGCATGATGACAATTCGTCGTGCCAAGTCACACTAAAAGACAAAATGGGATATGTAAGAAAAATACATAGGCATAAATAAATACATTAATTAAATAAATCAATGCTAGGAAATACTTAGGTTGAGACACCTTAATTCCCAACAACTTCAGGTCTAATTGATTGACAACAAGCCCTCATTATTTCAGTCCAGTATAATTCTGATTGACCAACAAGTATGAAACCAACACCAAGATTAGCCACTCTAATTGAAATACCCAGCCACTGCTCAATTGGAAGACACCTAGGTACAACCGCCTTTTTCCAAACACAAACATTCCTAACCAAAAACTGAAAGTAACTACATACTTGCTTCTCCTACACTGCCAAAAGATAAACCCAACTGTGGATTGAAATATGGGACATGACAGAAAATTTCTTGGAGGTCCTAGGAAGAGAAGTCGGAGTGGTATCCAACCTCATTCATATACTTCTGATGAGTTTGGCAAGGCACACCCTTGCTAGATGACCATGTTCATTGCAGACCCTTCATTAGATGGAATGTTCTCATATTTTATAGACTTTTCCCATTCATTTCCTATCCATTTTCAACAGAATTCTGTCTAGGTGCTTATATAAATCTGTATTGACATAAATCGCAGAATAGTTGAAGTATTTTTTGGGCAACATTAGAATGCCCACCGATCTTGGTAGCCTATAATTGTCTTGGAACCATGTCTTTAGCATTGTAAGGCCTGGATACACCCCTCTAAATCCCCAAATCAAGTCTCTCTCCTTAAGAAGCTAGAGCCATGCTTTGATTTTTCTATAGAGAAAGAGACTATAGGGTATTGGTTTTCATTCTCAGGTAGCAGCCTTGATCTTCATATTTTTGTTGGGAACTTTGGCCATTTTGATTGTACGATGTGCATGGTATTGTATGAAACTTCATAGTTTGTTTTCACTAGGGCTAGTTTACTTCACAGAAACAGCAGATTGAATTAGGTTTGAACTTTGTGGAGGAAAGTTTTGGGAGGAGGCCATGGCCTCTTCTAAAGTAGGAGCCCAAATAATGAGTCAGCCCATAATGCCTGCTGTGAATGATAAGTGGATCTGATTTGAAGGTGGGAGGGGGATGAGCATAGGGCTTTCTAGAAGTCACTTTTTCTACATGTAGCATTTTTTTGTCTTACAATCAGTTCTGCTGAAACTATGGAACTGCAGCGAAAATACTTATACCCAATAGTTAATATATCTTACATCCTATATTTCAAAGTGGTCTCTAGGTCCTATCAAAACATACACCTTTGTGTGAATTTTTAGCTGTGGCCACCATATTATATAGGAAAGTGATTAAAACCTGGAACCTTGAATAATTCACATTCATATTACAAAATATGCTTAACTCATTCAATTGGTAGTTCTTTTTCATCATATGCATCTTCATTAATATTATTATTGGATTAGTATTTTAGTTATTGCTAGAATTTTCAAGCAGGTGGCTTGGATACACATGATTAACCCTAAGAGAAATTATTGGTTATAGTTGTGTTGATTCTATGGTTGATTAATCTCAGGAATCACTTTTCATCCTTGCTTTATTTCCCCTAAGAAAAGATTTCTCTTTTAAACCCTAAGCATTGTGTGAATCCAATTTCAAATGTTGTGCTTTATCTTACATTACCGAGGGATGTAGGCAAAAGCGTTGCTCGAGTGGCATGATCAAGTTCAATTCTGTTGTAAATGTGGGACAAAGGCATTATTCAAAGAGGATGGAAGAAAAAAGCAATGTGGGAACAATATGTGCAAAAGGAACCTTTTCCCCCGAATAGATGCAGTATGTTCGATAACTTCTTTCATATATTGTGTCTGTTTTTGTAAATGCACCTACTTGTTTTTCCTTCTTATTATGATTCTAGCAGATAAAATATCTATTCACAAGTAAAAGTTACATTTACTGAAGATCATATGGTTTCATTTCATGAATTATGATGGATTCGGAGAAGGTAGTGATCATGCTTGTTATTGACAAGGTCAACAACCGTGCACTATTGGCTCGCCAATCCCAGTTTTTGTCACATATGTGGAGTTGTCTTGCTGGATTCATTGAGGTAAAGGCATCTTACAACGTTCCTGACTGTATATACATTGTGATTTATGATTAAAAGTTATACTAACCTGTATTTTGTTTTTTGATTAAAAGTTCAATGTATCAGAGTAAAAGAGTGTAAGGATCCCTTTTACAAATTCCATCAACCATATCAGCTTATGAAGTAGAGGGCAGAAGCAGTCTTATAATACAAAAAAGAGGGAGTGTCCCATTATTTCAAAGAGCTGCTTACAGCAGCAAGGAATACTAAAGTATACATCAGAAATCTGCACAACGAGATATGGTACATCATTGTACAAAGTTAAGCATAAGAAAAGACTATAAAGTAGTGCAAAATTGTATATTTTAATGCATAAATAACTCACTGATACCCCAAGAGATACTTATTGTTAGCTTCATCCTGAATAGTCCTTAGAAACTAAGTTTGCAGGCCTGGCAGGAGGTTTGAGGAAACAGTAGGAGCCTTCTCCTTGGTAACTATTCTGTTCTGCCGTAACTTGTCTCTCAGCAGTTACATGTTGCATTGCATCAATTAGTTGCACTTCTGCCTTTCAGAGGCAAGGAGAAATTCAATAGTGTCAGACCTGTTTGGAGACTTTTTATTTACAAGTCAGATAGTTGAGTCAATCCATAAGCTTTTCATTGCTCTTTTGTAGTTGAATGATGTAGACAACTGGCCAGGAGTTTTAAAGAGATTTGAAGGTCTTAAAAATTTGCAAGATGACTGCATTTGTACAAGTTGGAATGGGTGTGGGATTGGGAATTGAAATTAGCATTGCCACAGAAGTTGGTTTGGGATTTTGAAGGGGAATTACCAGTGGTGCAGCAAAATGATGGTTGTTTGGAATCTGATAGTGATAACCATCATGATGTGTCAAGTAGCAGTGACTCCATGAATGGCTAAATAAATTTAATCCTTTTGAAGAGTGGGGGGAATGCACATGGGAGGGACAAGGGTAGTATGTAGTATGTACACTCTTTGTAACAGGGGCCTGAGAGAATTCCCTTTAAGTAGTATCTGAGTTGGTTTGATATAATCATCCTCAGTCTTGTGAACATGGAAAGTGACAAACATACATGTCGAGGAGGGGAAAGATTGTTACATATGCCCTGGAATAGGGCATTCAACTAAGGATTCAATAAAAGGAATAACTGTTTCCTGTTCCCCCACATTGAGAATCTGGAGTTGCTTGGTGGATAATGTGTTTCTTGGTTGACTTTTAGATTGCTGCATTTTGTTGCTTTGAGAAATTTTTCTCCTGTTGACCTTGAGAGAGGAATTGGGATGAATGAGACATCCACACTCACAATAGTGCAAGTCTTTTTATTTAACCTTTAGCAATATATTAATATGGTTGCTGCACCTTCTCATTTGAGAGTGAATAGAACTACTTGACATGTGAAAATCAATATGATAGAACTTTTGGAATTTATTGCTATTCTTGCATAGATATCTCCATGCTGGGTTTAAATTACAAATTCATTGAGTGTGATGTCAAGCTTCTTGTTGTTCTCATCAGCCTAGATTGATCTATAAATTATGATGGATAGTTCATTAGATGGTTCAGCAGTTACAAATTTATAAAAGAAATGAATATTGAAAACTTATCAATTAGCAAATTGAACTAGAGGAATGTAAATTAGAGAAAAACACTATGCACGTTTATAGAGACAATGAATTTTCCCTAGAGAAACTCACATGTGGTAGAAATCTCTATCAAAATGTGAGTTACTGCTCACTTAAAATTTGTTCCATGAAGATGCACACCACCACCCCCCTTCCAAAAAAAAAAAAAAAGTTAAATCATTTCTAAATATAGGGGCATCCTTAGATGGTGAGAGGCTAGGGAATTGTCCCTCTTTCGTACATCCATAACCACTAGCAAGCAGGAGACAACTCCCTCAAAGAGGGGACTTTTCTGGGGTGGTCCCAAGGGATTGGGATATTGAAAGGAATGCTAGGACGTCCCTAGGACCCTAAGGAAACTCAACCATGTCCCCTAAATGTCTTGGACACTAGCAGCTGTTCTCCACTATTGGCACTTCGAAAAAGGCAATTTTAAAATTTAGGAAACTAACCATAACCTTAATAGTCTAATGGGCTCCACACACCCTAATCTCTCAAAAAAGCTATTAAATTTGTGTAAACCTCATCATTTAGACCAATTAGATTCTTTAGCTTCATTGTTAGCTCTCTTAAGAATGAAGATTTGGTTAGAAATAGTGAGGACTTGGTGTTGGAGAAAATGTAGTGATAAAATTCTGAAAATGGTGTACACTTTGAAGGTCTGTGTGGTCATGAAGGCCTGAATATGGGCTTGATGGCAAGGGCTCCACCCCTTGATTCTGTTGGGGATATTGCCCTTGACCTTGATAAGATCCCCACCTACAGTGTGACATTCCCTTTTGTGATTTTTTGGATTTGTTTATATATATAAGAAATATAGGTAAACTAATTGCTACAACAACTCTGAAATAGCAATAACTCAATTTTGTTCTTTATTCATCCACAAAAATCTGAAAGGTTACAACTACAAGTTTGTAATTGTGAATCTTTAGAATTGATTACTACATTCACAGGTAATTGATGGTAAATCCAAAACACTTTTTGGAAAGTGATATAGCTGGAGTAAATTCTTCTTGTGTTGAGAATTTGACGATTAGATCTGGGATAACCAAAATGGGACATGAACTCGTTACCTCTGTGAGCTTATCAAAAGCTCTTTATGCTGAATCACTCAAAGAGAAAGATCATTTCTTCGCCAAATCTATGAATGGGGTGTCTAGCTCCAAAAACCCCTTGACAAACCTTTTGTAATAGTTACAATGACCAAAAAACCATCTCAAGCATGTTATTTTCTTAGGTGGAGACCAATTTGTGATTGGCCTTAATGTTCTCATCATCCATGCTAACTCCATGGGCACTAATTTTATGTCCTAGATATAATATCTTTGTCAACCCAAACTCACATTTTGATGACTTAGCAAAGAATGACCGCCGCTTTAGAATTCGAAGCACCTCATCTATGTGTCTCAAATGATCCTCCCATGTCTTACTATAGATCAATATATCATCAAAGAATATTAGTACAAATTTCCTCAACTACCTAATAAATATTTGATTCATGTGAGATTGAAATGTGGCCAATGCATCAGTCAATTCAAATGGTATGACCAAGAACTTGTAATGCCCATAATGACACCTGAAAGTCATCTTAAGGACATCCTTATCTCTCACTCTTATTTGATGATTCCTTGATTTTGGATCAATCTTGGAGAAGTACACCACCTTGTGATACTCATCTATCGACTCATTTGTCCTGGGAATAGGGTGGCAATTATTGATTGTCTTCTTGTTGAGGGCTTTATAATGAATGCACATCCTCATAATACCATCCTTCTTCCTAACCAATACCATGGAAGAAGCAAATAGGCTAGAGCTTGGTTGTATGTATCCCATATTCTACAACTCTTTAATTGCTTTCCCAATCTCTTCCTTATGCCTCTTCGGATGATAATAAGGTGTACTAATGATTGGTTTTGATCCTTCCTCTAATTCAATATCATGTTGAAAACCTCTATTTGGTGGCAACCATGAAGGAATATCACTGAACTTCATGCTATGCTTATCCAAGATGGATTGGATGTTAACATGGTAAGATCTCTCATCCTTGGATGAACCTATGTTTGTAATCAAACATTGTGTTGCCCAAGCGACTTGGTCTCTATGAAAATCCTTATCCATCCTTTTAGTTGAAACAATCCTAGGAAATCCTGTGGATAAGCCTTGAAGAGCACCTTCTTTCTCTCATATTTGAATCTCAACTCCATAGTTTGATAGTTTTGGGTAAACTTACCAAGTGAATGTAACCATTGTACAACCAAAACCACATCTACCTCACCAATGCTAACCACATAAAAATCATTTCACACTCTATGTCTCCCTAAGGTCATATCAAGGTGTTGAATCCTCTTGTTGCATAGATTAATAAACCCATCATCCACTGTAATATTGAATCCCTCAAAATCATTTGTCCTTAGTCACGTCCTAGTCACCAAACCTTCATTAATATGGTTGTCAATTTCCCCACTATCAATCGATATTGTCACTTTGTGACCTTGTAAAATTCCTTGTACTGATACTTGGATGCTCCTAAAAGGAACACATGCGTTTTCCCTGAAGACTCTTCTCCATTCTTGCTCTCATGTCTAGCATCATTTACTACAACCTTGGGTTAAAATTCCTCTACCTCTGAACCAAGCATCTATGCTCTAGCTCCCATGGCTCTCTACAAGATAAGCATTTTTTTCCTTTGAAGCTCATTTTTGGATTTTTCCATCTTGCTTGGTTTAGGAGTCAATACCATAGGTTGATGGAATGCCTTATGAAAAGGTGCTGACCCAATGGTACAATCTTGGAGTAGAACTTGTTCTTAGTCATAGAATCCTCCAAATTTAATGCTTTCTTGATGGTCTCTTGGAGTGATATTGGATCAAAAGCCTTGACGAAATCTTGAGTGGTTCAATTAGTCACTGCACAAATAAAATAATAAGTCTCATCTCTATCATACTTGGGAGCATAACTGATACTCACTGAAATTCTGCTACATAATCATCCATTGTGCCATGTTGTCTCCGTTGGTCCAACTCTCTAAGATGTATCTCAATGTCCTTCATGTCAAATCTTTCCACGAGTCTATGTAAAATTGACGTAGGTAACAATGTGATTATTTCCTTGTGTGATCAACCTATGATGCCACCACTTGCGAGCCATTCCCTATAACTGAAGAATTGCAAATTTGATGGCTTCCTCTTCCAACAATAGGTTGAGTGAGACAGGTGTCCAACTTCTGGACCCAAGCAAGTGTAGTACTTTTCCTTGATCCATCAAAAGGAGGGAGAGTCAACTTGTTGAATTTTTGTTGCAAATCTCTATGGGGCTCTTGTTTAGGAGATTTTTTTTCTGCTCTGGGTCCATTCCTTGATCTAAAATTAAGAAGTTTGCAAATGATATCTGATTTCAAATGTATGGATCCACACTAATGTATTCATCCATACAAACATTGATACCATACATTTTGGGTTTTGATCTTCTTCGGGTGGTTTCTCCATTCCAAGCAAAAAGGTAGGCTAAAAAGTCCTAGCCTCTAACGCAATTGATACTCGGTCATAACCATTCTTACTTTAATAGCTCCCTTATCCCATGAGATTTTGGGTGGGCTTGTTGGAATTTGAAGTGGCATTCATATTTTACATTTGTTGCATGACTTGTATGAGTGGCTAATTCATTTGCTCCTATTTTTGGATAATAATATCAAGTTCTACCTAATATGCCATGTTTTTCTTACCTCTATCTCCTATTCCAACACTAATTTTTGTTTGTGCATCTTCCAATCTTTTTCTTTTCCTTTTCCTTTCTAAAGTCCTTAGATCTCGTTGACTCAATAGTTGCATTTATAGGCGGGTAGGACTGAATGCTCTTATAACAATGTGATCTCTCTCTCTCTCTCTCTCTCTCTATATATATATATATATATATCAAGTTCTTCTACCTAATATGCCATGTTTTTCATACCTCTGTCTCCTATTCCAACACTGATTTTTGTTTGTGCAACTTCCAATCTTTTTCTTTTTCTTTACCTTTCTAAAGTCCTTAGATCTCTTTGACTCAATAGTTGCATTTATAAGCTAGTAGGACTGATTGCTCTTATAACAATGTGATGCCTCTCTCTCTCTCTCTCTATATATATATATATATATATATTGCACCAAGTGAACTAATGCCTAGAATAACTTTGAAATAAAAATAACTCAATTTTATTCTTTATTCATCCATGAAATTTGAAAGGTTACAGCTATAGGTCTATAATTGTGAATCTTTATAATTGATTACTACACTCACAAGTAATTGATACTAAATCCAAAATACTTGTTGGAATAAATCCTTGTTTTGTTGGGCATTTGACGATTAGTTCTAGTAGAAGCAAAGTTTTAAAACTCAGACTCGCCACGGACTCGGCAAACCAAAAATTTGGACTCAGACTTGGACTCTTGAAAGACTTGCGAAAGACTCGGCAAAAAAAAAAAACCGTAGTTTTACAAAAAAAACATAAAGAAATTAATGCATTTAGAGAACATAGGAGCCATAATTGAAACATTACACATGTCATATGATCTACAAACACGCAATATTTAAAATTTCACCATTCATACTCATAGTTTCAACTCTAAAATGTATAATAGCAGCATAAGTTTATAAATGTTTACAAAATTACATATAATGATATGTCCAACTCCAAATGTGAAAAACAACAATGAACAAACTAAAGAGAAGACTACATCTTCCTCTTTGTATTTCTCCTAATATAGCTCAATTTTTCTGATTTTATCTTCTTTCCTCTCCTCCTTCAAACCCTACAAACCTGTTATAACCGAGTCCATATGAAAGACTTGCGAGTCCGAGCAAAAGACTCGCGAGTCCGAGCAAAAGACTCGCGAGTCTTTCATATGGACTCACCAGGATTTGCCTCGCGAGTCCTTGGCGAGTCCGAGCAAAAGACTCGTGAGTCTTTCGTATGGACTCGCCAGGATTTGCCTCGCGAGTCCTTGGCGAGTCGACTCGTGGCTCCCATGGACTCGCGAGTCCGTGGCGAGTCCACGAGTCTTAAAACTATGAGTAGAAGCACCTCCTTTTATAAGATTTGTCTTCAAGTATAGGATTGCAATCGCAACCCTTGGTTGTGATAGATCCAAACGCTGCTGTAAGGATCCTCTTTGAATGCTGTTATGATAGTAGTTATTCACCAAGTATGGAGATCTGAGTTGCACATAAGATATGATGTTGCGTCTCCTTCTTGGAATGAAGGAAATCGCTTGCGTTCTGCTGTATAAATAATAAAATTATTAGAAGTGTGTGTAGCTCTAGGAATCCATCATCTTTGCTAGGAACTATCCTTCAAGCCAGCGATGGGTATGAGAAGTCTCTTCCACCCTCATGCCCACCCTACAAATCCTAATTGTCCCTTATTATTGATGTGTTGCTTCTTGTCAATGACGTGATGGATTGTATGCTAGTGGATTTTAGGAATTTGGCAACAGATGAGCTTTTAGGGGCTCGAAGAGAATCTTAGTTACAGAAGGTGAGTTTGAAAGTGAAAGTTTGCCCTTTATTTCCCACCCACCCACCCATTTTATGTATAGAATCTGGCGGACCGGTTCGGGCTCCCTACCTAGTTCCCACCTTGCAGGGTGGGGGGGTTTCGATAAAGGGGCTATAATCCTTCTCACCTGCAACTAGAATTCATAGGTTTATTAATTCACTGCTCACCCTACAATTCTATGGGACTGATTAATAAGGAACTTGACTATGGAATTCCTATTAATCAACTTGCTAGAATAAGAAACTAAGATCCCTTGCCTACAAGGTGGGCAACAAGAAACTATAGTTGGTAAGGGGGTGGGAAAACTAGCCATTGCCAATACACCAGATTCTATATGCCGGTGGGGTTGGGTGGGAGGCATAGTCTCCAAATAAGGGTGGGAGGATATTATAAAGGGTGAATAGTAGGGGCTACCCCTACCCCTAGAGTTACAAGACTCTGCGAGTTTGGCTCGGACTCTGCGAGTCTAGAGGTGGGTTGATTCTGCAGAGTCTAGAGGACCTTGGACTTAGATTCAGCCGAGTCTAGACGGGTCTTAGACTCGCCGAATCTATCAAACTCGGCAGACTCGCCGAGTCTCGAGCCTAGGACTGTGCTGCATCCAGCCACAAATGAAAAGCAAAAAAGAAAATGGTTTGTTTTAAGCTGGAATTTGGTAATTTCACAAGAATGCATGTTTATGACTACAATTTATAAATAAACATATCCCATGGTTTAAACTTTGAATTACTACTTAGAATTCAAGTTTTGTGTATCCAACAATAACTGATAGGAACCTGCTTGTATATTTGCTACAACAATATCTGAGAATTAAAAATAGACACAAGTTTACACATGAATGCACAACTAACGAATGATTATGTATAAATGAGCATCGTGGACCTTAAAAGGTACTTGGCTTTTTTAAGTGCATGCCACATTTGAATTTCTCACCATGGTAAAAACACCACATGGTTGCTTTTCCTAATTTTTCTGTCAGCATGGAAACAAGTTCGTCATAAAACATACATAGCTATACAATTGTATTTTTGAATTTTCAAGTATACTTTTGTAGATGGTGTTTCAAGAAAATATATGTTAGTATTGGCGTACTACATTGATGAATATGATTCCTTGGAGGTCTTGCAATTTCATACTAGAGTGTGTGGTATATAAATTCATGAATGCATGGGTTATCATGTTATGGAAAGAAATTTATGATTATGGTTGTTTGAAATGATAGCTACTTCGAGGTATCAGTCAGAGAGTAGCTGATCAGCTTCTGATTTGATCAATCTATGGACCAAAGCACAAGGAAGACTACCGTGTTGTTGATCTTGTGTGTGCCTCACTAAGAAGTGAGAAACTTTGGATTCTGTACAAGAACTTTGTACTTGTTCTTCATATCTATACTTCATATATCTGGTTATTGGAACTCTCCCTCTAGATAAAGTAGAGCCGATGAAGATTGCTAAATAGCAAAATTTTCTTTGTAAGTTATTGAAACTTGGAAGGTTAATGTGAGTAGTTTTAACTTTTGATATTAGTGAAGCAACTTAAACTGCCTAATATTTCCTAGATCATTTTTTCATTAAAGGTTACGCAATGTAACGTCCCCTCTTTGTTAGTTGCCTCTCAGGGGCATGGATTTTCTTGTTAGCCATCTCCGCAGGCAAATTTGGAGGTTAGGAGATGATTGGCTAACCAAGGGGGGACTTATACTTAGTCATTTTTTGGCCTTGGTGAGCTTTACTTATGAAAACTTTATAGTTACTTTTTTCTAAAATTAGAAATGTTAATAAAGTGATTTAATAAGTAGCTTTATTATAAAGTTACCATGGTACGACCCCCTAGGTGAATAAAACTTTTTAAAGGGTGGTCAAATTGTCATGAAGAAATCACCCTCAAGCCTAGACGTAGCTAAGGAGGAAGAAGATTCCTTTGGAATCTTAGAATCTTGCCAAGGAAGGTTCAATTTAGGGTTTGGAGGCATAAAACAAGCTGAGCGTAGCATTTTTGAGGAGATTATTCATTTTGTTATTGATGTTTTTTCTTGGAGAAGTCTGCAAATTGCAGAGCAGCAGAATTGCAAGCAATTGGGAACGAAAACCCCCATTGTAGATCAGATTGGACACAACCCTGATCTCTTCCAGCACTTAGGCGTTTGAATAGAAGCTACATTCAGACCATTTGAGGGTTAATTGTGGCAGTTTTGCAACAGCAGCAGCACTGGAGGTGTATTAACAGCAAATCTGAGCAGTTTGGAAGACTTTATCAGCAAGATAGGTGCTCATTAATGCTGGACGTACCACCTACAGCAGGGCTGTACCATTCATTCTTGCCTGGAGAGCATAAAAAATAAACACTAGGGTTTTAACTCTGCTAATTTCTTCAAAATTCATTGTTGGTAATTGGGATCAGAAAATCAGAGGTTCACTTGGAAGAATAAGGTTATATGTGATCAGCACAAGCAATAAATCAGGGAAATTCATCATTTCTGGAGGGTCACGCCTGGCAAGAAATTGGAAATCAGATTGGAATCTTACAATTCTTCATTATTTGTTTTTGGTAATTCATATTAAGGTTAATAACACATACTGGAGCTGTTGTCACATTGTGAAAGCCCCTCTATCAACATTTCTTTCAATCCAGTCAAATAAAGAGGCTCAACCAGGCAAGCTCTGGACACCTGGTATGCTATTTGAGCCCCGTGTGGAGTAAATTAGTCATTCTTTGTCATATTGTTTGCTGCAAATAAAGAAATCAGAATTCTGAATTTAATTTTCAGTACTGGTTTAGTTGTATTTTGCAAATTTTTTTTAATTGTGCACCATTCAAAAATCCAAAAAAATGCAAGAAACCCAAAAACCACGTCAAAACCTAAAACAACTACTTGCTGGTCAAAGAATTCAGTTGAGCAAACCAATCAGATTGAGCCAATATTCAGTTGGCATCTTTCATGCAAGATATTCTTTGCATTATAAATCAGTATTTAAATGGAAAGCATTATTGATCAAACAATCATTCCTATTTGGGAGAGTACTCAAATTCAGCACGTTTATGAATATGTTCCACATTTAGTATTTGTTATTGTCTCTCATTTGAAGACACATTTGTAATCAATTCCTAGATTAAATATATGATTCCAAAGCTTTCATTTTGTGCACTAAACTAATATATATATATATATATATTCAAAGTGGTATTTGCGTGGACCTCTGTAGTGCTTCCGGACGATTGTGGTGCGTAGTACGGTACATATTGCGCGTGGTCTGGAGTAGTAACCATACGGTTACATTGTACGGAGGTGAAGTAGACTTCACCATACAGGTGAGGCATCGTCCCCGTACGGGTGAAGTAGTGTCCCTCTCGCTGTACGGGTGGAGTGCAACCACTGTACGAATTGTTTCTGTACGAGCAACACAATTGGGGTTTGCCGTACGGGGTGAGAGTCGTCGGGGGAGGTGCCGTATGGATGGGGGTGCCGTTGGGACATTACATGGTTGGATTTCCACAAGACGGCTGCAAGTTTCTTTTATTCCAAATGTCAAAGTTCTTCATCTCCATTGTTTCACTCCCATGAATGATTTGCAAAGTTTTTCCCATTGCATTACATGTAAAATTTGCCTCTCATATCAATCATGGCCATGACTATCAGAGATGTCTATGTGCATTCCCAATAGACAAGCTTGTGTTCTTCCCTTCAAGTAAATTTGCATTTTACTTGTAATCGGGATTTTGAAACCTGATTACAAGTAGTGATATTTGACAAGTCTATGCTTTTCCCATCAAGAAAATGCTTGCTTTCGGGTTTGTATGGCCTTTCACCATGTCAAAGTTAGCCTCATGTGAATACTTGCACTTGTAGTCAGCCTTCCAAAACACGAGATTGGTCCAAAATGCGCTAAAAAACACTTGAAAATGAGTCTCTAGGATCCAATTACAAGTGCAAACTTGTATTTTCCCATTACACATATGAAGTTGCATTTTCGTTCTCAACAATTGCAAGTCAATGCCCTTGTTTTTCCACACATGTAATGCAGTCTTCAAAAACCGAAATTGAGCTTTGGCCCCACTTTTGCAATCCCTTTGTCTCACCCATGTCAGTCCTGTTTGCACACATGGCCTACCAAATTAATAAATTAAGGCAAGGGCCTTATTCTGCAAGCAGATTCCAAGATTGGAGGATGATACAAAGAAAGAACAACAACATGACGGAGCCACACAAGGAGATGGATAAGTGATATGAATGATTGAGAGCATAGAATGCTTTCAAGACAGAGATAGGCTTCTTACTTCAGCCTTGCAAAGAACTTCCCTCCTGAAAAGCCAATACTACCCCAAGCAAGAAGATAAGATTGAAGTTCGTTGGCCAAGGACACAAAGATCATTAAGGATGCAAATTCCCATTCCAGTTCG
Source organism: Cryptomeria japonica (assembly GCF_030272615.1). NCBI lineage: Eukaryota > Viridiplantae > Streptophyta > Pinopsida > Cupressales > Cupressaceae > Cryptomeria > Cryptomeria japonica. The sequence continues at coordinate 243,509,130 of NC_081410.1, read as the reverse complement.
AGATGTCTTCACCAATCCTGAATACTTCAAGTTCTAGCATCCTGAAGCAGCATGAAGATCATCACAGGCAAAGGATGATGTAGTTAGAGTCATGTCTTCGGACACACAAAATAGTTTCAATTGTGTATTTGTAATTTTGCTTTGACAAGTTACATGTAAAAACAAGTTTTGTAATTGCAAGTGTCACTTTCACTTGCATCTTTGTAAAATGTAATTACATGTAAAGCTACTGCAAGTTGAGTTAAATTAGGACTGTAGTTGGAATAAGTCATGGTGGTTGAGAGAATTTCTCAATTTAGCTAGGATCCTCCCACCTTTTTCTCCAGCCTCCTCTCTTATAAATACTTGAGGGGGTCTATTGTAATTTATATATTTTGGCAATGCAACAAGATTTTGCCAATTTGTATGTACATTCTAAGACTTTGAGCTTAGTTGTAAATCAAATTGCAGTCAATTAAAAGGGGCAAATTGCTTTCAAACTTTGTGTTGATTCAAGGTGTCATGTGATGACATTTTCTGGAGATTGATTGTGAGTTTTGAAGTGTTATACAAGAAGGATTCAAGCTCAATCTTGCAGACTTTGAGCTTCTTATTGCGTTTGGAGTTTTAGATTGGTTTTCAGATTTGACACTGCAGACTTTGAGTTGCTTGTCACGTTTGAAACTATTGTAGGACGCCCAAGCAAAGGGGGTAACTTGCAGACTTTGTGTTGCTTTTATTTTCTATGTTTGTGCATAAGAGGTGCTTCATGTAGTTAGACTTTGAGCTGCTACATACTGTGCTTGGTTACCATAAAATCATCTAAAAAGGTTGATAGGAGAGTAGATAGTTGAAGACTTTGAGCTTCTTTTTGTTTTCCTGTCCCGGAGAAGCAACGGAGGACTTTGTGCCTTTATGGAAACTTTGCTTCTTTATTTAGTTTACTTCATTAATCATTTGTGCTTTCGGTTGTGATTCTTTTCTGAAAGAAGAGAGAAGAATAAGTGTCTTTTTCTGAAAAAAGAGAACAAGATAGAGTTTCACCCAGATTTAGAATAGATTTAGATTTAGAGTTTATTTTTGAATTGTTGAAGTAGAAAGCAAAGGGGGAGCCTTCCCTTTGAAATTAGGAGAATATATCTCACACACTGTGGCTGAAACCATAATTTTGCACATCTTCCCAGGTGTACAAATTTTTCAACCAACAAGGCACTTGTATGATTTCACAGATTCTTATTAGCTTAAGAGGCAATCTGGAAAACATCCTCTTTCTAATTTCATAGTCATCATTGGCGTTAGTCCAATAATCCTCCAACTGATCTTGTGCTTGTGCTTTATGCTAGCTACCATCCTTATTTTATCATACGGATCAAAAAATGTCCTTGCGGTATGAGGTGTTGGGTGGTAGAATATTAATTCATCCACTAATTTCTCCACTATCACCAATGATGGACACATTTCTTCATAATCTCCCATGGCATTTGGAAATTCAAACCCAATCTTCTTCTTCTTTTGAATTTTGTCATAGGCAGTCATCTGTCTAGTTACTTCTAATAGAACCATCTTGTCCGTTGGATATCTTAGAAGTTTATACGGCTGGGCAAAGAATCCATGGACTCGGATGTAAGTAAATTTTGGAAATTGAATGTACCAGGCCCCATACTTCTTTACCAACTTCCTTGCTTCTTGCGACAACCTTGTGTGAAGTCGTCCTTGCAAAGATTTGGTAATATGTATAGTGAAGGTGTCGCTTGCTTTCTTGAAAGAAGTAGGATCATAGAAGTGCAATTGTGGATAACACTCATGGACCTTCAGCTGTCCTGGGCCGCATCCCATGGGTCTTTGCCTGGTTATCCATTGAACTTGCCCATTCTAGCCAACAGGTAAACAATATATGAGCTCATGTAGAAAGATTGAGACTGCGTTAAATTCCTCAACTACTCATCCAAGTTGTTGCTAATTATTTCCGCCTAGTCTACCACGTCTATGCCTTCCATTACTTCCCCAATGAAGTAAAACATCCAAGATTCAAAGATGTAAGCCTGTGGATATCCCATGACCCGACTCATCATCAGCACAAGATCGACATATTCTTGCGTGAAGTTCATGCTGGTGAGCTGCTTGGGCAACTTTGAAATGTGAGGCTTTGACTTCTGCATCCATATTCTATTGATTATTCCAGTGCATCTCTCAAAGACAAAGTCATAAATCAAGGTTGCTCTTTCCTTGGTCTTATACATCATGGACTGGAATGCTAGAATACCAAAAGTCTCACCAATTGACTCAGCGGTAAGATTTGCCAAGAGTTTGCCATCAGGTGCCAAAATCACTCTTTTTTTAGCATCATATTGCTTTGCACATTCCATAATCAGCTCCAGGCACTGGATGGAAGGAGGGAAGCCAACAGCTGCTATGATTCCACTTTTGACTATTTTATTGGCGGTAGCTGATGGAGGATGTCCTTCCGTTCCAAATACTCTCTTTTTGAATTCTCCCAACTTAAAGTTCCCAAGTTGGTATCGCTGACTTCTCTCCATTTTGAAATGATTTTTGTTTCTAGGAGGAATCCTCTTTGTTCATTGTTGATTTGTGCTTGCTGGGAAGTATTTGCCGCCTTGCTGGTTTCTGCTATTCCTGCAAAATAAAATAATTAACATTAAAATTTTGACAAGAAAATTCTAGAATTTTGCCAAAGGAAGAATTCCATGCTATCAATTCCAGACTTGGAATAAATAAAAACCTGCAAAATAATAACTTTTGAATAACAAAATCTTGCTCTGGCTTTTCTTCACTTTGCTCTTGCTTCAATTTTTCCAAAACGTGTTGTGAAGAATGAATTTCAAATCCTTGTTCAAATAGAAAATGTCCAACAAGTTTCTAAGTTGGCGAGGAGATAAATTTAGTAGTTGTATTAATCTATTCCAATCATGCATCATGTTTCCTTAACGAGAAGGAGACAACTTGCCATTCTAGTGGACCCCACATGTCATTCTTGAGCTCAAAAATAGGAATTTCCATAATTTCCCAAGTTATGCTTCATTAATGTGGAATATTCCATTTTGCATGTTGCCAACGCGTCTTTCACAAGATTCTTTCTATCCTAGGCATATAAAAGATTTTTTGGAGGATTTTCTTGCCTTAGAAGAATTTTCACAATCTTTTCCATTTCTGAAGAATTCTTGAGCATCTGTCAATTTTGGAGAAGGAAAATTCCTTTCCTTGTGAAATTTTGCCATTTCATGTTCTCTGAATGTTCATGTGTGCTCTGTCTTGAAAGAAGAATTTTCTAACATTCAACCATTTTCCATTTTTCAAGAATTTATTCCAATCTGAAGTCTGGAAGAGGAGGATTTTTTAACACTTGTCAATTTTTCATTTTCTTGGAATTCTGCAAACTTTGGCTCATTTTGGCATGGAAGGAGGAATTTGGTTTAGGAGGAAAAATTCTCCTTGACTGTGGATTTGTGCCCTCCTCCCTAGCTTGAGCGCATTTGGGGTTTGATGGAGGAATTTCCTGGAAATGGAAAATTCCTTTTCTGCTTGTGTTTTGCGCCCCACTTGGCTTTGAGCGCATTTGAGGGGTAGTGGAGGAATTTTTTCCTCTAAGAAGAATCCTCCTTGACATGGTTTTGGCACTCTCCTGCCTTCCTTGAGCGCAATTTTGAGGTGGTGGAGGAATTTTGCTAAGGAGGAAAAATCCTCCTTAACTAGTGAAATGCACTCTCCACCTAGTCCTGGGCACCATTTGGGGGTAGTGGAGGAATTTGAAGGTTTTTGGAAAATCCTCCTTGCTTGGTGAAATGCGCTCAGGAATAGACTCTTTCATGCTTTGTCATTTCAGGAAGGATTCCCAAATTTAGCCAAAATTTCGATCATCTGCCTACTTTTCAACTTTTTCAGATTTAGAACTTGGATATTCAAAAACGTTCTACTGTCAGTGTCTTGCTAGTTGCTAGAGATAGACTTTCCAAAAATAGACTTACTAAAAATAGTAAGTTCTTCCAAACATCAAATTAAGGCAAATTGGGACACAATGACACTTAAAATAGACTTACTAAAAACAGACATTGCTAAAAATAGTTTGTTTAAATGCAAAATCAGGCCAATCTAGGATGCAGTGAAACTTACTAAAATTCGCTCAAATTTCACTAGTAGCTTCCTTGAAAGGTTTGTAATGTCCCTTTTTGTAAATGCCCTAGTTTTTGCCGTAAAATCACAAATCCAGAATGAAACAAGGGCAAACATAGTTAGGGATATAATCTTTTCATTTAAGAATAATATAAGCCTATTTTTCGAAACCCGCAATGAGTTTAAACAACGATGTGGATATAACTCATGAAATACATCCAATTCTAGGGTTAGGATATGTATAAACCAATATCAACAATTACATGGGAACTCAACCATGACAAGGGTTGAGTTGGAAGACATGATGAGGCGCCCCAAGTATCCTCTACCCTAGGCCCAACAACGAGACCTTATCCTCTGTGGCCCCATGTGGTCCTTAACCGATGGTCCTCAACAATCATCATGAGGTGGGGTACCTAGTGAGGGCTTCACACCGTTCCTCTCCATCATATCAATCTCTCACCTCTTATGATTGATCCATGTGGAGATAGTAGGGAAGCTACAATAAGGTGCTTTTGACCCTCATCTATTCATCATCCTAATACCTTAACGATTTCACTTCTTGTATTTGTGAGCCATGGTGGAGAAGAGGGGAAAGATTGCGGAAGTGTCCTAGAAACCATCTCTTCCTAGACCCAAAGAGCGTACCCTTTGTACTCCTTTGGCCTCTATTGGCTCATCTTGTCCCACTTTGAGGTGGCATATCTAGAAAGATGCTCATACACTCTACCCCTCTTGTAATCCTCTCACACTCTCCTTCATCATGACTTTGATATATCATAAGTAATGAAGAACTAATATTCATGTTTATTAAAACAGTAATTAGTTACTTTTGAACCCATCATATTATGTTAATATTATTATACTTTCCTGGCAATATTATATCAGATTTCTATTCTCAGCACCAGCCTCAAATTACATTAATAACATTATGTTATATTTATACCATTATGTTTTATAATTTTATTATATCAACGGTATTTAACATTCCCCCCTTATATCAAAATATCATATTATATTATCAGCATCCTATTGTATTATACTAACAGCATCCTTTTGTATTAGACTATTAGTAATATTATATTATATTGTTATATTGTTTCACCAAAGTTTTAAAAATCGGACTCGCCACGGACTCGGCAAACCAAAAAATTGGACTCGGACTCGGACTCGTGAAAGACTTGCGAAAGACTCGGCAAAAAAAAACCTTAGTTTTACAAACAAACATAAAGAAATTAATGCATTTAGAGAACATAAGAGCCATAATTGAAATATTACACATGTCATATGATCTCCAAACACTCAATATTTGAAATTTCATTATTCATACTCATAGTTTCAAACTTTAAAATGTATAATAGCAGCATAAGTTTATAAATGTTTACAAAATTACATATAATGATAGGTCTAGATCTTTGGGGAGAGAGGAGAGACTGAGATAGAGAGTGGTAGAGACAGGGGATAGAGGAAGAGTGATAGGTCTAAAATTTGAGGCAGATAAAGTGAGTGAGATAGAGAGGGCGAGAGAATGCTAATAGGAGCCTATTAATTACTGAAATTTGACTAAGTCTGAAAATTTAAAAGATATTCTAAAACCTAGAATTTGCATTATAATTCCTAGAGATCTAAAACCACTCTCAAACATCTTGCCAATATATACATGAAATATAACTAAAAGTATAAATTCTGATGAAGAGAATGAGACTGACTTGAAAAAAAAAGATTTAGATAATTTTTTGATGTGCTTTATGGGTTGCACGAGTCTAGTCGAAAGACTCGCGAGTCCAAGCGAAAGACTCGCGCGAGTCAATTAGAAAGACTCGCGAGTCTTTCTAAGACTCGCCAATACTCGCCTTGCGAGTCCATGGCGAGTTGTCTCATGGTGCCATTGGACTTGCGAGTCTGTGGCGAGTCCATGAGTTTTTAAACTATGTCTCACTTCAAAAAGACTCGCCAATACTCGCCTTGCGAGTCCATGGCGAGTCGTCTCGTGGCGCCATTGAACTCGCGAGTCTGTGGCGAGTCCATGAGTTTTTAAACTGTGTCTCACTTTATTAGCAGTTTTATTATGTTAATGTTTTCCTCATATATCATATTGACAGTATTAATTTGCACTCACAGCATTATATTTTATATTATTAGCAATTCTCATATCTATATTCTATACCCATAGGTAATTCCCAAACAATATAATTACTGCTGCCCTCTTTCTTTTATTATTTCCTTATTTCCTTCCTTCCCTCTCCTATCCTTCGATGATCCTTTCTCTCCTTCCTTATATCTGTTTAAAGATTATTATTATTATGAGACACATCCTTTCCAGTGCTATTGTCCATTTACAGGGCAACGTCCTTTGCTAACTATTATTAGTTCGTTTATCATTCTTTCTTTTGATTGCGTCACATAAATGATCTTCCATATTAATGGGTTTGTCCTCTTATTATTTATTTAATATTTGTTTGTCTTCTCATAGCCATCCATGAATCGGCTGAGCATGTTGATCCAATCCATGAAGAGAAAGTCCAATCACTATCAATATTATAGTTATTGTAAACATTACTTAACAATAATTATTATTGAAATTATTAATGCAAGTTAATATTTATTGTGGCCATTAATAATTATTGTGAATATTATTAATAATTATTGTAAAGGTTAGCTAACAAAAATTATTGATTGTGATTAGAAAATGCAAATCAAAATCTATTTAATAATTATTATGAATATTGGTTAATGAACAAATAGTTGAGATCCTCTTCAAATAGAATGTAAATACTCAAAATATAAGGGATATCACACGGTTCTCATTTCATTGCTTTGCTCAGATTTCACAAAACCCTAGTCTATTGACTCCATTTCTAAGTCTAAAGGATAAAAACCCTAAAAAAGACAACACAAGCTTCCAGACTTGGTCAAAATTTGCCAAAACACTTGGGGACCTGAGGAGATCGAAGAAACTGCTGCCAAACCGCTCAAAAGACCACAACCAAAAGACCAAATGGACAAAAATGTAGGGAGTCTCCATTTGGAATGTGGTGATGTGTGATTAGGTCACAATAGGACTTAATGCTCCAACTTCACTAGAGGGCAAATCAACCCACCAAAAACAAAAGAACCACTATCCAATTCCAAAACAAACAACCAGTTTTGTACACATTGTCATAGATGCTTTCTTACACCACTCGCAATATTATGTGTTTTTAACATATATTAGAATATCATAAATTGTTATAGGTTTCCTTCCACTTCATGCCAAGTGCCCAATGATGTCTTATAATGTTTCCTCCTGCATTATGCCTCTTACACACATTCCAAATCGCATAGAAAATAATAATTAATTATAAACACTCATTTCATGTGGATGTCCAAGTTGACTCTCTCCATGATCCTTGGAGATGCACATATAATTAACCAACTATTAGATAAATAAATTACAATAGTCTAAAATGATTGCAAAATGAAGATCACTATAATAACTCCTAACAAGTTTTTCCACAAACTTGTATATACTTTAGCTCAAACTTACAGATGTTTCGTTGAATAGTATGGAAATCATAAAATACATCACTAATCTGATTTGAAGGTTTAGAACAGCTGCAACTATCAATATTTTTCACAGGAATAATAAAGCAATTGCCATACATGAAGATAGTCATTAATATCTTTACAAACACTTAGCATTCAACAATTTACTTGCTGATAAAAGTTTATTCTGCAAATACTCAGCTGAAAGGTAAATTTTGCTAACCTTCATTTTTTGAAGACTCATATGCATCAGAAGTTTGATAAAGCAACCCCTTTTTGCCTCATACATGGTTGTAGAAGTGAATTGCCTTGGTCTGAGTGGCTGACCGGTGGTATTTCAGGTCTGAAGTATGCATGTGGTGATTTCTAAACCTTGATTTATTTGTTTTTATAACCTGCAATCAAAGAAACGGGACTCGGGACTCGGACCCGACTTGGTGAGGTCTACTCGGCTCGGGACTCGGGACTCAGAGTCGAAACTCCGCTGGACTCGGCAAAGTGAAAAACTCAAGAAATTTAGAGATTTGTAAGGATTTAAAACTTGTTTCATGCACCCTTCGTTAAATACACCTTAAAGACACAATAACATCATCAAATAGAAGCTAATTTGATTACATACACAAGTATACATCAATCACATAAGCATAAACGCAAATTGTAGCTGAAAGAAATAACAAACATAGATATATAAATATTGTCAAATGTATATAATATTACAAAACTCATGGAATAAAAAATCCATGTCATCATATGATCAAATGTTCCATACAAATACCAAAAGTAAAAACAACTACAAGCCTATGGCTCAGCGACAGGGGCAGCCTCAGAGGAGCCTGCATCCCCCGGCCTCGGCCCCCTGCGAAGGCGTCTAAGGTAGGTTCTCGATGACTCGGCAGCCATAGCTTCTCCCTGTGACACCATGCCACCCTCACCAACATCAGGAATATTTGTGTCATTGTCCGCCTCTGGCTCTGTTGTGCCTCTCTCTGCTCGTGCTCTCTGCTCCTCCTTTGCCGTGGCTAGAGCCTCAGCCTCTGCATCTGCTTGGTCGACAATGGACTTGATGATTTTTTGCAATGTGCGGAGGCATCAATGTACTTGATGAAAACAGTGCCCCCCGAAATAAAAATAAAGCAAGATCAATGATCATTCAATAAATCATTAAATGAAAAATAATAAATTAATGACTAAATGAAATGAAAATTAATCAATCACCTGCGGAAGAAACAAGAAAATTAAGGAGAGTTCTATTTCTCCTATCCGTCCAACCATCAGTCATGATGGTGCAGCCTTTAGTACTCCATAGCTGGCATTGATCAGCTAATTCCCTCTTCACATCATGCACTAATTCAGTCAAAATTGGTCCCCTTAATTCAGATTTAGAAGGGGCTTTGAACCCTGTCTTGCATATGGTATGGGCATCAACCATTTCTTGCCAATAAGGAGACCTATCACAAATAAATTATATGAGATAAGTTAAGTATGTACTATGTACGACAAAAAATCAAACAAAGAATCAAACTATAAATATTAAAACAATCAAACATAAAATATTCACCTGGCTGCAAAGAATGGAACACTGCTGTAGACCCAAAACCTGCCAACTTCCATTTTAGCAGCATCATGGACCTTCTTGTTTCAACCCATGCCCTCAAGCGACTGTTGGGACCTAGGAATAGAGCGATGCTCAAAGAAGGAATCCAACCTAGATTTACAAATTCTAGGTCCAATGCTAACACTCCCACTACCACTGGTAGTGCAAGGAACATGAGCACTAGCATTGCCACCTGCAGAAGTAGAAGTGATAGTAGTAGCACGGTGAGTGGGATGATATGGAGGCATGGAAGAAGGCCCTCCAACACAACTTAAAGCTGTTCCACTTCCAATGGCCGCAAAATATTCCTTTTGCTTCTTTGCCATTTCCTTTTTGTTTTCAAGTGCTTCAACCATTACATAGCACTCACGTCTAGCCTCAATAGTTGCACATGAGCATCGCTCGACATCATGGCCATGTACACCAGCAATATGGTATTTCAATCTATAAATGCCTCCATGGAATATTGTTTTGCAAACCCTACACTTTGTCTGCCCTTTTTTTTTGCCCAGGAAAATCTTCATGAAATTTCCAAGCAAGGTCCTTTCTATGTGGGGGTCTAGAAGAAGACATTGTATGATAGTTTTGTGAAAATTGAGGCAAATAAGAAAGTGAAGGTTGCTGCAATAAGACATTACAAATACAAAAAAAAATTAATATTTGAGAATTTGTGCATTCATTCTCATTGTACCTTTTTTTCAAAAAAACTAAGGTAGGGTTTGTAAATTTTTTTAAAAAGAAATGTAGGGTTTGATCAAAATTTCAAACCCTACTTTAAAAAAAATAAAAAATTACAAACCCTACATACAAAAGATTTTGGAAAAAAATGTAAAACTTTCAAATGAAATGAATAGAAAATGAAATTTTTGCTTACAAGAAACAAAAAAAACTCAGAAAATCAAACTTACCTCTTACAACAAGCTTGAAATGAGCTGCAAACTCTTCCTTTCCAACTCTTGATGCACGAAATCATGATACAATGCAGCCCCAATGTGATGAATGGATGAAATCTTGAGCTTCCTCCTTGCTGGTTTTTCTACAATGAACCCTTGTTTCTCTTCACAACTCACTTTTTTCCTCCTATTTTGCCAAATGAATGAAATGAAGTTCACTTTTAGGGGCATAGCATAATAAACCCAAAAAAAGCATCATAAAAAAACCTTTTAAATTGTGTTTTTTTTATCACTTTCATAATGCCCAACGTCAGTTGAGTCCAACCGTCAAGATTTGCGAGTTTGTGCAATTTCGCCGAGTTTGCGATTTCGCCGAGTTTGACCCCCTGGACTCGTCTGGGTCCGAATCCGAGCCTGGCAAACTCGGGGAGGGCAACTCGACTTGGGAATCACCCAAACTCGGTGATTTTGGGTGATTCCTGTTTCTCTACTTGCAATACAACTGATTATGGTGAATACTCATAATATTGACTGCCTAATACTCATATTATGCACTCTATCTCTGTTGGTTATCTGCCTCAATCGAATCACTTCCTCAATTTGCTCTTCACATTTGCCTTTACTTCATTTCTTGCACCTACTGATTGACATCTCTTCTCTAAACTTCTTTACAGTACAGGAGGAAAATTATGTTCCACACAGTGATAGTATAATAATTCATCTCACAAAAATTCATGTGGTAACAGTAGTAAAGCTAGTTATCCAGTCTGGAATAGTACTAAGGAGTTCATCTCTTGGAAAAAGAGCAGGAATAAATATTTATATATAAACCAGATTTGCTCTAAAACCATGGGACCAATTGGAAAGGAATATAATTTCCAGAATCTGAGGAATAGATTGCCTTGAAACACCCCTTTTACATCATTAAAACATTAGTAGATCCCTTTTGTTCCAGATGCACCCAGCTTGTTTAAGTTTTAAGACCGGAATATTCTGACATGAATCAGTAGATCAAGACACTTTCTTTAAAGTACCAAAGTATCTGTTTCATTGCTATGACATGAGTTCAAGGAGTGTTATCAGTTTTCAGGTATCCATCATGGGCCATTCTTTCTGGAAAATTGGGCTTCATTGTATTCTGAAATGATGATAACTTAAATTGTTGAGCTTTAGATGGTTTTACTTTGGACCATTCATTGTTACAAATATTTTCAAAGAAAAGGAGAAGTTTAGGAGAGTCCATGCCTTTTTCATCTCAACCATAATCATAGAGAAAAATTACACTCACTATTTATTTAGAATAATAGCAGGCAATTTATGAAGAAGTTAAGTGAAAAATCATGTTTCCGATGGATAAACAGGACATAAGATCAGAGAGAAACAGAATTACCTCTGTTACTAGAATCAAATTGGCTCTCAAAACTTGAATACCTTTGGGGCAGTTGTAGTGTTTCTGCTATGTAACTTGATAATGCATTGAAATCTAGCAGTGTTTCACTTATGATCATATTTTATAAATACTGATGCAAACAACTGCATATTGAGTCTTGGCATTATTCTTTCTTTCTATTAATTTTTTATTTCCTGGTTTAGGAGATTTTAAGAAAGTAAGATGTAATGAGATCTTACTAGCAAATTTTAAATCAAGGTAATGGAGAAGTTTGTGTGTTTTTGCAGCCGGGTGAAAGTCTTGAAGAAGCTATGAAACGTGAAATATGGGAAGAAGTTGGTATTGAAATTAATGAAGCTGTCTATCATAGTTCTCAACCATGGCCAGGTACTTTTATAGTTGTACATTCTCTTTTCCTAAGAATTTTATATGCATGCTTGTTATCACTGCATTTCATTCATATTTCCTGCTTTTTTTGGGCCAAAATTTTAAGGTCAAACTGGTGAGAGAATAAGCTATTAATTTTTTTCTTTACTCTAGGCATTTATAGGGCCTTTCAAAAGTATCAAGCTCAAAGGATTCATTTATATGTGACTCTTCTAAAGTTTGAGAAATTGGAGTCCATATTGCGTATTTCAACTAACAGATTGTTACTAACATACACAGTTCTTTGGAAGTCCAAAGAGCATAAACGATTGTAAATATGTCCAGCCATTCTTGGAATACCATCTTCTGCCCATTCATTTCATATATTATAAAAATTTGGCTTTCTCCTTGAACCTCTCCTCACATATAATCTCTCCTGTTATTTCCCATGAATCTAGGAAGAAATTAGCTGTTCATTGTCTTCAATGTGAAATAGGGTTTGAAATCACATTATGTTGCAGCTTTGTAGTAGTGCACAAGATGGTGATATCCAAATTACTACATTGTGTATGTTTAGGGCATTGAGTCTTTGAACCTGTTTCAATGGAGTGGAGTAATCAAACTTAAATTCCACCTTAAAAGCTAAGGGGCCAATTATCTTTTATCAAAAGCATTAACACAAACTTGTCAAGGAATTTAACCATAAAAAGTTAGGCTTACCCATTCCCATAATTTGGTGTGTTTGAGTGCTGATTATATTTTAAAAGGGAATAGTTAAATACAAACATAGCAATACAAAAGATATTAGATGACAACATAGTCTTAATAACAATCTTCTAAGTAGCCTTGAACAATTGAAAATTTGAAGTCACCTCATGTGGAATGAATTCCTTTATGTTGATAGGTATTTTTGCTCAAATTCCACAAACACGTGATATTGAGATGATAATTGATTATTTGATGTTGTATATTAACAAAGGAGACGAAGGCTCCTTAAATAAGCAATTACAAGCAAAGTTTATAAAACAAAAATGAAAGACCAAAAAGAAACATTCTAAAAAAGAACAAACTACAAAAAGGAAATATCCTAAACTAACTAACCGAATGACCATTATAGAAACATTACATAATTACTTTAATACCCTCTCCCTTAATGGTCATTCTACTACCGTACAAAAGACTTGACATAATCTACAGGTCATTTGGCCATGAATGCATAGAAGGTTGCTCCCTTCTCAAAACACTCTGTGACATGAGCTTGCTGAGACCCTACCTGGTTGGACTGTTGATCAGCCAACCGCCTTCTGTAGAACTTCTGGATATGACCAAGTTTACCACAATCCTTCCAACATGATGTTGGGTAACAAAGCTATCCCTCCTACAATCCAAAGACACAAAAACTGTGATCAACTTCTCAATGAACTTCATAGTTCTAAAAGAACACAATTTTGCCAAAACTCATCAAAAGAAGCATCACCCACAATTTTGGAAAAAAAACCTTAATTTTTTTTTGCAGAAGAATACTGTTCACCCTAGAAACCCTAGATGTGACACAAAACAAGCTGCAAGAAACCACAATTCTATCCAAAAAACGTCAAAAAGAGTGCCATGATTTTGACCAAAAAATCGTTCAAAAAAATCCGTAGAACATCAGACTTCGCGTGGCAACAAAGACACGGCCAAAAGCCCTTCACATGGTATAAAAAACCCTTCATGTGGAAAAAACACTACCATAACCATCACAGAGAAAGAGAGCCCACCACAATTTTTGTACAAAAAATTGCCAAAAAATAGGAGATCTTCATGTGTTGAACCCTAGCCACGGAAAACAGAAAACCCACAATTTTTATGTGAAAAAATCACACATAAAATGTTTAAAACCACCATGGTTTTTTGGGAAAAAAATCAGAAAAAACCACCATGATTTTTTTTGGAAAAAAAAATAAAATCCCACCATGATTTTTTTGGAAAAAATCAGAAAACCCATGATTTTATAAAAAAAGCTAGGTTTGAAACCTTCAGTTTGAGAAAACCATGAAAAAATCATGTCAAAAAACTCCTACAAATAAATTCCAGGCAATGAAACCACAAATTTGACTAAAAATTCGTCAAAAATATCTTTCCCCACTTTGATACCATGAAATGATAATTGATTATTCGATGTTGTATATTAACAAAGGAAACAGAGGCTCCTTAAATAAGCAATTACAAGCAAAGTTTCTAAAACAGAAATGAAAGACTGAAAAGAAACATTCTAAAAAAGAACAAAGTACGAAAAGGAAATATCCTAAACTAACTAACCAAATGGCCATTATAGAAACATTATGTAATATCTCGGATAATTTTTTTTTGTTTTAATGCAATAAGGATTACAAACAAACACCATAACCCGTTAAGGTTAGAAAGTATAATCTCAATACTGCTGAAAGTAACCCTTCCACTTTCTGATCACCAAGAGCCCAATGTTAGCTCATACGGTGATAAGGGGTTCGTTAGCTCACTGATCTGCTAGAAATTAAAATGCAAGTACAATACTGGGCGGCAAGCCAACCCCTTCTACTTTTCAGCGGGATGAAGACCAAGAACTTGGCGGTAAAGCAGCCAAGGGAACAAAAGCATAACCAGAACCAAATCACTCTACCGCTTATGCAGCGGGAGGACTTATGCATAAAAACTATCACTCGACCGCATATTTCAGCAAGAGGACAATACCACTCCACCACTTATTCAGTGGGAGGACATAAGTACAAATGAAATTACAAAACACTAAGGTGGCCCTGCCAACATCTTCCACTTATGCAGTAGGGATTACAATGAGCACTTCAAGTTCAATAAGAGGTTAATACTACTAACAAATGATACAAGATGATTACAATGAAGTAGTACAAACATTCAATCATAGACTAAAACTGATTTCAGGATAAAACATAAAACAACAATTCTGATATAAATACCAGCATCTCCAGAAATGGGCCAGCAACATAGAAATGCACATAACTCTTCCAAATCAGCTCCAAAATGCTCACGAACTCAGGCAAACAACCGCTAAGACCAAGGCGAACAAACTAGAAGCTCAAACCAGCACCAAAATCACCACACACTGATGGCATGCAAACCAAGGCAACTCCAGAAAGGTACGACCAGATGAGAATTTCGATTTGCTTCCAAAAATTCCAATCAACATTAAATCAAATGCCCTTCGAGAGGAATGATTGCCTCTTCAATACGCTTCCGACGAGCCTCTACCCAGAAGAAACGAACACTCAGGCAGAGATTTATGAATTTAAATCTGCTTCAGCCACTCCAAACCAGCAACATAGAAAACTCACCAAAACTCTAGAACTGAAAATCTTCACTCCAAAATCCACTCTCAATCACAACCACCAGCTAGGTACTATATTGCATGTACGAAACTGTGCTAGCTAGGAAGCCTCAACTTCGAAGCTCAGTTTTGCTCTCCATTTCGGCAGCATAACAATGCAAATTCTTTTGATGATCCAAATGAGAGCCCAAGGCTCTTATTTATAACTTTTTTGCTCCCTAAATTCAAATGGAAATGCGCCCAAATACACCCAAATTACATGCCACTTCATTACACCCCAAGGGCGCCCAAACACATTTGAAAAATATTAAATAAGTCCCCTCAAGGATGGCGTCCCCTTCCATTAGGCAAGTTCAAACTTTGCCTAGGACAACAACTTGCAAACAAAACATAGAGTGATGCTCATGGAATAAGTTCGATTTCCCCTATGTCATTGACTTAGGAAAAGTTGATAAAATCACTTGAATAAAATAAACTTCTATTTCCCAAAGTCGTCCAAAATAATATAATTAAATATTAACCTTAGAATGTAGTGTTAATATTTAATAAATCATCCTACAAGCCAAATACTGCTCAAAACCCAAATGAATTGAGGACTGAAGTGCCGAACCGTCCACTGGACTGAACTGAATCTCTGAATTGCCCTGCTATAAATAGAACCACCTGGACTGATACTTGCTAAAAATAGTAAGTCAAGCAATATAGCTCCGAAAAACATAATCTTCGCACCTAGTAACAGAACATAGAAAACACAGTAAGATAGCATCATCCAAAAAGTCAACCCTAACTTACTAAAAATAGTAAGTTCATGCTGCACCAACGTTTGAAACCATAATTCTTCATTCGACATAGCCTACGGGTCCCTGAGATAGGCCAATGGACCACTGAAATCACATCGTTGAGAAGGGGACATTAGAGTCCGCCCTCCCCAAAATTGCTTGTCCTCAAGCAACTGTAAGGCTAGATGCAGTAAAATCTCCTCATTTTCCTATGTAGCATCCTCTGCTGGCAAATTTTTCCACTCGATCAAGTATTCCTTGATCACCCTTCTCCTCAAAGAACGCTCCCTGAAATCAAGGATAGCTTCAGGAATTAAAACTAGCTCTCCCTCCTCATCAAGCGGAGGTAACTCTGTTGAAGCAACAACATTATGTCCAAGAGCCTTCTTAAGGCGAGACACATGAAATACATTATGAATCCTGTTGCTCGCCGGTAGTTCCAACTCATACGCCACTTCTCCAATCCTCCTGTTGACTCTGAAAGGCCCATAGAATCGTGGTTTCAATTTCTCAACTCCACTCTTCTTTGGAGTAGGCTGCCTGTAGGGTTGGAGCCTCAAATAAACCATGTCGCCCACCTCAAAGGTGCATTCAATTCGTTGCTGATCAACATACATCTTTTGCTGATTCTGCGCATGCTGGAGATTGTCCCTCAGAATCCTCAAAACATCTTGACTGTGTTGCATCATGTCCTTTGCCTGAGGGGTTCTGCTATCACCAAATACTAAGTCAGCGAAGCTAGGAGCTTCATAACCATATAGTGCCATGAATGGTGACATCTGGATGGACATGTGATAGGAAGAGTTGTAGCAATACTCTTCTAGGTGAAGCCATCTCACCCATGTATTCTGTTGCTCTGAGACATAGTTTCTAAGATATCCTTCCAACCACTTCTTCACTATCTCGATCTGTCCATCGGTTTGTGGGTGATAACTTGTGCTTGGAGTGAGCATAGTACCACATAATCTGAAAATCTCCTACCAAAAAGCACTTAGGAACTTGCTGTCCCTATCACTCACAATGTTCTTCGGTAACCCATGTAACCTGAACACCTCCTGAAAGAACACTTCAGCAACTTGAGCTGTTGTAAAAGAACTGGTGATGGCAAAAAAGTGAGCAAATTTAGTGAGTCTATCCACCACCACATAAATGCTATCCTTCCCCTGAGCGTGTGGCAACCCAGTGATGAAGTCCATGGATACACTTTCCCATTTTTTACCCAGAATGGGCAAGGGTTGTAACAAACCAACTGGCAGAGTGTGCTCATCTTTGTTTCTCTAACATGTATGACACTCCTTGATGTACCTCAAGACATCATTTTTAAGTCCCTTCCAAGAGAACCTCTCTCAGATCTGCCTGTATGTTTTGAAGTAACCTTGGTGACCAGCAAGGGGAATGTCATGGAAAGTCTTCAAAATCTTCTCCTTCAGCTTAGATTCAGCCACAATGAAGATCCTTCCTTCCTTTGTATAGAATCAACCCCTCAACCAGTTTGTACTTTTCATCATGAAAAGTACCCTCTATAATTCTGGTTGCAAACTGATTTTTGGCATAATCAGCAAGCAACAACTCCCTCCAATCAGCAGTAAGCTCAAATGGGGCCTTCTGGATAAGGCATCAACCACAATGTTATTCTTCCCTTTGACATACTCAATATCAAAGTCGTAAGCCTGTAGCTTACTCACCCACTTCTGTTGCCTTTCGTTCAAGTCTTTCTGATGCATGAAGTGTTTAAGACTATTATGATCAGTCTTAACAATGAACTTACTCCCCACAAGGTACTGTCGGAACTTTGCAAGGGCATGCAATATGGCAAGCATCTCCTTGTCATATATCGACTATGGCCTTTCAGGCCCTCTCAACTTCTTACTCTCGAAGACTATAGGACGCTTATCTTGCATGAGGACTGCACCAACACCTTCTCCAGATGCATTGCATTGCAGTTCAAAAGATTTGGTGAAATCAGGTAGAGCCAAAACAGGGCAGGAACTCATGATCTCCTTAAACTGATCAAAAACTGTCTGTGCCTTTTCAGACCATTCAAAAGCTCCTTTCCTTGTAAGATCTGTGAGGGGGGCAACCAACTAAGAGTATCCCTTCACAAACCTCCGATAAAAGCCACAAAGACCAAGTGTGATATGTTCTCAGGAGGAGGCCAATCGATGATAGCTCTAATTTTTTCAGGGTCTACCTTCACACCACCTACACTGATAATGTGACCAAGGTAGAGCAATTCTTCCATTCCAAATTCACATTTGGACTCCTTTGCAAACAGGGACTCGGATTCCAGTATGTTTAACACTTCATCCAAGTGTTGTAAGTGCTCCTTCCAAGATTTGCTGAATTAGTATGTCATCAAAGAATATGAGTACAAACTTCCTCAACTATTTCTGGAAGATTTTGTTCATGCATGACTGGAATGTGGTAGGGGCAGTAGTCAAGCCAAAGGGCATGACTAGGAACTCAAAATGCCCAAAGTGGCATCTAAAAGCAGTCTTCTCCACATCTGAAGCTCTCATCCTAATTTGATGATACCCTGACCTGAGGTCAATCTTAGAGAAGAACACTGCACCATGTAGCTCATCAATGAGCTCATCAATTCTTGGAATAGGATACCGATTTAGTTTTTTGATTCAGGGCCCGGTAGTCCACGCACATGCACATGGTCCCATCCTTCTTTTTCACCAAGACAACAGCCGAAGCAAATGGGCTTTTGCTTGGCCGTATGTAACCCATGTCAAGAAACTCTTGGATTGCTTTCTCAATCTCATCCTTTTGCTTCTTGGGATACCGATAAGGAGTAGTCATAACTGGCTTAGCTCCTTCTTCCAGCTCAATGATGTGTTCTGCACTTCTTTCAGGAGGTCTACTAGGAGGTGGGTTCTCAAACACCTTACCCCTATTGGTTATCAAGGCTTGAATATCTTCAGGATAGCTCCGATTCTCTTCTAGTGGTTCAGAGGGCATAGCCATGACCTTACTTCTGTCCGTGATCAATGCTTGAATGTCTGCAGAATAGCTGCCCTTGTCTACCAATGGATTTGATGGCATTATCAAACACTCTGCTGCCCACTCCACCTGGTTATGGTGGATCAGCCTCTCCATCCTCTTCAATGAGACAACTCTAAGTCCACCATTCGACATTCCTCTCAATACCACCTTCTTCCCTTCAGACATGAATTTCAGCTCCATGGTTTGCAAATTTAATGTAATCTCACCAAGAGATCTTAGCCATTGAATCCTGAGGACTGCATCATCAGTCCCACCAATGCTAACCACAAAGAAGTTATCTCTAATTTCATGATTTCCCAACTTCAGAGACATGTTGGAAATCATCCGGTTACAAGATATAGTGGAGCCATCTGCTACCATGACTTTGAAGCCTTCTACTTCCTCTGCCACTAGCCCCCTCTTTGCAACAATTCTCTCATCATTGAAATTATGGGTTGCTCTTGTGTCAATGAGAGCAATGACACGATGCTCTCCTATCACACCCCAAACTCTAAAGGACTCATTCTTGTGAATGCTTGAGAGTTGAGCAACCACTCCTCTGTCTTCTGACTCAGTTTTAGGCCCTTTAGGAGCCTCTTCATACTCTCTGTCCTCAATTTCAGTCTGTTGTTCTAAAATTTCAGAATCTGATCCATCCGCAGAATAGCACTCCATTTGATGCAAATTGCCCTTCCCATGACATTTATGCCCTAGGGCCCAAGGTTCTCTGCAAGAATAGCAAAGATTCTTCCTTCGAATCTCTTGACGGAGCTTATCATCCATTCGCGAAGGAAACCTCTTGGTCTGATTTGCAAACTTCTTCTTATCCTTTCAGAAAGGGAAAGGCTTGGATTGAATTTTGTTCCTTGGGGCAGCCAACTCCATGCTTCGAGATTTCTTAATGGCTTCTGCCAAGGTGGGTGGATCAAATGCTTTAAGCCAACCTTTCAAAGGTTCCTCAAGTCCTTCAGTGAAAAGGACCACTAACTGCTTCTCAGAAATACTACTTACCATAAATGATAGATTTTGGAATTCAGTTACGTAAGTGTCCAATGAACCTTGCTGTTTGAGTTGAGCAAGTTCTCTAAATTTCACCTCTGGATCCTTGGTATCAAACCTCTCAATCAGCTTGTTGGTGAAATCAACATGTGGTGATCAAGTTATGACCAAGGGTGACCAACCCATGGTACCACCATTCGTGGGCCACTCCATCCAAGTGCAAAGTAGCGAACTTGATGGCGTCTTCTTCAGGCATAGGCCTCAAGGACAAGTAATTGTCCAACTTCTGCACCCATGCTCTAGCGGTGCTATTAGTGCTCCCATCAAAATGTGCCAGAGTCACCCTTCCAAGAGCTTGTTGATAATCTCTTGGGGCAGAAAATCTATTGTCATTCCTCCTTCCTCGCTTCATTTTCTGATTCATGAATTGATCCAAAGTGAGGATATCTCGGATCTCTCTAGGGAGAGAAGCATACTCCATATAGTTGTTCCTTATTTCATTAGCTATAGGTATCTCCATTTCAGCTTGCTGTGCTTCTCTTGGCAGGAAGAGTGGTTGTAGAGGTCTTGGGGCTAAACCTCCACTGTTGCTCCCATTGTTATCCCATTTCCATTTCCTACAGGAGCATTAGAAGTGCTGGCTTCTGGTCCATTTTTGGGTTGGCTAGGGGTCCCAACAACATTCTGGTTAAGTTTGGCCAGCAATTGAGACATCATATCCATCATGGCATTGAATTGTCTCTCAACCTTCTTATCAGGTGCCTCATTCTATTCTGTAGCCTTATCCGCCATTGAATCCACTGAATCTGCAGAATCCAATTCCTTCCCTCTGTTTCTCAATACCTCTGAAAAGGTATCTTCTTCCGGCACTACAGGAATCTGAAACTACTGTCTCTTCTGTTCTTTGTTGTAGTAACGAACGTCTCTGTCACTCATGGAGAATTCTGACCCCTCTGAAACTCACAGGCTGGTAGGAAAACCAGCTATGATACCACTGTAATATCTCGGAATTCTTTTTTTTGTTTTAATGCAATAAGGATTACAAACAAACACCATAACCCGTTAAGGTTAGAAAATATAATCTCAATACTGCTGAAAGTAACCCTTCCACTTTCTGATCACCAAGAGCCCAATGTGGGAAGGTGAGAGCATACGGTGATAAGGGGTTCGTTAGCTCACCGATCTGCTGGAAATTAAAATGCAAGTACAATACTGGGTGGCAAGCCAACCCCTTCCACTTTTCAGCAGGATGAAGACCAAGAACTTGGCAGTAAACCAGCCAAGGGAACAAAATTATAACCAGAACCAAATCACTCTACTGCTTATGCAGCGGGAGGACTTATGCATAAAAACTATCACTCGATCGCATATTTCAGCAGGAGGACAATACCACTCCACCAGTTATTTAGTGGGAGGACAAAAGTACAAATGAAATTACAAAACACTAAGGCGGCCCTACCAGCCTCTTCCACTTATGCAATGGGGATTACAATGAGCACTTCAAGTTCAATAAGAGGCAAGATGATTACAATGAAGTAGTACAAACATTCAATCATAGACTAAAACTGATTTCAGGCTAAAACATAAAACAACAATTCTGGTATAAATACCAACATCTCCAGAAATGGGCCAGCAACATAGAAATGCACATAACTCTTCCGAATCAGCTCCAAAATGCTCACGAACTCATGCGAACAAACTAGAAGCTTAAACCAGCACCAAAGTCACCACACACTGATGGCACACAAACCAAGGCAACTCCAGAAAGGTATGACCAGCTGAGAATTTCGATTTGCTTGCAAAAATTCCAATCGACATTAAATCAAACGCCCTTCTAGAGGAATGATCACCTCTCCAATACGCTTCCGACGAGCCTCTACCCAGAAGAAACAGACACTCGGGCAGAGATTTATGAACATAAATCCGCCTCAGCCACTCCAAACCAGCAACATAGAAAACTCACCAAAACTCTAGAACTGAAAATCCTCACACCAAAATCCACTCTCAATCACACCCACCAGCTAGGTACTATATTGCACGTACGAAACTGTGCTAGCTAGGAAGCCTCAACTCCGAAGCTCAGTTTTGCTCTCCATTTCGGCAGCATAACAATGCAAATTCTTTTGATGATCCAAATGAGAGCCCAAGGCTCTTATTTATAACTTTTTGGCTCCCTGAATTCAAATGCAAATGTGCCCAAATACACCCAAATTACATGCCACTCCATTACACCCCAAGGGCACCCAAACACATTTGTAAAATATTAAATAAGTCCCCTCAAGGATGGGGTCCCCTTCCATTAGGCAAGTTCGAACTTTGCCTAGGACAACAACTTGCAAACAAAACATAGAGTGATGCTCATGGAATAAGTTCGATTTCCCTTATGTCATTGACTTAGGAAAAATTGATAAAATCACTTGAATAAAATAAACTTCTATTTCCCAAAGTCGTCCAAAATAATATAATTAAATATTAACCTTAGAATGCAGTGTTAATATTTAATAAATCATCCTGCAAGCCAAATACTGCTCAAAACCCAAATGAATTGAGTACTGAAGTGTCAAACCATCCACTGGACTGAACTGAATCTCTGAACTGCCTTGCTATAAATAGAACCACCTGAACTGATACTTGCTAAAAATAGTAAGTCAAGCAATATAGCTCCGAAAAACATAATCTTCGCACTCAGTGACAGAACATGGAAAACTCAATAAGATAGCATCATCCAAACAGTCAACCCCTAACTTACTAAAAATAGTAAGTTCATGCTGCACCAACGTTTGAAACCCTAATTCTTCATTCTACATAGCCTACGGGTCCTTGAGATAGGCCAATGGACCACTGAAATCACATCATTGAGAAGGGGACATTACACATTACATAATAATTTTAATAGATATTTAGCATCCCTGGAAGTATATGACCCTTGAGTATGGTAACCTTCTGTATATTGCTCGGATCCCACCTTGTTAGGTAAACTATTCATATGAGCAAAGTTGTGATCATGCTTGGTTGGTGAATTTCTCCCAAACTAGCTAATTATATAAGCCTTGGACTAAGAAGAAATGGCCATTGAAGGTGGTGCACAAAAGGTGAGCCCTAAATAGGAGAAACATCTGGAATTTCACAATCAAAATATATAGAAAAAAATTAGAGGGGAGGACTATTTGAGGGAATTTATTTCCAAAGGGGTACCTAGAAATAGTCAATGAAGGCTTCACATTATTGTCCAATAGAAGCTTGGCATCCTCCTATTTTGGGGTTGTATGTGCTTTGGCTCTCCTCATCCTCTAGTAATTAATCATTTGTGTTGGGCCCCTCGAAATTTTTTTGTATTGCAGTCCCTTTTGCATGATCTAATGAGTTTTATTGTCTATCTATTACAAGAAGTTATTAAATGTATTCAAAGTCCTTCATCCTAGGAAGTTATTATTTGTTTTGCTAGATTCAATGGACAAGTGTGAAGTTTTAAACTCAAGATTCAAAGCTAAAAAGTTTTCAAAGGAGCAGAAATGACAAAAGTATCTAGAAATGGTAAATGACACTTGGGTTGAGCTTTGCTAGGCAATAAAAATTTGACTAAGGTGTGGAAAAGTGAAAAAGGATCCTAAATTATGTACTTTTCCTGTTAGAGCCAAAAAGTTAAGTGGCAAAAGAACTCTCTTTGCACACTTTGCCAACTAGTGAAAAATTGAAAATTGACTAAGGCATGGGAAAGTGGTAGAGGGTCCCAATGTGAGTGTTTTTCTAGATAGAGCCAAAAATTTAAGTGGCAAAGAACTCAAAACTCGTGCTTGTACTTGGCTAACCATCCTCAAAGGAGCACTTTAAATAAAACAACCATGTATCAAAAAGTGGTTATGACACGAAAAACATTTGCTCTAAGTAGTTTTGCTATGATTGTACATCCAAAATCACACACATTGGGCCTATTTGCCAAAGAGTGCCTTAGTTGGAAAAAGTGTATTAGCAGGTCAAAAAGTGAGAATTAGAACAAATAAAAAATTTCTCTGTGACAAAAGTGGCAAGAATCAAAAGTGCACACTTTTCATCTCATTGCTAAGCAAAGATTCCCAAAGTACATGCTTAGGAATGATTTGCCAAAAGACAAAAATGATAATAAATAAAAAGTGGTGCTATCATTCTTGCAAAGAGCATACAAGTGCAGGGTCTGGTGAGAGTTTGAAGATAAGAAGTTGCATTTCCCAAGTTTGCCAAAGATTTGAAGGTGATTTTCAGCAGTTGACCCTTTGCTGATGATGATTGGATGGCTGAAGATAAGTCTGGTATGGCCTAATTAGGGGTCTGATATAGATATAAAAATCACTGCCTTAAACCCCCACGTAAGCCTTAGGGTTGGTACGGCTTGATTGGAGAAAGTACGGCCAGCCATTGAAGATTCCCAGCCTCCAATTTGCAATTTATTCCTTAAATCTGCATGTCTTCATTCTCTTGAAATTCTGATCAAATTATTGATGATTTGATTTCAATGCAGCACAGTTATAATCCCTAAATGAGATTATCAAAATAAGTTTCCTTGGGTAATCTTCCACACCTACAAACACTGTTTTCTTTGAGGGATTTCGTCCTCAAAAAGCTATGGCTTCCTGGGCCAACAAACCCTTGTTGCAGCTCTTCTCATAAAAAATGTAATCAAGAATGAATAATGAAGCTCTCAAATGAGCTTTTATATTTCTTCCAAAAACCCATGCACCTCTTGGCCTTTTAATCATTGAATTAATTATTCCACTCTTTATTGAAATTCTCCAAAGTTGGCACCCACTTTGTCTTATTATAAAGTTGCTTTATGTAATTAATACTAAATAATCATTTTGCCCCCTTTTATAATGTCACAACATAAAGTCACTTATATAATTTAATATTATTAAGGTCAATGCTTGATAAGACTATAATCTCAGTTACCGGTTCTTGCCAAAAATGGCCGGGTCCTGGTCCTGGTTCATGCCTGGTCCTGGTCCGAGCCCGGTTTGACCTGGGTCCCACCCGGGTCCTGCCTCGGCGGCTGGGTTCCCTGTGGGTCTTGCAACAAGGAACCCAGCCACCTGGGCAGGACCCAGGTCAAACTAGGGAGGACCGGGATGAACCCAAGCCCGTGGGTTCCCAAAAACGAGGCCCGCGGGTTAGAAAACAAAGAAAAACAATTAAAAACAAATTTTTTAATCTTATTTTAACATTTTGAAACTTGAATCAGTTGAAACTTGAAACTTGAATATTATCTTTTTTGCAAATTATGAATATGATATTACATTTATGATTTACGATATATCAATATCAGAATATTTATTGGCATTGGCAATTATGGATTTATGATTTATGATTTATGATTTATCTGTTATCATTTATGTATCATTGTATGGGAAAGTTACATTGTATGTTTCATATTTGTATGTTTGAACTGTGAACATATATAATTTTGATGTTTGAAGTTTGAACATATATATGTAAAAAAAAATTAAAAATATATATATATATATACAAACGAACCCGTACCCGTACCCCCCCAATTTTTTTTTTGCCGAATCCGCGAATCCGAACCCGAACCGGTAACTTAGACTATAATAAATTAAATTAAATCATTAAACCTTGATTAATGTCAAATACCAATCATGAAGCCAATTCTGTCAACTTTCCAAATATTGCTATGATACCCATTGTTAATCCTATGAGTTACTATAAATTATTAAATAGTAAGTATGACCCAAACATCCAAGTGACTTATTAAAAATAGCGTGTATCAAAGAGACTTAAATGATCCTAGAGAAACATGCCACAAATAAACTAAGATATTGAGCTAAAGATTACTGCAATAAGCTCTCCAAAGGGTTGACTGAAGCCATAGACCTCCCTCCAAAGGGTCCCCTAACCACCATGTTAACCTACGGGGACCAAGTCATAAGCTAACCCCTAGGAATGATTGATGCTTAGGAAGGGGAAATTACAAACTTTGACATTGCCTATGTCAAGGGAAAAAAGAATATTATTTCTGATGCTTTATCGAGGAGACCTCACTTGTGTTCATTAGGGGAGGTTACAGCTGATTGGAGAGAGTGGATTTCGGTTGAGTATGCTAAGGACAAGTGGGCTTCAAGTATCATTGATGGTACAATATAGGATGATAGATACACCGTTGTAAATGATCTCATCATTTACAAAGGGAGGATATTTCTATGGATTTTATCACGGCCTTGCCTAAGGCTCAGAGCAAGGACTGTATTTATGTAGTGGTCGATAGACCTACAAAATTTGGCCATTTCTTTCCAATTTCAGCCACACACAGCAACACAGGTTGCTGATTTGTTTTTTAGAGATGTATTCAGACTTCATGGGTTGCCTCAGAGTATAGTTAGCAATTTGGATAGCAAGTTCATGAGTCATTTTTGGCAGGAGTTGTTCACACTTTGTGAGACAAAACTTACTTCAAGCATGAGCTACCTGTTGTCACAAAAGTTTGCACCCTTGTTGAGCTATCAAATCAACAACCTTGTGAAATATGGAAACAACCCCGAAGTGTGGGACCTTGCACAAAGAGGTTGAATCTCCAGAGAAGGCCGGCTTCCTTCTCAATCCAAGTGCAGATGTTGAACCAACTCAACACTCCAAATTCCACTTCTAAACCTATCCTTACAGCTTTCAAAGGAAAAGGAAAGAAAAATGTTAAAATGAAAAGAGGTGATACACCAAGATAAGACATGTTCCTCTCCCCACCTCGAAATGACACAAAGAACCAATCGAAATACCCTAGAGATGCACAAACTTTAGTTGCATGAATGACCCCAAACACATATATGGAGGCTAAAATTTGTTGAATGTCAAAGGGGAAAAGGTTTCCCACAAGTCACACTTAGAAACAAGTTAACACGACATATATATGAGAGAAAGATACAAAACATACACTTATAATGAAGGTAAGGGAACATACACAACATGTATAAGTTGAAGAGAGGCAAGAATGGTGATTTCAATTCATTCTTAGGCCAATGGCCAAACTTACAATTGCAGAAATGCAAGAAAATATACAATTCTTCAAGAGAAGTGAAAGAGCATAAGGTAGCTCAAGCCAGTAGGGAGAGAACCCTTTACAGTGAGGCTTGATAACCTATATATAGCAAACTGGTCATAGAGGAGGGACCAATGGTCAAGGAGAGGAAGCCTTGATCCTGGCGTGCACAGAGGAATGTCAATCAGGGAAGGTGGGGAGGTGCACAAACCTGACATGGTGTGTGCAAGCAACCTGGCCATACCTTGACAAGGTAATCCCAAGAAGAAAAGTACTTCTAGAAGGTGGATTGCTTGACATTCCAAAGTCAGAGCATGCAGTCTTGACATGAAGGCCATCAAGTAACCATAAATAAGCATGGCCTTGGACTCCACTTGATGGCAATCCTGCAAAAAGCATTAAATGTGCCCCTGTAACTCCTTGAGTGAAAGTAGACAAGTTGCAGGGGTTGGTGCAACATTAAGAGCCTTGAGTGTTGATCACATCAATCAAAATACCCTAGAGATGCACAAACTTTAGTTGCATGAATGACCCCAAACACATATATGGAGTTTAAAATTTGTTGAATGTCAAAGGGGAAAAGGTTTCCCACAAGTCACACTTAGAAACAAGTTAACACAGCATATATATGAGAGAAAGATACAAAACATACACTTATAATGAAGGTAAGGCAACATACACAACATGTATAAGTTGAAGAGAGGCAAGAATGGTGATTTCAATTCATTCTTAGGCCAATGGCCAAACTTACAATTGCAGAAATGTAAGAAAATATACAATTCTTCAAGAGAAGTGAAAGAGCATAAGGTAGCTCAAGCCAGTATGGAGAGAACCCTTTACAATGAGGCTTAATAGCCTATATATAGCATACTGATCGTAGAGGAGGGACCAATGGTCAAGGAGAGGAAGCCTTGATCCTGGCATGCATAGAGGAATGTCAATCAGGGAAGGTAGGGAGGTGCACAGACCTGACATGGTGTGTGCAAGCAACCTGGCCATACCTTGACAAGGTAATCCCAAGAAGAAAAGTACTTCTAGAAGGTGGATTGCTTGGCATTCCAAAGTCAGAGCATGCAGTCTTGACATGAAGGCCATCAAGTAACCATAAATAAGCATGGCCCTGGACTCCACTTGATGGCAATTCTACAAAAAGCATTAAATGTGCCCCTGTAGCTCCATGAATGAAAGTAGACAAGTCATAGGGGTTGGTGCAACATTAATAGCCTTGAGTGTTGATCACGTCATCTGGAAGTGTTGCAAGTCGTTGGAAGTTGGATTTCGAGCCTTGCTGCAAGGGGAGAGGCAACGGGAACCCCGGAATTTCGGGATTCCAGGTTCAAGAAGGAAAAAGCTTGGGAATTGGGAATTGGGAATTTCGGGATTCCGAATTCAAGAAGGAAAAGGCTTGGGAACTAGGAATTTCGGGATTCCAGGTTCATGAAGGAAAAGGCTTGGGAACTAGGAATTTCGGGATTCTAGGTTCATGAAGGAAAAGGCTTGGGACCCACTTCCTAACAAGTCAACACTTAACATTTCATGATTCCATTGATTTTGTCCTTGATCAATTGGGGCAACACTGTACCATGGAACATATCTTTGATCGGTTCTCATTGATGGACCAAGGATGTCATAAAATGACAACACTACCATCTACAGACTGATGGGCAAACAAAACTAGTCAACAAGTGGATGGAGGGATACCTTAGGAACTACATTTCAGGGCAGCAAAAGGCAGGGTTTAAGTGGCTACATTTATGTGAGTACTACTACAATACAACTTACCACATGTCTATTCAAATTTCACCATTCAATGCCCTTTATGGCTACGAGGCTCCTAACTTCCTGGATCTGTTATTTGAGGATAGTAGAGTGCCTAGTACCAAAGACCTACTGCATGATAGTCAGGATATAATGAAGTCTTTGAAAGAAAATATCCAAAAGGCACAAAATCGACAAAAGCAATATGCAGATCAGCATAGAGTTGAGGCCTCCTTTGAGGTGGGTGATATGGTGTATTTAATGTTGCAGCCTTATAGGCAATCCACTCTCAAGAAGAGTGGCACAGAGAAGCTTAAGCCATGGTATTATGGACCATTCAGGAACCCCAAGTGGATTGGGGAGGTGGCTTATGGGTTAGAGTTACTGACAGGAAGCAAAGTACACAATGTGTTTCATGTGTCTCACCTCAAGAAGGCGTTGGGGCACAACATGATTTCTTCTACAACATTGCCACCCTTGGATGAGGAGGGGAATTTAATTCTTATTCTCGAGGCTATTATTGCCTCTAGAGAGTGCAAGTTAAGGAGAGTCATTAGGGAATATTTGGTGAAGTGGAAGGACTTGCCAGTAGAGGATGCGACATGGGAGAATGAGGAGATATTATAGCATCCCGATTTGCATTTGCTCGAGGACAAAATTTTTTGGGGAGGGCGGATTGTAATGCCCCCTTCCTAAGTGTTGTGACCTAATCACACATCACCCCATTCCAAATGGGAACCCCCTACATTTTTGCTCCACTTGATCTTTTGGTTGTGGTCTTTTGGGTCTTTTAGCAACAATCCCTTCGATTTTCCCAAGTCCCCAAGTGTTTTGGGTAAATTATGGTCAAGTTTGCAAGTGTTTTGAGTAAATTTGACCAAGTCTAGAGCTTGTTTTGTCTATTTTAGGGTTTTTACCCTTCAGACTTAGATTTGAGGTCAGTAGCTTAGGGTTTTGGAATGGAGCTAGAACCCTTCAAGGAAGTTCTCAATCTTCATTTTATGTCCTAGTTTTTGGTATGAGTTGTGTCCATGGCTGCCAATTTACTCAGACTTGCTGTTAGTAATTAAGATGATAACTGAGGTCATGATTGTTATTGTCACATTGTAATAAGACTCTTGATCTGAATAAGAAGCTTGCATTTGGTCTACATTTCCTTGTATCAATTATCTGAGGATGCACAACAAGTGTTTGATAAAATGTCAGTTGATTGAAAGTGTTATCTATGTGTCTCATAAGGGTCTAATTTGGTATTGAGCTCTCAAGTTAGTTGTATAGGCATCTTTTCCAAACATTAAAGGGACACTTGTATTTGTTCATAGTCATTGTTAACATCTTGTTTTCAGTCTGAAACAAACATATCAGTAGCACATATAAACCAAATTCAGTAACTACTAGCAAAATATTCCTTGTTTCAATCATCCATTGGATAGGGGATATTTCAAATTTGTGTAAGGCATGAAGAAATTCCTTCAGAGGCAAAATGTGATCAAGGTTGACAAAATTCCAAGACATTGAAAAATTGACTAAGTATGAAGATTTTCTCTCTCCAAAGCTCCGGATAGGACAAATTTCTCAAACATGGAAAAAATGGTCAGTTGGCAGAAAATCTTCGTTTAGGACGAGGTGTGCACGAGAACACATAAATTTTTCTTTAGGACAAAAATCTCTCTTGAAAGAGTTTCTCTCTCCTAGAATTCCAGACGTACAAGATTCCTTCAAAAGTGGACAAAATTGTTAAAATTCTTCCAAGGCAGGAAATTTTTTCAAAAATATCTTTTTGCGCCCAAAATGGAAAGATTTTCATAATAAATGAGTTGGCAATATGCAAAAGGAATATTCCATATTTATGACAACTCGGAAATTTATAGAAGTTTCCAATGTTGAACTCAAAATGATAGCAGGGTCCACTTGCATGGCAAGTTGTCGAAGGAAACATGACACATGATTGAAGAAAATCAATGCAACTGTGAATTTTAACCCCTCGCCAACTTAGCAACTTAGTGGGAGACTTCTATTTAAATGACAACTTGGAATTCATTTCTCACAATGGTTTTTGGAGAAATTGGAAGCTAGAGAGAAGTGAAGAAAAGTCAGAAGCAAAGTTTTATTATTTTTCAAAAGTTCTTGTTCTTGGAGCTTTTATTTTATTCTAAGTCTTGAATCGTAGAATGGAATTCCTTCCTCAGCAGATTTATTGATTTTTTTATTACAAATCTAATATTTATTATTTTATTTTGCAGGAATGGTGGAATCCAACAAGGCTACAAACACCTCCCGGCAAGCGCAAATCAAGAATGAGCAAAGAGGATTTCTTCCAAAAGTCAAAGATTATTTTGAAGTGGAAAGAAGTCAGCGACACCAACCTGGGAACCTTCAGGCTATGGAAGAGTTTAGGAAAAGAGTATATTGAACAGCTGGAGGTGCTCTGTCAACCATTGCCACGAAGATCATCAAGAGTGGGATTGTTGCAGCTGTCAGCTTCCCTCCTGCCATCCAGTGCCTGGAGTTGATTATGGAATGCGCAAAACATTACAATGCTGAAAGAAGGGCAATTCTCGCACCATATGGTAAACTCTTGGCCAACCTTACAGCTAAAGCAATTGGAGAAACTTTTGGGATTCCTGCATACCAGTTCATGACGTACAAGAGCAAGGAAAGAGAAACAATGATATGTGATGCTGGTTTGGAGAGATGTGCTGGAATAATCAACAAAGTAAGGATGCAAAGGCCAAAGCCCTTATCTCTAAGTTACCCAAGCAGATTACCAACATGGATTTCAAACAAGAATACGCTGATCTTGTGCTGATGATGAGTAGAGTCATAGGATGTCCGTAGGCCTTCATATTTGAATTCCTTAGGCCTTCATATTTGAATCGTGGATGTTTTACTTCATTGGCAAAGTTATTGAAGGTGAAGGAGTGATAGACTAGGCAAAGATAATCAGCCACAACTTGTATTCGTAGTTGAAGAATTTAAAGCAATCTCATACTTTCTATTTGATCTCATATGTTGTTTATTCATTGGCTAGAATGGGCAAAATTCAATGGATTGTCGGGCAAAGGACCTAAGGGACGTGGACCAAGACAACTGACGCAGTCACAATTATATAATACTACTTCTTTCAAGGAAGCGAGTGACACATTCACAATGCACATCACCAAATCATTGCAAGGAGGACTTCTTGCAAGGTTGTTGCAGGAGGCTAGAAAGTTAGTAAAGAAGTATAGATCATGGTACATTCACTTTCCAAAATTTACTTACATCCGAGTCCAAGGATTCTCTGACTAGCCGTATAAGCTTCTAAGGTATCCAACAGACAAAATGGTGCTACCAGATGTTACCAGACAGTTGACTGCCTATGAAAAAATTCAAAAAAAGTTGTCACTTGAATTCCCAATTGTCATAAAAGATTACGAAGAAATGTGTCCAACATTGACAGCGGCAGAAAAGTCAATAGATGAATTATTATTCTATCACTTAACATTTCATACTACAAGGACATTCTTTGGTCTATACAACAAAATCAAGATGGTTGCTAGAATAAAACACAAACACAAGATTCACCTGGAAGATTATTGAGCCAACACCAAAGATGACTTTGAAGTCAGGAAGTGGATGTTTTCCAGATTACCTCTCAATCTGATAAGACTTTGTGAAGTTATACAGGCGTTGGATCAAGTTGAAGAAGATGAAAATATGGTTCAACCAGGATATGAAAAGGAGAAGGATATGCCTATTCAGGTTCTAGATTGGTCAAAGCCGAAAGTTGATGATTTAAATATCCTAAGTAGGCCAGTCTTGAAATTCACCAGGCATTGGGTTGAGTAGCACATTGCAAAGTTAAAGTCAGAGAATGCTCGCCTGACTTACCAGTTGATGGGAGACCTGGACTCTCATAGCGAGGCAACAAAAGGGTCATCAGGAGCCCAGGCTAGGGAAGAGGAAATTCCGCAGAAAAGATCAGAGTGTAGGAAAGAGAAGCATTCCTGGGATTTCACAAGCAAAGAAGAGAAAGGAAATTCAGCTAGAAGAGCTGTTGTAGAAGAGGCCAAGGATAGAGGAAGCACAGTCACCTGCTAGCTCTTCCAGCGTGCATGAAGTCGAATGTTCCCGAAAGGAGTTGCAAGAAACCAATCACTAGAGGATGATATTGGTATGGTGCAAGCACGAGATATTTTCAACGTTAGTGCCTCTCATAGGCCTGTTCAGCAGAGGAGTCAAGGGCAGGGACTTTCTTCGATCCCAAAACAACAGGATTGAGATTGTTTTATGGAAGCAAATCTTGGAGACTTGGGAAATTTTGAGGAAGTTTCACAAGAACAAATGCAACTGGAAGTTCAAGACCAGCAGGCAGCCGCCCCGGATTAGTCGAGAGAAAGAATAAGAAAGGAGCCGAAGGAAGAGATTGACCCTGCGCAGGAACTTGAAGAATTGTTGAACAAGATAGATAAACCAGCAAAAAAGAAGGCAACAAAGAAGTTCTCCAAGAACACGAGGGATGAGTCAAGATCTAGGACATTACACCTAGTCATGCCCAGAGTTGACAAAAACAAAAAAGAGATTTCACCTGATGAATATGAGATCACGGAGGTCAACTTAGGGTGTGTTGTTAATTCTATGAGGATCCGGTTAATACTAAGAGGGGGGGTGAATCAGTATTAATACCAATTTCAAACTTTAAACCCAAGTCAAACTTACAACAAATCCAACTTCATTTACCACATATGCCAATTCATTAAACAGTACCGATAACCAGTGATAAATCTCTGATAAACTGCTATAACCGATGTATTC
Source organism: Cryptomeria japonica (assembly GCF_030272615.1). Taxonomy (NCBI): domain Eukaryota; kingdom Viridiplantae; phylum Streptophyta; class Pinopsida; order Cupressales; family Cupressaceae; genus Cryptomeria; species Cryptomeria japonica. The sequence goes on along the minus strand of NC_081410.1, from coordinate 243,475,591 downwards.
AGAAATAATGAATAAACTAAAGATAATCAATAACATCACATGAAAATCATTCCACACATGAACACCATATTTTTGATGTGGAAACCCAAATAGGGAAAAAACCACGGTGGGAGTTAGTACCCACAAAGATTTGTACTCTTTTGAAGTACTCCCTGTTAGGAGCTTAGCCCTGTTGGAGCTTACAATATGCCCTGTTAAGAGTCACCCGGTTAAGGAATTTGGATGTGCAGCCCGGTTAGGAGCTTAATGACTTGTTAGGATCAACCTCATGAGAGTATTTACCACTCTTTTTGAGAGCTACCATGTTAGGGGATTTACAAGATTAAGGCCTATCAGGACCTACCCGATTAAGGGATTTAATCTGCTGCAACTGATAGGAAACAACAGTGAAAAAGTGATATGTTACTTGCACTTCTCAACTTGCTAAATCAGATCCAGTTATGCTCCACTATCTACCACTCTCAGGCAGATCTCACTCTTCTCTGGTACGGCTTCACACTCTTCTCTAAGACCACCGACACAATGAACATCAACTAAGCCAACATAAATAATGCTTTCCACTAGGTCAGCCACTAAACCCAAAATTACATCATAGATCATTACAGATCTTTACAACTCATTACAAATTATCATATGGATCATTACAATCAATTACAAATCAATATCAGCCGTTGAATGATCATAAGTTGTCACAGCAAGTCGATTTGGTACAAAGTCAAACCCTTAGCACATTCCGCTAAGCACTTTGCACATTCCCAAGAAATTCGCTCTCCAAACGTGCCAAAACATCTTTCAAACACTTCACGCGGTTTGTGCCACGTTATCATCAACATGTAGACTTGATGTCGGTCACCGCCATACCAAAAATCATTACCGGTTTGATGATTTCTTCACCAATTCTAAAACCCTACTAAAACCCTGGCAAAACTTCATCAGAAATTAGAAACATGCCTTCCGATAGTCATCACAAGATGCGGTTCTGGTCAGATACTCATTTCCATGATAAAAGCTTACATTCCAAACCGCAAATCACCAATCATCCTCTTCAAGTAAAACATCTCTTCATATACCGGTTAAAGTCCAATATCACAATCTTCTGTATATTGCCGATAAACCCCGTCTCCGGTAGACTAAATCACTTAGATGACAAACCAAACATCAGATAACATCATTTATCATCATTTAACATCAGTTTGCCATCAATGACAACACAAATAACCAATCAAGTCATCTTATCACAAAATCTCAATTTCTTCATCATTTCTTCATCACAAATAGTCTTCTATCCTCTATCGGTTCCGTCATCAGACATCAACTGCATCACCTCATCTGCATTAGTTATGCCAATCATGCCAACACGTGCCTCCAAGGCACAGGTGGTGGAAGACTTTGATGAATCTTCCTTAGCATTGAAGGAACAAATGAAAAAAATGGAAGAGAAGAATAAGAAGTTGAAGAGCGAGAACAAAGCCTTGTGCGAATATGTGCAACGCTTAAAGCGTCCATTCAGAGAGGAAGATCCGTCCTTTGTTCCTCCCTCTTCTCTTCCCAAAGAATCTATTAATGGCATTGAAGAAATAAGGAGAAGAGCTTAGCATTCCTAAGAATGGGTGGAGGACATCTTTTCAACTGGTAAATTTATTGAAGACTTGGCTTGCTTCCACTCGCAAATCCTAGCTATCTTGAACAGGCTTGAGACTGTGGACAATTCATGGGAAGATGTGCATATCTGTCAGGACTTAACAATTTGGTGCCTTAAGGCACTAATGAGAATTCCTAGGCAGATTTTGATTGATGGGAAGGTCGTCCAAGAAAATGAAATATATGACTTCCCTTGGTGGTTTTATGCAGTCTGCACTAGGAAGGAATTCTTTGAAAGATTAAGGAGTCAGCATCACTGAAGGAATCAGTCAGAAAGGTTCGGGAAGAAATTCTCAATGTAGTAGAGGCATTGTTTGCAAGAAAGTTGACTGATGAAGAGTTGATGGTTGACCATCTAAAGGATAGGTTACACGATTTCTTCTTCATAGAATCCTTCTCAAAGGAACATTTGGAAAATGTTTCCTTATTCTCCAACACAATGTGCAGGACTCAAGAAGCGGCATCAAGATGTGAGAAGTTTTTCTCCAAGTGTGAAGAAGACATTTCATTACTAGAATTCAAGCTAGAGACTGTGCCAAGTGTCCCTATAGGAGAGCCGGAAGTTGTCGTGGCCAAATTCGTCGCATTCGCCATCAATGATCGAGATAATGGTCGCCCAATTTTGGATGAGAATCTATTGTTTGCATGAGAACTTGGTGGCGCATTTATTGTTGGTGGAAGTTTTGACCAAGTGGTGGTATATTCAATGCATGGTGATTGCCATATTCAAGGAGATAGTGGCTCATTTAATGCATGATGGGCGATTTGAGAAGTGATGGGCATTTATTGCATTATGGACGCTTTTCGGAGTAAGGAGCAATTAATTAGCAATGGGGGAGATTCCTCATTAATGGCCATCCCCACTACTTGGTGTCATATTTTGGAATCTTTGGTCAAACCCTAATTAGGGTTTTGCATGCTGAATCTTAGCCATTGATTGGATTGTAATCTAGGCCGTCCATTTTCCTCTTGGAGGCCTATAAAAATGGGTCACCCCTTCATTTGTAACGGAGGGAGAATTGTATGAGATTGTTGCTATAAGTTTCTAAAGTCGTAACAGTGATACATTGGCTTTTGGTGTTCACTTGTGTTGTTTCAAAACTTGCATGGTTTCATCTTCCTCACTTAGTTTAGATTCGCTTCAAGTATTTAGATGAATAAGATAGATTGTATTGCTTTATGGTGAGATCATATGCTCATACCTTTTGCCGATAGATGATTTCTATATGCAGTGCAAGGTTGGACTGAGCTTTTACATGTGCGTTCTTAACTTAGATTATTGGATGAACATTGTTCTTTGATGGTGTTCGTTGATGGTTTAAAATCCTACAAGAACAACCTTTGAAGATTACACCCTTATTATGTAGTCTGAAAGTGGCGAAGTAAAGTGTGGTTGATCTCACCCGAGTCGTTATCTGTTGAGTTCTTAGATTTAGAATAGCCTTTCTTAACCCTTTCCTATTTTACTTTTTGCACTATCCTATTGAAAAGTTCCAAAAAAGAGCTATTCATTGACAAATCATTCGCAAAAAATCTCCTTGAAGTTCTAAATTTATTTAAGTCTTCTTCATTGTACGTAAGTCCCCTTGGATTACCAGCAACATCAACCAAAGTTACCAAACAAGTCTATATCCATCATAAAGTTGCTAGTACACAATTGGAACCTTGGAATCAATGTATGATCTTCCTACAATCTTAGCATACATATGATTTTGATTAAGAGAGGATAGAGTGACCATTGGGAAACTTTATTTTGTGTTGGTGTGGTCATAAAACGCCCGTCAACACTAACCATCAATCATTCCTAGAGGTTAGCCTATGACTTTGGTCCCTATAGGCTAACATGGTGGTTAGGGGACCCTTTGGAGGGGGTTCTATTGCTTTAGCTGACCCTTTTGGGAGCTTATTGCAATAATCTTCAGCTTAGTATCTCAATTTATTTGTGGCATGCCTTCTTGAGATCATTTAGGACTCTTTGACATACACTATTTTTAGTAACTTGGACATTTGGGTCATACTTACTATTTATAGTAAGTCAAAGGATTAAGAGTGGACATCATGGTTATATCTGAAAAGTTGGCTAGATTGGCTTCATGATTAGTATATGGCATTTATCAAGGATCAATGATTTAATTTAATTTATAAAAAGCTTATCAATCATTGACTTTAATAATATTAAATTATATTAAGTGGTTTTATGTTATGACGATATAAAGGGGACAAAATGATTATTTAAAAGTCATTTCAAAATGACAATATAAAAGGGGCAAAATGATTATATAGAGCTTGAGTTGGCCTAGTGGTGGAGAACTTGTTCTCTTGAAAGAGAGGTCACAAGTTCAAATCCCAAGGGGGTAAGGTATGTCTACCTTGTTTGTAGCACAGTTAGGTGTCTCCCGCAAGGAGTACGATGTAGTTCAATATGGCTATAAGCCATCTTTAGACCCATATACAAACCACTTGGCATCATGGACTATAAAAGACTATTTCTTTCTTTCTTTCTTTCCTTTTTCATAAAGTGACTTTTTAATAAGCCAAATTGGGCACCAATTTTGGAGAATTTTTATAAAGTTAAAAAAATATCAAAAGCCAATAAATTAAATGGTTAAAAAGGCTAGGAGGTGTGTGAGTTTTTGGAGAAATATAAAAGCTCATTTGTGAGCTTCATTATTTGTTCTTGATTACACAATTTATGAGAAGAGCTGTAACAAGGATTTGCTGGTTTGTGGAAGCCATAGCTTTTTGAGGACAAAATTTCTCAAAGAGAATAGTGGTTACCAGTGTAGAAGGTTACCCAAGAGCATTCAGTTGGATAATCTCATTTAGAGGTTATAATTGCACTTCATTGGATCCAAATTCATCAAAATCGGATCAGAATTTCATGTGATTGGAGAAGAGCATATCATAGGGTTTACAGATTGGAGGTATTGGAATCATCATTGTTGGTTGTACTATCTCCAAAACCATGTCGTACCTTTCCTAGGGAAAAGTGGTGTCTAGGGTGTGCAATATTCAGACCCTAACAAGGCCATACCAATTCTTATCTATAGCCGTCCATCATACAACAACAAAGATATCTTCTAGCTGGACGTTTGGAGTAATATGTTGCTTGGCAACCCTAGGCATTGACTGGTTATGTTTAGAATTTCAATTAAATGCAATTAAAATTTCAGTTTAACAAAGTAATTATTCTCGTAATTTTAGAAGTTCAATTTCAATTTTCAGCTTTTGTAATGTCCCCTTCTCAGTAAGGAGAAACTAGTGGTCCATTAGCCTATTCTGGAGACCCGTAGGCTAACTGGAATCAGGAATTAGGATTTCCTATTTTTGTGGAATACTGTGTGTACCAATTGATGCTTGTTTGGTAGGGATTCTTCGATTCCGATTGTGGATTCCTTCTGGGTTTTTTGAGGGCTTCACAGAGGTATAACATGCATCTTGTTCTGAAGTGATTTTTGAATTGACTATTTTTAGTAAGTGGATGGCAGCTGACTGGATTTTAAGGTTTTTCTGGGTTTTCCGAGCTCATTCACGGAGTTGTTTTCATGACTTACTATTTTTAGTAAGTGTCAATTCAGGCAATTCTATTTTTGGTAGTCTTGGGCAGAGCTCCAATCCAGTTCAGATTAGTGATTTCCTGCACATCAGTTTACAGTTTGATTTGGCAGTGATCAGTAGTTGATTTATAATTGATTAATTAAATATTATTACTTTATCCTAAAGTTTGATATTTAATTATTTTTACTGATCAATTTTGGAGGAACAACTTAGGAAGGAAAAAATTATATTATTTATCCTAAGTCGCATTTTATTTCCTAAGTTAGGAGGGCGCCCAAAATGAAGTCATTTCACACTTTAAAATGTTTTCTCATGTTTGAACTTGTGTACCTTAGTAAAGTTCAACTAGGAGGCCTGAAATGGGACGCCATGTCTTGAGGGGGTCATGTAATGAGATGCAAATGAAATTAAAGGGAATTTGGTGCCATGTTCATTTGAATTTGAGATTCAGAAATCTATAAATACAAGGTTGGGCGCCTCATTTTGATTATCTTGGAGAATTTATACCATTATGCTAGTGGAATGGTGATTGAATCCGAGCTTCGAAGTTGTGGCTTCCTAGCTTGCACAATTTCGTACTTGAAATACAGTACCTAGCTGATTCAGTGTGCTGTTGAAGACATTTGAGAGTGTGTTTTCGGTTTTCAGTGTGTTCAGTGTTTTTCTGTGTTGCTGGTTTGGTGTGGCTGAAGCGAAGTTTTATTCATATCTCCCTACCCATGCGACAGATCATTCTGGGTAATGGCTCATTGGAAGCGTATTGGTTGGGCGATTATTCTTCTGTTTTGGCGTGGTTTTTGGTGTGAGTTTGAATTTTTAGCAGCAGGTCGAACTTCCAGTGCTGGTCGTACCTTTCTGAAGGTGCCTCGGGTTGCATGCTGCTCTTTGTTGGCATTTTTGGTGCTGGTTTATGCTCCTATCTTCGTCGCCTTGGTCATATCTTTCATTTGCTTGTGTTCGTGTGCGATCTGGAGCTGTTTCAAGGAAGTTGTGAGTCTTTCAGTGTTGCTGGTCCATTTATGGAGTTGCTGGTATTTTACATCAGATTTGGTTATTTGTGTTTTAGCTTGTATTTCTCTGAGTTCCATTGTTATGATTCCTAGTACTTCATTGTATTCATCATTGAATTTTTGGTTAGTAGTACTAACCTCTATTGTATCTGAAGTACTTCATTGTAATTCCCATTGCATAAGTGGAAGAGGCTAGCTTGGCTGCCTTCAATGTTTGTAATTCAGTTTTGTAGTTATGTCCTCCCGCTACATAAGCGGTTCAGTTGAGTTTGTTTAGTGGCAAGTCCTCCCGCTGAAATATTGCGGTAGAGTCATTTGTGTTTGAATGTGTTCTTGTTTCCTTGGCTGGTTTACCACCAAGTTTCCTTGATTTTACCCGCTGGAAAGTGGAAGGGACTGGCTTGCTGCCCAATATTGTAATCAGCATTTTCAGTGTTGCATCTAACAATCCCCTGTCACCGTATGTTCTCACCCTCCCAGTCTGGGCTCTCGGTGATCAAAAGGTGTAGGGTTCCTTTCAGTTGGTTTGGATTGCATTATTCTAACCCTAACGGGTGATTGGTGTGTTTGTAAAACTGTTAAAAAAAAATAAAAATTGTTGGGGATATTACAACTTTCTTTTCCATTTATATGCAAAAATACCAAAAAATCAGAAATTGCAAAAACACAACAAAAAACAGAAAACACGCAAAAAAAAAAAAAAGAAAATAAATATCCAAAACAGGGTGGGATATTTCATATTTGCATGAACTCTTGTAGGATCCTAGGTGCTTGGGTAGTGATGCATCATGTTAATCTCTGTCTTCTCTATTTTAGGTTTAGAAGCTAAGTGGATTCCATGTTTGTGGAGAGGCAAGCCATTTGCTATTGAAAATATGTCATCTTCCATCCTCTTATACAAGATATTTTAACACTTGTATTCTTATCATATTGTGCCATAATGGAAACCTCCCAATAGGCAGAAATAGTAGAAGTGAAGTAGCCGGTAGACATCCTAGAAAGAGCATTAGTAACTACTTCAAAAATATAGTCTTGGAGCTTCCTCAACCATTTTTGTTGTTGATCATACAAGTCATGTTGAGCCAAGAAGAACTTCAAGCTATTGCAATCTATCTCAACCACACAACTACCACAAGCTAAATACTATCTAAACTTTGTCAAATCATGCAAGATGGCAAGGATCTGCTTGTCATAAATAGAGAAAACCTTCTCCTAATCTTTTGACTGTTTGCGCTCCATTGCTATGGGGTGCCCCTTTTGCATTATAACAGCTCCAACTCTTTCTCTTGAAACATCATATTCTTCATCAAAAGGTTGTGATAAATGTGGAATAGGAAATATAGGGCAAGAGTTGTTTACCTCTCTAAGCTTATCATCAACTTCTTGTGTTGTATCTATCCACGTACAAGCTCCTTTCTTCATCATGTTGGTTAAGGCTGCTAGTCATAAAAACCCCTTAACAAACCTCCTGCAGTAGGTGCATGTCTAAGAGTCCCCTCAATTATGTTGGTGTGGGAGGGGGTGGCCAAGTCGAAGAGGGTTGGATCATTTGCTGGTTCTACTTGATACATTATAGGTTTGGAAGTGGTTAGTGCATTAGACAAACTAAATGATATGGACATATTCCACGTGACTTCAGACTGCTATCATATGTACGACCTCATGGAATTGATGGTGGCTTGATCTCAAGTCAATTTTTGAGCAGTACTATCTATGATCTATGATATATAAGCTGATCTTAAGGGGAGGAAAGGAAGTTGTTAGATTTGGTCAGAGATATCAGTGGTCGATTTGTAATGTCCCCTTCTCCTTAGCACGTGGACATTCACGAGGTTGGCCTATACTTGACCCTCGTAGGCTAAGGAGTTGTGTAGGGGGTCGATGTGGCGGTGATTGGTGGCTTCACATCTCATTATTATTTGATATTTTGATGTTATAAGGGAATAACACGTATCATGAGACGTGTGCATTTTATTTGAATTAATATTTTAAAGGTACATTAAAATAACATGTATAATAAAATAATATAAAGTGTACTTACCTTTATCTTCTAGAAGGTGTCTATGATGAGTTATGAAAAGAATAAATAGAAGAGGGGAATATATGTTCTATCATCAGTTGTGGAGCCAAAGGTTGTCCGCAGAATAGATCTTAGGGAACGATACCTCCCTTCGATCAGCATAACTGAGGAGGTGAAAGACCCTCTGAAGGGTTGCTTAGTGAGTGAGGAGCACTCAGGTTTTCACATTGAGCTTAAGGAGACTTTTCATTTCAGATTTTGTGGAGGTTGCTTCAGATTTTCAGATTTCTGCAAATTTGCCCATGGGTAGTGGTGAATGCATTCTCTTGGGTATTTTGAAGTCAGTGATGTCTCCTAGGCAAAGAAGCGACATTATTTGTTGATCTAGGAAGGCAAATCGAACTACATTATTGCTGGTTGACATATTGGCTTCTGACTGAGCCTTCCTCGATTTTGCCCATTCACTATCCATTGTGCATCAATTTTGATATTGGAGGCTAGCGATGTCAACTAGAGGTTAAGGCGATTCCTTCATGATCTTTGGTGTGAGATTTTGGTGAAACTTTGGGTTGCATTTGTGAATCTGATCAGAACATGTTCGTGGCACTTCAAGCCTCGATTTGGGTTGATAATACATGGTTCGGCTTTGAGACATCCTTGTTGGGTGAAGCACTCTCATTTGGAGGTGAGACTGATCAGTTTAGGAGAGGTTATTGGCAGCCATCATCAACAAATCAGTCATTCTTTGTACAGCAGCAAGGCCGACCATAGAGTGTTTCGATTTGGCATTGAAGAGACCTCAATTGGGTGGATATTGCTTAATTCTTCATCAACTCAACAAGGCGATTCATATCAGGTTCTTAGATACTACAATTCCTTGTGTTTTCAGTTGATGTGCATTGAGTATGTAAGTGCCAAATGTCCTCAGAAAATCTGAGACGTAATTTGTTATCAGTCCAAATAATGATTTTGTAATGGCAAATTGATTTAGCAATTAATGAAGTATTGGAGTAGTTTGGTGACTTCTTATATTCATTTTCCTGAGGTATTATGACATCTATTTGACAAAATGTCAGCCCATAGTTATTTATGATTGTGATGCTAGCTGTTATTGGTTGCTGTCTATATACTACTTAGTCATCTCACTTCACTTTCAAAGCTGTTTATGAATGATCTTTCATTGAAATTTAGTGTCCAATGTCCCTTATAACAAACTGAAAATTAAGAACAGCAAGCTAAGCACTTGTAAGGCAAGTGTTTGATGAAATATCGAGGCCAAGAGAATCAGAAGTTTATATCACAATTGAATAGGGACATTACACGATTCAAGGCATATAAAAAGGTTTTGGCTAGCAATTGTGGAGCATTTTTTTAAGGACTACATGCCAAGGGATGAATTCCTCTATCATCAATTATAGAAATTTCCACTAATTTAATAGAGACAAAACATGTGGATTACTTGGAAACATACAAAGATGTGAGGCTTTTGACAAGATGATTTCCATGAAGTTTAAAGAGATTTTTCCTGATTAGGAGTTTTGCAAATGTTATAAGGCAAGGACATTGTTGACTTTAATCTGTTATACTTTATCAAAGAAAACAAAGACTTGACTTTGTTGCCGGGAATAATCATTATGTTATGTTGTCGTCGGTAATAATGAGTTACGACAGTCAGTTAGTTAGTCGTCTCGAAGGGCAGTTGGACGCGACGGTTGGTCGCACCCCTTCGAGTATTACATATTGCATACCTTTCCTTCTTAGTATCATCATGATAGTCGTATCTGGGTTTAATGTTAGAAGCACTTGATGTACATGAACTATTGAATTAATACAGAGACTGGTTAATTAATATATTTCCATTATGTTTTGTGCATTTACTTTCTGCATTTAATTGTTTACCCGTATGTGGCAAACATTTGGTGCCGTTGCCTAGACATACTCGGGAAAGGAAGGAGCGGATGGCGTAGGGACACGATGGGCCTACTCATCAGTGAGATTAACCCAGAGGCCGACGACGCGCAAACAGAGCAATCGTCATTGGGACGCAGAGCGTGATGGCAAGAGGCGAAGGGGAAATTGAACCCTGTAATAATCCTGGTACAATGTTGATATAAGTTGTGGCCGAAAGGGAAAATAATCAAAGAGTTTTTTTTTTTGTGTACATGGTGTGTGCTTGCTATGTATGGAAGTGATTTATGCCAAATATACTAAATAAGGACAAAAATAAAAAGATACAAAGTGATGAATGGGAAGTGGCACAAAGAGCGTTGAATCTTAGACAACAAATAGAACGAAGGCGTAGGCTAAGGCAACTTGCCGAAGGACGACCGGCCGAGGGGTTGCTCGAAAGGAACCCAGGAGGTGTCATGGAGGTTGCAGAGGAAAAGATAGACGGAGAGAATTACACTCTCTACACTGTCGTAGGGTTGCCCAAAGGGAACCTAGGAGTCACGGAGGGTGCCGAAGGAGAACTCTATAGTTCGCCAGAATACCACCGTAGGGTAAGAAGCTGCGAAGAGTTGGTGGAACAAACAAGGCGAAGTCTAAACCTGATCGACGCTACCAGAGACCTACTAAAGAACTTGTCCATTTCGGAGGACAACCGGAGGGAGACGACCGAAGGTGACGGTACGGCTGACGGTGCCGAGAGAGCACAAGGGTACCGTACCGGAGGCAATTTGTTCGGTTCAGGGTCAGCAACATTCTCCGGAGGACCCACGAGTGGAGGGTTAGGTGCAGGAGGCGGAGGCAGAGGATCACCACGTACAAGCACACAAGGCACCAGAGGAGCGAGACCCAGCGGTGGGATGGCAAGTAAGTAGAAGCTGCCGAAGTTCAACGGCGACGCGAAGGAAGATCTCGTCCGCCATTGCCGCACTTGCGAAACCATATGGTCAGTGAATGGTGTTACCGACCAGGACGAATGGGTAACACAATTTCCAGCAACCTTAAGGGGAGTGGCCATTGACTGGTACACCAATATGGATAAGACCAAAGTCGGCACATGGCCCAACCTGAAGAAGGAGTTCGGGATAGAGTTTCGCCTCCTCAGAGATGACAATGAAATAGTAGCTGAAATCTATGGCACAAAGCAGAACAAGAACAAGATTGTACGAGCCTATAGTTGACGGCTCAAGGAACTGTTGGGGAAAATGGGGAGTCAACTAGCGGATGGGTTGAAAAAGAGATGGTTCGTGGAGGGACTGAAACACTCCATCCGGAAGAAGATGAAAATTGTTCCACCAACCTCATACGAAGATGCATATAATAGAGCGATGGATCTCGAGAGAGAGACCAAGACATCCAAGAAGAAAAAGAAGGATAGCTCGTCCGAGGATGATGACTCTTCCGAGGGAAGCAACAGCGATGGCGAGTCCGGCAAAAAGGTGCAAGCCCTGCAGAAGGACATGCTGAGGATGATGAAAGAGCTGAAGGTTATGAAGGGATTTCCGAGCAAGACCGACGAAGGGGAGCTTTGGTGCACGGAATGTAAGATGGACGGCCACAGGAAAGGCTCCTACTAAAAAAAGGCCTATTGTGATATATGCTAGTTGATGGGGCATCCCACCAGGGAATGCCCCTACAACATGAAAACACGAAACCAACAAGTATTGCTTACGTAGGAACAACCAACTACATCGGGCGGTACCGGCAGCTCCCAGGCGAACAACAATGCAACATCGGGAGGCTACCGAGATAATCGGTGGGGAGGACGAAACAACAATAACAATACAAGGAGTCGGATCCAATACAACTCCAAAGGTCAACCGATGGTACAATGCAGAGCGTGCAACCAGTGGGGGTACTTCGCCTGAGACTGGCCGAAGGGAGAGGCCACACAATATTTGTTCAAATGGTGTGGACCGAGAGACCACGAAGATGCCACCTGCCCGAAGTCCGGCATCAACTTGCTCAATATCGAGGAAACCAAAGAAGAGGAAGTGCTGGCCATAACCCGCGCCCAAGCCAGACACGCAATGTGCCCAAACCTGGAGACGAAGAAGCGAAGGGTATGGGAAGAAATTGAGAAAGAGATACGAGAAAGGGCGAAGGCGAAGGGTACGGTGGGTACTTCCAGCCGACCGGAGGCGGAGGAGGCTATACTAAATTAAATTTTAAAACTGGAGGTGCCTGTGAAGGTACACGACCTCCTCCAGACGATGCCTCAATTACGGACGACGTTGCTGAATAATCTCTCCCAACCACGCACCAATACCAACCACCTCATAGATGTTCCTCGGGGGTCTGCAATAGACCCCATGCTGCTGGCAGTTAACACTGGAAGGAACCCGACCATTGTGGAGATGGGTATCCTTGGCACCATTCTAACCGATACCATCGTCGATGGTGGATCAGGAGTGAATGTTCTTCTAGAAGAAACCTGGCAGAAGCTAGGGAAGCCAACGCTATGGCCATCTACGTTCAATTTGCTGGGAGCAGATCAACATGGAATCAAACCCATCGGGACATTGATGGGCCAGCAAGTTACCATCGGGATGCAACCCTTCATACTGGACTTTGTGGTAATCCCACTAAAGAAAAAAGGGTATGATGCAATCTTAGGGAGAGGGTGGTTGGTGGCAGCCAAGGCCACCCACAACTGGAAGAAGAACACTCTGTCTATGGAGAATGGAGGAAGGAAGTTTATCATAGACCTTGGGACGCAGTTGGTTAGTGAGGAACTGGCATCATCTTCCGAATCGGAGGGTGAAGGAGAAGGCGACCTGAGGGACGAAGGACGGGGTTGCAGGGAGCCCAACGACGAAGGGATTCTCAAACTAGGAGAGTGCTCCGAGGATGAGACAGGGTAACTAAACGGGCTCTTCCACTGTGTTGACGTGTATTTTGTACACTATCAAACACGGAATAAAATACCTAAAGGTACCTTATCCTCTCTTGAGTAAAGCCTCCGAATGCTGAAGATGTCGCGAAAAGGATCAATCGGGATGACTTCAAGATGTCGCGAAAAGGATCAATCGGGATGACTTCAAGGTTCTTGTATGTAGGGTCTCTACGTGTGGATAAGCTCTCTATGGTATGATGTGATTTGCTGGAATCACAAGGGGACTTACATTTGATGATTGAACGTCTGATCTGCTTTGAATATTGCTGGAACACAGGCTCTTACTAGCTTAGACTTGAAAAAAAAGGGAAAAAGATGAGGGCGAGGAAAGGATCTAATCCTAACACTAAGAATGTAAGAACAATGAATGATCTTTGATGAAATTCTAACTAAGTCTTGTTTTGACATCACAGGAACATCTCCACAAGGTTAGTGTGATCTTCGAAGGAAAGCTTTATGATGTTCAAATCATCCCTGCAGGCATAGACACCATCAGGTTGATGCATATCGATGAAGAAGCGACAATTGAAGTTAAGCTTAAGCTGAATGATTCCAGTTGACTACACAAGGCAAGTCTGCAATCAACAAACTGCTAGTAGTATGGATATACGAATTCCACCATCAATCAAGCACATTTCTTCCACTCATCTAATCATAAAATCAAACATGAGAAGTATAAAGACCATGCAAATTGTCGAATCGACCCATAAATTTCACCATTTCTTCAATGAAGTTACAAGTCTTTTACAACAACACCTTGGCAACAATCTTTGCCTTCTCTCTCTACTCTACTTTAATTGCTATTCTATCAACTAGCTAATCACCTTCTAACTACTCTCTATCTATCTTCTAATTGCTTCCAACTATCTTCTAACTATTCTCTTTACAAAATGAAATGCTAGGGCTTATATAGTGCCCTCAATACAATTCGATGGCTTAGATCAATTTGAGATCAATGGCCAAGATTCAACAATGAAAACTCTAATTAGGGTTTGTTACAACCATTACATAACATTTAATGCTTGACCAATGATAAAATTGTATTGCTTGGACACATGTCCTCTCTAGAAAATTCCACCAATGGATAGCTGGGGTAGGTACATAGAAGTTTGTGCCACCTTCCATGAATTAGGTACATTGAATTTGGACATGCTGAGGTGGACCAATCCGACTGGAGGAGTGATGACTGGGATGACACCTCGTCTGACACTTGTAACTTGGTAAATATTCAACTTGATGTTGTTGAGAAGCTAGCTTAAATTAATTCATCTGGAACTATCTGCTTCTTCAACGAACCCTTGTTCTAACTTCTTGTGTCCTTGATGTGCAGGATGATTGATGTACCTCGCCTTGGAATGCCGGATTGGAAGAGGTCGCCCTTGATGACGTTAGTCCAAAGAAGGTCGTCCCTGTCGATGCTAGGCTGGAGGAGGTCGCCCTTGTCCTTGCTTGATTGTCCTTGATGAGACCGTCCTTGATCTGGTTTGATTTTCCTTGAGAAAAGTCTTTCGATTTGTAGATCTTTCGAGCTTGGGAGTCGCCATCTTGATACCTACACAACATTTCACAATTAATAATATATCTTGAAATCTAAAAACTAAACTTTCAAAGGAAGATTCAAGATTTTAATTTAGGAAACCTCATGATAAATCTTGAGTTATCATTTCCTAATTTAGGATTTTCAAAGCAAAATTTAAATCTTCAAAAATGGTGCCAAGGTGATTATGCCATACCTCCACTTGGGAATTAATTCTAAAAAATGATGCAAAAATAGGAGAATTCGCTAGGCAAAATGTAGATCAAGACTCCCTTTAGCAAAATGCGCCCCCTTTAGCTTGGAAAAGAACTCCATCTTCCACTAGCCTCTTCAAGATCTGGAAATTTGCCTTCAAATGTCTTCAAAAATCTGGAAATTATCCTCCAAACTAGCAAGAAATACGCCTCTCCAATAGCCTTCAAGATGAATTTCGCCTTCCTTAGCTTCTGGATTTCGCACCTTGTTGTTCTTCTCCAAATCGCACTTGTGTGAATGAATGAATGATGGATTAAAATCGCTCAACACACCTCTCTTATATGGGCGCTCATCCTTTCATTATCCATAGGCCGACTTGGTAAAATAGAACCAAAATAAACAAAATTAATAAAAGGAGAAGGCCGACTTTATAAAAACATTAAATAATACCTCAAGCGCCCCAATTTTATTTTTAAATTAATAATAATTAATTTTAAATGCCTTTATAATTAAAATTTTGATTTTTTTAAAGGCATAAATTAATTATTAAATGTTATGCGCCATTTTTAAATGCCAATTTAATTAAATATTTCAAATTTTTTATCAAATTTAGCATTTAATGTATTTCAAAAAATTATTGGCGCCTAGGCATGGGAGGAATTTGGGACTTTAATCAAATTCGCTCTGGTCCTTGGGAGAGGGACAGGAGCGCCCATGCATTTTGGTCCTCCATCTTTCATTCTTCACGTTTGAAACTTCATCCTCTACGTCCAAAATGGGGTTCTCGCTTGGTATTTTGAGTTTAACCTATTCCATCTTTGGAATGAATGCCTTTTAAACCATTTTCGCCCTGGTCCCTTGGTGAGGGACAGGAGCGATTTTTGCTTTTCCTCCTTGGCCCTTGTCTTTTAAATCGTCAAATCAACTTGTGAGGGCAATTGATGATCCTTGTTTGTTCTATGCATGCCAAACTTGTGCCTCCAAGACCAAATGAGCCCTCCTAAGGATTTTTCGCCCTGGTCCTTGACTGAAGGACAGGAGCGAATTTTGCATTTGAGCTCAAAATTGTTGATTCTTGAGGTTAATTCCACATTCGTCGTCCTTCGAAAGTCATTTTTGACCTTGCGTAACCTTGCCTTGACGTAACTTTTGAAGGGAATGGTTGATTCTGTAGAAATCGCCCTGGTCCTCCAGTGAAGGACAGGAGCGATTTTGCATTTATGGCACAAATCCTTAATCATGTTAACATCGAATTTTCTTCAAGGCGTAAAACATTGTTTCTTACTCCATCTTGAATGTTTGAAACGAAAGAGGCATTTAAAAATTAGGCATACTTGACTATTTCGCTCTGGTCCCTTGGTGAGGGACAGGAGCGCTTTTCGCTCTGGATCCTCAGTGAAGGACAGGAGCGAAATTTGACGTTTTGAACTCTCTATCAGGATAATTTTTGTGGAATATAACATTTAAGTATAAGAGATCTTATACTTTAAGTTATATTCCATATATACTTTCAGGATGTTTGAGAGTGGTTTTAGACCTCCAGGAGTTATATTGCAAAATCTAGTTTTTTGAGGTTTTTCAGTTTCCAGACTTAGTCAAATTCAGGATCAGGACATTCCAGACTTAGCCAAATTTCAGGATCAGGACTTTCAGACTAGCAGGACCTGCTATCCTATTGATCTCCCCGACAGCACTCAAAAATGCAAAGGCCAACTGACAAAACCCTAAAAGACCTAAAAAAAACAAACCCTAAAAAGCAAAAAAAACAGGGGTCCCCATTTGCAATGGGGCGATGTGTGAAAACGTCACAACACACTGGCAGATGGAGGATTACGAAATGTTCCAGAGCTCCAGGCTCGAAGTAGAGGAACTAGAGCAAGTAACAGAGGAGGTGTACCTGCCGGAATATAGAGAATATTGGAAGGGAGACGCCCCAAACCTCGGTGACGTAGATAATCCCAAGATAATTCGTGTTGGCAACGATTGGAACCCTGTGTGGAAGGCCGTAGCCTTCAAAATCTTTATTATTATTCTTTTTCTTATGTACAGGAAGGAGACCGTGGTTCTTGTAGAATTTATGGTTCCAGGTCTTCGGATGGCCATTGAAAATAGACTTGCCATCAACGGGTCCAAATTGAAACCCTACCACGAGAAGCGCGCAGGGGACCTGGGAGGCCGGAAGGACACCCGAGAGAATGGAAGGGCACTTGAGAGGTCGGGTAGGTGACTCGACCGGCACAGGACCAAAGCGGGAGACTCTCGGGCAAGGCAAACCGAGAAAGGGCAATCCTAGAGGCACGGGACCCGAGCCGAAGACTAGATTAGGGATGTAAAAAACAAAAAAAAAAATCTTTGAAAGTGGCGGTGGGAACCCGTGCGGTGGAACCACCGTATGTTGGACCACGTGCGGTGGAACCATTGATGATGGAGGACACCTGTGGTGGAATACCCCCGTACGGTTGAACTGTGTTGGGCGTGCGGAAGGAGGACTGTACGGTGTGGACGGTTGGTCATGTTGTCCGTACGGTGTGATCCGTATGATTGGAGGTGTCAGTGCTTTTGTTGACCGTACAGAGAGGTTGTATGGCCGGGGTGCCATCGGGGATAGTACAGTGGAAAAAAACAAAAAAACAAAAAAAAACGACGACCAAATTGAAAAAATTATTCGATGACGTCTGGAGCCAGGACGCTGAAAATATTAGAGTGGAGAAGAAGGGTTTTGGCATCTTAAAATATCACAGAAATGATGCGCTGCCCTAGACCCCCAGTTTATTTTTGAGCTACAATACACTTTTTGAGTTGGGCAAAGGCATCAGAGAAGTCACGGTAAGTGTGGGGTTGTTCTGTACTGTGAGAAAGAATCCTGAAGCTAAGCATTGGCTGGGAGGCCATAGAGGCAGACGGATTTGGAGGTTGCAAACAAACAGAGTTTGAAGGAAGTCATTGCAGGAACGCGAAGTCGTACGACACCAGGGAGTTATTCAGTTCAGTTATCAGCCTTTGGGGAGTGTGATGAAGGATTTGAGGCGTCTCCTAGCCTTTGTGGCAGAAGGTTGTGGCCACTTCCAGGCATGAATGGTACACTTTGAGGAACTTGGAGTATGTCTCGACTGGACGTGAGGTTGCCTTGGTGGATGCACAGAGGGCTCGGGAGGAGCTGACCACCAGGTTGGAGGCAGTAGTAGCGTGAGACTTAGCTCAACGTACCCAGGAGTTGGATGCCGAGAAGCGCGGGTGGCTATCGAGGACAAATTGGCTAGGGAGACAGTATGACTTGAGTAGCAGTTGGTGGAGGCTGAGACTAAAAAGCGTGTTTTGCATACAAGTTTGATGGTAGCAAAATAGGGTTTTCAGGCGAGGACACAGCAGGTGTATGAGTTCCAGGCTCAACTGGCGTCAGCAGTTCCTGTAGTTCTCTACCTTGGTTCTGTTTAATGTCATCTCTATTTTGTATTAAGTCGTCCGGAGACGACTTCTTTTCTTGGGGGGGATGATGTTGCCGGGAATAATCATTATGTTATGTTGTCATATCATGTTTATGTTGTCGTCGGTAATAATGAGTTACGGCAGTCAGTTAGTTAGTCGTCCCGAAGGGCAGTTGGATGCGACGGTTGGTCGCACCCCTTCGGGTTTTATATATTGCATACCTTTCCTTCTTAGTATCATCATGATAGTCGTATCTGGGTTTAATGTTAGAAGCACTTGATGTACATGGACTGTTGAATTAATATAGAGACTGGTTATTTAATATATTTCCATTATGTTCTGTGCATTTACTTTCTGAATTTAATCGTTTACCCCTATGTGGCAAACAGACTTTGAGAATGTAGCACCTCCCAAGTAGTGAGTTGAAAATGGTTAAATCCAAAAGGGCAGGCCTCTTCATCTTGTTGTCTTGAGGATAAGACAAATTTATGAAGCCAGGGGCAGATGCTGGTGGTCTTATTCATACTTTTGGTTTGAGCTTCCTCGTACACCATAGAGTCTCTGAACATGTTGTGACACATTCAGGATGGCAGACAGACAGTATAGAATAGTGGTGGTGTTTGGCCTGTCCGGTGTCATAAGACACTTTGCTCCAACATTCAAGGTCCTAGATGGAGAGAGGACATGTGCAATAGCCATGTTCCTATATATTGCAGCATGTTCAGATATTATATATGATTTTGTAACATGATAGTGAGGATATATCATCTGAGTGAAGAAAAAATAAGAGAAGAGTATAGTGTACAAAGCAGAAATTGACACCAAATGGTGGCTTACAATATATTATAGTATTGAGTAAAGGAGTGAATTTAGATTAGGAAATATCTGTGTTAACGCGTGGAATATATAACTTCTTTCTTTGTCAAATTTACTCTTCTTAATCTGATAGTATATTCGTGACTCCTTTCCCTTTATGTTATACATTTGATCTAACTAGGGTCAAAATCCTTTAAGTGGCTTAGTTACACTTACACCCAACTCATTCCAAAAACATATATGATTAATGATATTTTTGTGTGATGATATTATATCTTATCCAAACAAGATCATATTCCACCATGCACAATTGATCATCATGGGAACTGCCTGAACAGCCCTCACAGTTACATAAATGAATATTTTATCTTGCTTACAAATACATCAACTCTCTAGCAGCAATCTACAAGGGATAAATCATTTTACAAATGGTAGGGAATCTCCATTTCAAGTGAGGTACCACCCTTCTTAGGCACTAATAATGGTGCAGAATGCTTCTCCAAGGAATCTGCCATCTTGTAGATGGATTTTCCTTAGGTGTAGTGACTCAATTCAGAATTCAGATAGTCCTAAATACATCTGTAATAGATAGGAGTGAATTGTGATTGATAACAAGAGATATAGAGAAGAGCTGTTGTTAAGTGTTGTATACTTATATGATACAAAGTTGTCATCAAAACTGACGGGGGAAGTGGTTTAAGTTGACCTTGTTATGCTGCATGCTTAAGCTATTAGCGGACAGTGCTCTTTTGGGGGGCTTACTGGTCAATGGTCACCCTCAAGTGGGACCTATTGCCATTCCTTTGGGTTCTGACCTTTCAAATGGAACCTTCCCTCTATAATATGTGTGATATTTTCCCCATTCATCCTTTCATGCCATTGAAATGATAACTGAAACTCATGTGTGCCAACTTAGTATTCTTTTTCTTTCAAGAGTCATGACAATTTGGGTTGAGTTGTCATTGTTTTCTAACTTAGCCATTCTAAAAATATATATTATTATATTTGTATTTCTCATCTTTCGCTCCTTTTTTGCATGTCTATGTTGGTCATGCATGTTCTATGCCTTACAATAAAACGGGGACAGGTTCTTGTGAACCTTAATGCATGCATAAAGGACAGTAGCCTGAGGGAAAAAAAAAATTTAAGTGTTTTTCCCAATTAAAATGTTCTGCAGGGTAGTTTTTTTTATTAATCCAACTTTCAACGATATCACTGGTACATGGTGATATAATGATACAAAGTAAGCTACTCACATATGAGGAATTCATGATCATGAAGTAGCGCTGTCTATCGATGTAATTCTTCAACAGACGTTATGATGGTGGTCATAACACCTTGCCTGCAGGTGTGATGTGGGTTTTTAGAGAACTTGGGTACAACTACAAAATGTAACTTGATATTTCATCCCCTGGTGTTCAAATAAAATTATTTCCACATCAATCAATTAATTTATCCATTGTATATGTGAGCGTCTCTTTCAGGTGAAGAACAGGGAGGAATTAAGCAGGAGTTACTTTTAAATTTGGATATTTCAATCCAAATGATAAGAAAATTGTATTATTCCATGATAAGATCTGTTGAATAAAGTGATAATTATCTTCATCCCGCTGCATTAGCATGTGGCCCATTGAAATCTGTCACACCCTTTTACAGCTGTAATTTTAGATAACTGATGAGTACTCAAGCTAAAGATGCAAATCGGCTGCAAGGAAGAGGAATTTTGTAACATTGTTTGGACTTCCCAGGTGTATGTGTATGTCAGAGCATCATTGCCTTCAATACTGGATCTGATCTTCAAGATAAACCAATAAACCAATGCCTTGATTTGATGTAGGAGGAAAAGCTAAATTATGGTCCTTCCTTTGAATATTTTCTGAATAGCTCCAGCTCTGTTTAGAGCAGAACAGACGCAAATTACTTATCTAATTAGAAACAAAAATGTTAGGTACCACAACCAGAGCATTGTTTTTCCTACTCAATATATAAATTCAATGGCATAATTAACTTATTAATCCACCCTTATTTAAAGGTAGAATTCATGCATCACTCAAGTTTTCTCTTATATCATGCACATTTTTGTTAAATATTGCTATTTGATATATCTTAATCTAACTTCAATCTGGAGAAATTTGCAGTTGGACCAGTCAGTATGCCATGCCAGTTGATGGTAGGATTTTTTGCATTTGCAAAATCCTTTGAAATTCTTGTGGACCAAATTGAACTGGAAGGTATGGTCTCAAGCTTTATGATTATATTTATTCCATTTTTTTCATGTTAGGTTTCTCATAAGTTTTGTTTGTTAGAAGACTTATATTGGTAACAAAACTTATATTTACTCAAACATGATATTGTGGCATTCTGTATTTCAGTGTGAAAGGCAACTAGATAGTTATGGATGATGCAGTGATCTAAGTATCACATAATGTGATTCAAATTTCTGACTTTATTATTATTGGTCAAAATGAGGACTGTTTACAACAATATGGCAACAAGTTGCATGTTTTTGTCTCCCACGCACACAGTGATATAGAAAGAGTGCATGTGCATGCTATTTGGTAATATGTCTATTGCATAAGGTTGTACTTTAAGGATTGATGACTTTGAATTCTCTTACATACTTTGAATTTTCAAGCCACATGCACTGAATTCTAACTTCTTTGTACATTCTCCTGTATTGATCCTGCCCATGCCATCCTTTATGATTCAGATGCATTATAGTCTCCTAATAGTGATGAGTTTACAAACTATGATCAAATCCTTTTTATATCCATAATCTTTTGGGGTTTGTTGCTATGCAGTATAAGTAAACTGTAATCGCAGGCAATCTAAGGTCAAAAATTTCATTCATTCATTCCATGTGTATTTTCCCTTCATATGCATGCATCCAATATTTAACCTATTGCAATTCCCTTTTACCTTGTTAATTTGTGCTGCATTAGTGCTGCTGCAAGCATTATATCTGACTGCAACTCTAAGTTGTTCCGAAAAGGTGTTCTTGGCACTGGGGAAAAAGTTAAATTGAACTCTGTTGGATGCATACAATTGATGGTCTTTGCCTTAGGGTAAAAGTATATGATAAAGTTATAAGCATTGCTTGTTATGATTGCATTCGGCGTGCATAATTTTCTTGGGTTCTTTTTAAATTTTATTGAAACAGGCCTTAGTAGTTTTTATCTCGTGGATTGTTTTTCTATATAACATTTATAATTTATGACATTTGTAGTTTCAGATGTTCTGCTATAGTAAACTAGAAATATGATCTAATCATCCAAACTGTTTTAGATGCACAGTGGTTCAGTAGGGAAGAGGTGAAAAAAATGTTGGATTATTCACGATACAAGAAAGATCAGAAGAAAACTGCATTCCGGATAAATCAACTATGTGCTGGTGCAGAAATGGGCAAAGGCTCATTACCAGATATCAAAAGGAATATTAAGGGCTCGAGAGAACTCACTAGCATGTTTGTGCCAGGACCCTATGCAATCGCACATCATTTGATTTCTTCTTGGGCATATTGCAATCAGAACTCGCTGCTTAGCAAGCTCTAATTATGGTATATATAGACAAATGAACACACTGTATGATGTATGGTTTTCTGGAATTCCAAGCGGGTTTTGATCAGAAGAATTGTAATTTAAGTTTTCTTTGATATGTATTTTCTCTATAAAATGTATTGCCTTAATGTCAAGTGTTTTCCAGATGTTACTTCAGAGAAATTAGGTAAACTTTCAGAACATTCACGATGCAATAATATTTGCGGTCCTCGTCTTGCAGCATGTTTGTGCCAGGACCCCATGCAATCACACATCATTTGATTTATTCTTCAGCATATTGCAGTCAGGACTCGCTGCTTAGCAAGCTCTAATTATGGTAAATATATAGACAAATGGACACACTGTATGATGTATGGTTTTCTGAAATTCCGACTGAGTTTTGATCAGAAGAATTGTAGTTTAAGTTTTCTTTGATATGTATTTTCTCTATAAAATGTATTTCCTTAATGCCAAGTGTTTTCCAGATGTTACTTAAAAAGAAGGTAGGATAAACATTCAGAACATTCATGATGCAATAATATTTGTGGTCTTCGTCTTGCTCTGCAGTGCATATTCTTGCATGTTAGAAAGAAATATATTTCTAACTTTGCTATCACAAATTCCTATAATTGATTTATGTAGAAGTAGTCTTCTTCACGAGGCTAAGTATAGCCTATGGGACAGACCCCTTCAGAAATCAACTTCTGCAATACAACTCTTTTTTTGTGCAGCGTAATGATGAGAGCCCCCCTAGCCTCTCCACACACCCCTCATTGAATAAATTATCCCAAGAGCATTCCGCAAGAATGGTTTCATAACTGTCCCTGCTGTCCTTGAAAGCATCACATTCTAGAATGAATTGTTTTTCTGTTTCAACCTTACCCGAAGTGTAGTAAATGCACTCTTTCCTCCCAATTTTCTTTTGGTCTTTTCCGATGCCCAGTTTCGCATCGGAGTTGATGGGAGTTGGTTCTTAATCGAGCAATGAGGATTTTGGCTTTCCACGATAAATTGGCCCTTATGTACACTTTTTGCTGATGGTTACACGAGGGGTTAAACTCTTCAATATAATACTTTTTCTTTCTCCCTAGCTCCTTACCCCAACTGCGCTTGTGGAACTTATCTATAACATATGCCTTTATCTCCTTGCTATTCGTGGGGCACATGTTCAAGTATATATCCCATTTTCTAAGCCATTTGCTATTTTGTCGCACCCAAGTTTTCTTTCTTTTGCATAGTGTGTCGTTGAAGACGACCTTAGGCCATCTGCCCTCATCCATTTACTCAATTCTTTTCAAATAACAAATGAGCCTCGCCAAAGCAGTTGCTTCCATCGACGCAGCCCCCACTTCACCCAACATGATATCATACCAGACTGAGCTTTTGAGTTTGAACTTGTTTGTAATCAACTGCTTTTGGATCTGCTCAATTTGTTTCCACTGTAAATTAGAGGTGCTACTGGCTCACACTTCGCAGCCATAAAGTGCAACCGGAAGCACTAAAAGCTCAAAGAGAGTTTGGGTAGTCTTCCAATCCCATAACTCTACCTCTCTGCACCTATTTTGAAAAGCATATAATGCTTTCCAACCTCCCATCATTCTCTTCTTTCTGCAACCTTCCCAACTTAGATTTTTGTTGAAATCAGTTCCGAGGTACTTGTAGTCTGCCACTTCTTCCAAAACACTTCCTTAAAAGAAGAACTTATGGTGGTTATTCTTTCTTTTGTTGGAGAAAATCATCACTTTCGTCTTGCTAATGTTGACCTGCATACCAACTGTTCTACAAAACTACTCAAGAGAGTGTAAGTGCTCTTGTAAGCCAAGAGCAGACCTAGCAATCAAAATAATGTCATCTGCATACAAAAGGAGCCACAAGTGTAAGTATTTAGTTATCTTTCACTAAGTGTGCAAGTATCAAGTAGATTGATCCACAAGAAAGATCTTATACTTCAAGATTTAGAAAATACAAGCCTAATATGGATATGTGGATTTATATTTAAAATTAGAATGATTCATGTTTAAAATCTCTTTAAGGTATTGGCATGTTCTATCTTAACACATTAAATTCTTGCTTGAAAGAGATTAATGAATAAAATTAATAAAGTCAAATTAAAAGAAAAGTGCATTTTGAAAGATTTTGGATTGGTTTGCAATAAGTACTCATATGATAAAGAACTATTGTTCTTCTTAAAAAAAAGTTTGGAGATGTTTTATGATTTTTAGTGCTATTAGATTTAGTTATATATTTTTAATTTTTTTCCTTGTACCAATGATTCATGATGGAGATTGGGATGATAATGTTGGCATTATGTGAACCGGTATGTGGACATAATGATATTGTATGTTGTCATTGATGTCAATATGCTAAAGAAATGAGAACCGACATATGAGAGAATCGGTAGAACACTGTGAACCAACATTAGTGCCAAAGTGAAGCGGTGTGCTTGTTCAAGGTGAACCGGTATATGGTTATGGGAACCGGCACATGGAAGTGTTGTATGACTACCGGTTGGTAGTCTCAACTTCAGGGTTTCCGGTTTAAGTGCTTCAAGCCTGTATGGCTCAACCGGTGACATTGTGTGATGAGTTAGCATTGTAATGAAGAACAGATCATGTTGCCACGTCAACCTTGTGCACGTGAAGGACCTTGCATGAAGGAGATTGTTCCTATCTACCTCGGGAATGTGCGAAGTCTGTAAAACGGTGATAACGTGTGATGGGTTATCAGCCACCATGAAATCGGTGAAAATGGACGATGGAGAATGTCTTGAGATTGGATCAAGACTGTTGCAATTAATGGAGTGTTCTCAATGGTCAGGATTGAACTGTTTGAATTCCTTAACCTAACAGGTTTAGGGTTTAGGGTTTATGCTACCGACCTATCTGTTCTCCTATAAGGTCGATGTTGTGTCTCTTTCTGAGGTTGTTGACAAACGTTGTGTGTGTGTATCCAAGAGAAGGGATACATGATTCTTGCTAGACCAAAAAGAAGAGAAGTGATACTTGCAGAGTGTAAGTGCAGAAGGTGAAGAGGAGCTTAAGCGGATCTGCATTGGCATTGAGTGCTGTTACCAGATCATTGTAATACCTATTGATCTCTAACCACCTCAACAGTTGGAAAATCCCTTAATAGGGTAGCCTTAACCGGCTTGCTGTAAATCCTTTAACAGGGTAATTCAAAGCTATTGAGTTTAAAATCCTTTAGCTATTGAGTTCTTGAAATCCTCTAACAAGGTAACCTTTAACAGGGTTTAACCCTTAATCGGGTATTGTAGCCATCCCTTAACCGGGTGATCTTTAACAGGATCAGTTCCTAGCAGAACCTATTGTAATGTCTTTAATCGGACAAGGCTCCTAACAGAGCGGACTTCTAAAGAGTTCAAAAAACAGCTTGTGGGTATTCATCCCCACCGTGGTTTTTCCTAGTTGGGTTTTCACGTGAAAAATGTATGTCATGTGTGATGCTTTTATCTTGTGATGCTTTCTTATTGTCTGTCAAGCATATGATGGTTTTGTGTTTTATGCCTGTCAATAAAACATGTTGAACTAGTTGTTATTATGATATGATGATAGATTAGTTGTTTATGCATAAGGGTGAAATGGTAGTGTAGTCTTGAGTTGAGTGAAAAGCTAAGTGAGTAACCGGTTAATGCTTGTCTTAGTCATTCTTAGCGATACCGGATGCACTATGTTTCAAACTGGTGTCACTACTTGCTAGTCATTTGAAGTGTCTACTGTCAAACCGGTTTAGGACTGTATTTTTGTCTGTACTGATTCACCCCCCCTCTCAGTATCGGGTTAGTACTATCCGTTCATCATTGAGTTATCAATTGGTATCAGAGCATCCTCCAGGTCCTCTGTGCTATAAGCTTAACCGCTTGAGGTAAAGATCCCAGTCTAATGATGAAGAGGGAAGGTCCAAAGTTTAACAGAGAAAATTTCAGTATATGGAAAGACAGAATGAAGATATTCATCAGAAGCATGGGTGCTCAACACTGGAGCTATGTTGAGACTGCCTATGTTGCTCCTACCGGTACCCTTGCCGATGACCAAAAGAGAGAAATGCAGGAGAATGGGCAAGTCATGGAAGCCCTAATTAGTAGTTTATCTGACATTGAGTTTATTGATGTTCAGGATAAGGTAAATCCCAAAGAGGTATGGGATACTCTTGAAAATATCTATGGCGGTGATAAGCATGTAAAACAAGCTAAGGAAGAAAGCCTTAGAGGGAAGTTTGAAGATATGCGGATGGTTGAAGGTGAGACCATTCAATAGTATGGAATAATAATAAAAACCGTTGTTGGAGATATCAAGAGTGCAGGTGGTAAAATAGAAGATGCCACTGTGGTAAGCAAAGTCTTGAGATCCCCATTGCCGGTCTATGCAATAAGGGTTGCTGCTATTCAGGAGCTGAGATCAATAGACAAGACTAAGGTATCCCTGGACTCCATCATAGCAAAGTTGACAGCCTATGAGCTAAATAGTTTCGATGGCAGTGTTCAAAAGACTGAATCAACTTTTAAAGCTTCTGCAGTACCATCCAGAAAAGGAAAAGAAGCTAGCACTAGTGGTGAACTAAGACAGGGCAGAGAAATGGATGATGAGGAGATTCTGGTGGCATTTGAATCTCTCCTTTCTGGGAAACTTCCAAAAGGAACTGGCAAATACAGAGGTAAGCTACCTTTGAAATGCTTCTCTTGTAACTGGATAGGACATATTGCTGTAAACTGTCCTAATGGCGACAACAAGGACAAATCGGAAAGGTTCAAGAAATTCAAAGGAGGAAAACGAAGAAACTGTTTTGTGGCAGTTGATGAAGGTGTCACAGATGAAGAATCAGAGGATGAAGAAAATGAAGATATTGTGTTTGTTGCTGTCAAGGAAGATGTGTCAGACAAGAAGGCTCTTGTCTCCCGGTTTGATAATTTCAATGAGTGGATCATTGACAGTGGCTGTTCTCACCATATGACTGGTGACCGGAGTAAGTTTCTATCATTGGAGGAGTATGATGGTGGTGTGGTTCGCTTTGGCAATGATGCACCATGCATGGTCAAAGGTAGAGGGTCCATCTCTCTGAATGGAAAGAGTGGTGCTGACAATGTGTATTGGGTTGATGGTCTTAGACACAACCTTCTAAGTGTTGCCTAGCTGAATGACAGTGGCCTCACTCTGAAATTCAAGAATGGAGTTTGCAGAATCAAAGGAAAGAATGGTGAATTGGTGGCCACTGACATGCAAACCAAAGGTAACCTATTTCAGCTGAATGCAAATATAAGTACATGTCTTATGGCTAAATTTGATGATAGCTGGATATGGCATAGGAGACTCTGCCATGTAAACTTTGATAACATTGTGAAGGCTAGCAAGATCAAGGCAGTTAGAGGGTTGTCGGTGCTCAGCAAACCGGATAATACCTTGTGCAGAGAGTGTCAATTGGGGAAGATGTCTTCCTCAACCTTTAAAGGTAAATCTTTCACTGCTGACAACTTGCTTGATATTGTGCATACTGACTTGTGTGGTCCTATGAAAACTAGAAGTGTGCAGGGTGATAGGTACTTCATGATTCTCACTGATGACTGCTCAAAAATGATGTGGGTCACATTCTTGAAAGACAAGTCAGAAGCCTTTGTAAAGTTCAAAGCTTTCAGAGCGTTAGTGGAGAAGGAAAGCGGTAAAAGGATCAAGTGCCCGAGAACTGATCAAGGAGGGGAATTCACTTCTAGTGAATTCAACAAGTACTGTGAAGAACATGGCATCAAGAGACAATTGTCTGCCCCCCGGACTCCACAGCAGAATGGCCTAGCAGAGAGGAATAATCAGACTGTGGTTGAAGCAGCTAGAACCATGTTGATTCAAGGAAAGGTAGCTCACACTTTTTGGAGAGAAGCGGTGAGCACTGCAGTCTACACAATGAAGCGGGTACTCATCAGAAAAGGTAAGGATAAAACTCCTTATGAGTATTGGACCGGTAAGACACTTGTGGTCAGCTACTTTAGAGTGTTTGGTAGTAAATGTTACATCAAGAGGAGTGAACACCAGAGCAAATTTGATGTGAAATGTGATGAGGGAATATTCCTAGGATATTCCACCAAGAGCAAAGCTCTCAAGTGTTTCAACAATAGGACTCAGAGAATTATGGAAAGCATCAATGTAAGAGTTGATGAAACCTCTGAGAAAACTGAGGAAACCGGCAGTGAGCAAGCAGTAGACGAACCGGTTGCAACCTTCTGGGAATTGGTTGACAGCCAACCGAGTACCAGTAACAATGTTCCTACACCGGCAAATGTAGATGCTGATACTGATAGAGATGAGGATGAAGAAGAAAAGCAAGAGGAATCTATCAAGACCATTCCTCGGTATGTCAAGCTGAATCATGATCCTAAGCAGATCATAGGAGATAAGGATGCAGGAATCCTTACAAGAAGAAAGGTCAGAGAAAACTTATATATGATCTCTGAATTTGAGCCTAAAACATTCAAAGAGGCACATAAAGATGAAGACTGGATCAAGGCAATGGAAGAGGAACTTGACCAGATAGAGAAAAATGGTACATGGTCTTTGGTACCCAGACCGGAGCATAAAAATGTCATAACCAAATGGGTCTTCAAAAATAAGCTGAATGAGGATGGCACAGTGATTAGAAACAAAGCCATATTGGTATGCAAAGGATATGCTCAAGAAGAAGGAGAAGACTATGGAGAAACCTTTGCTCCTGTAGCCAGATTGGAAGGGGTCTGTATGCTTCTTGCATATGCAGCTTTTAAAGGTTTCAAAGTATATCAAATGGATGTAAAATCTGCATTCTTAAATGGTGTACTTGAAGAGGAGGTGTATATTGAGAAACCAGATGGGTTTGCCCTATCTGAAGACAGTGACATGGTATGTAGGCTACATAAAGCCTTATATGGACTAAAGCAGACACCTAGGGCATGGTATGAATGTCTGCATTCCGATCTTGTGAAGATTGGATTTGAGAGAACAAGTGAAGATAGCAATATCTACTTGAAGTCTGAAGGAGATCAGATCCTGATCTGTGAGGTATTTGTTGATAACATTATCTTTGGTGGAGATGACAAGATGAGTCATGAGTTTGCAGATGAGATGAAGAAAGAGTTTGAAATGTCACTCATAGGGGAGATTAAATTCTTCATTGGACTGTAGATCCAGCAGATGAATGATAGAATTTTTATCACTCAGTCCAAGTATGTCAAAGAGGTGTTGAAGACCTTTGACATGGAAGATAGCAAACCGGTTGGTACACCGATGGTGACCGGTTGTAAACTATCCAAAGAGGATGACTCAGCATTGGTTGATGAGAAGGAATACTGATCAATGATTGGTAAATTGCATTATGTAGTGCATAGCAAACCGGATATTGCACATGCAGTTGGCATTACTGCAAGGTTCCAGAAAAGCCCAAGAGAATCCCACTTGGTTGCAGTCAAGCAGATTCTTAGGTATCTGAAGGGAACTGTTGACTATGGATTGTGGCATCCATATAGCAAGGATTTCAACTTGAAAGTGTTCACAGATGTTGATTGGGCTAGTAATATAGATGACTGGAAGAGCACAACCGGTGGTGCATTCTTCCTCAGTGGTAGACTAGTCTCATGGATGAGTAAGAAGTAGAGTTGTATCTCTCAGTCTACAGCGGAAGCAGAGTATGTTGCAGCTTTCATGAACTGCACTCAGACAATTTGGATGAAGCATGTATTAAATGGCTTCAAAGTTTCTGTATCTGAACCGGTAAGTATATTTTGTGACAATACTAGTGCAATTAACATCTCCAAGAATCCGGTTTTACATTCTAGAACCAAACACTTTGAGCTTAAGTATCATTTCTTAAGGGAAAAGTTTCAGAACAAAGAGATTGCACTGGAACATGTTTCCAGTAAGGAGCAGTTAGCAGACATTCACCAAGCCTCTCCCAAAGACTACATTTATGTACTTAAGAGGTTAATTAGGGGTGTTACCTCTTCAGGAGGTAAACTAAAAGCATATGCTCCACATCAGTCAGGTAGTGCATAGTCAAATTTATTTTGGATTGATGTGGTGAAGGATGCTACTCCTCAGGGGGGGTAGCATAATGGAACAGGGAAGCTTGTGCCTCCACTTTGACATTGTTGTCAAAGGGGGAGAAGATGTGAAGTGGAGAAGATATCAAGTGGAGAAGATATCTGCAGAAAATGGGGAGAAGATGCGAAGCAGAGAAGATATCTTTGTTTATTGCCATCAATGTCAAAGGAGGAGATTGTTGGCATTATGTGAACCGGTATGTGGACATAATGATATTGTATGTTGTCATTGATGTCAATATGCTGAAGAAGTGAGAACCGACATATGAGAGAACCAGTAGAACACTGTGAACCGACATTAGTGCCAAAGTGAAGCAGTGTGCTTGTTCAAGGTGAACCGGCATATGGTTATGGGAACCGGCACATGGAAGCGTTGTATGACTACCGGTTGGTAGTCTCAACTTCAGGGTTTCCGGTTTAAGTGCTTCAAGCCTGTGTGGCTCAACCGGTGACATTGTGTGATGAGTTAGCATTGTAATGAAGAACAGATCATGTTGCCATGTCAGCCTTGTGTGCGTGAAAGATCTTGCATGAAGGAGATTGTTCCTATCTACCTCGGGAATGTGCGAAGTTTGTAAAACGGTGATAACGTGTGATGGGTTATCAGCCACCATGAAATCGGTGAAAATGGACGATGGAGAATGTCTTGAGATTGGATCAAGACTGTTGCAATTAATGGGGTGTTCTCAACGGCCAGGATTGAACCGTTTGAATTCCTTAACCTAACAGGTTTAGGGTTTAGGGTTTATGCTACCGACCTACCTACTTTCCTATAAGGTCGACGTTGTGTCTCTTTCTGAGGTTGTTGACAAAAGTTGTGTGTGTATCCAAGAGAAGGGATACGTGATTCTTGCCAGACCAAAAAGAAGAGAAGTGATACCTGCAGAGTGTAAGTGCAGAAGGTGAAGAGGAGCTTAAGCAGATCTGCATTGGCATTGAGTGTTGTTACCAGATCATTGTAATACCTGTTGATCTCTAACCACCTCAACAGTTGAAAAATCCTTTAACAGGGTAATTCAAAGCTATTGAGTTCAAAATCCTTTAGCTATTGAGTTCTTGAAATCCTCTAACAAGGTAACCTTTAATAGGGTTTAACCCTTAACCGAGTATTGTAGCCATCCCTTAACCAGGTGATCTTTAACAGGATCGGTTCCTAGCAGAACCTATTGTAATGTCTTTAACCGGACAAGGCTCCTAATAGAGCGGACTTCTAAAGAGTTCAAAAAACAGCTTGTGGGTATTCATCTCCACCGTAGTTTTTCCCAGTTGGGTTTCCACATGAAAAATATGTGTGTCATGTGTGATGCTTTTATCTTGTGATGCTTTCCTATTGTCTGTCAAGCATATGATGGTTCTATGTTTTATGCCTGTCAATAAACATGTTGGACTAGCTGTTATTATGATTTGATGATAGATTACCTGCTTATGCATAAGGGTGAAATGGTAGTGTAGTCTTGAGTTGAGTGAAAAGCTAAGTGAGTAACCGGTTAATGCTTGTCTTAGTCATTCTTAGTGATACCGGTTGCACTCTGTTTCAAACCGGTGTCACTGCTTGCCAGTCATTTGAAGTGTCTGTTGTCAAACCGGTTTAGGATTGTATTTTTGTCTGTACTGATTCACCCCCCCTCTCAGTATCGGGTTAGTACTATCCGTTCATCATTGAGTTATCAGATAAATTTTGTATATAAATTTTCGTATTTACATGTAAATTCTAACAAAATATTATAGATTTTACATTTTACATAATGGTTTTATTTAAAATGAATGCACGACTGCATACACTTAATATTGTTCTTCTATAAATATGCAAATGATATGGATAATCAGGTTTAATCAGCATGCATTCATATAAATGTTTGATTTTCTTTTGGTGACTTGATTCTCTAGTATAGTGGAAGGAGGGTTTTATGATTTAATCAATTTCTTTGGTTTCATTAAGCATCTAAAAAGATAACATTAATTAGCAACTTATATAGTCCAACAACCATTAATACACATTAAGGTGGATCTTTAGCTCATACTTTATTCCTCTACGATATGCATATGGGCATTGGTTCTCCTAAGGTCATTAATAAAACAATATTTCAAATTTTAATTTGAGTGGCATTGTCATGTCAACATAAAATTATGAATAAATAGTATTGGGGAAGAGTATTGGTAGTGGATAGATTTTTGTGAACCCAACCCCACAATTACTAATTTTAAAGGAGCTAGAAAAATGATAATGAAAAGTTCATTACTAAATTTCACATGTACCAATAGTGGATAATTTTATAGCTTTTTTTACCATAATTGGCTCATTTGTGCACCACTACTGGGACATTTGTGCACAACTGTTGGGGCATTTGTCCATTAGTATTGGCTATTTTGAGTTGACGGTTATTGCAACATCTGTAATTAGGTATCAGGCGACACTTTGAAATGTGTACCTTTTGACCCTTGTGTGCAGAATCGATCCCATAGCATGCATCATTACTACCTAGAAGCTAGGACCTTAGTTATAAGCAACTAAGTCACATATGAAGACAACCAAAAAAAATGTCGAAATCCAATATACGGTTTAAGAGTTCTAGGTGCGCGAAATTAGCTATATACACTACTAGTGCTCTTCCCCTACTTTGTCATGAGCTCAAATACCAAGATTATAGTTCATCATTGTATACATGAATGGTATTTTGTATTTTTAAGTAGTAAGTTACACTTAGCTTTTTGATGATTTTATTTGCGACACTATATTATTAGATTTTTTGGAAACAAACACATCTTAATTATTAGCATTGCATTAGGAAGTGTAGTGGTCATGTCAATAAAAAAATGTCTCTAAGTTAATATGTTAGAGAGTACAATTTAATTTATGCATAGAAGATATATTGCTTTTATTTTTCATTTTTTGTATATAAAGATATTAAAAGTGTGATGCATTAGATTTTTATGTTTTTGTGTATAGAATATTATTTGTTAAGGTTAACTTTTGTTTTCTAGATTACATTATTAATGATGAGAAACATATGTCTGAAGGTGCTACTTGATTTATAGTTTAGAAACACAACTTTGTAATGCATATATTATTCTCTAGGACATTTGAAATATGCTTGTATAAATATTTATTTATAATCAATTGAAGGAATGTTTTGTAACAACTTTAATTTTGTTTGGACCATAAATTTAACAATATGTACACAATAGACAAAAATGGTCACTTGACCAACCATCGTGGACAAAAGAATTGTTGCTCTAAATGGATGTTCTAGGCAAGATCAAGTGAAAAAGATTTGACAGGAACCACTACCTTCTTGATGGTTCCCTTAAAATAGTATAAAATTTCCTTCCATTTCTAAGCATGATCTTATTATAAAGAAAGAACATCAATGGGTTGAAGTATAGACACATTATAGGTTTTGAATGTCCATTATTGTTAATGTTCTGATAACATACTATGCTTCAATAAATGGTAATGCTCATAAATATGGAATTTTGAAGTCTTGACATTTTATGAAAGAACTATTACAAAATACCAAACAATCATGTTACTATTAAATGAAATTTTTGACCACTTGAAAGTTGATCCAAACTTGGGGCTCCTAGTTATCTCCTAAACGTGAATATTTATTAAGCAATCACAGATAGCCTTATATTCCCCTTTGTTATATGCTCATACATTTCTCTTTGTTATTTGATAGATGTAATTTTAAAACATTTCTCAAATTTCTAATGTTGGAAGGAACTGTATTACTTAAAGAGTTCCTATCAATTCTCATCACCTTTAATGATTTTGAAATATTAATACCAATATATATGATAAAAAATTGACAAATTTTTGTCCTATTAGATAAAGAATGTTAAAGATGTCTACATGAAATAGTTCCACTCTATTTGCAACCAATGTAGTTTTTTTCTTAATTTTGATGCAAGAGACTCTCCTAACACACCCAAAAAAATGCTCTTTTACACTATATGAGTGTAACCTCAACCAAGATTCATCCATAAAATTGCATAGAAATTGAAAGAATAGAAATAACTAATTGTCTATTACTTAAATATAAAGAAATGCAAATATTTAGAAATTACAATGGTTAACCTCATGGGCTTTTGCCAATCTCCACTCTAGACGATCCACTCAACTTTGGATCAACTCTCAATGATTCACTCAACTTTGGATGATCCAATCAACTCTCGATGCTTAAACCTCTATCCCAAGCTCCTATTTATAGTTCTCTTATGCCTCTTGCAATTCTCATGCTCCATCTAAGAGAGAAACACATGACATTCAATAAATGCAACACATAGCTAATAGAGAACCTTTCAACTTCCCTAAGATGCCACCTATCTCTTCAATTTTCCTAAGTGGGTGCCTAAAAAGGTATCTTTTCCAATTTTTATGTATCCATTCAATAAATATGAGTGCATGACTCTTCCCCTTCCTTGTTCCCATGTCCAAAAGGGTATTTTTATGATTTTAGCATTATAAATGGTATAAAAAGGGGTCCCTTATTGAAAATTATAGTTGCCTTCACACATAGGCCACAAATATTGAATATTATCAACCCCCTTGGACACTTTCCTAGGTACCTCAAGACCCATAGATGTTTGCAATTATTTTTATTCTAAAATTAAATTTTTTTTTTAATGATGCAAGATTTCCCTACACCCTTAGATGCTCCTACATCAAACACCCAAGGTGGGAAAATTTTGTGAGTTTGGTCTCACAAAATGGGGCTGGATGGTAGAGCCACCCTTTCAGATTGCCTACAATCTTCAACAAACTCCTACACTACAATAGGTACCTCTAACTGGTTTGTCTTTCTCCTCTTCCAACACCTAGCTGTAACAAGCATCCTCTAATAATTCTTCTATGTGCTTGTCTTCCTTGATGTGGAATTGGCTCCAACATAACCTAAATTCCTTCACCAAATGTTTCTCCACTCAACATCCCCCCTTATCTCACCACTCAAAATTACTAGATTCTCTTCTTTGTGGGTTTTAACCAACCCAAGTCCAACCACCTCCACCAAATACATTCTACAACCTCTTCTGCACTCACCACCTCAACATACACCTCTCTAGCATACTATTTCTTGTCAACCAACCTCTTTTTGCTTGGATGCTCCACGCTTTCCATCATCCTCATGCCCTCCAAAGAACATTTCTCAACTTCTATTATATCTTTGTCTGCCGCAACACCATCCACAATTGCAACCTCTTTCTTTTCCTCTTTGATGCCTTCTCAAATACATGCTCCTTTATATTCAATTGATGTGAGCCAATCTACCTCAACTACTACAATATCATCCACTGTTGCAACTTTTTTCAATTGATGCAAGCCAATCTACCTTAACTACTACAATACCATCCATTGTTGCAACTTTTTCTTCACCTTCCCCTTTTATTATCAATTTTTCAAGCCCTTGCAAAAACTTATCTTTGCTACAATCTCTTCTATCTTCTTCTCAAGTTCATCTTATAAGAAGAAAATGATTCTTTGAATCTCCTCTAAGATGAGACCCTCATCTTCATTAATCTCTTCCTCTATCATTGTTGCAACATCTTCTTTACTCTTAACTACATTTTCAAATACCTTTATATCCTCCGAAGGACTCTCATATACTATTTCACTCTCCTCTTGCTCACCCTCAACCTATACAACTTCACCTTTGTTCTCTTCATGCTATCATTAAGGTATATAATAATTTAATAATTTTTTGTCCTCTTCATCTGCATACACAAATTTACTCACAAAAAAATTTCAGTAGAAGGAATATGGGACTTAACCTTGCCCATTTTCTTTGTTGGAATCAGGGATCACTGAGAGGGGGGGTGAATCAGTGATCTACTGGTTAGCAGATTTTCAAGCCTAATTTTAAACCACCGGAAGCAAACATTTAAAGCTGAAATGCAAAAACTTAAAGCAATCAATCACAAAAGCATAACACCAGATTTTTATGTGGAAACCCAAATGGGAAAAACCATGATGGGATTTGAACCCACAATATTATTCCACTATGGCCAATAGCAAAACAATATTACAATATGGGAATGGACAGGCATTCAGGCACACTGCCTAGAGCTTACTACTCAATTACAATAACCTAGAAGGCTACAACCTTCAGGGAAGTCTCACTGACTTACTGATAGACTACAATGATGAATTACAACAAAATGAACTCTGAAATAGCATATACAATGCTTGGATGAGTTTCGGTTGAGTGCTAAATATATTGATTGGATCACCTTTTTCTGTTCTGCTCTGTTCTGCCCTATTCACAGTCTCGGTCAACTACCGGATCAAGAATGCGCATGTGAAACTGTGCTACAAAGGATTCTCGATCACCACACA
Source organism: Cryptomeria japonica (assembly GCF_030272615.1). Classification (NCBI taxonomy): domain Eukaryota; kingdom Viridiplantae; phylum Streptophyta; class Pinopsida; order Cupressales; family Cupressaceae; genus Cryptomeria; species Cryptomeria japonica. The sequence continues at coordinate 243,438,601 of NC_081410.1, read as the reverse complement.
TTCGCATACAATCACATCATTCACCAAAAAGATCATCCACACCAAACTTATTTACTGACAATCACAAAATAGGTCATTTACCATGTCGATCTGCTAGTGTAACATGTATGTCGACTAGACTAGATCCCAATGGATAAATACAGATCACCAAAACAATAATAAAATGATGTGTCTATGTTGGCCCAATTATCCCAAACATGATTCAATGCACCGCAATCACCGGAAAGCTTCCGAACCAAAAACTGTCCGTTCTTTCTGAAATACCGGTTAACTAGCTACCGGTTAACACTTGCTTCTGGGTAAGAAGAATTATGACCACCGAATTGAATCTCTATGAAGAGTTGCCATCAATGATAGCCCTAAACCAATAATCAGCCACCAAAAACTACCAGAAACCACCAGATGAGTGTCAATTGCTAACAATCTCCCCCTTCGGCATTAATGGCAACACTCGTGAAAAATAGCTAAGTGTTGAACATTGCTCACCAGATCAAAAGAATTTCTAAGGCTCCTCCTTAGACAAATAATCCCACTCTCCTATACATTTTTCAACTTTCTCCCCCTTTGACAACAATGCCAAAGATGGGGTGTTGTCCAAAACATATATACAGAGATATTTGTCGGAGAATTACACATACTTGAAGATGTCAACATAAATTGTCTTAAAAAATCCTAGGTGAGTATCCCACCCACTCTTCAAGTTATCAAAAACTGTGATAAATGCACTAAATATAGTGGCATGAATTTATAATTCCTTTAGATCAGATGGCACAACCCAGTCCATTTCCTTCATACAATCTAGCTTATTACTCAACATGGTGTCCAACCGGGGGGCAATCAGGTTCCAAAGTTCACCATTTTTTCTCAAATTTTGTCCTTGTCTGCTTGGAGGCTTGAGATCTGATCATTGAGAGCTATAATCTGCCCTTCAACACTACTAGTTAGAGCTACATTTGGATCAAAGGACTGTGAAATACTAGCAAGCTTGCCCTGGCAAACACCTATCTGCTTGTCTATATCTACAGTGAGTTTAGGCAAAATTAGAAAAAACTTGTACAATTTACCGCCTTCTGACAATCCATTAGAAATAATTTGTAGTCTCTCATTTAGTCTCTCTGTCATCCTCAATCATATTTCAGAATGTCTGCAACCTAACATCCTTAAATCTATCCAAAAATTTCTTAATAGCAAACTTCTCTAAAGAATCAAAATTTGTATTTACATTGTTAATCAATTGCAACAATTTACTGGAGGGATTTTATTAGAATCTAAATGTACATTTTGATCCACCTTCTGCAAAATGTCTATCGACATCAAAGTGAACTTCTTATCTTCAAAATCCAACTTCACCAGATCCTGACTGGCTTGGGCTTGCACAACAGCTACGAGCATGAGCTTCTCTGCAAGAGACATTTGTCCAAGGTTCAGTGGACCATCTAGATTGATAGGGATCTGAGGTGGGGTCCCTGTAAACGAAGGAGTGACAATTGCCAAATCAACTAATGCTTTTCCTTAGTCTGACTCTGCAACCTTTTCCTCTGCACACTCAACATCATTTTTCTCTACCTCATCCCTTTTATCTTTTGCACCGGTGTTGCCACTTGGTGCGGTAACATCCTTTTGGATCTCAAGGGTTGCTGAGTTGTCTACCACCGGAGGATTATCACCAGTCTCAATATCAAGTGGTGTGTTACCTTGATCTTTCGGATGTCCCTTAGTCTAAGTTTCATCCTTCTGACCACGAGAAACACCTTGCTCTTCTTCTGGCAGAGAAGACTTAAATGCATCTTTATAAAGAGGATCTTTCACAATTATCTTTTTCCAAATGTCTTATGTCTCCTTCCTAACTTCCTATACCTTTCTCTGATCAACCTCATTCAAATTCGCATAACACACTCCAATATTAGATTACCATCTACAATTATCTCATCAATCAACTGATCTGCAAATAATGAAGGAACAAACACAGATTTACCTTGTTTATTACCGGACTCAGGTTGAGTTTTAACTTGTCTTACTCTCTGAGATCCACCACTCTGACAAACTCACCTTTCTTCTTTTCCTTCCCTGCTTCCTCCTTAGACTTTGTTTCAGAAGCTACCAAAGACACAACAACGTAAGTCCTTTTGGGCTTCTCCTTTTTCTTCAATACACCTTTCCTAGATGGGCTAGGTCCTGAAGATGGCACCACCGAAGCAGGAGAAGACATGGCTTATTTAGGTTTAACCCTGGAGGAACCGGATCAACCTTAGGTTTCTTGGTCTCCTCTTTGGCTTCTTTATATGCATATCTCTCTTTCTTTCTTCACCTCCTCCCAGGTGAATCCCATCTGAGTTGTCAGCTCCTCAGCCATCTTTGCAACTTTCCTTTTTCTGGAAGGTGTAGTGAATTGTCTGTGCAATTCAAGGTCTTTTTCCTTGAATGTCCCAAATTTCCCTTCTTTAGGGTCCACCGATTGACTCAATAAGTGTTGAGCATAAGCCTCAAGAGTGACATGGTCAACTTCATACCCCATTAGCATGATCCATATTGTTTTGAGCTCCACTGCTTCCATTTGACATTGATCCTTATCAACCATGAAGCAAATGGTTTGCTCATACTTCTCCACAATTTCCTTGGGAATTCTCTTTGCTTTTCATTGCTGCTTGGAAAGATTTGAAGTATCCCCAAAGAGAAGATATTCACATTGTGGCATCACCTATACCCCACAATCTCTCTTTAATCTACATCGCCAATGGTATATCATAGGCCCATTGGACCTTTCCTCTCACATCGAGTATCTCATTCAAGAAATATAAGACTAAAGCAAATAAGAAGAGTTCCATATTTGAAGGTGTTCTTTTTATCTTGCTTATTTTTCTTCAAATTGTTTAACAACTCATTCAGGAGGATTGTGCACAGGTCATACCTTTTGTCATCTTTTAGCATCTGATATGCAGAGTAAATAGCAGTACTGGAAATAGAATTGTACCTACTTGATTGGTAAACCTTGTAACTGACCACCATCAATGCAAACTTCACATCATTCTCCAGAATGTCGTTTATGGTCATTGTCTTGCTGTCGAATTTTGAACCAATAGTCGCTATCACCATGTCATTTGACACTTTTATCAGGCTACGTACTTCATCGGTTTCATTGAGGCATGTCACGGCTCGGATTACCTGTTTGGTAATCTTATGGGGCCTGTCAAGCCATATAAATTCATCATGAACTCGATTGAGAATGTACTGGATCCACTCTGCTTCATCGAACAACGGGAAATAGACGAATTATGAAAAACACTTGTCCTGAAGGATCTTGTACTCTGGTTTGAGATTTCCCAAACTATCTGCCAAGTGTTTGTTATACAGGTCCAACATATCTTCATTACCAAGCTCCTCAAGATCACAATGTATGGATGCCCTAATATCTTCATTGTGAAGCATGTTGTAGGGTACCGAAGAAAATACACCTTTTGGATCATCATCCTTAACCAACTTGAAAGGGTGTTTCTTAAATGTAGGTATGGCTATGTCCTTAATCTCCACAACCAATGGGGTAGAAATACTAGAAGCTGAAGCCATTTTGAATTTAGGGTTTGCGAAAACAGATAGTCTGAATAGATAAATACCTTGATTTGCAACTGAGCGTTGAAATTCACTTTAGAGTCCTTGGCATTGCTGTGGAAATCGCCAAATCACTTCACTCTGCTTCTCTGCACTATTTGCTTGATCGCATTGTGACAAATGAAGCTGTCAAATGATTTTTTATCCTTCGAAAACCTAATTTTTCACTGTAATAAATGCAGCAACCGATTACCATGATCTTCACAGAGTCACTTACCAAAGCACCGATTCTTCTTTGAAACTTTCGGATAACAACTGCATTCATGATTTAAGCCTTCTGCAACCTTCCAGAATCGATTGCAGACCATCGAAGAGGGGGTTCGTAGAATCTGCATGAAAAGTTCCCCGTAAGGCATAAAGCCCTAGTTATCGGATGAAGATCCTGCACCTAAGTCGAGTGCATAACCATTTTCTGCTTTAGATTCATCTTTTTTCTAACCCATATCTTCTCATGTTTGTCTCTGATCTCTTCTACCTTCGTCGTCCCCTTCTCATCTAATTTGTTCTTATCTACTGGAGCATTGTTCTTGCTTCTGCAGTACTTTGCAATGTGCGATTTTATTGCATGCACGTCAAACAACATTCCTCTGCATAGGTTTGAGGTTCATCTGATTTCGTCTCATCCTACACTGGTTAGAGATATGTCCAAACATCCCACAAGCATAGAATCTTTTATTTTAGAAGTTATTCATTACTAGATCTACACATATTTGACTTGTGACCAAAATTATTGCATATGAAATACTAACGGGTAAAGGTAGGAGCATTATTCATGTTGTTCATTCCATTATTCATCCTACTTCTGCATTGATTCGCCATAAGACTGAATTTATTGCAAGTAAAGAATCTACCATTGAATTTATGGGCATTAGGTTTGATAGTTCTGATACTTAATGTAAGTACAGATCCAATAGCCAACAAGATGAGAGAGGGGGGGGTGAATCATACAAACTTAATCATCCATAAAAACATCAGATTCAACCTCGGTAACATATATATCAGTCATATAACCAAAAATTGTCAAACATACAAACTCAAAAGCATATGAACAATATAAACCTCATAACACTAGATTTAACGTGGAAACCCAAATAGGGAAAAACCACTATGGGATTTCGGACCCACTAAGAAATATACTCTTCTAGAGTATGCTCGGTTAAAAGCAAATCCTGTTAAAGATTACAAACACATTTCTAGATGTGACCCAGTTAAGGGATTTCCCTCAGATCTATTAGGATCTTCACTTTGTTAGAAGTGACCTTATCAAAGGATTTCAAACACTCAATCAGAATGTCACCTTGCTAGAGGATTTACATATAAGACTGTTAAGTCCACTCGGTTAAGAGATTTTCTGTCACTTTCACAAAATAACAGTAATAAAAATCTATCTGCAACTTCACATCTAAAATGCTAAAGTAGATTCCTATTTGTTCAATACAATCTAGACATAGAACTAATCTTGTCTATCTTCTCGGCATCTATACTCTGTTATTCTAATAGGTCTTCAAGCTTCTGTGCTCGATGATCACTATGTAGCATCCCTGTGCATACACTTGCCCGCATACATTGTTTATCAATAGTTTCCTATTTATAAACAATCTTCTAACCGCTTAATCTCATTGATCACATTTCCCATAATCAATCATAGCCATCAGATCTTCAATCTTGTCCAGGTTCAATGTATCCTTCGATCTGAAAATGTTTTACCCCACCTTGGAACTTGCATTGTCACCTTGGAACTTGTGTTAGGGTATTGCGGTTCAATCTGAGCTATAGATCTTCATGTCAACTTTCCATTGCCTTAGATTCATTAACAAACTTCTTCCACGACTTACCAATCATTGATCTGCTCCAGCTCATCATCATCTTTAATTAAATATCACATGTAAACATTTAATGCATTCTGTTATAGCTCGGTTGTAACTCGGTAAATACTAAACTTCACTCGGTAGACATTCTGCCTTCATTAACCGATAGCGATAACCTTAGGGTTTACCGATTAGGTTCCTTAGGGTTTACCAACTAGGTTCTTTGCATGGTAACATAGTATAGTATTAACCTTTACATTTTACAACATATGTATGATGTTAAAACAATCTAAAATATCATGTTCTCATCATTGTCTGACTCGGTAGTAGTTGCCCATTGAATACCTTATTCATCCCTTTATTCATCATATTCTTTCCTGTGTCGTTTACCGACTTCTTTATAATCTTCATATCATACTTCTCAAGATATGGCAACATCATACTGAATTAGAAAATCAATATCTTGACATCAATGACAAAATAATAATATCAAGATAGTAAAACATCTTTAATCAGTTATGTCCATAATCATCAACAACCTTCTCAATATCCTTATTGAAATGTCAACAATCTTTCATTGTCTGCTATACTGTAATATTGCCAACAATCTCCCCCTTTGACATTGATGGCAAAAACCAATTGATTTGACCTTTAAAAGATTCGGATTACTATGATTCTAAAATGCTGAAATGCTCTCCCCCATACATTAGACTTCTCCTCTATTTTCAGTCTTTATTTCAATCTGTAGTCTTCTCTCAGTCTTCTCCCATACATTAGTCTTCTCCTCCTTGGTAGGTCTTCTCCTCCTTTGACAACAATGTCAAAAAGAAAAGAACTAAAACATAATTTCTGTTTGTAAGAAGTTATTTCCTGCTGTTGTGTATCAACTGAGTCTCAGTCAAAGCATTTGTCTTCAATTCCTGTTCCTTGTATAATTCTCTGTATTATTCTAGTATTAATTCCAGTACACTTTTAGAAAACCTTCTAAAGTGTATAACTCTAGCATCAACTCCCAAAATATATTCAAGAGAGTCATCGGATTGATGCTTTTACAGAACTCAGTCTGTGAGTAGAAGATAGGGGTAGGAACCCTAAGTTACTTCTGAGATATTCAAAAGTGTCCTTTGGTAGTGGCTTGGTGAAGATATCTACTATTTGCTCCTTTGTGCTAACATATTCCAACACCACTTTCTTCTCTTGAGCTTCTTCTCTAAGATAATGATATTTGATAGATATATGCTTTGTCTTAGAGTGCATAACATGATTCTTTGAAATATTAATGGCACTAGTGTTATCACAGAATATAGTTACATGCTCGGTAACTTTCTCATTTATACCTTCCAACAGTTGTTTGATCCATGCAATGTTGGTACAATTTAGTGTTGCAACAACATATTCAGCTTCTGCTGTTGACTGAGAAACACATCCTTGTTTCTTGCTAAGCCAACTCACTAGTCTTTCTCCTAAAAAGAAAGCTCCTCCACTTGTGCTTTTCCTGTCATCAATGTTGCCTGCCCAATTAGCACCAGTATAAACTTTTAAGCCATAATCTTCAGTGCCTTTTAAGTATCTGAAAATTCTTTTGATTGCCGTCATGTGTGTTTCCTTAGGATCTGCAGAAAATCTTGCAACAATACCTACTGCATGTGCTATATCTGGCCTACTGTGAACAACATATTGCAACTTTCCAACCATAGATCGATAAAGTGTCTCATCAACAGATGTAGATTCATCATTCTTTGATAGTTTATAGTTGGTAGTCATAGGAGTACTTACTGGTTTTGAATCCTCCATTCCAAATTTCTTCAAGATTTCCTTTATGTACTTGGATTGGGTAATGAAAATCTCATTTTTCATTTGCAGTATCTATAAACCTATAAAATACTTTATCTCACTGATTAATGACATCTCAAATTCTTTTCTCATTTCATTTCCAAAGTTCTTGCATAGAGTGTCATTTCCACAAAATATAATATCATCAACAAATATGGCTGAGATTAGTATTCCATTTTCATCATTCTTCATGTACATGTTGTTGTTCTCACTTGTCCTTATAAAACCAATCTTAATCAAATAAGAGTGCAATCTTTCATACGATGCTCTTGGTGCTTGTTTCAAACCATATAAAGCTTTGTTCAACTTACATACCTGATCTTTATTTTCTCCTTCAACAAATCCTTCAGGTTGTTCAATGAAAACTTCTTCTTCTAATATACCATTCAAAAATGCAGATTTGACATCCATTTGATATACCTTGAAATTCTTGTAAGCAGCATATGCCAACAATGTTCTTACTCCTTCAAGTCTTGCCACAGGTGCAAAAGTCTCACCATAATCAATTCCTTCTTCTTGGGCATAACCTTTGCAAACTAGTCTTGCTTTGTTCAGAATGACTTCACCTTTTTCATTTAGCTTGTTTCTGAAGATCCACTTTGTACCGATTACATTTTTGTCCTTTGGTCTTGGGACCAGTGTCTATGTGTCATTCTTCTTGATTTGATCAATCTCTTCTGTCATAACATTTATCCAATCTTCACTGTTAAATGCCTCTTTCACTATTCTCGGTTCAAATTCAGATATCAAACATGTGTTCTATCTCAGTTTGTTCCTTGTCATCATTGGATCATCCTTATCTCCTATAATCTGACTTGGTGCATGATGTCTTCTGACATACTTGGCTAATATAGGCTCGGTAGACTCTGTATGGTCTTCTTCATCACTCAGTAACTGGATATTTCTTTCATTTTCTTCAACAGTTATCTCGGTAGGACTTCTCGGTTGCACATAGACAAATTCATCATAGTCTTCTGGTTCTTTGGAATTACCTTCATCATTTCTTTCTGCAAATTCATCAATTTTCACATTTGCACTTTCTACTATTTTGTTAGATGATTTGATTAGACATTTAAATGCTTTGCTTCTAGAAGAATAACCTAGAAACATTCCTTCTTCACTTTTCTGATCAAACTTACCATTTCTATCATCTTTATGAACATAGCATTTACTTCCAAATATTTTAAAATAACTAACATTAGGTTTCTTATCATACCAGATCTCATAAGGTGTCTTCAAAGTACCTTTCTTCAATTGAACTCGGTTCAAGGTGTAAACAACTGTGCTTATTGCTTCTCTCCAAAATGTTTGTGGAACCTTCTTCTCAATCATTAGTGTTCTAGCACAATCCACAATAGATCTGTTCCTTCTCTCAGCTATCCCATTCTGCTGTGGAGTTCTCGGTGCAGAGACTTGTCTTTTTATACCATGATCATTTGAAAAGCTTCTGATTTTTCTTTTAAAAATATTACTGACATCATCCTTGAATAGTCATCCACAAATAATATGAAATACTTATCACCATAATAACTCTGAACTTTCATAGGACCACAAAGATCAGTGTGCACAAGATCTAAAATTCCTTTAGAGGTGTAGGAATTACTTGTAAAGCTTGATCTTGTCATGTTACCCATCTGGCATCCTCAACACATAGCATTCTCAGGTTTTGCAAGATTTGGTAGACCTCTTACTCGGTGCTTCTTACTTATTTTGATCAGATTATCAAAATTAACATGACAAAACCTTTTATGCCATAACCAGGTATCATCTATCTTTGCATGCAAACATTTATTCCGAGTTGAGTCAAGGTGAAATGTGTTACCTTTTGTTTGTGTCCCAGTAGCAGCTAACTTTCCATTTTTGTCATGAACTTTGACAATTCCTTTCTGAAATTCTATTCGGTAACCTGTGTTGTTTAGTTGTGCTACACTCAACAAATTGTATTTCAAACCTTCAACCCAATAAACATCATTGCATCTTGCATTATCAAGAAGTGTTATGGATCTTTTACCTCTTACTGGACATGGTGCATCATTACCAAATCTAACATAGCTTCCATCATAATCTTCTAACATAACAAACTTGTGTTTATCTCATGTCATATGATGTGAGCATCCACTATCTATAATCCAAGAATCATTAGTGTTTATGTGAGATATTAGGGCTTTTCTTCATACCTTTCTTCATCTAATCCATCCTTGATAGCCACATAAACATTCCTCTATATCAGTCTCATCTGATTTATCATCATTAGATTCTTCATCAGCTATTAGGCATGTCTTTTTATCTCTTCTCCTGAAGTCTCGATGTCCTCTGTAAGGATTATCTTTCTGTCTGTCATCTCGGTAATCTCTCTTTTCACTAGATTCTTTGTTAGGACAGTTAGAAGCCATATGTCTTATCTTATCACAATTGAAACATTTTAAAGGTAGCTTTCCTTTATACTTACCTTTTCCTCTTGGTAGCCTTCTGGCTAATAGTGCTTCAAACTCTTCTTGTTTTCTGATTTCCTCATACAGTTTGTGTACCTCCTCCATGTTTTTGCGAAATCTTTCACTTGCTCCACTGTGATTCCCTTCAGAGTACTTATACTTTCTATCATTGTAATCATCAGTTTCATCAATATGAAAAGAACTGAATGCAGATTCAACTTTATTTACCGATGACCCATTGTTATGAAAATTATTTAACTCAAATGCATGTAGCTTACCAAGAGTAGCATCTAAAGAAATTGGCATATTGGGTATAGATCTCAATTCATTGATTGCAAAGACTCAGATTGCATAGGCAGGTAGAAGGGTTCTTAACAACTTACTTGTTACATTCTTTTCTTCAATAGTTCCTCATGCTCCTTTGATTTGATTTACAATCTCCTTTAGTCTTGTACTGTACTGAGTTATGTTCTCACCTTCATTCATCCTCATAGATTGAAGTTGTCCTCTTAGACTATCCATTTTTGCTCTTTGAACATGTTCATCTCCTCCATATACTGATATGAGCTTAGTCCACATTGCCTTTGCATCATTGCAGCCTTCTAGATCATTAAATTCTGAGTCAGTCAATGCAGATGTTATTTCAATCATTGCTTGAATATGTTCTTGCTTTGCCTTCATCTCTTCCATTGTCAATGGATAGGTGCTCGGTGTGATAAAATCATTCTCTAGATAATAGACAACATATTCTCCAACTCCTGATAGATGTAGCTTCATCCTTTTCTGCCATGTAGAGAAACTTGACTTGTTCAGCTTCGGTGCATCCCTCTTATACATCTTTGGATCTTTAACTCAAGTGCCTTTAAACTTTCCTTTCGGAGTCCTAAGCTCTGATACCAATTGATAGTTCTGATACTTAATGTAAGTACAAATCCAATAGCCAACAAGATGAGAGGGGGGGGTGAATCATACAAATTCATTCATCCATAAAAACATCAGATTCAACCTCGGTAACATATATATCAGTCATATAACCCAAAACTGTCAAACATGCAAACTCAAAAGCATATGAACAATATAAACCTCATAACACCAGATTTAACGTGGAAACCCAAATAGGCAAAAACCACTGTGGGATTTCGGACCCACTAAGAAATATACTCTTCTAGAGTATGCTCGATTAAAAACAAATCTTGTTAAAGATTACAAACACATTGCTAGATGTGACCCGGTTAAGGGATTTCCCTCAGATTTGTTAGGATCTTCACTTTGTTAGAAGTGACCTTATCAAAGGATTTCAAACACTCAATCAGAATGTCACCTTGCTAGAGGATTTACATATAAGACTGTTAAGTCCACTCGGTTAAGAGATTTTCTATCACTTTCACAAAATAATAGTAATAAAAATCTATTTGCAACTTTACATCTAAAATGCTAAAGTAGATTCCTATTTGTTCAATACAATCTAGACATAGAACTAATCTTGTCTATCTGTTGGGCATCTATATTCTGTTATTCTAACAGGTCTTCAAGCTTCTGTGCTCGGTGATCACTATGTAGCATCCCTATGCATACACTTGCCCGCATACATTGTTTATCAATAGTTTCCTATTTATAAACAATCTCCTAACCGCTTAATCTCATTGATCACATTTTCCATAATCAATCATAGCCATCAGATCTTTAATCTTGTTCAGGTTCAATGTATCCTTCGATCTGAAAATGTTTTACCTTGCCTTGGAACTTGCATTGTCACCTTGGAACTTGTATTAGGGTATTACGGTTCAATCTGAGCTGTAGATCTTCATGCCGACTTTCCATTGCCTTAGATTCATTAACAAACTTCTTCCACGGCTTACCAATCATTGATCCGCTCCAGCTCATCAGCATCTTTCATTAAATATCACATGTAAACATTTAATGCATTCTGTTATAGCTCGATTGTAACTCGGTAAATACTAAACTTCACTCGGTAGACATTCTGCCTTCATTAACCGATAGCGATAACCTTAGGGTTTACCGATTAGGTTCCTTAGGGTTTACCGACTAGGTTCTTTGCCTGGTAACATAGTATAGTATTAACCTTTACATTTTACAACATATGTATGATGTTAAAACAATCTAAAACATCATGATCTCATCATTGTCTGACTCGGTAGTAGTTGCCCATTGAATACCTTATTCATCCCTTTATTCATCATATTCTTTCATGTGTCTTTTACCGAGTTCTTTATAATCTTCATATCATACTTCTTAAGATATGGCAACATCATACTGAATTAGAAAATCAATTTCTTGACATCAATGACAAAATAATAATATCAAGATAGTAAAACATCTTTAATCAGTTATGTCCATAATCATCAACAATCTTTCATTGTCTGTTATACTGTAATATTGCCAACAAGGTTGTCTTACCGGAGGATTCTTGCTCTTCTTCTGATCAAGTTTTGCATTGCCTTGTCCAAATTCAGAGGATTCACCTTTCTCAAATCCAAGTCCTCGCATGTCCTTTCTATGTCTCTGACTTTCCAGCATCCCATCAAGCCTTGTTGAACTAGCTTTGAGTTTGTATTTGTAGTCATTAGCAGTAGCAAGTTCATCTCTTAAGGTAGCAATCTGTCTTTCAAGTTCTTGACCATTATTCCTTGGTTGTGTCAATTCAAGCTTCAACCGATCATTTTCATAGGTAATCCTGAAGCATTCATCAACTCTTTCCTTCAATGATTGTGTCAGATTCTCTTCATTTTTCTTTCGGTCCTCAATCTCCTTAGACAACCTCATCACAATGGATTGCATCTCGTTATTCAAGGCATCATTCTCTTTCAATCTTGTTAATTTCATTAGCTTTATCCTGGTATTCCATGATCTGATCTTCTTTTTCCTTCAGCTTGTCCATCAGTTCTTTCCTCTTATCTCTTGAAGTGTTCGCTTGATCCTTCAAGTCATTAATAAAATCATCAACAACATTCAGGTTTTTCTTCAAGGTATAGATCTCATTTCTAACTGCATCAAGATCCTCAAGTGCCACATTGAGTTGTCTTTGAGAACCAGAATCCATTGATTCAATCTCCTGGACCTTCCTCAAGTGGTTAAGATTCCTCAGAGAAACTAGGCTCTGATACCAATTGTTGGAATCAGGGATAACTAAGAAGGGGGGGGGGGCGGGGGCTAAATCAGTGATCTACTAGTTAGCAAATTTTCAAGCTTAGTTTTAAACCGCTAGAAGCAAACACTTAAATATGAAATGCAGAAACTTAAAGAAATCAAACACAAAAGCATAACACTGTGTTTTTATATGGAAACCGAAATGGGAAAAATCACGGTGGGATTTGAACCCACAATATTATTCCACTATGGCCAGTAGCAAAACAATATTATAATATGGCAATGCACAGACATTCAGGCACACTGCCTAGAGCTCACTACTCAATTACAATAATCTGAAAGGCTACAACCCTCAGGGAAGTCTCACTGACTTACTAATAGACTACAATGATGAATTATAGCAAAATGAACTCTGAAATAGCATCTACAATGCTTGGATGAGTTTCAATTGAGTGCTAAATATACTGATTGGATCACCTTTTCTGTTCTGCTCTGTTCTGCCATGTTCATAGTCTAAGTCAGCTACCAGATCAAGAATGTACACATGAAATTGTGCTACAAAGGATTCTTGATCACCAAACATTTGCATACAATCACATTATTCACCAAAAAGATCATCTACACCAAACTTATATATCGATAATCACAAAATAGGTCATTTACCATGTCGGCCTCCTAGTGTAATGTGTATGTCGGCTAGATCGGATCCCAAGGGATAAATGTGGATCACCAAAACAATAATAAAATGATGTGTCTATGCCGGCCCAATTATCCCAAACACGATTCAATGCACTGTAATTACCGGAAAGCTTCCAGACCAAAAACTGCCTATTCTTCCTGAAATACTAGTTAACTAGCTACTAGTTAACACTTGCTTCTAGATAATAATAATTACGACCACTAGATTGAATCTCTATGAAGAGTTTCCATCAATGACAACCCTAAACCAATAATGAACCACCAGAAACCATTGGATGAGTGTCAATAGCCAACATTTTTTTCCTCTTCTCTTCTCTTTTTCATTACTACTTTGGTCTCCCTAAAGCCTCTCATCATACCCCTCATTCATTCACTATAGCCATATACATTCTTTCTCTCCTAACAAGGACAAAAATTCTTAAGGATTTCCCACAACCAACCCCAAACTCTTCCTCTTTTTTGTCTTCAAATACAATTTCCAACTTGCAACAAAACTCACATTTACACCTATCCTCTATCCAACAAAGATTTTTGGAAGACATGCCTCTCACTTCCTCTACCCACTCTCTCTTAGTGGAGAAACTATCTACGCTTCTACCCAAATTCAATCTCTATTGAAGGACAACCAACATGCTGTCATACACATTTCATCCAACCCAAGGTCCTGGTGTAGGTTGCCTCACATTCAGAAATCTATCTACGCACTCAAGATATTTGGATCTGATACCATTTGATGTAGGAGACTCTCCTAACACACCCATAAAACATGCTCTTTTACACTATATGAGGGTTACTCCACCCAAGATTCATGCATATCATAACAAATAAAATGCAAGAATGGAAATAGCTAATTTTCTATTACTTCAATATAAAGAAACACAAATTATTTAGAAATTACAATGCTTAGCCTCATGGGCTTTACTAATTTTGCAACAAAAACTCTAGATGATCCACTCAACTTTGGATCAACTCTCAATGATCCATTCAACTTTGGATGATCCACTCGACTCTAGATGATATAATCAACTCTCGATGCTTAAACCTCTATCCCAAGCCCCTATTTATAGTTCTGTTATACCTCTTGCAATTCCCATGTCCCATCTAAGAGAGAAACACATGACATTCAATAAATGAAATTCATAGCCAATAGATGACCTTTCAACTTCCCCAAGAGGCCACCTAAAGAGGTGTCTTTTCAATTTTCCCAAGTGGGTGTCTAAAAAGGTGTCTTTTCCAATTTTTATGTAATCATTCAATAAATATGAGTGCATGACTCTTCCCCTTCCTTGTTCCCACATCCAAAAGAGTATTTGCATGATTTTAGCATTATAAATGATAGAAAAGGGGTCCCTTCTTGAAAATTACAATTGCATTTACACATAAACCACAAATATTGAATATTCTCAACCCTCTATGCCCCCTTGGACACTTTCATAGGTACCTAGAGACCCATAAATGCTTGCATTTATTTTTATTCTAAAATTTAAAATAGAAAATGTTTTTTGATGATGTAGGGTTGCCCTACATCCCTAGATGCTCCTGCATCAAATTTATTCTTATTGATTAGGGTTATTTAATTCAAACCATAAGGTGGTAAATACAACAACAAAAATATTGATAGTGTAGGGTCCAACCTTGCTGGTGACTCTTGTGGCACTTTCCTACAGTGGCCCTAATGTTACTAGCTAGTTGAATCTTTTGGTGAACCTTGTTAGTCTTGTCCTAATACACTTTCAACAACATAAACCCTCGAATGAACCCTATAGATACTTCTTTAGATTGTAAACTTTATATCATGAATTTTTTATTATTAGAAAATTTTTACATAATTGTTACTTGATTCTCCTTTTAGTGTGGAATCTATTATATCTTATATACATGTCAAAACATAGTTATAGAGTTTTATAATTGGTATTTGATATATGTCTATTGTTGAGTTGCAAATTCTCTTTTATGTGTGGTTGTGTCAAGTTATGAGATAATAATGATCTTTAGGAAAGTCATTAAATACTTACATAAACAACTAAGTCATCTTGTGTTATGATGAGTTTGTGAATCCTCCTCCTAATGGAAGGAAAAATTGTTAAGGTATGAATTCTGGTTGTTGTTGTTGTTATCTTGGGACCTCAACCCAAGTACTTATGGGTAGGGAGGTTGGAAAAAGATATAGAGTATCATAGGGTTTTAAATAGGGTACCTTTGGGGGCTCTTGAAATGAGTTCCCATGTGTGAAGGTATAGATGCTTGACTCAACACAAAGTCCACCCACAAATTTATGAAGCATTGGATGGAGAAGTCAACTCCAGATAATATATCTTAAAATAAATTCTTGTATATAAATATTCCTAAACCACATTTAATCTTTTAAATAGATTTTATTGTTCATCAATTTTTTGGACCAACTTAATTTTAAGAATATTTTTTAAAAAATTATCTCTGTGTGTACACACACTTGGCCTTTATAGTTTGATAGTGTAGACACTCAAAATTGGTCATCACTCCTATGTCACTAACCTAATTTTTAACATGTCTTCTATGTCACATTTGATCTTCATCATATACTGACATTGTGTCATTCCTCTAGTTTCAGTTCATTTCAAATCAACCCTAATCGGTCTTATTCATTCGCATTTGGTCCTAAATCATTATGATTGGCATTTTATCATTTTCAAATCATTCGAATTGGTCTCATCTTGACAATTAGACTCAATTCCCTCTTTGTTGATAATTAATCGGTCATTAATTATCAACCTCTTTATCAATCAATTTCAATCAGTCATCTGTGACACATTATCTTCCTTTCATGACACTTAATCAATCGATCTTATCAGTCTCTTATCAAAATCATTATCAATCTTGGGTATTTTTTGATTTTTGTCCTATTTTGTTGTGAACCTCAGTCAATTGTCATTAATTTTTATCAATTATTAGCCAATCAATCATCACTAATAGGACCTAATTCAACAATCGGGTTGATATCTTAAATTGTTCAAATCATTTCCCCTAGGTTGATAATTAAAAAATTATTCAATCCCCTTTCTTACTAACATGTCCTCCCTTTTGAATAAATAAATGAATATTTATTTATTATTTCACCTTTTTCCTACAATTAATATTTTTACATATTAATTAGCTAATTTGAGTCATGATTGGAATTAATAATTTTAAATTATTAACTCCACCTCATTCGAGTTTAAATGGAATATTTGGAGTGCAAATGGAAGTTTTCATTTTCTTTTTGATTTAACGCATTTTTCTCTTCATTTCTTATGGCAAAATTTCTCTTTTAACTCATCCTTGCACGAAATCTCAACCGTTGGATTGAGTTGATCTTGTCCGTTCAATGTGATCTCAAAGTCTATAAATTGGGTTCTTGTTTCCTCATTTTGACATCTTATCCATTTACATTTACGCTATCATTTTGTTGAATCCATATACTTTTAAATCTTCTAGTATTCTCACCTATCACGCTTTTTCCCTTGCTTCATATGAGTTGCATAATGGATTGAGCCAACATACTAGCATAATTAGAGGAGAAAAGAGCAGCGAGGCCTTCGTCAAAGGAGCTTGGATGGTTTGATTGTTCAATTTATTCATTTCATTTATACTTTTGATGACCTTGTTGTGAATGTGTTTGATTTTACATATTTATGTGTATTTTCTTGTGTACATTTTCTAGTGAACCCGACGTGAACAAACTAAATTTGTTGCCTTTTGAGTGCTTTTGAGGTGTTTGCAGGTTGAATCTGAAGAAAATAGACCTTTATGTGTTGTTTCAGTGAAAATATTAGCTTTGCATGTGTGTTTTCTTGCAGGAAGAACGACACATTCAACTCTAAATCCATGCATTCGAATGATCTTATTTACATAAGATATATCTTGGTTTTGTTTGGTGAAATGGATTTTATGCAAACAAGATGAAATTTCAGTGAGATATTTTATCAAATCTCTTAAAAATCTATTTACAAACATTTTATGATCTACTTTCTTCATTAAACTATTGTTGTTCATAACATTTTGATAACATTTCTAGATTAATAAAGCGTTGCTATGCAATTTCTGTTGTCAATACGCCTTGCCTATGTTCCATAATTTGTATGCATATTTATCAAAGCATATTCCAACACTTAAACTATCTGAGGCATTCCTTTTAC
Organism: Cryptomeria japonica; assembly: GCF_030272615.1. Lineage (NCBI taxonomy): Eukaryota > Viridiplantae > Streptophyta > Pinopsida > Cupressales > Cupressaceae > Cryptomeria > Cryptomeria japonica. The sequence continues at coordinate 243,420,961 of NC_081410.1, read as the reverse complement.
ACTGATCACATTGTCTTGTTTTGGACATTCACATATTGTTTTGGGCAATCCACACACCTTCTTTCATTTTCAAATATGTCAAATACATTTATGAACTTGGACAATCTATTGATAAACTTGCTAATATGTTTAAATCTATCCCTGAAAACATTACAAAATATGATAAATAGGTTGCAGGTTCATTGCACTCTCAAATACGTTTACTTGTTTCAAGTTTTAAATATCATTCATGCCTTGTTTGCAGGTTTAAAAATCATGCATGCCCTATTAAAACAGTTTATAGGCCCCTCAATTAGAGAGTAAATTCTTGGGAAGTGATACCCCTTGAATTTGAAGCTTGGTATGCTCGTAGAAGTGAGTGACGTGGAGGGGAGATAATGCTACCAAGCTTCTAACTATCCGGTTGAATGTGGTATTTTATGGTAAGAGGATTCAATAGATATTGTCCTTGCCAGCCTTAGGAAATGCTGTGAAGGTGAATGATTGTTTTGGGTCAAATTCCAACAAACATTTTGTCTTCTATGTTTTCCAAAAGTTGAATAAAAAACACAAGTATCACAAAAAAGTCATTTTCAAGCAAGTCCAAACATTCTCCAAACCAAATTCAAAACAAGGTTCAAACAAAGGTCCAAAATCTTGTCCAAGTATTCATCCAACATTCAAACATGGCTTGTCAAAACATTGGAAATCCTTGTCTCAAAATACATGTTACTTAGGGCTAGGATTTGCATGGTCCAAACTTAGGTCTTAGGACATATTGTCACTTTCCTTCATTTTCTTTCATTTCATTGCAAGCATCCTCATTTTACACTTAGGTTTAGAATCATTTCCCCAAGTTTTCATTGCATTGTCATACCATATCTAGGTTTTCACTTAGGTTATATTATTGCCTTGCATCCTTCTCTTGCATTAGATCATATCATGGCATAGTCTAAACCCTAGGTTTGTCTTAGGTTCACATTCTCATATACATGCATTAATATCCTTGGTTCATATCATGTTGTCACATCATATCATATCCTTAGATCATTTTAATATCATACCATATCCTTAGTTCATTTCACATTCTTGGTTTAAATCATACCCTAGGTCTTTGTCATTATCAGTGCCTTCTTACATATAGTCTTCAAAATTAGGTTTGTCAAACTACAAAAATCAAAACTTTAGACTAAACTCTAAGTCATTGTTGGAGAGTCTTGACCTTGTCCAACATTTGTCCTCTTATAAATATCCCTTTGTCAAACCTAGCTTAATATCAAAGCATATAGGTGAGACATTGTCAGTTTGTCCTATTATCATTTGGTCTTTTGTCCTTTTAAGGTCTAGACTTCATTTCAATTTACCAAGGGTCACGTCTTTAGGGTTGCATTTTAAAGGATTCTCCAAACCTCAAAAACAACAAAAACATAGGTTGCATTACCATTACTTAATATTGCATATCATTTCCAAAAAATTCCGAAAACTACAAAAAACATAGGTTGCATTATAATTACTTAAGACTGCATATCATTTCCAAAAAATTCCTAAAATAACAAAAACATAGGTTGTAGTTTTACCCTAAGTTCCATTATGATTTGCTAAGGTTGCATTTAGTTACATCTAATTGTCATTCCCAAAATTCAAAAAGGTCCAAAAACATTTAGCTGCATTGTCAGTCATCTAAGTTGCATTAGTTGCATACATCATCCTTAAAATCAAAAGTCCCAAAAATATTGCATAGTGACATGTCTATTGAAACAAGGTTTCAAGCTCCTATGATGCAACAAAGTTTGACATGCCAACCAATGATTGGACCAATGAATAACACAGTGCAATCAAGTTTTAATCCAAAGAAATCCCAATTCTATCCAGCTCAACAATAAGGAAATATTGATCAAATTTTTTGTGATAAAATAAGTGTCCAAATATGACAACTAGAAGAGAAACTAGCTCAAGAAATGGAGATCTATGAACAAAAAGTGAAAAAGTGTGCGGAGTCTAGATCCCAAATGATAAAAATGCTTCAAAAATTTATAGGTCCAATTCCAAACATTGAGCCAATTGATGTAAAAGCTCTCATTGAACGATCAGACATGCCAGCTCTTATCTCTCAAATAGAGGTGATGAAACAATTCTAAACAATAAGCACAAATTTTGACCAAATCCCAAGTTAGACTTCATTCAATCAAACATCATTCAATCAAATCTTGAAACAACAACCAAGGATCCAACAATAACCAATGATTCAACATATCAAACCAACACAGCCAGTAGTCCAACAGTTCCAACCAACACAACCAATGGTCCAACATGTCCAACCAATACAATCTATCATGCAATTTCGACAATATGCTCATCCAAATACACAATGTTAACAATTGGTCCAACCGACTAGCAATTATTGACAACAAACTAAGTATCAATAACTACAACCAAACATTTAGAAACAAAAGTTGCAACGCATACCAAGCCAAGTTTCAAACATGTCAGACCAATTCAACCAACACCCAATCCAAAATCAAAATGTAACACCAAACCAAAACCAAATCATCTTCAAACAAGTCCAAAATACAAACCTAACCATGTCAAAACCTCGCAAGGATTCAAATTATTCTCCAAAGAAAGGTAGCTCTATTACAAAGCTCTTAAAGAGAGTCCTAAGTGATTCTTTCGAGAAAGATCAAAATCATGCACCTATGTCTAGCAATGGCTCATTCCGGCAAAAACAAATTGACTTTCCAGTAGTCTCTATTCCCACACCTTTTGAAGCTTCGCAATAACCTCCCATATTATTTCCTAAAGCTTCACAAGAGCAATTCCCACCATTGACTCCAAATGACACATCAAATAATGCATCCTCCCAAGTGTTGTTTGTAACAAAAATACATGACAATCTATGTCTTTATACAAATCCCTTGTACTATTTGGAAATCCAAGATTTAATGCCACCGGATGCTTCTCTTTTAGAGAGTCCCATTCAAAGTCCATCTCCCTCATGTCAAAACATTGATCCCTTGCAAAAATCCCCCATGCATATCCAAAGTCCAACCCCATGTCAAGAGGATAATTTAGAGCACAAAGAAATGAGTCCTAAAATAGATCAAGATCAAGATATTCTAGTCCATTCTATCCCAAATTATCCTCTTTCATTTCATGAACACAACACCTTTTCAAGTCCCATTGGCATCCCACATCTTGAGAAAGGTCAAGATATCCCTTCCATTCTTCCTAATGATCCCATTGAAAGTCAAGAGAAGAGCACCTTTAAAGAGGAATCTAATGATCTTCCTCCTTGTCAAGATCAAAGTATCCTTTCAGCTTCATTTCCATCACAAGACCCTATCGTCTCTTTAAATCAACTACAAGATCCCTTTGTCCCTCCACATTCATGTCCTAGTCCTCCATATACCCTCCAAGATCTCATTTCTTTTGATGATCCCATTATTCCTCCCATTCCATCTCATGAAGAGCCTATCATTGATCCTAATCCCCCACATGATCCTGACCCCCCTCATGATTCTAACATGTTGATGCAAGATGTTCATGAATCCACTACATGTACAATTGTTTCTTCCACTTTGGTCCAGTCCAATACACTTCATGATCCCATAATTCCTATCATTTCATATCCCCCTCATAATGTACTCACATCTTCCCAAAACAAAGAGTATCCTACAAGTCAAAATATTCAGAAAGGCAAAAGGGTAGACCTTCACAAGAAAGAACCCCTCTATATCAGAGAAGAGCTTAATGTTCATTCCCTCGGTGACATTCCTCAAGACGTTGGTACCCCTGCTAAATCCAAAATCCCTCCAAAATCCAAACATGCACCTAGACTTTCATCCCTTCCATCCATTTTAGGTCCTTATATCCCTTCGTCCCTTATGCAATGTCAACAAAGTCACACATCCTTGAGCACCTTTTGTCCATCCAAAAAATCTTCATATCATTCATATCTGTAGACACCTAAAATTGTCCAGTCTAATTAAATAAATATCTTTATTTATTTAATTATTTTAGCCTAATTCTTCTATTAATTAAATAAATCTTTATTTATTTAATTAACTCATTAATCCTCTTCTAGCCTTATTTCTCATTTAAATAAATACATTTATTTATTTAAATAGCCCTTTTCCTAAATTAAATAAATACTTTTATTTATTTAATTGATCCCACTTCTTCTATTAATTATATAAATCTTTATTTATTTAATTAATTCATTAACCTTTTCTTTCTATGACACATGTCATTCATCTTTTAATTCCTATACTACCTACCCTCTTATTATTTTCTTATTTCTTCTACCTACCCTCTAATCTTAGCCGACCATTTATCTTTTACACCTCTCAATCTTATCCTTCCATTTCTTATAGTGTCTTCTATATAAGGAGATGCTTCCTTCATTATCATCCTAATCTACACATACTAATCAGCTAATCATTCTAATTAGTTAGTCAAGCCTTCTAACATTCAAACTTTCATATGCGATCAAGTCTACTTGCAACCACATTTCCGTTCTTTGTTGAGCTCTTGTGCACACATAAAATCTGAGAGCAAATATATCAAGCAAGATCAATGGAGATAGGAAGAATGGAGATCAAAACCCTATTGGACATTTGATGGTATAATCTTTGTGATTTTATTAGATTTGCATTGTCTTAGGTAATCTTCATATGTTATGGTGGATCTTTGTTGTTGTTAGGCTAGGATTTTGTGATTGAATCTATTTAGTCTTTCAATATTGTTATTATCCACTTTTCACCATAAACATTTTGGCACGCCCGGTGGGACTCTTGTCCCTTTTGCATTTAACATCTCTGGTTGCAAATTTTGTGTTTTTGAAGTTGTAGATCTGACATTTCCAACAACATTTCGACATTTTCGTGTTTGCGCATTTTGGGATCGTGTTTTTGATTTTCTACCCCGTCTGTAATATTTGGAATCGCGTCTGCGTAGTCGATATTATTTTACCTTTTTTTGTAGATTATGAGGTCGCGTTTGTGTTGTCTAACTGCGTCTGTGAATCATTCAAACACGTTTGTGTTCCTTAGTCGCATCTGTGTCCAGAAGATGCGTCTGTGTTAGATCTAGGCATGTTTACATTTTTCTGAAGCATTTGTGTTAGTGTTAACCGCGTTTGTGTTTCAACTTTTACACTTCGGTTTCTTTTGATTTAAGTTTTTCATCATTCGGATTTGAGATCTGGTTTATATTGAGCTAACATCTTCTGATCTAGCTAACGAAATTGGTGCAGCTTGTCTTGAAAGAAAAATCATTTTGTTGAAGGCCCCTATTTTACAAAGTCTTTTAGATCTAAAATTTACCTAACTTGTTTGCTTGCAGGAAGGGGTGATCATTAGAAACAATCCAAAATACTAACAAATCTTTGTTGCAGGACCTTGACAAGGATTTTTCTTTTGATCTTTGTTGTGTGCCTTGTTTTCATAGACTATCAAACACTTCAATTGGTGCACTAAAATTGAACCAGTGTCTTTTGTGTCTTGGGAAATAGGCTCTTTTTGTTTCATCTTTAGAGGGTCTATCTCTCCATGTGGTCATTAGGACTACTAGTGAAGAGAGAACGACCAAAGTGGTAGCGAGGAAAACCCACCTCTTTCGAACCACTATAAAAAACTGTATCCATGGTGAAAGCCATGGGTAATATGTGCTGATTAGTTCATACCGACACTATGTCTCCCCATAAACCCATTTGATCAAATTTATTTGATTAGTTGTAGGGTGTAACCCCTACCGACTAGGAGCCTTCTGTATTTACAGAGTTGAAAGTGCCGCATGTATGGCCACGCGAGTGGATGCCCTTACTAGCACCTTTTTGTTTTAGAAGCCAAAATCCTTCTAGTTGTTGGGTCAGGAGGTCAGACCTCTGGAGCGACCCACAAACATACGGTTCTTAGTAGAGATACAAAGTTCGCCACAGGGAGTTTTCATGGGGGCTGATGCTTGACTGCCCCGAGAAGTGAGTGTCGAGGGTGGAGCCAGTGGGGTCAAGCATTTAAGTATCCGCTCTGAATAGCGTAGCCTCGGGGGAAACCCCATGTGAGATCAACAACTATTGTCTTGGCCAACCATAAGAATTGTGCTTGTCTTATTTTGAACAATCAAACATTCAAGACCAAACATCAAAACATTGTGTCTTTTATGTCTTCAAGTGTAAGAAAAACAATTTTACATCAAACAACACACTTTTCTTTGAGTCATTTTTTAGTCTAAACACTTGCAAACATTGAGTCCTCACCAACATTGTGTCCTCACCAACATTGTGTCCTCTTGTCAAGAAAAACAGTCAAAAATTTCAGATTGGGTCACAACAAACAACTTCACACATTGGAAAAATTGCACAAAGTTCTCAGAAACGCATCCGTGTCATCTAACTACATCTGTGAAGGGCAAAAATGCGTCTGTGTTCTTTTGAGCAACATTCATTTACAAAACCTCAGAACAACGTTTGTGTCTGATAGAACCACGTCTGTGTCATTAAATCGCGTCTGTGAAGTATACAGGCACATCTGTGTTCAAAATTGAAAAAACTCACAATCCAGCAAATAAGAGCAATCAGTTTCAGAATTCTTGAGCTTCCTAGGTTATCTTTTCAGGTTTTCATATAGCATTCAACCTATCTTTGGGTCTCACAAAGTCCATCATTGCTTTACATCTTGCATTACATTCACATTTGTCTAAACTTGAGTCAAAAGGTCACTTGCTTGTCCTCATCTTACTTTGTCAACACACTACATACAACAACATTTTGCTAAGTGGTCCCTCATCAAGGTCTATCACCTTTGGGTCTCATTTAGTCTTACTTAGAGTCAAGGTCAACTTACCTCATCAAGAGAAACTATCATCTCTTTGGAAGTCACAACTGCTCTACTACATACATACTTGGTCTTACACTTTGGACATTGCAAGCACACTTCAGATTCATTTACATTCCATCCAACTCTTGGTCTTCCATACTCTTTTCCATTTTTATCTAGTCTCACGCATCTTGGTCAATACCTAGTTCATGGTTGAAACCCATTCCCAAAAATCTAGGAGAGAAGCTAAAGAGGCTCAAGAGTCCGCAAACATGAGTTATTATGAGTATGACAATGATGTCTTTTTCAATTCTGATCATACTACATTACCTGACATGGATGCTTATAGAAACATTCCAAATGTTGAGAACATGGACACTACAAACAACAATGATACACACAATGACAATATGGACAACATTTCAGTACATTCAGCAGAAGTGGAAGACTCCATTATGGATCCTCGTTTCAATTGATTGGTTGAGGAAATAATGAGGAGAGATAGACAATATTTCTTACAAGTGATGGCACAAAGTGGAGCCAAGATCCCTCATGATTTTGACATGTCTCAAATAATGGAAAATCGACCTTTGCAACAACCTCACCTCAACATGGATCAAAGGAGGCCTAATAGTGGAGGCAATAGAGGACAACATCTTGTGCCTGAATCACTGTCATCTTTGTTTCAAAAACCAGAGGTCACATACACACATGGTCAAGCATATGATACTCACCTTCACAGACCATTATGGAAGTCTTATGCAGAAAAATATACTCAATCACATACCAATGCTAAGGATCAACCACCAAAGCAATTGGATATCCAAAGGCATGTTCAAAATTTGGACACAAGGAAACCCGGTGTCAAATTTGGGGGCAACACACTAGAACAAACTCATGACATTCCTGTAGAGTATGGTATACATGGACAAAGTAGATATTCCATTCCTCACCATGACTCTATACCAAGTGGTCCATATACGCAGCATCATTATAGACCTCCTCCATATGAACATGTGTACGATCAATATCATCCATACATGCAACATGCTCCTCCTCCACCCGACGCCTCAAGCATGGGGTATGGTCTAAGAAGTCGGTCTCCACCTAAGAACAATTTGGAACAACAAATTAAGGACTTACAAAAAAAAATGAAGGACATAAATACACCGAAGCCAACTTACACAATGAGAGACATATGTCCTTATCCATTTGACAAAAGCATTCCAATGCCTCCATTTCCTACACACTTTGTGACACCTAAGTTTGATAAGTACAGAGGAAAAGGGGATCCTAAGGCACATATAAGACAATTTTTCATAGCTTGCATTGAGGTAGCAACAAAAGAGACATATTTGATGAGATTATTCCCACAGAGCTTAGGTGATCAAGCTATGGAATGGTTCTCCCAACTCCCACCTGGAATTAAGTCATGGGGTGACTTAGCAGAGGCATTTATCCAACATTTCTCACACAACATAGAGACAGACATATTAGTTACTACCTTGTGCAACACCAAGCAAAAGGATGGAGAATCTTTTTCATCGTTTTTACAAAGATGGAGAAATCTAGCTAGCAGATGCTCTTGTGAAATTCCACAAAAACAAATGGTAGATATGTTCACCCAGAATGTTAATAAAGACATTGGTTATGACTTGAGAAAAGCTTGTTTGTCCACCTTCAAGGACATTATTGAAAAAGTCTTAGCAACAAAGAAGGTCCTAATTGAACAAGGCATCGTCAAAATATTCAAAGAAAACAAAGAGGACTTTAAAGGAAAAGACAAGCCAAGATTTTGGAATAAAAACAAGAACATAGTCAATGATGGTGTTGTTGATGCCAATACAGTACGACCCAAAATCATTTTTTCTGGATCAAGCTCTACAAACAATCAAGTGAATACTCAAACAACTTCCAAATCAGGAAGGAAGTACACCCCATTGGGAGAACCACTTGAATCAGCTTTCAAGAAGCTAGTGGCAAACAAAATAATAACAATTCCAAATTTGCCTCCATATGAGCCAACGGTCAAACCAAATTGGTGGAATGATGATGAATACTGTGAATATCACAAGAACAAAGGACATAAAACAAGAAATTGTCATCATTTGAAGAACATTATACAAGATCTTATTGATAGAGGTGACATTGAGATCGAGGGACACTCATCTAACCAAGAACATGAAATGTTTAAAGAACCATTCCCAAAACATGACAAGGGAAAAGCCAAAGCCACTGATGAGCAAACCAACTATACCAAAGCATCCTATAACTATGATTCAACTATCAATCACATTTCGATGGACAATTATGTCTCTACCAATATCATGAAAGACAAAACACCTGAAAATTCTACCCAAAGACCCAAGGTTGTCCTAAAAGGCATTGGATCTTCTTCCGAACCTACCTCTGAATGTAATGTTACAACTCATCGAGGTAAATTCACTTTGCAAGGTGCTCCAAATAAAAACACCGCTTCCTCATCAACCAAACTTGAGTATGACCTTGTAGAACAGTTAGGGAAGACACCCACACTTATCTCAATCCTTGAGCTCTTATGCATATCCCCCACACATAAAGTCATTCTTGACAAAACTTTGAGAGACACTTCCATCCCCACTAATCTGAACATGGACCAGTTTCAAGCCATGGTGGGATACCTTTCCGTTCCACACTCCCTTACATTCACAGAAGCTAACGACACCTCCGTGAGCCAACCACATAATGCACCTTTACACATTGAAGCCTTCCTACACAACATCGAATAAAACAAGTCTTGATAGATGGAGGGGAAGGTCTAAACATTTTCACATTGAGCACTATTAAACAATTGGGATGAAAAAGTTGTGAATTCTACAAACAAAATTACCATCAAGGCATATGATGATGAAGAGTGCTCATCCAAGGGCACAATCACCTTACCTCTCAGAGTTGGGCCACTTACAAAAGATGTGGTTTTTCAAGTCCTTGATCTAGAGCTCACATACAACATATTGCTAGGACGTCCATGGATTCATGAGATGAACACAGTACCATCTACATAGCATCGATGTATCAAGTTTCCACACAATGGAGTTGAAGTGATCGTCAAAGCTGATCCTAACACATTCATATATTGCAACAATCTACGACCTAGATCAGAAATAACAATCCCAGTCAATCGAGAGGCTATTCCTTCGTCAGCATATGTTGATCTCGAATCATTAAAACCTTCTACACCAAAGCAAGCAGAGCTAAAAGAAAAATTCAAGGTTAAAGACCTGGGATGTGGTGAGTATATATTTCATCTTGATCAACTCCCACTATCTCCTGAGGTATTCTGTCAACAAGAACAATCTATAAATAATTTGCAATGCCAAGGAATCGGGTGTGAACCACCTAGTGTTGTGGCTACTAAGTCTGAATGCAAATCTCCTCCAGTGGTGCAAGCAACTCTTGATATCAATAATCCTAAGAGTGGTTCCAACAAAGAATCTATTGAGCATATCGCCAACCCTCTTGACAGCTCACATATCCTTACCATTTCATCCACTCCTTCCATTTCCACTCCACTTCCAGACTTGGATCAACAAGAATTACAAAAGCCCTTACTCATTGGGGATAAAAAATCAAGCTATAAAAAGAAAAATATAAAATTCAAAAATTTAGAGGAGTCATGTAGTCCAAATCAAAATCAAAAGCTATTGGACTCTGCAAAATCAAGGTCAAGGATAAAAATCCTATGAAAGAAAAAGAACAAGAGTTGATCTCCCCTAATATCAAAATAACTGGGGGCAAAATTTCTACAATTTTAAGTCAAAAAACATACTTGTTGATCCTAAGTCTCCAACATGTCATGATACTCTCACTTCTTTTCACAATCATAAGCCTTCATCACTCATCCACTTGTTCTACACATCCTTTCCCTTCTAGTGATACATCATGGACCTTTAATGGAGCTTCCTCAAGCGAATTTGTTATCAGGGATGCCCAAACTTCTTTAGGTGACACGCATATGGGCCTACGTAGTCCACACAATAGTAATTCTATCTCAGTTCCTTTACCAAGGAAGACAGTCACTCAGGATACACATAATTCATTCAAGGAATGACACAACTACAATCATAAGGTAAAGCCTCACACATTTGAGGTAGGTGACTTAGTTCTCAAGGAAAATCCTAAAAATCAGCAAGACAGAGAGAAGAAGGGCAAGTTCGAACCAAATTGGCTTGGTCCTTACATCATTACAACAACCTATGGATCCGGTGCATACCAGTTCTCAACCACAAAGGGTGAACCTTTGGAGGATACTATCAACAACATGAACCTTCGCAGGTTTTACACATAGCTCTTCAAAGTATCCCAATTCAAAAATACAAAAAAAAAATTCAAAATACAAAAAAATCAAAAAATACAAAAAATCATAAACATAAAAAATCATTACTTGGTGAAAACCTAGCAAACATGCGCCTTGTGACACAAAAAAATTTAAAAAGCAAAAAAAGTAAATAGAAAAATATTTCATCCAATGGTGAAAACCACTTCGGTGGCACCTTGGGCAAGTACCATGATGAAAACTGGGTCACCAGTGCCATGCGTAGAGATATTGCTCCTCCCTCCTTCAGGATTCACTTTCATCCTTTCACTTTTGCACACACTCACAACCTATCCATCCATAATAAACTTACCCATTCCCATCATGGCTTGTTATTGATCTACCTAAAATTGGTTAGCCATTCATAATAATCCTTCCTTTTCACAACCTTTCCATCCATAATAAATCAACTCCTATTTGTGGCTAAGGCAAATCCTACATCTAGTGATGGGTGTGGAACTAAGAGCATCACATGTTCTGAGGAGTACAATTTCTTCCAGTTTTCTTCAGTCTATCCATGCACAATCCACAATAAAGAAACACTTGTATCGTCTTCTCTGCAATAAAGTTCCGTCTTCTCCACAATAAAGTATCAGTTTCGTGGATTCAGTCAGTTTCAGATGAGACAAGTAGAGATGGGCTTCAACAAATCAAATCTTTCAACAGACTCAAACTACATTCTGGCTTAGTGCTATCTATCCTTTTGTGAAAGTAAATATTGTGACCACAATCAAATAGACTTATACAAGTGACAAGAGACACTAAACTTGAGGACTACAGTGGATGTTGGTATCGAGTCTTGGTTTTATTTTGATTTTATCTTTTTGGTGACATGTCTTTTAGCTTTTTCGGGATGTCTCTGACTAGATATTTTATCTCCAGGATGTCTTTGACTAGAAAGGCGAGGATGGGGTATCGTCACCTATTTTTCTTTGATGTCTGTGGATTGTCTCTTAGTAATGCTATGACTTGTCTAAGGATATGAGGACACTGAGAGTCTAGTATGAATTGGGGCATTCTTTGTTTGCAACTATCTTATCTCCATGTAAACGGGTACAATGACTTTCTGGGTCAAACATATGCCTCGATTGTCATAACCTATCTTTCCATAATAAAGCTCAATGATGATAATAGCACAAGAAGTTCTTTCATTTTCATATCTTCTATCTTCCATTCCCCTTTCTTGATTGACCTCCATCATCCTTCCCGAGTCCGTGCAGCCTTCTATCACATGACTAAGTATAATGACACACCAAAAATATTTGCATTTCATGTTAGCATTTCATACATACATATAGATATTACAATTGCATCACATCCTGCACACAACACATGTTAGCATATTTTAGATTCTCATCATGTAAATAATCATTTACATTGTCATAATCATCTCCATTTCATACATTCACATTGGCATAACATATTAAAAACATAAAAGAACAAAAATACTCCATTTCATCATTTACATATTTACATCCATATCATAAGCATCATATAGAAACATCTATATCATAAGCATCACATAGGTACACATACATATAGCTGCCGCAAAGACGAATCATCTCATATATATATCAAAAATCATAAGTTTCATGATACAATGATGTCAAAATACAAATGGATACACAGCCAACCCTCGTGTCACTCTATCCGGACAGAGGAACCCATTGATAACTCCTGCCACAACCATCAGTAGTGCCAATCTTGTCTATGTCATGGTATCTCAAGCCACATGTCCTACCCTCATCCCTAGTCCTTGATCCTGTAACACTCATCTCAGTGCATCCTTGTCTTTGTCTTGATCGTAAGGAACCAACTCCCCATCTATTGGTATCTGCAATATCCTATATACATCCTCCAAGGTGACTGTCATCTCACCCATCGACAAATGAAACATCCAAGTCTCTAAGTGCCATCTCTCAGCTAATGCAGTTAGCAATCCCATGTTCGCCTGAAACTTAGGCACATACAAAATATGTCGCAGGCCCATAGCCTGAACCGCTTCTCTCTCCTCGACTGTCAGCTCTACTCGCAAACTCTAAGTCGACGGGAATCTCTTTTGTGACTCTAGTATCTGTAGGTACTCTTGCAGTCAAGAAAATCAACTATGTCAATCATAGTGGCATTCCTTGTTCATCACAAAATGCTACTTTTTATCCCAGTGCTTATGGTACTCTATCCTAGTGACACTCCCTGTTCATCACAAAGTGTTTCTTTTTATCCTAGTGGCACTCCCTGTTCATCACAAAGTGTTGTTGTTTATCCCAGTGGTACTCTCTGTTCATCACAAAGTACTACGTATTTGCACTCCCTGTTCATCACAAAGTGCTGCTCAGTTTTTTTGCACTCCCTATTCATCACAAAGTGCTGCTCTTTTTATTACTTCATGTTCATCACAAAGTACTATATTTTGGCATTCCCTGTTCATCACAAAGTGCCTCGATCTATCTTATCCTAGGGCCTCTACTTGAGTGTATCCTCTTGAGTAGTTTCCTAGCCCTATCTATTATCCTAGTCTTCCCTAGAGGACTTGCTTGAGTGTATCCTCTTAGAAGCTTATCCAATCGACAGCGTATGTTCATCACAGAACTGTCGGTTCGACCTTGAAGACATAAATGCGCATTCATGACACAAACACGCTTGCATACTTCATAGACACGCCCGGCACCAACGCAGACGCGCCTTAATGTTTTTCCTCCCGCTTGACATTTTTCTAGACATACCTAAAGCATATTTATTACACTACCTAGAATTCATTTATGACAACATTTCATTTGACAAAGTACAAGGAGGTTTTGCGGTACTCACCGACTCTCCTACATCTGCTGGCCTCTAAAATCGGCGAACGTGATCGAATCTGTGAACCAATGCCATCACTGTTGACTATTGCTGCTCTATTCTCTCTCTCCACTCTGATCTCTTGGATGTGTGGATGACAATGAGGATGTTTTCCCCTCGTGGTCTATCTTATAGACTACCCTAGCCCTAGCCCTAGCCCTACTCTCCCGTGTCAGTCTTCATTATCCCGTGACTCTGTCACTCTATCCTATCCGATCGGTCCATTCTACCCTTTATTTCTTATCGAAAAATTGTTTGTGATTTTTTCAGACATTTTCATCCAATCTCTCGAGGGGGCATATCATTCCCATCTTGGGGCAACTTTGTATCAGTTCATATTATCTTCTTTGAAACAACGCGACAAGCTGAATTATCTCAAAGAGGGGCAAAATGTAGACACCTAAAATTGTCCAGTCTAATTAAATAAATATCTTTATTTATTTAATTATTTAGCCTAATTCTTCTATTAATTAAATAAATATTTATTTATTTAATTAATTCATTAATCCTCTTCTAGCCTTATTTCTCATTTAAATAAATACATTTATTTATTTAAATAGCCCTTTTCCTAAATTAAATAAATACTTTTATTTATTTAATTGATCCCACTTCTTCTATTAATTAAATAAATATTTATTTATTTAATTAATTCATTAAACTTTTCTACCTATGACACATGTCATTCATCTCTTAATTCCTACACTACCTACCCTCTTATTATTTTCTTATTTCTTCTACCTACCCTCTAATCTTAGCCGACCATTTATCTTTTACACCTCTCAATCTTATCCCTCCATTTCTTATAGTGTCTTCTATATAAGGAGATGCTTCCTTCATTATCATCCTAATCTACACATACTAATCAGCTAATCAAGCCTTCTAACATTCGAACTTTCATATGCGATCAAGTCTACTTGCAACCACATTTCCGTTCTTTGTTGAGCTCTTGTGCACACATAAAATCTGAGAGCAAATATATCAAACAAGATCAATGGAGATAGGAAGAATGGAGATTAAAACCCTATTGGACATGTGATGGTATAATCTTTATGATTTTATTTGATTTGCATTGTCTTAGGTAATCTTCATATGTTATGGTGGATCTTTGTTGTTGTTAGGCTAGGATTTTGTGATTGAATCTATTTAGTCTTTCAATATTGTTATTATCCACTTTTCACCATAAACACTATCCATTCATAGATTCTCTTCCCCCACCAACAAAACTGGATGTCAAGCATAAAACTCATAAGTCCAACAATCCACATATATTCAAGGATTAGCATGTCCCATCTGATCGACATGTCAAAACAAAGCAAAAAATGATCCAAAAAGAAAAATAAATATCGAAAAGGCCACAGAGGCCCACTGAGAAAAAGAAAGAAAAGTCAAAATCTGTGGGTTCCTAAATCCCTTGTAGAAGCAATGCATTCCAAGGAACTATAAAAGAATGAAAAATAAAAAAACAATATGGATTCCCAAACAGCTCCTTGAAGCACAATAGTCTAAAGAAGCCTCAAAATTGGCATCCAAAATTTCTATTCGTCCATCCAAAACTTTCAAACCTATTCCTCCATCACCTCCTTCATCCATTTTGGGTTCTTATGTCCCAAAATCCCTAGCCTTTCCTCCATCAAAATCTCAAAATTCAAAATCCACTTTTCCTCCATCAGTCCATCACCCTCAAGGCATGTACCAATGTTGGTATTGCCATCATTTCCATCCTCTCAAGCCCAATTCTTCCAATATCCTAACAATTATCTAATGCCTATTTTCCATCCTTCCATCCCTCTGATCCAATCTTCTGCATAAATCCTTGCCTTAGTCACATTTCATTTCAATGTCATTATCCTACCAACGTCTTTGAGCATACTTTTAATAGTCATGGTCCATTTTTTCAAGGCTACTATCCAAACGACAAGATACTTGAGTGCTCCTTCCATCCCCTATCATGTGTCCATTTTCTTCCAAAAAAAGACAAAAATATTTTTTTTAAGATGTCAAAAACAAAGAGGGAAAAAAATGAAAAAGTGAAAAAAAGAAGAAAAATAATCCATTCTCTAGTGAAAACCTGGAAAATAGGCACCTTGGGCAAGTACCATGATGAAAACCTGGTAAACAGGCATCATGTGTAATCCATGAACTTTGTGCATACCATACTTGGGGGCGGGTTTCATTTTGTTTGCTATCTTATGGTGTCCTATTACCCTTCATTTTCCTATAAAGTCCTATTACCCACCATTATTCTATCATACCCCTGTCATACCCTCCATTATCCTATCATACCTCGTATCTATATTTCCTTTTCCACCTTTGATCTTGACAAGGTTGAGGATCTTCATGAACGTCATAAATCCTATTTACAACTTTCAATCTATCACAACTTTTGGTCTTTATTCCTTGGCTTATCACAACCTTTCATCCATATTCCTTAGCTTATTGCAACTTTCTATCACTATCCCCTAGCCTATCACAACCTTTCGTCCATATCCCTTATCCATTTTTGATCTTGTGTATCATATCCATATCCTATCACTATCCATACACTCTTTTTTGTTCCTTGATCTTGATCTGACATAAGGACATAAAATACAAACATGATTTCAAAAACCTCTTGGCATGTCCCTCATGCCATGTTATTGCCTTACATTGTAATATCTAGTCCCTTATCCCATTATGTGATATCCCTTGGGAATTGAATAAGCTTTGTCTCCATAATAAATGACCTCTATCTTATCTCTATCTACTAACATTTCAACAAGCTTATTTATCCATTTGTCCTATTCCTTGCCTTGCTAGACACTGGGGGCAAATTAATGCAGAAAAGTCCTGAAAAAAACAACTAAAAATCAAATAAAGTCCTGAAAAAATCCCTAAAAATCAAATAAAGTCCTGAAAAAATCACTAAAAAAAAAAAAATGTCCAAAAATTTTACAAAAAAATTGCAAAATGACCTGAAATGACACAAAAAAAATGTAAAATGTCCTGAAAAAAATAAAAATAAATAAAAAACTTACAAAAACCCTAAATATTGGAAAACATAAAAAATTCAAAAACAATCATTTTCATTCCATCAAAAAATTGGTCCTTTTATACATAGATAGACATCTACATAGACGTCAGACAGAAAACGCATAAAACATTGCGCTTAGCAAATCACACATTAATAGATGAACTATTCAACCAACCAAGCATTCAAACTGATCAAACTTGTCCTATCAATCAGAAATATCAACATTATCGGTCCTTTGTCAACATTATCATGGGTCTTATGCAGGGTGTGGTATACTCGAAACCAAACTGTGTCATGTCTTAGATGAGGTACTACATTCCCTGACACCAGACAACATAATCGTCCTTTAAACAAAACATTCTCACTTTTGGAAATGAAGATCAGGATGTTTGTTTGACTTGTTTGAACTTGTGAATCATATCTTTCTTTGATTTATCTTTGATCGTGTTCCTATGCTACTCGATGATGTCACAGAGTGATATAGAGTGGTTAGGATGATTCATGATTGTTTTTGTTTTGTTTTCTGTTTACGGAGTATTTCATAAATTTCTGGGGCACGTATGTCTTGGGTATCTGTGATAAGCATGTTCTCTTTGTGAATGCCACACATACCTTGACCCTTGACACATGTATTGTCTTAGGCAGTTTTTGACTCATTCCTTGTCTATAATGTGTTTGTTTTATGCAAAGGGATTGCATTATCGCTTTGGCCTTCAATGCCATGGTGCACCAAATCCATTTTGCAATATTAAATAAAGTCTCTCATTCAGTAGTGTGCACTTGTGAAGGAAAGATTTCTTCACCCTTTTCATGTGTCTAATTTCCACTTAGTAACATTTCTTCTATCAATCATTCAACTCTTTATCTCTAATCAATTAATTGTTCTTCTATTCCAACATTTTTTCTAACATTTCTTCTATTTTCGCGAGATCATTCATTTCTTTCATACATAAATAATCTCTCGAGGGGGCATCCCACCTTTGTCTCTCGATCTATTGGGGCATGATCTTTTTAATTATTCTTTGAAACAACGCTCAAAATTGCATTTTCTTAAAGAGGGGAAAAATGTAGACACTCAAAATTGGTCATCACTCCTATGTCGCTAACCTAATTTTTAACATGTCTTCTATGTCGCATTTGATCTTCATCATATGTTGACATTATGTCATTCCTCTGGTTTTAGTTCATTTCAAATCCAACCCTAATCGGTCTTATTCATTTGCATTTGGTCCTAAATCATTGTGATTGGCATTTTATCATTTTTAAATCATTCGAATTGGTCTCATCTTGACAATTAGACTCAATTCCCTCATTTTTGATAATTAATCAGTCATTAATTATCAACCTCTTTATCAATCAATTTCAATCAATCATCTGTGACACATTATCTGCCTTTCATGACACTTTATCAATTGATCTCATCAGTCTCTTATCAAAATTATTATCAATCTTTTGTCTTTTTCAATCTTTGTCTGATTTTGTTGTCAACCTCAGTCAATTGTCATTATTTTTTATCAATTATTAGCCAATCAATCATCACTACTAGGACCCAATTCAACAATCGGGTTGATATCTTAAATTGTTCCAATCATTTCCCCTAGGTTGATTAATTAAATAATGAGTCAATCCCCTTTCTTGCTAACATGTCCTCCCTTTTGAATAAATAAATGAATATTTATTCATTCTTTCACCTTTTTCCTACAATTAATATTTTTATATATTAATTGGCTAATTTGAGTCATGAATGAAATTAATTTTTAAATTATTAATTCCACCTCATTCAAGTTTAAATGGAATATTTGGAGTTCAAATGGAAGTTTCCATTTTCTTTTTGATTTAACGCCTTTTTCTCTTCATTTCTTATGACAATTTCTCTTTTAACTCATCCTTGCACGAAATCTCAACCATTGGATTGAGTTGATCTTGTCCGTTCAATGTGATCTCAAACTCTATAAATTGGGTTCTTGTTTCCTCATTTTGACATCTTATCCATTTACATTTACGCTATCATTTTTTTGAATCCATATACTTTTTAATCTTCCAGTATTCTCAGCTATCACGCTTTTTCCCTTGCTTCATATGAGTTGCATAATGGATTGAGCCAACATACCAGCATAATTAGAGGAGAAAGGGGTAGTGAGGCCTTCATCAAAGGAGCTTGGATGGTTTGATTGTTCAATTTATTCATTTCATTTATGCTTTTGATGACCTTGTGAATGTGTTTGATTTTACCTATTTATGTGTATTTTCTTGCGTACAGATAGTATCTTCAATCTTTGCGCTAGTATTCCTATTCATTTTCTTTTATTCTTTGGTTTTCTTCTACTCTCTCCATATTAGGTTGTGTCATTCATTGTTTTTATGCATTGGCCTCTAATCTATTTCCACATGAGCCTCGTATTAAACATACAATCTTAAGGTTTATATAGGATGCCCTATAAATTTGAAAGTAGCAGTGTGTCAATATAAAAGCCTACCATTTTATAAGAGGATTTTTGTAAGCTATTTCCACATGTATATTAAACATACAATCTTAAGGCTTATATAGGATGCCCTATAAATTTGAAAGTACTAGTGTTGATATAAAAGCCTACCATTTTATAAGAGGCCTTAAAAAACATTATTGAGTTTCTCATCTGAAATAAAGTCTCAAAATTAGATAATCATTGTTGAAAAACTGTGAAAGGTGCTTAGTTCAATACAATTAAAAATCTCCATCAAGTTATTTAATATACTCTTCATAAAACATTTAATAGTTATATTCAAACCACAAGAAAACCAAAAACATGAAGATGGACACTTTTTAAGAGATTGTCATATTCCACATTCAAAGTTCATCCATTTAATTATGTAGTTACATGGTTATGATCTATTTAATTTGATGATATATAGACAACTTGGGCAAATCTGTTTTAGAAAGTCTAGAGTGCTATGTTGGTTTATTTTATATTAAAGATAGTTGATAAATTTACATATAGAACCAATATATGAGATTAAGGATAACTCATGGCTGACTAAAAAAGCTCAACAAAATTATATAAACAATATGATCACCATGGAGGGTTTCATCTCTAACTAGAACTAATACTACCTATTCATCATATATTTTTCATCTGCTTCCAATAGTATATACAAAAAAGAGATAGTGGATTGTCTTCCATGCCATATATCAATAGTATGATTATTCTATACATTAATAAGTCAATACATAAATTGTTGCAGGAATACTTAATAACACATGCTGCAAAAAGGACACTATGATGTCATTTGTCTTAGCAGTTCCTACTCTCAATGTATGGGTCCAGTCCCCTCCATACAATGAGGGGTCAATATCAAACATCTCCTCATTTGATCTTACAAATTCAATGGAAAATCTCTCCCCTTGGTTAATGTGGTACATGTCTTTACTCTTCTTATTTGTTACTTTATCCGGTTTCTCGTTAGGTTTGTACTCATTGTATCTCTTCACAAATTGCAGCAATCCTTGCATAAATGGCTTACTTTCTTCTTGTTGAACACCCAAGTATGTCCGTAAAACACTTCAAATGTGTTGACTTACACTATACCATCTTCCAATAATTTCATTAACTTAAACCTTGAAATTTCTAGGGTAATAGTGACTTGTATTGAAACATTAACATATATGAGTCTCTTGTAAGACTCAGTAAGCACCCTCCTAACCCTTTGGAAATTTTATTCATTTATCATTGTCCATATATGCCATAAAAAATTAATAGAAAAAATTAACCAAAACAAATTGCTTTCTTTATTCAACCTATTTACATTACCAAAAGAATCTTAGTCCATAAAACATTATCTTTCAAACCCTTTAAATCAAAGTAGAAAAGATTTTAAATTTATCTAGCAATAGAGGACAAAAAGAATATTTATTTAATAGTCTCATCTTTCCAACATATACTACATAAATCAACATTAGCATTAAACAATTTGTATTGCAATATTAATAACCATTTAAAATAGGCTTTCTTAGGCTCAATGATATTATTCCAAATTATATTGAAAATTTCCTACCATTATCACTTGATAAAGACAATTACCAAATATGGTTAAGATAATCAACTAACTCATAATTATTGCAAAGTGTTTTCTAAATCAACAACATTAATTTTCTACAAATCAGTCCCGTTAGACCACTTGTAATTTTTAGAACTATCATTAGCCATAGAGAAGATATTTGGAAGAAGAATAGGATTGCATGCTTCTCTAAGAATAGAATACATTCTCCAACTGGATGGAGGGAGGTCAAATTCTTGACTCAAAGAATCTCACGAATTCAGTTGTGCATCACTTAGGATGTCACAAAAACACTTGATACTGTTAAAATACCAGTTTCTAACAAAGCAACCTTGTAGGAGGGCTAGAGGTTTATCCTTATGCCAAAGGCTCCACCAAATGGACCTCTCACCACTGATCTTGTTGTTATCTATAACAATATCATTATGAGAAACATTGTTTTTTATTGTTTCCCGGGCTTTCCAAATGGTCTTGAAAATAGTGGAACCTACAGGAGCCACTAAAAAGTCACCAATTATTAGATCACTAAGAGGAAGCAATTTTCAAGACAACTTGCTTAGGAACAAAAAAGACTAATATTTTTTCTAAATAAAACCTTCTAGGGCTCATCACCTTCCAAGGATTTAATGATCCACTTGACGGGAAGGTTCATTCTCTAGATTTTAAGGTCCTTTCATCCTAATCCCTCCCACCTCTTATCTAGACAACACCACTCCCACTTTATTGAATGTTGTTTTCTTTTTCCTTTGCCATCTCACTATAGGAACTTTCGGTTCTTTTTTTGAATGTCGTAAACTTGATAGTTTCTAAAAAACCACACTAGAGAATAATATAGACTGTATGAAGATAGAATCTTTTGACACACATGTATCATGCCAGCCAATGAGAGGAATTGTTTGTTCCATTTTCCAAGCTTGTGATCAAGTTTCCCTTTTATCTAAAGTTGCATATCTTTTAGGTAGGGGTTAATTGAAAATGGAATGCCAAGGTACCTTAATTTTTTAGTGGTTCTACCCTATGAAAAATCATATTTTGTAAACCATTGAGGGGGTGCGTCATGCCACCCTAACATGATAGATTTAGCAGTAGACAATTTAGCACCAAAAGCAGTACAAAAGAGAGAGTTTCTTCATGAGGGAATCCATATTTTCTTCACTAATTTCAACTGATGCAAAGTAGGGGTTCAAATGACATATACATAAATATTTGATCAAAAAGAGTGTTACGGTTTTCACCTCAAGACCCTTCCTTCACTAGCAACCTAGTTTCCTTATAGTCGTCCTAAATAAGACAATCATTAATAAATTTCAGAGAAAGCATCATTCCCAAAATGTGAAATAATTTTTGGATACCCTTTTGGCTTCCCTAAATCTTATAAAATAATTTGCATGGGCTGTTTTGGATTATGGGGGTCAAATAATGATTGGTAATTCTGATCCTAAGCCTAATTAGTACATCAAATTGCATTTTTTGGGCATAACTTTTTATGCAGACTTGACCTAGAGGATCCAAGACAAATTTTGGATACCCATTTGGGATTTATACAATATATATAAAAATAAAGGTAGGTTGTTTTGTAACACAGTGGTCTAAAAATTCACTTGTAATCTGCATTAAGCTTATTTACCAAGGGTTTTCAGACCTATCTCGGTAAAACACCTCTAAAATACTCAAAACTAAACCAATATGGATGATATTGGTCAAAATTAAAATTTTATTTAATACTCTATCCAACCATATCACTTTCAAATCATATAACATCTGAACAAATCCATACTATTCGCTACAACATGAGTGTTACCCGAAAATCTAGAAGTTGCAATCATTAAAATGGTCATAACTTTCACAAAACTTAATCAAATCACATGAAAAAAACTTTGAAAGAAATTATATTCAAATTAATTTCACATAAAATCAATGAGAAGTGGGTTCTTGTCCGTACAAGACCGAACAATGGCTTGGAGCAGAGCAGAACGTTGGAAAATGCTAGAAACTTGATGTATTTTATTCAATAACTTCTCAAAAAATTACATTCCACTTCTACCCTTCTCCTCCCGACCTTACATGAGGTTTTTGAACATATTGAAACTCATTCCCAACTATTGGTAATTGTCCAACCAACTTCCACAGGACTTTTCAAATGATGACCTTTCATATTCCCATTTTTTGTATTCTTGCAACTTGACAATTTTTTACAACAATTAAAAATATTCAATAAAACTACTTCCTAGCAACCTAAACCAACTTTAAAACATTTAATGTGGACCATAAAGACCTTATGAAATGACTCAAGAAAATATTTACAAATTAGCCTCAGGAAGGCATAAAGTCCATCAGGTGATCCTGCACCATACTCTTGCCCAAAAGAAAATTCAAAGCCCTCTTGAATTGAGGTTAGTGACAAGTACCCATTACTGAATGCTCCTTCTTTATTCCTTCTATTGTCTCCCCCTTGTCTTCTTTGAAACAGCTCCAAATGGTCTTCATCTTCACCTTTGGTTTCAGCTTGTCCATGCCAACTTTTTCCCTATTTGTTTGGTCACCTTGCAGTTGATCTTCTTTGCCCAAATGGATCACATCCTCTACCTCAACATCTTACTCCTCTTCAACAACCCTTTCCTCTTCCTTGTTAATGTCAATGTGAAAAATATGACATATAACTTGTGGATTGAAAGTAGGTCACACAACCTCACCAATCTGTTTGATAAATTCAAAAGCACAATATGTTGCACCCTTGTCTTTCATCCCCTCGAAAGTTTTGTTCTCCCATTCTGAATACCATGCATGAGAACTCATACCTTTCCTTGTACTATCATATACTGACACCTCAACATGTCCTTGCAAAAAAAATTAACTTCTAATGATAATAGATAAACTCTATTTGTTGTAATAATAGTCATAAGGTTACTCGCCACTTTACCATCTGCTTCTTCCTCTTTGCTTGGCTCTTGCTCTTCAATCAGGGACTTCATCATGTCTGATTTTGTTGCCCCTACTTTTCTTCTCCTTTGAACTATCTTCTTAATAGGCCATGATACCTTCTTTTTTATTGTTAAATGTCATCTTTTCATTTCAAGTTCCATTATTTTTTCCAACTCCTCCACATCCTTTCTTGTTTTTTCTATTGATTGTTTCAATTCTCTAATCTCTTGCTCAATCTCCATTTGCTTTGCCTTCTCTTTTTCCTTCTTTCTCTCTTTTTGCTATTGTTTCTTCTTTTTTTTCTTCTCTAGTGAACCCTCAACCTACAAATACCTCCTTAAAAAATTCATATCTCTTCAAGCAATTCTCTTTCACCTTGCTTGTCTTTGTCTTCTTGACACCTCACCTAGGTTTCCTCTCTTCTTCACCACCTAGTCTCTTGGCATCTAGGTTCTCTCTTCAACCTGCAAAAGGCAAACACAAAACTCCAAAACTTCTTCACTTTCCTAGATATTTTGGCTCTAATACCAATTGATGAAAATAAGGGCTTAAAATTACATATACAACAATAATTGATCACAAATATTGTTAGGGTTTTCACCTCAAGACCCTTCCTTCACTAGCAACATATTTTCCTTGTAGCCCTCCTAAACATGACAATCATTAATAACTTTCAGAGAAAGCCTCTTCCCAAACTATGAAATAATTTTTGTATAGCCTTTATCCTTCCCTAAAACATGGAAAATAATTGGTATGGTTTGTTTTAGAACATGAGGGTCAAATAATGTTTGGTAATTATGATCCTAGGCCTAATTAATACAACAAATTGAGTTTTTTGGG
Organism: Cryptomeria japonica; assembly: GCF_030272615.1. Classification (NCBI taxonomy): domain Eukaryota; kingdom Viridiplantae; phylum Streptophyta; class Pinopsida; order Cupressales; family Cupressaceae; genus Cryptomeria; species Cryptomeria japonica. The sequence continues at coordinate 243,396,168 of NC_081410.1, read as the reverse complement.
AATAATTTTTTATGAAAACCTGAAATAGAGGATCCAATACCACTTTTGGATACCCATTTGGGCTTTATGTAACATATATCAAAATCATGGTAGGTTGTTTTATAACACAATGGTCTAAAATTGATTGGTAATCTAAATTAGGCTTATTCACCAAGGGTTTTCAGACCCTGTCTCAGTAAAACGCCTCTAAAATACTCAAAAATCAATAAAAATAGATGATACTGGTCACAATGGAAATTTAATTCAATACTCTATCTAACCATACCACTTTAAGATCATATAACATCCATACAAATCTATACTATTCGCTGCAACATGAGTGTTACCCAAAAATCTAGAAGTTGCAGTCATTAAAACAATCATAACTTTCACAAAACTTAATCAAATCACATGAAACCAAATTTTAAAGAACTTAGATTCAAATTAATTTCACATACAATCAATCAGAAGTGGTTTCTTCTCCGTACAGGGCCAAACAATGACCTGGAGTAGAGAAGAACGTTGGAAAATACCAAAAACTCAATGTGTTTATTCAATAACTTCTCAAAACTTTACATTCAACTTCTACCCTTCTCCTCTTGACCTTACATGAGGTGTTTGAACATATTTAAAATTATTCCCAACTATTGGTAACTATCCAACCAACTTCCACATGACTTTTTAAATGATGGTCTTTCATATTCCCAATTTTTGTATTCTTGCAACTTGACAATTTTTGACAATAATTGACAATATTCAAACAAAACTACTTCCTAGCAGCCTAAACCAACTTAAAAAAATTTAACATGGCCCATAAAGACCTTATAACATGACTCAAGCAAATATTTACAAAGTGGCATCATCGAGGCATAAAGTCCATCAAGTGCTCCTACACCATCAAGAAACAAGGTTGTATCATTAGTAAACTAGATATTTAATAGATCCTCCATATTAGAAAGGGAGATACCCTTCACCTTGGGGGATAGAGAAGATTCCCTAAGTGGATAGAATATAGCATCAAAAGAAATGATAAACAAAGTAGGGGCCAAGGAGCATTATTTCCTAAGAGACCTCTCAAGATTGAAGGAGTCAGATAGAGAACAATTAATATCAATTTGAGCAACTACATATTTCATAAGGGCCTTAACTAAGTGAAAAAAACTAGTAGGAAATCTAAAAAGCTTCTAGGGTAAGGATCAAAAAATACCTTTCCACCCTATCATAAGCTTTCTCAAAGTCCAACAAAAACATAGTAGTATTTTGATTAGATACCTTGGCCCAATTCATGGCCTCCCAGCCTGTCAAAATATTCTCAAGGATATTCCTTCCTTTGATGAACTTGGTTTGAGTATTACTAATGAAATTTGGGAGGATATCAATAAACAAGCCTTAGAGCAATATTTTTTGCAAGAATCTTATATGATAAATTCAACAATGTAATTGGCCTCTAATTCTTAATGAGGGACTTTTCCCCATCTTTTGGTAGTAGTTCAATAGTTTAACAACTTTTTTGATATTAACTCCCAAGGACCCTTTGTCCAAGGCTTCCTTATGGACGAGCAGTAAATCTTCAATATTCCATTCTCTATTCTTCTTGTAAAATCCACCTGCGGTCCATCTACACCCAACGATTTTTTATTATTAAGCACATTAGTGGCTTTCTTTACTTCCTCTGGGGTGATATCTTTATCTAAACTATGAGTGTCTTTTGTAGTAAATTTATTAGTGATGAGTCTCTTATAGAAGCTTCTTGCTTCTTGGAAACTAGGCTTATTACCTTATGTAGTAAATAGGCTCTTATAGAAGTCGAGGCACGTGTTTTTAATTTCATCCTCTAATTGAACAACTTTGCTCTCAACCCACACATTGTCAAACTTCTCTTTTAATTCTTTGTGTTTTAGGAATCTAAAGAAAATTTGATATCCTTTATCCCCATTTTTAATCCAGTTCATATTTTCTCTCAACTTGAGGCCTTGTATTTTCCATGTTTAGAGTCTCCTCAAAGTTATATTACCAAAACCAATTGAGCATTTAGCTCTATGTTAGAGGGACCATCTTGTTTGTGTGTCTCAGCATTCAAGAGATCATCATTTAATTTGTCCCCTAACCTTGTATTGTCCATATCTTTCTTTCTACCTATAGTTCTAGATATTATCTTCCAACTATTAACATTTTTCTCCCATATTTCAATGGTAGCCATATCTTGCATCATCCACTTATTAATTTTGTTGGATCGTGAAAATAAAAGTGTTGCAATCTCCATCTTGCTATAGATTAACATTGAACATGAAATTGCAATTATTGTTATGCAGCTTCCTTTTAGTGATTTATAAGCTAGGACCTCTCCTAGTGGTTACCAAGGCATTGTTACTTTGTTTACCATTATTGTTAAGGGAAAGGATCTCTTGATCCTCAACAGAGAGACTCTTCACAAAGGTCAATTTAACCAACATTTTTTTTTATCTCTAAGTTTTTAACCTCTTTGATGTTATCCAATATAGGTTCACACATACTCCCTTGTTTAGGTATAATTGTTGATTCAAAAACAAAGTTAATTTCCAGATCATAAGGATTTGAAATACTAGGAGCCTGTAGGAGCACAATGGTTTGGACATTCTCTAAGGCATGATATCTGCATCAATATTTATGTTTATTTCATCCTTTTTTCTAGCATTCAGTTCCTCAAAATGTTCATTCATATCTGGAACTAACAGGGCCTTAAAGCTATTGGATAATTTTAGGTCATCCTCATATGGAGTTGCAATTGTCAAACTACTAGGCTTCTTTAGACTCCTACAATTTTGATTCTTGCCTTAAATTTGTTGAATAATTTTTTTAACAAGAGATCCAAATTCAAGTCTGGAAATATACTTGTTAAATATTAAAATATTATATTCACTGAGAGGAAAAGAGGCCCACTTACTTAGTGAGAGGATCAAACCAGTGTGGAGGGTGGTTGCCTCATCCACAACCTCTATATGAAACCCTCAAAATTAATACACTCCTCCACTTTGTTTTTGCTCAAGAAGACTAAGTGCTATGTTGGTTACAAAAAATGTTCAAACCCATAAGAAAAAGGTTAAAATACATGCATCAATAATCAAAATTATGAGGTTGAATTTGAATAAAGACCAAATCATGTATCAATAAATAAATTAAATCTATAATGCAATCAATATAGAATAAAAGTTACAATGTAATATTTTTTTACCACAATAAAAATGTTATACCTTAATCGTCTTGATTATATTTTCTAATATAATTATATAATATCTATGTTAAGTTGGAATAATATAAATATTATTAGATATTACAACTATTAATATCTGCTTAATTAACTTAGGAAAAAAATACAAAATATATATTTGTTAATGTGTTGGTGAAAAATTAGGGTTTCTACCAAAGAATGATGAAAATCACTAATTTTTTACTTAAGGACCAATAAATTAAAGAGGGAGGTAAACCCAATGGATCTAGCCACAAACCAACAAGGATAAGGGCTGAGAATTCTATTGGATTTACTGAATTTGATTGCACTTCCCTCTTTTAAGTTGAATTGTTAAAAATGCTAAAATTAGGGTAAGTATGTTAGAATTGATATAAAAATGCATGAATAGTAAGCTACAATTATCAAATAGAACCATGAACCAATATCTTATGATTGTAAGAGTATTCGGACCTATTCCAAGAAGGAGCTCCTGATTTGTCGAGACCGTAGTGACGATCACTTTGGTCCTCTGCACTTTTTGCACTCTAATGGGGGATCAATTCATGTCTATAAATAAAGATAACTTTGATTATCATAGCTTTGTACCTCCTCCTGCACATAGTAGAGAAGGGAAATATGTTAGAAATAGGGGTTTGCCTTAGGTCAAACCCTAGTTTTGGAATTAACCATGAAATATGATTGAATTGCATTTATGGAAATATTCTCCTTTTGAGGGAGATGTTGAATAATGATTGAAACAAAAATGCTATACCTCCTTGTGAATTTTTATTTATCTCCACACAAAATTAGGGTTTCATGAAGTCTTCAATAACATAGAACATGAATGTCAACTTTGATGCTAGAATCTTGACTTTATCTTTGCTCCAATGCTTGAAAGAAGACCAATTGCTTACTCACTTGAACTTGAATGCTTGATTGCTCGAATGAATTGATCAATATGATTGTTGGATTCCCATTGTATATCAAAATGAGAGGGAAAGACCTCCTTTTATAATTTCCCATTGAAAAAGAACTTAATCAACTGACATGAGCTGACACGGGGTCGGGATTCTTGCCCAAATCTTGTGACCATTAAGGGGCCCAAAAATGGGTCCTTATTGGGAGGACTAGGGAATTGAGTGCTCTGGTCCTGACCATTGAAGAACCAAAAATAAAGGGTTAAATGAAGTTCAAGGTCAAAAATATGCATGGTATGAGAAGAATCAAGTCTCCAATCAGGCCTCAGGAAATGAACACCAACGTGAGGGCCCAAATGAGAAAAAAATTGTAAGGGAGTACAATTTAGGATGCTACATTTATCCCCCACTTTAGCGGGAGTATGAGACTAAGCATACTCTCGGTTAAGTACAAAGGTTCACATTAAAAGGCTTTCATCAAGATGCTAAAAAGGCAAGATACACCAAGCTCCCAGTGGACTTTAGGATCTAACTTGTTGTCTTCAAAATCTGATTCACTTCAATATTCTTATAATAATATGATAACTTTGTGCAAAAGAGATATTAAAGGTAAGGAAACTCTTAGGACAACATATGACAAGGTTTGATTTAACCTTCTACACTTCAGACCTACTCAGAGTCTAGGCGAGTATACCTTTGTGAACTAAATTCACACTTTAAAAGATAATTTCACAGCAAACCAGTCTAGAAAACCAGTGGATCTAATCACCTTAAAACTTACTAAAACAAAGGAATGAAAATTGTACTCATATTCAGTATTTCACCTACAAAACATGTAATAGACAACCTCGATCTATATTAGTGCCTTATCCAAGGTCACAGAGTCATCTAAGTTCAAATAATACTCTCACAGTCAAATATGTATACATATCCCATTAGTTTGGCTTCTGTAGATCCCTATATATGCCTGACACATATAAGAATTTATGCACACCAAATTAAACTATGCTCATCAAGATTCAAATATCTCACAAGGAATTTACTGGTAGAAGTGATCCCCGCATATTTAATTTCCCTCCTAAAGAGAAAAGCTAACAATCACATCTATTGAAAGTTGCCTTACAACCCGTATTCAAACAAAATAACCCTGGATTATTCAGAATGAAATAGTAAACAATTGCAAACACATTTGAAGATGACACAAAGTTTTAACTCAAAACCGATGGTCTGTATATTGATATTATCTTCAAGAAAGTATTACCAAAAAAACTTTCGAATGTTCTCCATTAAACTTAGAAAAGCTTAGATAAATTTCTGCAGTGTTTTCTTACAATTCTTTGCCATCCTCTTTTCACTAGTCCTGGTATCCATTTATAACAATATGGATGCACATAGCTTCAGACTTTCCTAGGAGAATTTGTTACAATCATTTCTTCTCAAGAAGAAGTTACAAAATCTTTTACAAATATGGTTACAAGTCCTTTTCGACCTCCGCAGCTTCTTCTACTTGCTATCCAGTTGCAACCTCTTCTAACTGTTCAGGACCACCCTTTAACTGCTCTACATCCTGGATGGCATATTTTCTTGTCCACTTATTGTACACATCATCAATTGGCCACACGAAGTTAATCACTTTTGCCTTTGCCTTGGTTAACCTCTTCTAGGAATTTCTCATCTTGTTGACCTCTGAATTGAGAAAACCATAATGAGATTTGACTTTCTCTATCTCCTGAATTTTTACAACAAAAAAGGAAGCATCATCTAAATCAACAATTCCTTTTATTCTGGCTGACAGTTTGACCTCTAATTCCTTAAGCCACACTTGTTTGTCCTTCAGTTGATCTGGGTTGACAAAAACTCCTGGGAGCAATTCAAAAACCTGATCAATGTACTCTTTCTTGTACAAGTTGATCTTCCTGTCAGCATTGTCTATCCCTTCTGCCAATTTTACTAGATATTTCGTGGTATCACAAGTGGATTTGATGATAGGATCAGCCCCTGCTTCATCATAAGATACATAGATAAGCTCCAAATCCTGCTCTCTAGGCTTCCACTTGTCAAAAATAGGTGTCAAAATGGCCTTATCTCCATTAAGCTCATTCCACATATCTAAAATCTTTCTCATGTTGTTGTACAATAGTGAGGCACTTATGGTGTCTGCAAAACTTGAAATGGTAGCCCTTACTCTTTCTTCATACTTCTTTGCATACAAGGCCTGAGCCTGTTTTAAATTCTCCAATTCTTGGGGAGTAATCTCAATCATTTGGGAGCTAGAAGGTGTTGGAGATGGCAGGAACTCAATGATGGGGCTGGTAGGTGGAGGTCTTGCAGGAGAAGAGGAGATCATCAGTGTTGAAGACTCACCTTGATGGTACTGTCCTCTCAACTGACTTTGGAGCTTAGCAATGATGCCATCTTTACCTCTTACCTCTTCCTTAGCACTATTGTAAGCCTTCAAAATTGTCTCCAAATTGACTTGGAGGTTTGCTTTTTCCTTAGCTTCCGTTTCTGCTACTGCAACACTAAATATTGCAATCTCTAGCATAGTGCTAGCAGCTTCCACCACCCCTGTGTTTTGCATTCTTTTTACTATCATTCCACCAAGGTAACTTGACCCTGGGGTGTCCTTATTTCTCCTATTTTCATCTCTTTTGAGGGACCACATGACCAATGCAACATTGTCTTTGCTAAAAGTGATTCCCTCCATGGGTTTAGTTTCTTACCTCACTGCCTCCAATACCAAGGCATCTGCTATGTCCCACTCAGGGAGAATGAGTACTCAAGCTTATGCCACCATATCTCTTCCTTGTTTAGGAGTGATGGTTTTAAACTCATCCACCATTTCTTTCTTTATTTCCTCCTCAACCACAGCTGGATCTTTATGATGCTGCTCACCTTTTCTCTTCTCACATCTTTCATTGTATTTGTCAATGTTCTGCTTCCATACAAATTGCATGAATGCTCCTGATGTAACAAAGTTGTTATCAGCCAAGAAGTCCTCATTGGCTTGTTTGATCTTAGGATCCCACTCTTGGCCATTAAACTCATTGGTAGTGATGTTCATCTCAGTAGCAAGGGGCTCTTCTGGCATTCCTTCCTCCACTTCATCACATGTGTAGGCTATTTCTCCCAAGCTACCTAAGTGTATCAGCTGCTCAGTCATTTCTTGTTCATTTCCTATATGAATAGGGGATTGGGATGGAGAGTACAAGGGTGTATCAGATTCTATCTCTTTTCCTACTCTCTACTTCTTTGGGCTCTCTTGCATGTCAATGACATCTTGTATCTTTCTCTTTCCTTTAGAGGTAGAGGGCTCCCCTGTGGTATTCATCATCACATTATAATTAGACTTCTTGTGCAATGTATAGTCACCAGGAAAGATTGCTCTAGTAGGGGCAGCCCTACTTAGAACCATTCTTGCCTTTTCAGGGTTGTTTTTAACCACAACCTCCCTCTTTTCTTTCAGAGTCTGCATTACATCCTCAAAGCAAAGAATTAAAAATTTTATTTTCTCCTCAAAAGGGAAAAAGCTAGACAATGGGTCATAGCTGGTATCAAACTGATGCACAAAATCTAAGGCCTTTTTATAAGCCACCCATTTTTCCTTCCTAATCTCCTGCTCATCTAGATCAAACTCATTTCTAATTAGGTCTTCAGGAAACTAGAATTGATGGGGTCTACCTCTGCACACTGCTCTCTTTCTAAACATGCCATTAAAGAAATCTTTAGGATCGGCACACTTGGACACTGCAGTTGACAAATGATAAGGTTTAAGAAAATCCTAAAAACAATTCCAACGTCCCTTGGTTATTACAAATCGGTGGGCTATAGTAACCATAGGGAAAATAGTCCCTTTACCTCTGCCTGTTAGCTCTACTTCTTGCATGCTACCAATTTGTCTGAGGATTTCTGCAGTTCCCACTTTGAGAGGGACTTGATAGGGCAATAAAAGGGGAGTGCCTCTGAAACCAAATACTCTGAAAACTGTGGAGACAGGGTATAAGTAAATATCACCCCAATTATGAACAATTTTTATGTTTTCTGCAAATTCTTTTGGTCTAATAAATTCCAAAAGAACCTTGGGGATTCTTGGGTTTTCTGAGCAGAGGAGAGTCCTAATCTTTGATGCAAAACATTTATCAAATTTTAAGAAACTGGCATCATCTTTGTTCGATGATAGCACTGTACTCCATAGTTGCACTGGGATCTTTTCTCCATCCTTCTCTTTTATAAGGTCCATTCCACTTGCAAAATAATCACCACCTTTGAACAAAAACAGATGCATGAGGAGTGAATACCATCCGAAAGGCCTATCAACCTTTCCATTCTTTATTCCTATCAACCCTCCACAGATAGCATCAGTAATAAAAGAATCATAATCAAAGGTTACTGCAAGAGAAGGATTCAAAATCTGAGCAATCATTAGCATGTAATGATTGGGCATATTTGCCTCAGCATCCTCTCCCAAAATCTGGCAAAGTGACCAATACACTCCCTTAGCCCTAAGGGTGAACAGATTCAATGAGAAGTTAATGGGTTCCAGAAAATTGGTAAACTCATTAAGCCCGAAAGCACTTTTGAATTCCTCATTATTTATTTCAATGAGGGCTTTCCCATTTATATCCCTAGTGCTCCTTGTGACTAGATCATAATTATGTGTGATCTGAGTTAGAAGATCCATATCCATGAATACTCTTGGAACTACCAATTTCCCAACATCTAACTCCCAGATGCTATTCTGCGGGGCTAGGGAATTTCTCATGCCAAATCCAACTTTGAACAACCCCAACCCAGACAACCCAACCTGTGGATCTCTCAGCCAGTTGCCCTTATCATATAACCCCTCTCCTATTTTCAAACGAGGAGCTCTTGGCACTAATTATTTCACCTTTGATGCCTGATTAGTTGACAATGTCAACTGTTCAATAAAATCATCACAAATGGCCCTTTCTTGGTAATTAACTTTCCCTGAAAATTCTCTCTTAGGTGCCATCTTAAAATATGCAAGCAATTTATACTATTACCCCAATTGGTTTTGTTACAAAATTAAGACCTCAATTAACACGCACTGCTAAGGAATTACCACACAAAAGTACAAGAAAACCTATTTCAGCTTGAAGGAATCCGCTCTACAACTAAATGAATTTGCTTTGTATTTGAAGAAAATAGCTTTGCAACCGCTCCTCTACAACAATTGTTTGGAATGATACCTTTACTCAATCGATAGGAGATCATATATGGTACTCAGGCTCTTAACTGCGACATTGATACTGCATGCTTCGGCCGTCCCTTCAGAATTGAATTCATGAGAGAATTCGAATTTTCACTCCAACGGGTCACAACATACTTGCACATCTTTCCTCTTTCGTTGTTTTGCAGTGCATAACCTTTGAGCAATTTCGTTAAACGAAATCACGCCAATTGTTCGATTAAAGGAAACTTGATCGGCCTTTACACTGACTTAATAACTTTGCCTTCATGTCGGGCCCTACCTCTTTTTGCCATTTCGCGGGCTTTATCCTTCGAGCACTTTTCCTTTGCGAAGCCGCACCAGGCGTTAGATGGAACTTTAACTGCTTGGTGTTTAACTCTTACCGATACCGTCAACTTCTTCATTAACCACGCCTTTATCCTGATTGCTAACAGTCTTTTGCTATTTCGCATAGCTTAAACAACTTTCAACTTCGGGCCACGAAACAACGCGAAGCGTTGGATCTAATCAGAGATGACCATCCTTTAAGGGGGACCTTTATGCTTGCTTTACTTATGCCGCTTTGTCATTGGTTACTGAATACAACGTGGCAGTCAACCATTAGCATTGGAAAACTCTTCGACTTTAGTTCAACATCAACCACGTGTCTTTCCCTTATAACCACCGGTTACACCTTGGCGGGCCCTCAACTTCTTCTAAAACCACATGTCCATGGACACGTCACCATCTAGCATTACACCTAGATGAGCCCTTTTTCCTTTTGCTATTTCGCGAAGCATATCCTTTGGTTGGTTTGCAACCATGAAACAATGCAAGCCCTTGGATCAAAACAGAGTTGATCCCCTTTTAAACTTCATGCTTTATCCGTCTTCGGGGCCCAAAAAACTTTTTCGCTGTTTCGCAAGGCATAAAACATGAGCACTTTACCATTGTGAATTCATGCGGGCCATTGGATTATATTTGACTTTCTCGGTGCTTAACAACTTAACTGAATTCGACAGACGTGGGCCCTCTAACTCAAACTCCATCCACCTGGCATCTAGTCACCTTTTAAATTGACATGTCAACCTTTCATTTGCTAAGAGAAAACACTGGATTCCACTTCATCCTTGACACCTGTATCTGCCAAGTCATTTCTTATCCTGTGGCATGACTCACCTCTGGGACCCACTGTTTAATCCTTAAATCCAACTTGCTAACTATGTTGACCCTCTGCCACATGCCATCATCTTACTCGCCATCTCGATTGACTGGACTGCCTGCTTGGAACACCACGTCATTTCGCTACTTCACGAAAGCTAACTGTTGAGCATCTTCATCCTGTGAAGCAACGTGAACCGTCGGATCAAATTGGACTTGATCACCTTTTAGTCGCTTGGAAAGTCTTCACTGCAAGGTCCCACCAAACGCTTTCACCATTTCACAAAAGTTATTTCACTTGCAAGTTTCGGCTATGAAATAATGCCAGCCGTTAGATCTTGAACGAGATGAATCCATTTTAAACCGGACCAAATGCGCCATTTAGAATGCATTTCCCTTTTTCCATTTCACGAGTCTTAAACCATGCGCAACTTCGCCTAACGAAACAGCAAAAACCATAGATCCATCTTAGAGCTGCATGCAACTTACTGGGCCCGACAACATTAGGAAGAAAAGACATAATGCCTGAATTTTTACAATTAATTCAAACAACCGCCTAGGCAAAAGACATGGGGGAACACCTAATACGACCCCAAGACCCATTACTTAAGTGGATAAAGTAATGCAAGAATAGAAACCAGAGGGTTTTTGATCAAACATTGAGTGATTTAAAATTGAAAACCTAAACCCTTAAGACCTAACATAGACTTGAAGCATTTGATAGTGTGTGTAACTCAAAATTTCAAAAACTTAGCTGATTATGGGGAAAGAAAACCCATTTTTTAAATAGTGATAACATCAGCTCTGACTGGGGATGGTTGATGGCAAGGTCAACACAAGATAACTCAAAAACTCTGGAGAACGGAGCAAAACACAAACCCAAACAAAACAATAGGAAGGAAACAAAATATATACAAACAAAGGACCTACTGTGCATGGACATCAAGAGAAATAATGTTTCAGGAATTGTCCATGCACTGGAAATTCCTGTACTTCATCATTCATATTTTTCACAAAATATTTATCCTTTCCATTTAAGTCACAGACCACAAAAGGGCCAATCCATAATGATTCAAATTTTTTATGCTTTCCCTTGTCTCGTCCTTTTGCATTCCACTAAAGAACAATATCATCAATTTGAAACTTCCTTAATGATGTCCTTTTATCAAAAAGGTATTTGGATTGCAATTGGATCTTCTGATTTCTTTTATGAGCTAGAGTTCTGAGCTCTTCCACCTCCACAATTTGGATCATTCTGTTTTCCATTGGTTCAGATAGCTCCATATCCTCATCTTGCAAGAACTTATAAACTAGAAAAAGATTATTCACTGGCAATCTGACTTGCGTACCATAAACCAGTTCAAAAGGTGACATTCCAATGGCCTTCTTAACTGTTATTCTATCTACCCACAAAGATAACTTCAATTTTTGATCCCAAGATATCTTGTTTTCTTCCAGGATTTTCTTGATGATGTTCAAAAGGCTTTTATTGCTGGATTCTGCTTGTCCATTCCCCTGAGGGTGATAGGGTGAAGAGTAAGACATGGTTATTCCATGACTGGTACAAAATCCTACAAACTCTTCCGGCCTGAAACTCATGGCATTATCCATTACCAATTTTGCAGGTATTCCAAACCTAGTTATTACATTATCCATCAGGAAATCAATGACAACCTTACTTGTAGCTCTTCTTGTAGGAATAGCTTCTATCCATTTAGTGAAATAGTCAATGGCTACTATAATCCATCTATGAACCCTTCCTGATCTCTCAACAATCTCTCCAATAAAATCAATGCCCCACTGGACAAAAGGGGCTTCCACTGTGACTGGATTTAGGGGTAGGGTTCCTTCATACTTCAGCTTGGATGAAAACTTCTAACATGGGTCACATTTCCGGACATGTGCATGAGCATCTTTGAATAAGGTAGGCCAATAGTATCCAACCCTGATTATCTTACCAACAACTATCTTAGCAGAGTAATGACCCCCACATACTCCATCATGCATTTCAGCCAATACCCATTTAACCTGGAATTCATCCAAACACATTAGCAATTCTCCATCTCTTTTTCTCCAGAACAGATCACCTTGAATGAGAATAAATTTTTGTGACTTGAGTTTTAGAGTTCTTTTCTGACTATGTGTCGTTCCTTCTGAGAATTCAGCATCTCTTAAAAATCGGACTACCTCTGAATACCAAGGTTGCCTTTCAATGCTAGTGACTGAAGTACTTTTGACTTCAACATTATGTACTTCCACATTCGGAAGATTAGACATAGTCATAAGCTTAGCCAGACCCAAACCTCTTACCAATTTGGTGATCTTTATTTCCAAGTCAAATTCTTGGATTCTATTGATCCATCTGCATCTTTTCCCTGTAACCTCAGACTGGGACAGAATATCCTTAACTACAGCATGTTGGACATAAGCAATGATATTTGCATTTACCAGATATGGCCTAAAAGCCTTGACAACTTTAACCAAAGCATAATCTTGTTTCTCCATGGTTTCATATTTTAATTATGCTACTTGCAAAGACTTGTTGTAGAAAGCTATGGGATGCTCATATCCCTCATTATCCTTTTGTAACAATACTGCAGCTACTGTATGATATGAAGCAAAAGAAAATAGAGAAAAGGGCTTACTGTAATCAGGAGATTTTAACACTGGTGCTTCCTAAATGGCCCTTTTAATTTCAGCAAAAGCCTTTGAGGCTTCTTGATCCCAACAAAATTTGGTATCCTTCTTGAGCAACTTGACAATGGGCTTCACTATCTTTGCAAAGTTTGCAATGAATCTCCTAACAAAATTCACTTTGCCTAGAAAAGATTGAATACCTTTTACATTCTTTGGTTCAGAGACTTTGTTTATTGCTTCAATTCTTTCAGGGTCTATCCTTACCCCTTCCTTGGAAACAATGTGTCCCAATAATTTTCCTTCAGTGACCCCAAAATGACATTTCTTGGGATTTAATGACACAGCAAATTCCAAGGCTTTATTGAACACCTTTTCCAAATGTCCACAATGATCATCAACCCTTTTGGAGAAACGTGTTAGATCATCTTGATAAACCACCATGATGATATTAATGAATTCTTTGAAGGCTACATCCATGGCTCTCTGAAATGTAGCTCCAACATTTTTCAATCCGAATGACATTCTCACATAGACATATGTTCCCCAAGGAGTAGTGAAAGCAATCTTGAACTATTCAGATTCCCTCACTAACATTTGATTGTATCCTTAAAAACCATCCATCATGGATAAAAGATCACAACCTCTTACTCTCTGCAGCATAGCTTCCATATTGGGAGAAGAGTAATTGTCTTTTAAAGAAGCAACATTCAAATTCCTAAAATCCACACACAATCTAATGTCCCCATTTTTCTTTCTTACTGGGACCAGATTGGAGACCCATGAAGAATGCCTTATAGGTTTAATAATCCCACCTTCTCTTAGCTCAGTCAACTCTTGCTGCATCTTAGTTTCTAATAGGGGATTAATAGGTCTCTGTTTCTGTCTGAAAGGCTTAGCATCTGGAAGTAAAGGAACTTCATGCCGAAAGAGATCTTGTCTATATGCCTTTAGGTCTTCATAAGAGCAAGCAAAAATATGTTTATATTTTTTCAATAAATTAATAAGGTTAGTCCTGACATGAGGGGGTAATTTCTTCCCAATGTATACTACCTGAGGGGATGATTCAATCCCTAGATTTACCTCCTCTAATTCTTCCAACTTGGTGATAGACTACTGATGTAAGTGACTGTCATTATAACTGAACATGCTCTCCATCTCTACCAACCCTTTAGGTATTTCATTGGTTTCCAACTAGACCAAATCATTTCCAAACATTGTTTCCCTATTGTCAACCACCTCCACCAATGCATTGCAGTCAATATTCTATCCATCATAATCATCAACACATTGGATGAACCTAAGAATATCTTCATCATCAGCAAAAACTTGCCAATTATACACATTATCCAGGATGGCAGGCCTATATTTTATTTCCACAGTGGAAATGTCGGTTAGGGTTGCATCATCATTTTTTAATGCAACATTAGCTAGGAAATCTGCCATAATATTCTTTGATCGCTCTATCCAATTAATAGAAAATGCACTAAAATGCTCAATAACATCCCAAATTGCATGTTTATATCTCTTTAATCTATCATTCTTGGATGCATATTTGGATCTTACCTAAGAAACAACCAATTCTGAATCCCCTAACACTGTCAACAGCTGGATTCCATGCCTTTTTGCAACTTCAAGCCCCAACAATAAGGCTTCATACTCTGTAGTATTATTTGTGCATTGGAAAGCCAATAAGAAAGAATACTTAAAGGTTATACCTGATGGGGATACAAAAAGAACCCCTGCTCCAGATCCTTCTTTGGAGCAAGCTCCGTCAAAATGCATCTACCATAAACCATATTGTTGTGCTTCTAATTCAACCACAATGGGGTCAGTATTCTTCAACTGGTGTAAAATCGGTTCAAGTCTAAAATTATCAAGATCTACATCAATCATACAATTGAGCATATTAGGGTCTACATTTTCAATTACCCTAGGAGCACGTGGCTCTCTCTACAACTTAACCTGATTTCCATTAATTGGAATGGTAGCATAAGATAAATCCAGTTGAACATTTCCTCCTACTGCTACTGCCCATTGCTTGGACAGTAACATACCATAATGGGGCTTGGTATCAGTAACAATAACATCCATTTTTTAAGTTGCCTCAGGGAATGCTGCTATTTTTACTTCAACATCTTTCATTGTGCCTATCACAGGTACTTCCGTGTTATCCATAGCATAGCATTTTCCATACACAGTGGTTATTGACAGTCCTAATTCTTTCATAACACCATAGGGCATAACATTAGCAACAGCTCCTGAATCTATCATGTAGTTTTTTATCAACCGGTTGTTTACTAACAAAGTGACATAGAAAGGATCTACCTATGAAGGCTCTTGAGTGATAGTGGTTCCAACATAAACCTCTGGGGTTTGGAATTCTTGATCCTTTCCAATTTTAGCTGAACCGGTGGGTAGGACTATGTCATTGTTAGGTATACTAGAAAATAAAGACAAAGCTGCATCCCTATGTTCTTTAATATTCAGTAATTCTACTAATGGGACAGTGACCTTCATTTGAGTAAGAGCTTGAGCCATGTCAAATGTAGAACTATTTCTTATTTCAGTATTAGCGCTAACTCTTTCTGTCTTGAGCTGACTTGCCTTTTTTACTGTGGCAGCTCCTTGTATATGACTAGTATCTGCACTCTTGGGTACACCTTTGACCCATTCCTTCTTTTCTTGACCAATCTTAGGGAAAGTAGCAACACTACTTGCTTCCCCCTTTTGAGTGACCTCTTTTATGAACATGGAACCAGGTTCACCCTGATCAGTGTCCTTCTTGGTGCTTCTCAAGTTATAGTTGTGTTTTGCTTTGGCAATGGCAGCTTTAGTGAGACTTTTAACTTCTTCCTCACTAGGCCTTCTAAGATGAACTTCTTCATCCTCAATTGTTACCACATTCAATGTAGGATGCCAATCCAAAGTTAGTTGTCCTTGAACAAACCTTTCATTATCTAGCACATCACTGTATTCACTTTGTATAGACTCCTCATCACTTTCTATAATGGTTTCAAACATATTGATGTCAGGCTCAGCTTCTTGTCTCATGGATTCTTCAAGGGCTTGACCTACTACACATTGATGAGGAGAATGTGGTCCATCACAAGCAATACACTAGGGAGTATTTTCTATATTATGGACAGTTTTCCCTTTCAAGGGATCTAGAGTGTCCTAATTCTGAGCAATTTTGGGCTTCTCATTTTGAGGTTTTCCATCTTTCCAATTGGTATTATATGGCATGTCATGCAATCTAGGGGGCCTATCCTGCCAGTTATAATGAGGTTTATCATTTATGTTTACCTTGGCAGTCAGATCCTTCATAGCAATGACCAACTTCTCTATCTTGTCTTCCTCCTTAGCTGCTTTGCTAGGTTGTTGTTTTGTTTCTTGCCATAACCTACCATCTGTTCTTCTTCCTAACTTCTCGGATGCTTTTCTATTACTTTCTACATTAATGGCAATTCTAAAAGAATCTCTCAAGTTATGTGGATTTTTGTCCCTCGGGATATAAGCCATCTTTGAGTCAAATGCATTGTAATAGGTATTCAGACACATGTTATCATCTAACCTCATCACCTGATACAATCTATGCATAGCCTTTTGGAATCTAGCATTGAAATCAGTGACCATTTCATTGTGAGACTTTCTGATGTTATTAAATTCATTGAGCATAAAGCTCACATTTGTTTTATCACCATATTGCTCTTGAAAACAATTTTTAAAATCTTCCCATGACCCAATGCTATTAACTGGAAGACCTCTGTACCAATCTCTTGCATCATCAACCAGGGACTGAACAAACAGTTTCATGATGACATCTTCATCCACTATCTCATAATCATTTATTAGGTCCCCAAAAGATTTTAGATGTTCCTCAGCAATAATTGCATTGTTTCCACCAAATTTATGGATTCTATCCCTTAACTCAGTAGGAACATGATTGGGATATCCTGGGATCCCATCAAAGAACAATTGTCTATATTGCTCTAAATTGATAGGTCTCCTTTGAAAAGGGGGAATAAAATTATTGTTTCCCAAAGCCATTCTAACTTTTGGAATTGGAGACTGAGATATTTGGGTATGCTGACTATTCATAGGGATTTGATTCACTGATGCTACATTAGCAGGCTTCGTAGGTTGAATTTTAACTGGGAGGAGAGAAATTTGCTGAGGATCAGGCTTATTAAGGTCTTCTAATGGAAAAATGATAGGGGGAGCTTTTAGATAACTAATTTTCCTTTTGACTTCCTGATTGGCTGCTTCCAACTCAACCTTCTCTAACTCCATTTGTAAATCCTCCTTTTCTTTCCTCATTCTTTCCATTTCTCTCTCATGTGCTGACAACCTATGAGAAATCTCCTCTGCACTTTTAGATCCGACTCCATCATCTACCCATTTCTATTTTCCCTTATCCACATTACTCCTAGGAAGCTGAGAATCACTATGAACTTCCTTGTTTGGTTGGACTACTGACCTATATGCTTGCTTGGCTTTGGGGATCAGAATTTCTCTGATCACATGGCCCTCTTCATCACTCTTTTCTTTTTCTTTAGCTAGCACTTCAAGGTCAGCTATTTGTCTAAGAAGCCTATCTCTCTCCATTAATTTAGCTTTGACTTCCTTCTCCTTATTTGCTTCCTTTTGGGCTCCTAGGGAGATTAAATGGTGAACTCTCCTATTCAAATCTTCAATCTCTTGGGACACTTTACCTTCATTAGGGAAATTTTCCTCACAATCAGATTGTAGCGTCCTAAAATTGTGACACTTGCAATTTCGACTGCATTTGGGTCTTCACGATGGCGATGCAACATGGAACCTGAATGGAGACCCCGAAACTTGTTCATGACATCAAAAACTGCATTTCTCAGCACCCTGGCCTGATCCTCCTTGCACCCTAATGTCCCTGGAGGTGGGACCATGGCGCCCAGCGCCCTGGTCCCCCAGGATCATCGTGCCCAGCGCCCTGGTCCCTGGCCCTATTTTGGGCCCGGTCTCTTATGGGGCTTCGGGTCTTTAAGTTTGCAAATTGGAAAATAATCTTCCTAGGTCGGCCTAAGGTCGAGAAAATCAGTCTATCAGCCCTAATTGACAAGTATATAAACACATTTCCTCTCCCATTTTGGTAGATGGAAAAAAGGCGGAAGCAATATTCAAACATTCAAGCATTCAAGCATTCCTTCAAGCAATTGAGCATTCTAGGTCTCCATTCAAGGCTAAGTGTTGCATTCAAGACAAGGATTCAACCATTGAAGAGGAGATCACATACAACATACAACATACATTACACCTTTGCATGTAAGAATACAAACATTCTTACAACAAGGTTGCAGGTACGCGACTGTAATTGAAGATCTGGAATCCTTGTGCAGAGATGAACAGATCCCCCTTCATTTCGCGGATTTTTTGGAGGACCGTGTGCACGCCGGGCGCCATCGTCCCGTCAACTTTCGCTCAAATTTGCAGAACAGTACCGTCTCGACATTTTACTGCTAATTCCTTGTCCGCAGCTTCATCCCATATCCCTATCTCTGTTTATAAATGAATCTTTCCTACTTTACATGCATTCTTAGTTCAATCATCCTATCTACAATTCTTTACAAAAGAGGGTATCCTTGATGTCTTAACCCTTGAAACTCATTTAGAATCCAATCTTGCATTGCGTGGGATTAGATCTTGTGGGTTTCAACCCCTCTTTTGAATGTAAAGTATCTCCTAAGTGAAAACCATCAACCCTAGTGACTCTCCCTTCTCTCTCCTTGGAGTTGGGGAGGGGAGAACAACTAGGGTTCAATTTTTCCGCTTTACATTTTGGTGAACCTGACGTGAACATCCTCATTCTGATTATTCATGGTTAGATCTAAAAATTTTGTTTCCTTAATTACATTTCCATGTTTGATCTTTTGCAAATTTTAGAGGCTAATTGCATAAAAACCCTAAAATTTTCTTTTTAGTAATTAAACTTGTGAAATGTTTAATTGTTAATGCTTGTTTCAGATCTACCCTTCTATTGCAAATTGTCAATTCATATTTGTGCTTTAATTCTGAAAATTAAGTGGTTAAGTGTCAAAACCCTAATTTTTAAAACCTCCTTGATTCAACCTTTGACTGATAATTTCACTGATCAAAACATCTCCAAATCGGCTGTAACTTTGGATTCCGCAATAAAATCACAATATCTCTCATCCCTGAAAATTTGGAAAAAATTTGCGAGGACCGTGTGCACCCCTAGCGCCATCGTCCCCAACATTTTTTCCAAAATTTCGGGAGCTAGATCTTACTGTATTTTTCTGCTAAAATCCAGAATTTTGGCTGATTTGATCAATTCTAACACTTTTAAAATTAAAGTCAAAGTTGGTCTAGCGATTGCTTGGATTGAGGCTTCTAATCATTCAAAAATTGTTGAAATTGAAATTCATATCAAAATTGTGTTTCTTACAGTCCTAAATCTGAAAAGTGTGTTGGCATTCATTCAAAATTTCAGTGCTTTATTCAAATTTTTACAATTTGTGACTTTTGAAATCAAGTGTTTAATTTCAACAACCTTGATTTCCACTTTCAAATTCGAATTTTGCATGAAATTGAGTCAACTTTTAAATTTCAAAGCTTGCATTGCTTTCAGTATTCCCTCTAAAATCATAAAATTAAAATTTCAGTTTCCCTCTCTTTTTCAAAATTCAAATTTTGCATTTTTCAACAATCTTGGTAGGATTCAATTTTGAGATTGCAACTTTAATTTGGCCTATCTACAGATCGTAAAATCACCCAATTTTTTTAGATTAGCTTTAAAATCATCATAACTTTCATCCCTGAAAATTTCGAAAAAAGTTGCGAGGACCATGTGCACTCTGTTCGCCACGGTCCCGGACATTTTTTCCGAAATTTCGGGAGATTGTCCTGATTGCATTTAACAGCTTAAATCTAGGAGATTGGCTGGTTTTATTGAAATTTGCTACCTCTAAAATTCAAAATCTTCTCTCTTTCTTTAGTGCATGAGTTTTACAACAATAAGCCCTACTTACACTATTCCTGTTAGACGAAGCCTTAGAATTAAGTCTTTCCAAGGTGTAATTACCGAGGAGATGGAACCTAATTTGAATGGCCTTTTTAACGAGGACATGGGTAATTCCTCTAATCCTCTTAATGATGAAGAAGCTCTCCATGAGGTTTCTGTAGAACAACTTTCGAAATTGGATAACCAATTTGATGATTTTCGACAATGGATGTCTCAAGAATACCCTGATAGTGAAGCTCTTTCCTTAATTGAGGGTCTAAAACGTATGGTTCAAAGTGATAAGAATGGAATTGATATTTTGCGTGGTATTGCACACATTGTGGATTCAAATGTGATGCCTATGAAAAGTTGTGCTGAAACCTTAGGTTATACACAACCTCCTACTCAAGTCAATCATTCTATTCCTTTGACAACTCCTATTGCTAGTATACCTACTTTTACATCAAACATAATGACTACTTCAACACAAGACATTCCTCCTATGATCACCAGTCATGGGGGAAATCCCTCTTCTTCAATCAACCCTCTTCCTTCATTCAATCCAACTTCTTCATTCATTCCTTCAATAAGTGTTCCTATTATATCTCCACAAATGAACATGACGCAAGGGGGCAATTCATTTAACCATTCCATTCCTCCTTGTAGTGTTCCTCCTTTCCAATCATCTCCTATGACTAACTATCATAGTGTCCCACCACCTTACTCTCTACCTTCTTTCAATAACATAACACCTCCATCACAATCTAACACGTCTAATATGAACTCTTCGACTGAAGCGACCATTAACAATCTTGCACAAACTATCTCTTCTTTACAACAACAAATTGCCTCTATGAATCAATCTAAGTTTAGTGTGCCCACATTTGATGTTGCGAGCCCACTTTCTCTTGACATTGTTCGAGCTATCCCCCCTAAACATGTTAAAATTCCACATTTGGAGCTTTATAATGGTAAGGGTGATCCTCTAACACATGTTAAGACATTTCAAACAATATGTACCGATTTTGCTTATGACCAAAGGTTGCTTGCAAAACTATTTACTAGAACATTAAGAGATAAAGCCCTACAATGGTATTGCTCGTTGCCTTCTTATTCTATTTCTTCTTTCGAACAACTTGCAAATGTTTTCATTCAACAATTTCAAAACAATATAAGTCCTAAAGTTACTTTGATTGATTTAATGCATTGTAAACAAGGTGTTAAAGAAAAAGTGACTGATTTCATTGGTAGATATAAGCATTTGTATGCTCAAATTTCCTTTCCAGTGCCTGACAATGATATTCAAAGAATCTTTATTTCTAATTTACAAAAAGATATTAGAGAAAAACTCCTATTTTCTGAGTTTACTTCTTTCCAACAGTTGTGCGCAACTCTTCACAATTATCAACTGACTGTGAGTCAAATGGAACAAGCAAATCCTATGGCTCCGAGTGATAAGGGTGATAGTAGTCAACAACCATTTGGGAAGTTTAAACCGAACAGAGAGTCAATTAAATTCAATGAAAACATCATCAACAACAATGTGAATGCAGCATCAGGTGTGCCTCCTATTTCTAAGTTTTTCAAGAAAGAAAGAAAGTTTACTCCTTTGAATGAATCATTGCATAGTATTATGAATAAGTTATTGGAACAAAATGTGCTTACTCTTCCTCCTATAAGGCAAATAGATCCTACAAAGATTAATTCACCCTATTTTGATAACAAATCTTTTTGTCAATTTCATCATCATCCTGGGCATGATACTAAAAAATGTTTTGCTTTAAAGGGTAAAATTCAAGATTTGATTGATAATAATACTATCTCTGTTTCTAGTGTGAATGATAAAGGCAACACATCTGTAGCTCCTCCTAACCAAAATCTTCAGATTTTTACTGATCCATTGCCTTCTCATACCTCTAATGCAATTGATACTACTGATTCCTCTATCTCACTTGATGATCTTGTGTCTATGACTCCGAATGTGATTAACTTTGTAGAGCAGTAGAAAATCCCTAAAGAACCTTCCATCACATTTGATTCTAGTGAAACTATCAGGGCACCTGATGGTCCTTTATATATAGTTGCAAAAGTCAAGAATACACCTTACCGTGGAGTGCTTATTGATCCTTCTTGCATGGTTAATGTCATTACTGAAGAATTTCTTTTTACTTTGCAATTGAATCAAGTAATCTATGATGAAACAAATGTGGTTGTGAAACTATTTGATGCATTTTCTTCTCCTGCAATTGGTTCTATTATATTACCTATCGAGGTCCATAACAAATCCCTTGATGTGGACTTTTCTATTATTCCATCGTCCGAACAATTTCGTGTGAAGCTAGGCTATCCTTGGCTATCTTCCATGAAAGCTATTGCTTCTCCCATTCACAAGTGCTTGAAATTTCCCTATAATGGTGAAGTTGTTACTGTCAATCATAGTCTCTTTAAACCAGCTGAAAGAGCTTCTAGCGTTCCTATTGATTACTTTTGGCCTAAACAATTCCAATCTCTTCCTCCGCGAAGTGATCATCTTTTTAAATCTTATCAAAAGTGGGAAAAAGATATGATCCTATCTCTAAGTGAACCAAGAACACCCAAACTTGACATTCCTATCGTTCTTGAGAAGGAAGTTCTTCCTTTGAAAGATAAACCAATGTCTTTCCCCAAGAAGATTCCCAACCCATCCCTATGGATGTGACTATGCCTATATCTAATAAACTTCCTAAAAGTAGACCTATACCTCCTCGTCATGATGGGCTTGGTCTCCTTCCTAAACCAAATATTCCTCCCTTATATGGAGCAGTTCCTCCTCCTTCCTCTTATGGAGAGAAGAGAGCTTCCTCTTCTCCTATTGTTCAACCTAAGAGACCACAACCTAAACACCCAAGTGATAAGGATGAGAACATTCCTCCTCACTCTCCTCAACTTCCTACTAAGACTAGATGAAATCATTCTGCACGTGAACGCCGATGAAAGCGTCGTCTTAGAGCTCAGGCAGCTGCTTCTCAAACTTTGCAATCCCCAAAAACACCTTCAGCTAGTATTATTCCATTTTCTCCTCAGCCGAAAATTGAGCCGAAATCTCCTAAACATAAGATGCATGATGGTCTTGATCCTGTGCGAGTTAAAGATCCTATTTTTATAAATCTTGATGATGATATAGATGAAAATGTTATGCATGATGAAAATGTTACTCCTATTCATTCTGATAGTGAGTATGAATATGTTGATGTTGATAACCATTTATCTAACGAATTTTCTAAAGCACTTATCCTAGCTCCTAGACAAGAACACCGTGGCTTGGGATATGAACATAGCCCTTGTTTGGATCTTGTGATAGCTCCATCTGCTATGTTGGATGTTCCTCCTCTAGCGTGTTTCCTACCTTCCCGAAATACTGATCAGCAAGATCGGGGGGTAGATGACGTGCTAGACTAGTTTCATTAGCATAGCAGATTCTCTCCTCCTCTCTTGAACTCTTTTGTTACTTCTTCTATGTGTTATTCTCATTCTTCTATTTGTTGTCCTTAGTGTTGTTTACTTGAGGACGATGCAAAGCATTGAGATCTCTTTTGGTCTCTCTCATGTTGACTCAAAAGACACATGTGTTCCCTTCTTCTAGGCGACCTTCCTTGATTGGGGAATGAAGAACAATTATGCATACATACATATGATATTCATGAATTATCATACAGCATACTGACCTCGAGGAAAGCGAAGTCACCTTGTGCTTTGTGTTTTGTGTCTATTATCCTTGGGCTTATCTCACACTTGGGGGCTAAATCCTTGTGATAACATGCTCCTTTCTCATTTCTTATATGTATCACTACCTTAAAGAAATCACCCCCAGTGAGGCATGTGCGATCGCTTTAACGTAGGGGGGCATACATCCCGTCCATATCTTTTCAAGATACTTGAAAATTTCTTGACAAATTTAGCTTTGCCTTGAAAATTTTTGATATCTTGCTTGCATGACTCATAGTGAGGGAACCTTACTACTGACAGTCATGGTTCTCCCTCATGATCTTCCCTTTTACTTTGTCAATCGAATTCGTAAGATCCTTAGTCCACTGGGGGCTTGGTGTATCTTGCTCCTTGATGTGGTGAAAGTTTTTCAATGTTGTTTCCTTGTACTTTATCGGAAGTATGAGCGTACGCTTATACTCCCGCTAAAGTGGGGGCTAAATGTAGCATCCTAAAATTGTGACACTTGCAATTTCGACTGCATTTGGGTCTTCACGATGGCGATGCAACATGGAACCTGAATGGAGACCCTGAAACTTGTTCATGACATCAAAAACTGCATTTCTCAGCACCCTGGCCTGATCCTCCTTGCACCCTGCTGTCCCTGGAGGTGGGACCATGGCGCCCAACACCTTGGTCCTTTAGGACTAGGGCGCCCAGCGCCCTAGTCCCCCAGGACCATGGTGCCCAGCGCCCTGGTCCCCCAGGACCATGGCGCCCAGCGCCCTGGTCCCTGGCCCTATTTTGGGCCCGGTCTCTTATGGGGCTTCGGGTCTTTAAGTTTGCAAATTGGAAAATAATCTTCCTAGGTCGGCCTAAGGTCGGGAAAATCAGTCTATCAGCCCTAATTAACAAGTATATAAACTACATTTCCTCTCCCATTTTGGTAGATGGAGAAAAGGCGGAAGCAATATTCAAACATTCAAGCATTCAAGCATTCCTTCAAGCAATTGAGCATTCTAAGTCTCCATTCAAGGCTAAGTGTTGCATTCAAGACAAGGATTCAACCATTGAAGAGGAGATCACATACAACATACAACATACATTACACCTTCGCATGTAAGAATACAAACATTCTTACAACAAGGTTGCAGGTATGCGGCTGTAATTGAAGATCTGGAATCCTTGTGCAGAGACGAACAGATCCCCCTTCGTTTCGCGGATTTTTTGGAGGACCGTGTGCACACCGGGCGCCATCGTCCTGTCAACTTTCACTCAAATTTGTAGAACAGCACCGTCTCGACATTTTACTGCTAATTCCAGGTCTGCAGGTTCATCCCATATCCCTATCTCTGTTTATAAACGAATCTTTCCTACTTTACATGCATTCTTAGTTCAATCATCCTATCTACAATTCTTTACAAAAGAGGGTATCCTTGATGTCTTAACCCTTGAAACTCATTTAGAATCCAATCTTGCATTGCGTGGGATTGGATCTTGTGGGTTTCAACCCCTCTTTTGAATGTAAAGTATCTCCTAAGTGAAAACCATCAACCCTAGTGACTCTCCCTTCTCTCTCCTTGGAGTTGGGGAGGGGAGAACAACTAGGGTTTGATTTTTCCGCTTTACACAGATATATTGACTTGATCTATGTCAATCAAACTAATGTTTCCATCGATTGTTCTAGGCACAGAGTGTCTAATTGCATTTGAACTGGTCCTATCTCTTGCAAAGACACTAATATGGGATAAATCTTGATTTAAAGCATGTTCATTATCAATATTTCCAAACAATCTTGAATGGAAACCTAATATATCATGTCCAGAATCTCTGGAAGAAGAATTAGACTTTGCATAAATAGGTCAATCATGCATCTTACCGGTATTATTATTCTTTTGTACCCAAGCAACATTTGATGGCTTGTGTAACACTGATCTCTTCTGGCCTCTTCGTGACTGCTCTAGCAAACCTTCTTGCAAAGTTTCACGAGGATGCTTCTTCATGAATGATCTAGTGTCTTTTCCTCCTTGCATTATGCTTGTTCTCCTTTTAGAATAATTTATACTTCACAAGGACTGGTTCCAAGATAACAGAGTCGCCACCCACAAGAATATGGGAATTATGAAAACAAGCTTAGAATGAAAGACTGCAATTCCACAGACACAATGACTTTCTTTATAAATTTAAGCACAAAATCTGCTTCTGGATTCTTAATGTGACTTATCCCATCTGGGTCACTACAATATGAATTAAATCTTTCTTAACCAGAGACTTTTAACAATTCATTTACTCCCCAACAGAGTCGCCATTTTTGTTGTCTTCAAAATCTGATTCACTTCAATATTCTTATAATAATATGATAACTTTGTGTAGAAGAGATATTAAAGGGAAGGAAACTCGTAGGACAACACATGACAAGGTTTGATTTAACCTTCTACACTTCGGACCTACTCAGAGTCCAGGCGGGTATACCTTTGTGAACTAAATTCACACTTTAAAAGATAAATCCACAGCAAACCAGTCCAGAAAACCAGTGGATCTAATCACCTTAAAACTTATTGAAACAAAGGAATGAAAACTGTACCCATATTTAGTATTTGACCTACAAAACATGTAATAGACAACCTCGATCTATACTAGTGCATTATCCAAGGTCACAGAGTCATCTAAGTACAAATAATACTCTCACAGTCAAATATCTATACATATCCCATTAGTTTGGCTTCTGTAGATCCCTATATATGCCTGACACATATAAGAATTTATGCACACCAAATTAAACTATGCTCATCAAGATTCAAATATCTCACAAGGAATTTACTTGTAGAAGTGAACCCCGCATATTTAATTTCCCTCTTGAAGAGAAAAGCTAACAATCACATCTACTGATAGTTGCCTTACAACCCCTATTCAAACAAAATAACCCTGGATTATTCAGAATGAAACAGTAAACAATTGCAAACACATTTGAAGATGACACAAAGTTTTAACTCAAAACCGATGGTTTGTATATTGATATTATCTTCAAGAAAGTATTACAAAAAAAACTTTCGAATGTTCTCCATTAAACTTAGAAAAGCTCAGATAAATTTCTGTAGCGTTTTCTTACAATTCTTTGCGATCCTCTTTTCACTAGTCCTGGTATCCATTTATAACAATATGGATGCACATAGCTTTGGAATTTCCTAGGAGAATTTGTTACAATCATTTCTTCTCAAGAAGAAGTTACAAAATCTTTTACAAATACGGTTACAAGTCCTTTTCGACCTCCGCAGCTTCTTCTACTTGCTATCTGGTTGCAACCTCTTCTAACTATTCAGGAGCGCCCTCTAACTGCTCTACATCCTAGATGGTATATTTTCTTGTCCACTTATTGTACACATCATTAGTTGGCCATGCGAAGTTAATTACTTTTGCCTTTGCCTTGGTTAACCTCTTCTAGGAATTTCTCATCTTGTTGAACTCTGAATTGAGAAAACCATAATGAGATTTGATTTTCTCTATCTCCTGAATTGTTACAACAAAAAAGGAAGCATCATCTAAATCAACAATTCCTTTTATTCTGGCTGTTAGTTTGACCTCTAATTCCTTAAGACACACTTGTTTGTCCTTCAATTGATCTGGGCTGACAAAAATTCTTGGGAGCAATTCAAAAACCTGATCAGTGTACTCTTTCTTGTACAAGTTGATCTTCCTGTCAGCATTGTCTATCCCTTCTGCCAATTTTACTAGATCTTTGGTGGTATCACAAGTGGATTTGATGATAGGATCAACCCCTGCTTCATCATAAGATACACAGATAAGCTCCAAATCCTTCTCTCTAGGCTTCCACTTATCAAAAATAGGTGTCAAAATGGCCTTATCTCCATTAAGCTCATTCCACATATCTAAAATCTTGCTTATGTTGTTGTACAATAGTGAGGCACTTATGGTGTCTGCAAAACTTGAAATGGTAGCCCTTACTCTTTCTTCATACTTCTTTGCATACAAGGCCTGAGCTTGTTTTAAATTCTCCAATTCTTGGGGAGTAATCTCAATCATTTGGGAGCTAGAAGGTGCTGGAGATGGTGGGAACTCAATGATGGGGCTGGTAGGTGGAGGTCTTGCAGGAGAAGAGGAGATCATCAGTGTTGAAGACTCACCTTGATGGTACTATCCTATCAACTGGCTTTGTAGCTTAGCAATGATGCTATCTTTACCTCTTACCTCTTCCTTAGCACTATTGTAAGCCTTCAAAATTGTCTCCAACTTGACTTGGAAGTCTTCTTTTTCCTTAGCTTCCCTTTCTGCTACTTCAACACTAAATTTTGTAGTCTCTAGCATAGTGCTAGCAGCTTCCACCACCCCTGTGTTTTGCACTCTTTTTACTATCATTCCACCAAGGTAACTTGACCCTGGGGTGTCCTTATTTCTCCTATTTTTATCTCTTTTGAGGGACCACATGACCAATGCAACATTGTCTTTGCTAAAAGTGATTCCCTCCATGGGTTTAGTTTCTTTCCTCATTGCCTCCAATACCAAGGCATCTTCTATGTCCCACTCAGGGAGAATGAGTACTCAAGCTTGTGCCACCATATCTCTTCCTTGTTCAGGATTGATGGTTTTAAACTCATCCATCATTTCTTTCTTTATTTCCTCCTCAACCACAGCTGGATCTTTATGAGGCTGCTCACCTTTTCTCTTCTCACATCTTTCATTGTATTTGTCAATGTTCTACTTCCATACAAATTGCATGAATGCTCCTGATGTAACAAAGTTGTTATCAGCCAAGAAGTCACTAGCCTGTTTGATCTTAGGATCCCACTCCTTGCCCTTAAACTCATTGGTAGTGATGTTCATGTCAGCAGCAAGGGGCTCTTCTGGCATTCCTTCCTCCACTTCATCATATGTGTAGGCTATTTCTCCCAAGCTACCTATCTGTATCAGCTGCTCAGCCGCTGCCTGTTCATCTCCTATATGAATAGGGGATTGGGATGGAGAGTACAAGGGTGTATCAGATTGTATCTCTTTTCCTACTCTCTGCTTCTTTGGGCTCTCTTGGATGTTAATGACACCTTGTATCTTCCTCTTTCCTTTAGAGGTAGAGGGCTCCCCTGTGGTATGCATCAGCACACTATAATTAGACTTCTTGTGCAATGTATAGTCATCAAGAGAGATTTCTCTAGTAGGGGCATCCCCACTTAGAACCATTCTAGCCTTTTTAGGGTTGTTTTTAACCACAACCTCCCTCTTTTCTTTCAGAATCTGCATTACATCCTCAAAGAAAAGAATTAGAAATTTTATTTTCTCCTCAAAAGAGAAAAAGCTAGACAATGGGTCATAGCTGGTATCAAACTGATGCACAAAATCTAAGGCCTTTTTATAAGCCACCCATTTTTCCTTCCTCAACTCCTGCTCATCTAGATCAAACTCATTTCTATTGAGGTCTTCAAGAAACTGGAACTGATGGGGTCTACCTTTGCACACTGCTCTCTTTCTAAGCATGCCATTAAAGAAATCTTTAGGATCGACACACCTGGACACTATAGTTGACAAATGATAAGGTTTAAGAAAATCCTCAAAACAATTCCAACCTCCCTTGGTTATTACAAATTGGTGGGCTATAGTAACCGTAGGGAAAATAGTCCCTTTACCCTTGCCTGTTAGCTCTGCTTCTTCAACACTACCAATTTGTCTGAGGATTTCTGCAGTTCCCACTTTGAGAGGGACTTGATAGGGAAATAAAAAGGGAGTGCCTCTGAAACCAAATACTCTGAAAACTGTGGAGAAAGGGTATAAGTAAATATCACCCCAATTATGAACATTTTTTATGTTTTCTGCAAATTCTTTTGGTCTAATAAATTCCAAAAGAACCTTGGAGATTCTTGGGTTTTCTAAGCAGAGGAGAGTCCTAATATTTGATGCAAAACATTTATAAAATTTTAAGAAACTGGCATCATCTCTGTGCCATGACAGCACTGTACTCCATAGTTGCACTGGCATCTTTTCTCCATCCTTCTCTTTTATAAGGTCCATTCCACTTGCAAAATAATCACCACCTTTGAACAAAAACAGATGCATGAGGAGTGAATACCATCCGAAAGGCCTATCAACCTTTCCATTCTTTATTCCTATCAACCCTCCATAGATAGCATCAGTAACAAAAGAAGCATAATCAAAGGTTACTGCAAGAGAAGGATTCAAAATCTGAGCAATTATTAGCATGTAATGATTGGGCATATTTGCCTCAGCATCCTCTCCCAAAATCTGGCAAAGTGACCAATACACTCCCTTAGCCCTAAGGGTGAACAGATTCAATGAGAAGGGCTCTTCAGTGTTGGGTCCTACAACTGTCAACCCAAATATCTTCATAAAAAATTCCTTAAGAGGCCCATTTCTAAGGTGGTTCCTCTGTGCACTATATACTTGAGCTAATGATTAGAAGTTAATGGGTTCCAGAAAATTGGTAAACTCATTAAGCCCGAAAGCACTTCTGAATTCCTCATTATTTATTTCAATGAGGGCTTTCCCATTTATATCCCTAGTGCTCCTTGTGACTGGATCATAATTATGTGTGATCTGAGTTAGGAGATCCATATCCATGAATACTCTTGGAACTACCAATTTTCCAACATCTAACTCCCAGATGCTATTCTGCGGGGCTGGGGAATTTCTCATGCCAAATCCAAATTTGAACAACCCCAACCGAGACAACCCAACCTGTGGATCTCTCAGCCAGTTGCCCTTATCATATAACCCCTCTCCTATTTTCAAACGAGGAGCTCTTGGCACTAATTCTTTCACCTTTGATGCCTGATTAGTTGACAATGTCAACTATTCAAGAAAATCATCACAAATGGCCCTTTCCTGGTAATTAACTTTCCCTGAAAATTCTCTCTTAGGTGCCATATTAAAATATGCAAGCAATTTAAACTATTACCCCAACTGATTTTGTTACAAAATCAAGACCTCAATTAACACGCACTGCTAAGGAATTACCACACAAAAGTACAAGAAAACCTATTTCAGCTTGAAGGAATCCGCTCTACAACTAAATGAATTTGCTCTGTATTTGAAGAAAATAGCTCTGCAACTGTTCGTCTGCAACAATTCTTTGGAATGATACCTTTACTTAATCGATAGGAGATCATATATGGTACTCAGGCTCTTAACTGCGACATTGATACCGCATGCTTCGGTCGTCCCTTCAGAATTGAATTCATGAGAGAATTTGAATTTTCGCTCCAATGGGTCACAACATACTTGCACATCTTTTCTCTTTCGCTCTTTCGTTGTTTCACAGAACATAACCTTCGAGCAATTTCGTTAAACGAAATCACGCCAACCATCCGATCAAAGGAAACTTGATCGGCCTTTACACTGACTTAACAGCTTTGCCTTCACGCCAGGCCCTACCTCTTTTTGCCATTTCGTGGGCTTTATTCTCTGAGCACTTTTCCTTCGCGAAGCCGTGCCAGTCTTTAGATGGAACTTTAACTACTCGGTGTTTAACTCTTACCGAGACCGTCAACTTCTTCATTAACCGCGCCTTTATCCTAACTACTAACGATCTTTCGCTATTTCGCATAGCTTAAACAACTTTCAACTTCGGGCCATGAAACAACGTGAAGCATTGGATCAAATCGGAGATGACCATCCTTTAAGGGGGACCTTTATGCTTGCTTTACTTACACCACTCTGTCATTGGTTACTGAATACCACATGGCAGTCAACCATTAGCCTTGGAAAACTCTTCGAGTTTAGTTCAACATCAGCCACGTGTCTTTCCCTTATAACCGTCGGTTACACCTTGGTGGGCCCTCAACTTCTTCTAAAACCACATGTCCATGGACACGTCACCATCTAGCATTACACCTGGATGAGCCCTTTTTTCTTTTGCTATTTTGCAAAGCATATCCTTCAGTTGGTTTGCAACCACGAAACAACGTGAGCCCTTGGATCAAAACGGGGTTGATCTCCTTTTAAACTTCATGCTTTATCCGTCTTCGGGGCCCAAAAAACCTTTTCGCTGTTTCGCAAGGCATAAAACACGAGCACTTTACCATTGTGAATTCACACTGGCCATTGGATTATATTTGACTTGCTCGGTGCTTAACAACTTAACTGAATTCAGTAGACATGGGCCCTCTAACTCAAACTCCATCCACCTGGCATCTAGTTACCTTTTAAACTGACATGTCAACCTTTCATTTGCTAAGAGAAAACACTGGATTCCACCTCATCCTTGACACCTGTATTTGCCAGGTCATTTCTTGTCCAGCGGCATGACTCACCTCTGGGACCCATCGTTTAATCCTTAAATATGACTTGCTGACTATGTTGACCCTCTGCCACGTGCCATCATCTTACTCACCATCTCGACTAACTGGACTGCCTGCTTGGAGTGCCACGTCATTTTGTTACTTCGTGAAAGCTAACTGTCAAGCATCTTCATCCTGCGAAACAACGCAAACCGTTGGATCAAATTGGACTTGATCACCTTTTAGTCACTTGGAAAGTCTTTGCTACAGGGTCCCACCAAACGCTTTCGCCATTTCACAAAAGGTATTTCACTTGCAAGTTTCGGCTATGAAATAATGCCAGCCGTTAGATCTTGAACGAGATGAAGCCATTTTAAACCAGACCAAATGTGCCATTTAGAACGCATTTCCCTTTCGCCATTTCATGAGTCTTAAACCACCCACAACTTCACCTAATGAAACAATGAAAACCATAGATCCATCTTAGAGTTGTATGCAACTTACTTGGTCCGACAACATTAGGAAGAAAAGACATAAGGCCTAAATTTTTACAATTAATTCAAACAACCGCCTAGGCAAAAGACATGGGGGAACACCTCATACGACCCCAAGACCCATTAATTAAGTGGATAAAGTAATGCAAGAATAGAAACCAAAGGGTTTTTTATCAAACATTGAGCGATTTAAAATTGAAAACCTAAACCCTTAAGACCTAACATAGACTTGAAGCATTTGATAGTGTGTCTAACTGTTACCACGTCATTTATTCTTCATGGAGAGAGTGGGTCATCTTTTCCTTTTTATGTTGGAGTCCTAGTTCATGCCATATTACCTTGGTTCAAGTCCTTAATGCGTCCTCAAATCCTTTTTCTAGTCATTTAAGTCAAGTTCAAACAATTGATTGAACTCCTTGAACACGTCAAACCGTTCTGAACTGGGTTCAACAGGTTCATTTAGGTTCAATAGGTTCCAAGGTGTTCAGGAAAAAGTTTTTCATACTAACATTTTCTCTAAATATTTTGCAGCGGCTCTTCCAAAATGTTTTTCCTATTTGGTAATATAACATTTGTGTTGAACTTATTGAACTGAGTTCAAAGGGTTCAAATATGTTCAACGTGTTCAACATGGCAAGTGGTCAATAGTTTGACGCAACGTACATCTTGAACTACTTGAACACTCAAGAAGTTGGTTCAAGATGTTCATACGGGTTCAATGTTGGTGGGTCCTGCAGTTTCTAATGTTTTGAGAAGTGCATTTATTGCTAAATACAGAGAGGCAGAACCATATTGTAAAGTGATGTCATTCTCTGGCTTTTTCAAAATAAGTGAACATTTTGGGAACTGGCAGTTTCTTAAAGTACGCCGCCATGCATTCAATGCATGCGTGCGGGGGTCTAATCTACCAATTTGCTGCGTTCGGAATGAAATTGTGAAATCATTGCATTTAATGTGTCTGTATCATTACCTTTCTCAATAAGGTATGAAAATCATTTGTGTTCTACATTTGTTACTTGTTGCTGGATTTTTGTTTATGTTATCCCTAGATAGGATTCTTTCTTGCTGCTAGCCATCGTTCGATTATACAACTGTGAAGGTGAGTCTTTCCTTATTTTCTCCAGTGTTTTCCCTTGCATTTTCTCTCATACAGAAGGTTTCACTGCAATCAAATTTAGGTTTCTTGTTTTGAAATCATGAAGTCCACCCTGCACTTGTTTGGAAACGTCTTTAGCTTGGTGTCCATAGAAGCCATAGTTAGTGATACTAACCTGAAGGGAGAGAACCTTGAAGATTTGAAAGAAAGGGTGTTCAAGGGTGTTGATAAGTCTTTTTGTATAGAGATTTTGAGTAGTGGACTTTTAGAAGCCATAGCCTTTCCTCTAGCAATTCCTTGTCCAGAGTTGGTTCGGGAGTGTATTTCTAGATATGACCCTGTATCTGAAACTATTAAGAGAGATAATGGCGAAACCCTTCTTGCCATTAACCATGAGGTAATTGCTTCAGTTTTCAAGATACCAGATTACCGGTTTTCTAATTTCTCTCTTGCCCAGTCAATTAGTGAGTTCAATGCAGATAGAGCCGGACACAAGAATAATGTGGCGAAGTTCTGGTTGAAGGTCCCTGGTTCTAGACTACCTAAAAATCCTTACAAGAACCACATGTTGCCACATATCCACGATGTGATGCTTCTGTTGCATCGAGCCAGAGGTTCTGCTGAAGCTTATAGCTTTGATGATTGGGTATATTGCTATGTGCAATTAGTTCTGGAAGGAAAACAATATTTGGATTGGGCAGAGTTAATTGCTGATTCAATGAGAGAGCAGTTGAGTCTAGCCAAGCAGTTTCAACAAAACTTCTTCATGTCCTCATATCTTTTGTATTGTCTGGCCTGTGTTAAAGAGTTAACGGGTATACCCAAGCAGCCCACTGAGGAAGATGTTCCGGTGTATGAGTTTTATCTAATGCTGCAAAAAGACAATGCCCTACAAGATTTCAGAAGGGTACACAATGCATTCCTAGGTGATATGTGTCATGAACTAAAGGGTACAAAGGCCAAATGGATTTCAGATGATGCACAGATCTTGATTAAGAAGTTCGGTAGCTTTTACATCCAGTTCCCACGCTTTTGCTATGTACGAGTAGGAGGCTTTGAAGAGGAACCCTTCAAGCTTCCTCATTTCTATTTTAATTGTTTTGTTCTAGTAGAAGTATGCAAGCAGCTGACCTCAATGATCAAAAAGGCACATCTGAAAGACAAGTGGGAAGGTCAC
Source organism: Cryptomeria japonica (assembly GCF_030272615.1). Lineage (NCBI taxonomy): Eukaryota > Viridiplantae > Streptophyta > Pinopsida > Cupressales > Cupressaceae > Cryptomeria > Cryptomeria japonica. The sequence continues at coordinate 243,361,390 of NC_081410.1, read as the reverse complement.
TTTCCCATACAATTGGGAGTGTTGTCTTGTAATTCAATGTCTGATGCACTAAGTATAGGAGCAAACCTTAGAAATTTTAATTTCACTCTGTATTCTGAAAGAAAAGGATTTGACAATAAAGGATTTTCTCAGAGCCTTGGCTTAATGCCTTATCTTCCCACGCTACAGTTAGAAGATTTTTGGGAACTCTGGATTTCAGTACCCCTCGGCATACTCGATCACGTAGTGTCGCCCAGAGGAAGATGGACTAGGTCAAGGATATGGGAGTAAAAGATGTTGTGCTTGAGGCTCAGATCTTTGAAATTGAAGATTTGGATGGTGAAATCGCTTGTGCTCTGGACTCCCAAACGGTGACTGTGGCTATGATGCCACCACCAAAAATGATTGAAGGAACTACTCATTCTGCTATGACTCCTAAATGGTTAACAACCTCAGTGAACAAGAAAAGGAGCTTTCTTCCTGTGACCATTCCAATTCAGGAAATGGTTGCCAAGTACTCTGAGAAGAATCCAAAGCCAAAGAGGTTCAAGACCATCACTCACCTGAACAATGACAAAGAAATTGGTAAATGGATGGCAGAAATTGCCTCTTACAAACCGAAAGATGAGAACAAAGAGGTCAGTTCTGATGATTTTGAAATCACAAAAGTAGAGTTGGGAAAGATGAGTAGGGATACAGATAACCATTTTTTCCAAGTGTCAGCGAAGAAAATGCTTACCCGGTCAGAGAAGGATGGATGGGAGAAAAGAGAACTTAAAAGACACATAAGTGTTTTGGCTCAGTTCATCGATAGCATCGGTTGCCTTGGAGCAATTCCAATATCCCATGCCACTGAGAATTTTGACCCAACTTCTCCGAAAAACAAGAAGTTGATGAACCAAGTTCAACGGGCTAAGAGCATCACTGAAGCGGTTGAGAAGTGGATTGAACAAGTAATCAAAGATGGTGAAAAATACATCACCGACTCCCAGAAGTTGTGTGATGAAGTACAAAGCCTGATTTCTGAAATCCAAAACTAGCTTGTACCGTGGGAGAAAGAAGAGCACAAATGGAAAAATGTCCTACCTCTATTTACCAAAATCGAAGAGTATAAGGCTACTAGATTTCTGACAGAACATTGAATTAAGCTGGTAGCTGATGAATACCAACTTTTCATGTTAAAGAAAACTATCATGTGGTGGGTGCTCACCTTTCAGTCGGTAATTACAGATGCAAGAACCTTTGTCTATGAACTCCAAGATTTGCAAAGCAGTATAGTCAAGGATAATAAAGTGGTTAATCCCGATCATGACTGGGAGCTAGGAATTTGTGGGTCAAGCACACAGGAAGTAGTCAAGTCTTTCCGGTTGAACATGGAGAAGATCAGAGTCAAGAGTAGTTTCATGCCGAAGGATATAACCAAGGTGGCTAGGATCAAATCTATGGTTTTCATTGGGAACGATCAACTGCCGAAGCACTCAGAGAAGATGGTGCAACACAAGTGGAATAAAGAAGTGGCAAAGGTGAAACTCAATGCAATGAAAGTCCCAAGCCAATCAATGATCTAGGAACTCACAACTGCTCATGATGCCCGCGAAGACGAAGAAGATGACAATGATGGGATATGACATAATGCATTAATTTAGGATTAGTTTCCTTTATTTAAAAATAAATAAAACATTTTTCATAGTTATGCAAAAACTTCGGGACAACTGTCCCAAAATACATTCTGTTGGTTTCGTAACTATTTTATCGGGGAGTGGTTGAGTTTTCAGGGAGACCTCCCCCATTTAGACTATAAATTAAGTAAAACAGATGGTAAAAGGGTTAGATTTCAGAAACTAATTTTGTGAACTTCGACTGAGGTTTTTGTTTTGGGTATTTTCTGTTCTTAATCAAAGGAAGAATCAGATGATTGAGATCTGTTATGAAAAAGATTGGCAGATGTATTTTTGTGTCTTTGTTGCATAAGGATATATATGAAATCTGATCATATTGTTTTTGGGGAGAAGAAAGATCTATGTATTTTGAATCCGAATAGATAACATGTCTTTGTATATGTTCATCCGATCAAATAACAGTAATTGATCATTTCATTGCAGTATTTCATTATTCCTCTGATGTTCTTTCCTTTGAATGTGTTGTTTAATCTAGAAAAGATTCATGATTGAGGGCGGATTTATTTTCCTTGAATCTGTTCGTCTTTTATAGTTTAGGTGGAAGAAGTATATTGAACTTTGTGTCAGTTGTTGTAGTTACATGTATTGAAAAATTAAAGAAAATAGTTTTCCATTATTTATGAGACATGAGGAAAGTTATAGCCTTTCATCTAAGAATGAAATGGGCGGCCTTACGTGCTTTCTGGTTAAAAGCTTTTCATTTAGATATAAATAAAAACAAAAACACATTTTATGAAAAACCTAGATAGGGAGCTGTACCTAGGCAAAAATTCAGAGGGAAGTGATTCGAACAAACACTTAACCAACTTTTCAGTGAATCATTTGTTCTTAGAAGAAGGTAACAGAGTTTAAAATTAATCATTTAAAAACAAACAGCAAATTTGTTCACTAACACTAACTCAAAATTTCAAAAACTTAGCCGATTATGGGGAAAGAAAACCCATTTTTTAAACAGTGATAACATAACTACTTCAAGATCAAGATAAAAAGGACATCATAAGAGAGAGAAAGAGAACCTTGACTACAATCCTAGTAAGGTTCACTTACCATGAGCCATAAAAAGAAAAATACTTAAATTACAAAGCAAAAGACTAAGTTTGCAAAGTAACTTGTGTAACGAGATATGCAAAGAGAGAAACATTGAGCATAGTGTATGCCCCCACATTAAATTGATTGTGTATGCCACAATAGGAGCAATGGCTTTAAGGTAGTATACATTCATCCAAAAGACAAGAATGTTATCACAATGATATGCCCCTAGAAAAGGACAAGTCAAAGGATAATGATAACAAAATACAAAGCACATAAGGGTTCTAATTAACTCTAGGAACAATATGCTCTTACGATAAATAATGTATACCATGTATATATTTGCATTAAATTATCCTCATCCCCCAAGAAAGTAGAACCACTATGGAAGAAGGGCACATGTGTCTTTTGAGTCAACATGGGATAGACCAAGAGAGATCTCAACACTTTGCATCATCCTCAAGTAGACAACACTAGGGACAACAAATAGAAGAATTAAGAAACAAATAGAAGGTTACAAACAAGAAAGAGAGGAGAGAGATAGAGAAGCTATGACATGAATGAAGGTTAATCAAGGAAGTCATCCACCTCCCAATCTTGCTGAAAAATTGTTTTCTAAAGTTGGACAATATGCAAGAAGAGAAATGTCAAGCGCAGTAGATGGAGCTACCACAAGTTCCAAACAAGGACCATACTCTAATGATGGATCACTTTGTCTGTTACTAGGAGCTAGGATTAATGCTTGTGAAAATTGTTTAGATAAATCATTGTCAACATCAATTGTATTCATATTCATAATTGAAATCATTAGCATCAACATTGTTAGCATGAACATCATTTTCATCCATCTCTTCATCAAGATGAATAAAAATAGGATCTTTAATTGGAATAAAACACAAACCATGATTTTTCTTAATCATTTTATGTCTTGGAGATTTAGGTTGAACTTCCTCCTTAGAGTTAGGTGAAGGCTGGAAAAATGGGATTGTATCAACATTTGGGGTCTTCGGGGATAAAATAGGTTGAGAAGAAAGTTCACGAGCCTTATCACAACATCTCCATTAGTGTTCTCTCACACAACAATTTCTTTTAGTTTTAGCCAAGGGCTGTGAAGGTTTAGGATCAATAGGCATAGAATTCTTCTCTTCCTTTAAAGAAGGATGCATAGGAGAAGTTTTTTTAGGTCAAGCGCTTCCCTTTGTCGAGCGCTTCCCTTTGTAATATTTAGGAGGAAAAACTACAACATATAGAGGAATATAAGGTGTAGGAAGAAGACCAGGTCCATCATGAGGAGGAGGAATAGGTCTATCATGAAGAAGAGGAATGGGTTTAGGATCTCTAGTTTTGCTTAGGGACAATATCATATCATTCTTCTGCTTTTGATAAGATTGAAAAAGAGCACCACTTCTAGTTTTAAGAGGTTCAAATTGTTTAGACCAAAAGTAATCAAGATTAACATCTCCACGCCTCACTGTGGGTTGGTACATGCTATGATTAATTGTTATGATTTTTTCATTAAAAGGGAATTTCAAACACTTATAAATGGTAGAAGGGGTCAATTTCATGGAAGAGAACCAAGGATGTCCCAACTTCACACGAAATTGATTTGATGTAGGAATGATAGAAAAATTGATATCTAGGCACTTAGTACCAACCTCAATGGTAAGAGTAATAGAACCAATAGCGGTCAAGAGAAACAATCAAAATCTTAATCACCATATCAGATTTGTCATATGTTACTTGATGCAATTGTAAGATATAAAGATATTCTTTAGTTATCTCTTTCACCATACACATTGGATAAATGAGCACCCCTTGCGAGAGTATGTCTATGATCTTCACAATGATATATAGTGGGTCATCAAGTGCTTCAATGAATCAATACTCTTTCTAGGATAAAAGGTAATACATAGGTTCTTAGGAGGTGTATGTTTATCAATAAGGTTGACCACATTTTAGACTCAAGGCCAAGATCATTAGGAGAAAAGGTGAGATGCTCAAACTCAATCACATTAGTAGAATGAGAAGGCAAAGGATTAGTAAATATTTGGAGGTTTTGATTTGGGGGAGCTATGGATTTATTTCCTTTGTCATTCACACTAGCTAATGATATAGTATTGTGATCAATAAGGTCTTGAATTCTACTCCTTAGGGAATAAAACTTTTTAGTGTCATGACCAAGTTGATGATGATATTGAAAAAAATAGTTGGAATCATGATAAGGTGGAAAAGGTTTGGATGAGTCAATTGGTTTGATGGGAGGAAGTTTCAAGACATTTTTTTTCAATAATTATGTCATAATGATATGGAAAGATTTAGAAAGAGGACTAAATTAATTTCTAAAATACTTGGATAAAGGAGGCTGACATAGCCATGACCCAGAGGATCCTCAATGAGAACAATCTCAATCATGCCGCAAGAGTAACACAATGGAAGCAACAACAACACATAGAGAAAAATGTGAAATCAGACATCCGCAGTATCATAGATTGATTAAAATCAAGCCAACAACATGTGAGCAAACATACAGGTTCACAACTTACATTTCAAAAAATGATCCATCTGGACCATCAAAATGATATTCTAATTACAAATCATGAATCATATCCTCATATCAATTCTCTATATCCTAAATGATATACTGTAACAACATATATAGCATCCGGAACACATCTGGGTCGGCCACAAAATATTGCATTCTCCAAGATAGGAAAAATGAAACATGTAGGATAGGTCAGACCCAAAAGGTGAAGATCTCCTCCGCCAAGAATGCAAATGAAGTAAAAACCACTAAGGAAGGCCGACCAAGGACCGAAGAACATCGCACAAGGTGCAAAATAGATCCACAAGCCAAGAAATCACTTTGCACGAGAAGAAATCTCCAACTAGTCGTTAAGCTCAAGAACTACTTTGAGAATCAAGAAAAACACAATCTGGAAGTGATAAATTCCTAGAAAAGAATCCAAATGAACTGAGAATATGGAATAAGAAACAAGAACCATCTTGGAAGCCAAAATTTGATCCGCAACAAAAAAGGAAGTATCAGATAATGTTGAAAGAAACATAGAAACTACAATACAGGACTGAACTGAAACAAAACTAGAACAAATATTTTTGGTTGATGCAAGATTTCTCATCGATCAGGGATGCTCCTGCATCAGAGGCACACCTATTGTCATGGTTTCTACCTGAGTATTGTTGTTGTCATTGAATTTGATCAATCCCTTTTTCTATTTAAAATTCGCAAAAGGTTTGTGTGTGGTGAAAATGGAATCTCCAGTCTCATTCACACATTAGAATACGAAAGAACCTAAGGAGATGATTAACTTTGAATTCTTCTTATAAAAGAGAGTTAAGGAATATCTTTAGGGTTTATATTCTTTTTCTACTATGAAGGGGAAATGAGCCAAATGTGAACAAGCAATGAACTAGGCTAGAGAGATGAATGGAAATGAGTATATAAATTACAATAATAGAGAAATAAAGAACTGGAACTGAGATAAAAATTATAGAGAAAGTAATGAAACTTAGATGTGTACCTATCACTAGAAATTAAGCCTGACTGAGTCAAACCAAGGCATTCAATGCTCTGGTCCTAGTTATTGTATTGAGTTGTAAGTCTGGAAACTTTAAACTAAAGACATGAGAAGCCAAACTGCCAAAATTTGTTGAATATAGAGGACCAGGGTGCTAGGTGCCTCAGTCCTAGGGATCTAGGGCCTTCCTCTAGATTTGGGCTTGTGATTGTGAATTCTATTTTTTTGGAAGATTGCAGCTCCATCGGATTCCTGTACCTACACCTGTAGCTTGAAAAATGGTGTTTGGATAGCTATATGGGGTTTTTCCTTTGTCAAAACCCTTGCTTTGGTGATTTCCACCTCCACAAATAGCTAATATAATATTGAAATGTCTGTGTTTCCTAGAATCTCATGTATTTGTAAGATCGTAAATGAATGAGAATGCAAATTAGAGTTCTACCCTATGTTTTGAGTATAAACCCTACATGAACATAATATAAATATAAATACTTAAAATCACAAATGCAATTATGGATCTAAAGAAATAATGTAAATCTTAAAACAAGTGATGTGAAACTCACATAGAGATATAAAAATAACATGGAACCATACCAAACCCTAAGGGAGAGGTACAAACAAATCAACAATCGGTGATCTCCTTATGATTCTTCACTATCTCCTAAGATTCAATTGATGAAAAAAAATGGTTGATGAAGACTTGATGAGTGCTTCATTTTCTGATTAAAGACTTCACATAAACCTACACTTTCACTTCACAAGAGGCTCCTTCAATTGCTAGAGTTGTTGGATCCTTAAAATGAGGAAAGGTAAGGTTATATATATGAACCCTAACTATTTTTATGATAGGCTGACCTAGAATATGATCCCAAAATTCAAGGAGAAAAAGTCGGGACCAAGGTGCCACTATTGGCATGATTGGCATAACTGATGATGATTTTGACATATTGGTATAAGGATTATTGGTGATGATATAGTTGATATGATAAGGAGAATGATGGCATGGTGATGTATGACCGGTATAGATTGAGATATTGGTTAGTGACTTGGTGATCAGTTATTTGTGTTGTCATTGATGGCAACTATGGCAATTGTTTATTCTTGATTACTTTGTCATCTAGGTTTACTAGTGTAACCTAACCAGTAATGGATTAAGTTGGTGAGATGAACTGTGCAGCTAACAGACAAACTGGAAAATAGGACTTTAACCGGTAAACATAAAACAATGTTATACTTAAGCAATTGGTTCTGAAGATTGATGAAGAATTAGGTGTTGCAGTTTGAAACATGTGTTTATATCATTGTAATGAGTCTATGACCAAAACCAAATCATGTTTTAATAACCAGAAGTCATGTTTGTGATTTACTATTGTATTTTCAATAGGGTTTTAGTAGGGTCTTAGAATTGGTAATAAGATCTCTTAACTAATGATGCTTTATGGTTTGGCGGTGAATTTCATTATGTTCATAACTTGATGGTGACATGTCACAACCCATGTGAGAAATTGAAATACTATTTAGCGCGATTAAGGATGGAATTTCTTGGGAAACATCGAAGAGCATAGAAGAATGTTTTAAGGGTTTGACTGCTTATCAGATCGATGTGCAGTATCGTGTCATGATTATTCAACAGTTGTAATTGTCTTGATATTTGTTGTAATAATTTGTATGATGATTTGTAATGATTTGTGATGATCTATGATGTAAATTCATTTGAATCTTGATGTATCTAGGGTTTAGTAACCAACAAAAATGTAAAGTGTATTTAGGTCAATTTTGATGAAGTTTATTATGTCGGTAATTTGAGAAAAGAATGTGTAGTCAAACCAGAGGTGTGTGTCTATAAGAGTGAAGCAAATTGGTGCTAAAGTGGATCTAAACAAGCATGCATGAAGTACTATTTCTAGATCATTCATCTAATGTTTCCTAACAGTTGCAGCAGGTTCAAAATCCCTTAACCGAGTAGGTCCTAACAGGCTTGATTGTATAAATCCCTTAACTGGGTAGCTCAACAAACTTAAGTTTAAATCCTCCTACAAGGTTGTCTTTAATAGAGCAAAGCTCCTAACAGAGCTCATATTGTAAATTTCTTGACCGGGTGACTCCTAACCGGGCATCATTGTAAGCTCCTGACCGAGTTAGGCTCCTAATAGGGTGCATTCCGAAAGAGTGCATTATCTTGTGGGTACCAATTCCCACCGTGGTTTTTCCCATTTGGGTTTCCACGTGAAAATCTTGGTGTTCATATGGTGATTGATTTGTGTTTGTGTTAAGTTGATATCTTTCTATTGCATACATGATATGGAACACTTTAATGAGTAGTTTGATAAATCTTATTAGTAGATTGATTTCAGTGGCTACTGCTACCGGTTATGATCTATTTTGGTGAAGTATTAATCAGTTTGGTTTAAGCTTTTAGTTTCTTGTTAATACTGATTCACCCCCCCCCCCCTCTCAGTATTAACCGGATCTTCTAAATAACAACCACACCATGGTTCAACAGACATTTTTCCAAATTTTTAGAGATGCAAGGTATCATGATTATAAAATTAATCCTAGCTCAGTGTGATGATCCAAGGTGTTTAGATATGTGATACCGGGCCTTGAAAGTCGAAATAGGACCTTATTAGGACTTAATGATTAATTAATAAGATAAAATAGAAAGGGGCACACTTAGGGATAAGGGCCCAATTTTATAATGTGTGGGATGATAAGAGAGAACTTTAGATTTAATTAAATTAATAATTAGATGCCTAAAGGAATTATTTAAAATGCAAGATGCAACACACTAAGGTGGGTGCTAACCTAAGCGTGGAATCGTACAACCCTAATTAAGGGTGTACAATTTATGACACTACATTTAGCCCCCACTTTAGCAGTCATATGACACTATGTGCATATGCAAGCTACAGTACAGAAAAGTAAACATTCATGGGAAAAAGGATATGTCCATAAGATGTTGAACAAATCCCCCAATGGATTCTGTAGTAAAACGTTGGGAACTGCGTTCTAAAAAACCACATTGTTAGATGAAATCAAAAAATCACCTAAATGCTTACTAAGGATGTTAAAATTTGAGGGTAGCTATATGCCCCCTATTTTAGCTTGCTAATTAGTGAGTTGAAACAAGGTATCATGTTTACCATGACAAATTGTGAAGAGGAGTGATGATAAAATCTATCAACAAGCTCAATATAAGATCATAGTGTTGGCATTGTGTTGTCATTGATGTCAACTAGTATAGCATGTTACCGGTATAGTAGGACAACCAGTATGGGAGAATAGTTGATATGTTATTAGTGTTATCAACTGGTTGTGTGGACAGTGAAGCCAACAGGTAAGCATGTTGGAGTAACTGGTTTACATGTCAGTATTGAGAGGAAGGAACCAGTTAGTGAGTATGCATGTTGATGCTAAACAAGAATTATACAAAAGTGACCAGTGAGTGATGAGAACCAACAAGTGTGTGAAGGGTTAGCAGTACAACCGGTATGCTAGTGTGATGCCATCTAGTAGGACTCCTACCAGATGAAGAGAAGGTTCACAAAAATGGTGTTGCTTCAGTGAGAAAAGATGACATATGGAAAAGGTACTGGGACATATGTCAAGTTGGAGATGTATCCTCATTACCGATAGGTGACATAGATCCTCCTCCATCGGTGTTTTGTAGTGAAGTGTAGTTGTCTATTCTTCCCACCAGTAAGTGATAATACATTTCTTATCTCACAACATACATGGCATACATCATGACTCTCTGGAATAAGATAGTCAGACTAAGCAAAGGTAGGTGTTTGGATGCATAGACCAAATGACCAAAGATGAAGATGAGAAATCCTCTAGAGGTCGAGATCTAAGATGTACACCGGATCAGCATGTGAAATCAAGATGTGTTGTTAGGACAAAGAAGGAAGAGTGAGACAATGTGTTTTCCATCTTGGCAAACCGGTCGAGAGGAGAACTAGTCAGATGTAGATGAATCTTTGCAGTTGCACACATGGAGTTACCAAGGTTCAGATGGAGATATTTGTTGCCACTAATGGAGATGGTTGGAGGTTTATAGCATGAAGACATCAAGTGTCCCAATCGGTAAAGAAGGTTACCGACATATAGCTAAGTGAACAGAGAGACAAAAGTGAAGTGCTCTCCATCTGATAAAGATGCACATGGTGAGTCATCCTAGATAGTTGCTGAGAACCGACATGATTGATGATCGGGTAAATGTGATACACCAGCAAGACAGAGAAGGTGATGGTATGAAGGTCCATCGGTGAAGTTAGGTTACACCAGTAAGGTGAGGTGTACTGGTAGGGTTAGAAGGCTAGTAAGTGTGCACTGGTTAAGTGTTTGGTCGATGATCTTATCTGAACTAACACGTGGGTCTAAGTTGACGAATACCGACATAAATGTTGCATGGAGTTGAAGTGGCAAGAATGCAGAGGTCAGTGAAGTGTCGTGTCAGTGAGGTTGTTGGTGTTGGTCAATATTAAATGTTGACTGCATAAATCATAGGTTGATGACAGTAGTTTGCAGCTCGAAGCAGAACGACAGATTGAGATCAAGATTGGTGATGCAAGGATCAATGAAGGATGCCTTGCTGCTGATCGAATTTGGCAAAGAAATCAAAGATATCATTTATGGTGAGCTGACCAAAATGTCAGGCTGATAGATAGGTAGTAGCTTGCTAAGTTTAGTAAATGTGCACTGGAAGGCATGATAATGGCAGTAATGTGCAGACTATCATCTCTGAGACAATATCTGAGTTGATTTGATATGCCTCGATGGTGGTGGAAGAAAACCTAGAACACAAATGTTTGAACTCAAGTTTTGGTGAGAAAACTTGGCTATATGTGTGCAGACTGAAGAATGAGAAGATTGATGATGTCAAAGATAGAGAAGGAGGGCATGAGCATGTGAGTAGACTAGTTGAAGTGAAAATAGTAGAAGATCATAGTGACTGAGTGTAGGAAAGACTCAACCAGCAATAGGTTTTAGTTAAGGCTTAACCAGTAAGCTTAAAAGTAACCGACAAGCAGCAAAAGAGGACAAGTGCAAAAGTGAACTGGTGGTGTTCAAGCTAGCAAGAGGATAGCATAGAGTGAGGCGGTTGTGAGTGTGTTGTAGGGAAGATCTGGTAGGCACAGGACAGAGTAGGGTTGAACCAATAAGTTGAGGAACCAGTAGTCAAGTGCAGAGTCTGTCAGATGAACAACTGGTAGAGCCTGAGTTAGTAAGTGAGTAGATATTGGGGAGAAGGAGAAGAGACAAAAAGAACAGGGAACCAGTGACCAGTTGCAGAGACTGAATGAGACAAAGTGTGAACTAGCATAGAGGAGGTTGATTAAAGACTGAAGATACTACCAGTAAAGCTGAGGAGAAGGGAAATCAGTAGAGAGATTATTCATGAGTGGTTACATAACACATTTGTAACCAGGCTATTAGTTTTGTATTTGATGATATTCATTATAGATCACTGGGTTGGTGTTGGATGCAGGGGTTGTAGCTCCTTTGAGTCATTGTCCATAAACTATCAGGGGTTGGTACTCCTTGGATTGGTTCCCTAAATCAGTTGGGGTTGGTGCTCCTTGGGTTAGTGCCCTAAATGTTGTAATTGTTGTTTTTACTATGAGGCTGGATTGGAGCAATAGACTCCAACAACATTTCTCACCGAGGTTTTTTCCATGTTGGCTTTTCCTTGTATATACTGGTGTCATGTGATGTGCCTTTGTGTGATTGCATTGTGAAGTCTTGTATCATCTCACCGGTAGGTTTACTTGTGTTTTCTTTGCTAACTGGTACTCGCTCTTAGGATCAAAAGGTTAAAGAGTTTTGGAAATCATTGATTCATCCCTCCTCTCATTGGTACATTGTGTTCAACAATTGGTATGAAAGCATAGGTTCCCAGTTGATAAGCTTTCTCCATCTTAGGTACATTCTGGTATTTGAACACAATGGTCTATTTAGTGTCACCCCCTACTCTGACGTTTGATGGTTCAAACTTTTCTATTTGGAGTCATAGGATGGAAGTCTACATATCCTCCCTTGGGTTTGATGTATGGATGTCAGTAGTAAATGGCTGCCCTAGTAAAGTCAGTCCTCCCACCGGTCCTAAAGCTAAAAAGAGAAATAAATGTAATACTGAAGCTATGGAGGCCATACGTAGTGGGCTATTTGGTGATGTCTCCTCATAGATGGATAGATGTAGATCAGCAAAAATCCTATGGGATAGATTGAAGAAACTTATGGCAATGAACCTTGCACTGCATAACTGGTTTGTGGAAACAAGAAAAGAAATGAAGCACATGTGTATGTAGATGATGAATGAAGATATGTTAGCAACAACATAAATGATGAAGAGTAAACTCGCCTCTTTATGGCTTAAGAATCATAAGATGAGAGGCACACATCAGAGAGTGATCATGAAGATCATTCCTACCAGTAAGATGTGTTTAGCGGTGATAATGAAAATGAAGTCAAAGTTGATCTTGAATGTGAACTAGTAAGTACACTAGAAGAGCTGCAAAATATTAGAAATGAATTTAAGAAGTACAAAGATTCAGTTCATGAAGAATATAGTCAGTTGAGAACATGCCTTGAAGAATCAAATAATAATATCTGCATATTGACATCTCAACTAGAAGAGGCAAAAGGAATGACTGGTGATTTGAAATCAGTCTTTGATGCTAAGGAGAGAAGATGTGAGGAGTTGTAGCTAGAAGTGGAGACAAAGGACAAATAATGCCAGGACCTAAAAGGTGAAATGGAGAACATTAGGAAAGACCTTGAGAAGTGTCAAGATGAGCTCAAGGTAAGGATCTGGTATGATGGCAGCACTAAGGCCTTGGACAAAATGTTGAGTAAAAAAAAACACTCCAAGGATACCGGAGGATTAGGATATGTTGTCGATGAATGATCCACAAGCATGGATGTCTCCCACAAAGACATTAAGTTTGTCTCCTTTAATGGAGATAACAAGGTTCAGACCTTCACATTCCAAAGTGCACCAAGAAAGAAGGTTGACCTAACTACAACCGGTGAGGACATGAGGCTAAAAATGAAGACAGGTGCAACAAGAAGAAATAATGTAGAACCTATAAATAAAAGAAAGCTAAGAGAAGATAGGTTCACTAGAAACAATAATACAAGAAGGTAGCCTAAAAGATCTCCCACCAGTGGAAGACAAAGAGATGCTACACCCCGGAGAAGTAGAGGCGAAGAAGCCAAACCAATCAGATCACCTCATGTTTGGCAGAATGAATTTGTAAGTAATAAGTCTCCATTCTTTGGTTACTATTTTGCTTGTAAAGGATATGGTCATAGGGAAAAGGAATGCAAAATAATGTCTAGGAATAGAAAAGGTGTTTTTCCTAGAAATAGCAATTTAGTTTGTAAAAGATGTAATGTATTTGGGCATAGAACATCAGAATGTAAAAACGGGCATAAGCTCACCCCCAGTTATGCTAACAAAAATCCGTTTGCTGCTTCAAGTAATATAGATTATATATTTTATAACTACAATGGATCTGGCCATAGAAGTAATGTGTGCAGGGAGAAGATGATTCATGCACATGGTAGCTGACATAATAGCTATTCCCAAAGAAGAATCGCTCCTGCAAGATCAAGAAGTCAGTTGAAACCGGTAGCGGGCTACAATGGCATGACCCTTAGAAGAAGATCAAATAGGTTTGATAGAAAGTCTTCCAATCATCCAGTTGGGATGAATGCAGTATGATTCTATGGAAATGTATCCATTTATACTGTAGAACCTAGTAAAGCAAAGACCTATCAGCAGAAGAAGATGAGACCTGCACTAATGGATACAAATGAGAAGAGGAGGGAGTCCAAGCAGGTATTGAGGAAGAAGGATGAAAATATGACCATGGACTGGCATTGTGCATTCAATGCATAGGTGAATCTCCTAAAGTTTAAAGGAGATGAAGTTCCTTAGGGGGAGCTACATGTTGATCAGATCATTCACCCCCAAATGTTGAGAAGGACAAAGATTAATGACGGGCAGTTACCGGCATAAGGGAGAAGTTGAGATGAAAGAATGTGTGCAATTAATATCTTGGCTACACATTCACACGAGCGAGATGGATCACTGTTGCAAGTGTCAAAGTGGGATGTGGCACTGGAAGGAGGGCTAGTGGACAAAGTATACTAGGAGAGATATTGGATTGGTACAGTAAACCGACATGTGCAGTATGTTGCCAATAGGGACAATTACCGGTATTGAAGAATATGTGTTGCAATGCATTCCAGTAACATTGCAGTGGCCCCGGTGGCCTGGAAAGAAGAAATTTGCCTCGGGTAATATTGGAGAAGCATTGTCTGGCAATGTGTTGAACCAGTAATTGATCTCATGTGCACACATCCTGATGAGTCGACCGGTTGGATAGGTGACATGATGTTGATATAGGATGGTATTGTGGTTATGAAATAGGATGTATCAATATTGTGATGGACATCATGGATGTGATAGATCATCTCTAGTTCATAGATGCTCACCTCTACTAGCACAAGGTGCGCTAGATTGAAGCACCAAATTAGGACCTGACATGCTAAGAAGACCATAGATTTGTAGTTCAGGGGGAGTTCACTGCTATATTCTCTAATTGGTATCAGGCATACTGAACATTATGGAAGATTAGGTAGTTGGTTGACCATACCAGTATGTTAGTGACTTTGGGAAGGTGCCTATTCAATTTGTCTATCTATCAAATTCACAATTAGGTTGCTTAGAAGTATAGTAGAATAGGAAAAGGATTTGGTCACCTATCATTGGGCCACTAGGTGATATGAAGTGGAGTCTGGTTTAAAAGAAGAGCAACTTGTAAAGGAGAAGAAAAGAGCTCACTTAACCGATTGTGAGCACAAAGAGGGAGATTTACCTGCACAGGGGGAGAATTTATCAGATTGGTACCTGATTGCTACCAACAGATTTGTGTCAATGCAACCCCCACAAATTAAGAGTGTACCATTGGCATTAGATTAGCACCAATTGATATCATATGGAGAAGATGCAACCTGACTCGCAGGTATGTAGTATTCACTAACACATCTTTCAACAATTAGGTGCCTTTGCAATTGGTGTCAGTTCTCTAATTCAAGTGCTTCTAGTTGAGAGAGCTTGCAGTATACTGGTTGTCAAGACCCTTTTCCATTATTGTCAAATGGAGAGAAAGAATATGTAGTATATCAGATACTACATGTGTTGACATCAATGCCAAAGGGGGAGATTGCTGGCATTGTGTTGTCATTGATGTCAACTGGTATATCATTTTACCAATATAGCAGGACAACTAGTATGGGAGAATAGTTGATATGATGTTAGTGTTATCAACCGGTTGTGTGGAAAGTGAAGCCAACATGTAAGCATGTTGGAGTAACTGGTTTACGTGTCAGTATTGGGAGGAAGGAACCAGTTAGTGAGTATGCATGTTGATGTTGGAAAAGCATTATAGAGAAGTGACCGGTGAGTAATGAGAACTGAGAAGTGTGTGAAGGGTTAGCAATACAATCGGTATGCTAGTGTGATGCCATCTAGAAAGACTCCCACCAGATGAAGAGAAGGTTGACAGAAAGTGTGCTACTTCAGTGAGCAAAGATGACATATGGAAAAGGTACTGGGACATATGTCAAGTTGGAGATTTATCCTCATTACCGACAAGTGACATAGATCCTCCTCCACTGGTATTTAATAGTGAAGTGCAGTTATCCATTCTTCCCACTGGTAAGTGATAATACCTTGCTTATCTCACAGCATACCTGGAATACATCATGATTCTCTAGATTAAGATAGTCAGAGTAAGAAAAGGTAGGTGTTTGGATGCATAGACCGAATGACCAAAGATGAAGATGAGAAAGCCTCCAGAGGTCAATATCTAACATGTACTCCAGATCAGCATGTGAAATCAAGATGTGTTGTTGGGATAGAGAAGGAAGAGTGAGATGATGTGTTTGCCATCTTGGCAAACCGGTTAGATGTAGATGAATCTTTGCAGCTACACACATGGAGTTACCAAGGTTCAGATGGAGATTGTTGTTGCCACCGATGGAGATGGTTGGAGGTTGATAGCATGAAGACTTTAAGTGTCCCAACCGGTAAACAAGGTTACTGGCATGCAGCTAAGTGAACAAAGAGACAAAAGTGAAGTGCTCTCAATCTGATGAAGATGCACATGGTGAGTCATCCTAGATAGTTGTTGAGGACTAACATGGTTGATGATCGGGTAAATGTGATACACCGGAAAGACAGAGAAGGTGATGGTATGAAGGTCCACTGGTGAATTTAGGTTACACCAGTAAGGTGAGGTGTACCAATAGGGTTAGATGACTAGTAGGTGTGCACCAGTTAAGTGTTTGCTTGGTGATCCTATCTGAACCGATACAAAGGTCTAAGCTGAAGAATACTGACAGAGATGCCATGTGGAGTTGAAGTGGCAAGCATGCAGAGGTCGGTGAAGTGACGTGTTGATGAGGTTGTTGGCATTGGTTGACACTAAATGTCAACACGTAAATCATGTGTTGATGACAATGGTTTGTGGCTCAAAGTAGAATGACAAATTGAGATCAAGATTGGTGATGCAAGGATCAATGAAGGATGCCTTGCTGTAGATCAGATTTGGTAGAGAAACCAAAGATATTATTTATGGTGAGTTGACCAAAATTTCAGGCCGATAGACAAGTAGTAACTTGCTAAGTTTAGTAAACATACACTGGAAGGCACCATAATGGCGGTGATGTGCAAACTGTCAGCTCTGAGAGAATATCTAAGCTAATTTGATATACCTCGAGGGTGGTGGAAGAAACCCTAGCATGCAAATATTTGAACTCAAGTTTTGGCGGGAAAACTTGGCTATATATGTGCAAGCTGGAGAATGAGAAGATTGATGATGTTGGAGATAGAGAAGGAGGGCATGAGCGTGTGAGTATACCGGTCAAAGTGAAAATAGTAGAAGATCATAGTGACTGAGTGTAGGAAAGACTCAACTGACAATAGGTTTTAGTTGAGGCTTAACCAGTAAGGTTAAAAGTAACTGGCAAGCAACAAGAGAGGACAAGTACAGAAGTGAGTTGGTGGTGTTCAAGCCAGCAAGAGGATAGCATAGAATGAGGCAGTTGTGAGTGTGTTGCAGGGAAGATCTGGTAGGCACAGGACAAAGCAGGACTGAATCGATAAGTTGAGGAACCAATAGTCAAGTGCAGAGTCTACCAGATGAACAACCGTTAGAGCCTGAGTTAGCAAGTGAGTAGATACCGGGGAGAAGGAGAAGAGACAGAAAGAACAGGGAACCAGTGACTAGTTGCAGAGATAGAATGAGGCAGCAGTGAATGAGACAGAGTGTGAACCCGCATAGAGGAGGTTGATTAAAGATTGAAGATACTACCGGTAAAGCTGAGGAGAAGGGAAATCGGTAGAGAGATTATTCATGAGTGGTTACATAACACATTTGTAACCAGGCTATTACTTTTGTATTTGATGATATTCATTATAGATCACTAGGTTGGTGCTTGATGCAGGGGTTGTAGCTCCTTTGGGTCATTGTCCATAAACTATCAGGGGTTGGTACTCCTTGGGTTGGTGCCCTAAATCAGTAGGGGTTGGTGCTCCTTGGTTTGGTGCCCTAAGTCAGTAGGGGTTGGTTCTCCTTGGATTGGTGCCCTAAATGTTGTAATTGTTGTTTTTACTATGAGGCTGGATTGGAGCAGTAGACTCCAACAACATTTCTCACCGAGGTTTTTCCCATCTTGAGTTTTCCTTGTATATACCAGTGTCATGTGATGTGCCTTTGTTTGATTGCATTGTGAAGTATTGCATTATGTCACTGGTAGGTTTACTTGTGTTTTCTTTGCTAACCGATACTCGCTCTTAGGATCAAAAGGTTAAAGTTTTTTGGAAATCACTGATTCACCCCCCCTCTCAGTGGTACATTGTGTTCAACATAAAGAAAATCATGGAACATTTGGTAATAGAGAGAACTAAGACATGAGTCCAACTCAACCAACAGTGCAGAGATCAGAGTTCACTACCTTAAATAGTGAAAATGACACTATTCGTTTGTGTTATTCACTTTTTTTTCTTGAAGTGTAGGAGAGGATCCCATGTAGCACAAAATTCCACGATGATGACCCAAGATGCCCACCCGAATGGAGATCCTTTGACTATGTGATCCATGACATCCTGCTAGACGAGATAGGCCCACCCAACCACATGTGTATTTTTTGCTAGCTATCATTTGACTAAGTTGACTTGGTATGAAACCCTAATTCACATGTGCATTCAGCAGGAGCACCTTGGTCCCCCTAGGACACCATGGTCCCTACTAGGTTCCCTAGTCCTCCCAGGATTCCATGGTCCCATTGAGGTCCCCTAGTCCTCTCAAAGTGCCCCAATCCCATTATGGAGTCATGGTCCCCAAGAAAGGTGACCAAAGGCACGCATGGAATCAAGTGATAGATGATAATTTGATTTAATTTGATTGTGGATGGATTCATGATTCATGATTCTTGATTTCATAGATAATTCCATGTCTATGGGATCACACTATTAGACTCACATACCAACACCTGTGGAGCTAAATTCCTTGATTATACATGGAGAATTGATAGCTTCTCCAAGCAGTGGGTTTGTGGTACATATGCAATATGCCTATCAACAAGTTTCATGCGGCTATGCTTATGGCTTTGATGGAGAGATGGGATCTGGATACCTCAACATTCATCCTACTACTGGGAGAGATGACAGTCACCCTAGAGGATGTATACCACATTCTCAGACTAGTTAGAGGACACGCAGTGAGATATCAAAAAGATCGCACATCAACTACCCTGAGGAGAGTGAAGATCTATTGTATTGGTAGAGCAGCATGCATAGAGATGAGAGGTATGATTTTCATCTGATGGTTACTTCATCCTACTAGCACGGTACCACTTGTGAGGAGACTCATGATTTCTATAGTAGAACTAGCCATATTCCCCACTAAGTGAGGCAGTCACATGCATGGGGGTCTCACTTATGCCATTCTTGTGATGGAGGAGCAACACATTGTATTTGCATGGGGACAGAGCATGCTATCCCATCTCTACCATGACTTGGAAGACTATTCTTTTAGAGAGGATAAGAGTTTGATGACATGCACCTTTCTACAAGTCTAGATGTTTGAGCATATCTCATGTACCAGGCTGGCAGGACTTCCACTTGATGTAGACATCGATGATCCTAAGTCATATGCTTATCCACTCACTAGACCATGGCAGAGGAGTAACCTGTTATACTAGAGAGTGATCATAGATAGATTGAGACTAGAAGACATTGTATGGAGACAGTACTGACGGATGGCCACCTGGCCAAGTGAGCATAGACAACTCCGTCATGTAGTGGAATCGGTTTCTAGAGGATCTCCATAGCTACACTATCATACCATTCTAATTTTATAGAGTTAGGAGACAACTTGGTATATAGTAATGTGTGCCTTCAACCATACCGTACATATGAAACTCTCAATGTGTTGGTAGACCAAGTGCAGTGCCTAGGCATACCATAGAAGAGATAGAGTTGATAGATTCTAATGATGAGGAGACTAACAGGGTTGTATTCCCATTTGAGGATGATGCCAGAGTACAATGTAGCTACTTCACATGGTGGGACAAGAACTTCATAGGAGCCATATTTCCATTAGAGTAGCCAAGAGGAAATCTTGACCCATGGGCTAGAGCCACTAATTATCACAGTGAGGAGAGAGAGCATGAGGCCTCGAAGGATCCTAGTGATGAGAATGCAAAGGGCCACCATGATGGAGATGATGAGGAATGTGATGACGAGGAGGATGATAAGAAGAAGAGGGAAGATGATAAGGAGGATGCTCATGAGGATTCCCCCAATCATCCAGGTGTTGAGACTATAGCACTAGGTCCTCCTATAGTAGATGATAGAGGAGAGGATGCAATAGTCAAGGAGGAGACAACCCTAGAGAGACCGAGCTCAAGACTCTGCAAGTCCTTGCCATTAAAGCTTCCTCTTGAGATACAAAGGTGCTACGAGCTTGGTGAGAGTAGTAGAATCATACCACAAACTTCTATATCACAGGCTCCTATCATATCTGACTGGCAGGAGGGAGACCTAAGTAAGTCTTAATTTGAAGATTTTTAATTTTAGGTTTATGATGATATATGTATGTATAATATTTTCTCTCTCTACAATAAACATGCAAGAGTGGCACGACCTTATCCATCACACACTCATTGATATCATCACATCATTGTACATTCCAAAATCTTTGTAGATCATACAGAGACCACAATGAAGTGTTAGACGACATGATGATGTATTCAATGTGGTGAGGTTAGAGCTAGAGCTCATACAAGAGGAGAGGGAGCGGATACATCGTGAGCTTACATAGGCCCATATGGAGTCAGCCATGTTCGGAGGCATAGTTGTGGATCAAGATCGGAGGAACTCATCGAGGAGTTACTCATGATCTACTTCTACTCATCATCATACACCCATGAAACCACCACAATAGGGGCCAGAGGGTTTGGATAGCCACCATCTTTAGAGATGGTGATGTAGAGGCCTCAGTTTATATCGAGTGGATATGATATACTAATTTATTTTATATATCTATATATATGATCTTTTGATGATAGAAAAACAATGTGTTATATTGCTTTGATTAAAGTAAAAAATTTAGAATTGTACATGTATGTCTAATTTAATTCTCATGTGATTAATTGCTCAATACTCCCATGATTAAATTGATACATGTGTGATTTAACTAAACAACAAAGTGTTTAATTAAATGCTACAAAATGGTGATGTAATGTATTATGTTTAATGGCATGACTAATGTGATCTAATTAATGTCCTTAATCAAATACAACATGATGTAACTTAACACAATACACTAGTAAAATTGCATGATAAGCTAGCACAATAAAATACAAAATCCTAAGAAATTACATAATGAATTCATGATAATCAAAACCAAAATATATTTGTAAAGAATGAAACAATACATATTAAATAATGATAATTTAATACCACATGCTATCATATCATACAATTGAGAATGACAAGAAAGAGAAGAGAAAGGAAATTAAGCATACTATCTATGAAGATGCATAGCATTTATGGGTTCCTTAGAGGTGTACCTTCCACATCCCTTATTTTGTAAGCACCTTATCCATAGACTTCACTGATGTAAGGACCAAGCTAGTTTGGGCTGAACTTTCCTTTTTCTTCTGACAAGGCATTCCCGTTACACTAATTCTCATAAAGTACTAAATCACCCATAGAGAAGAAATGTTGAATAACTTTTTCATTATAACTTTGTCTTATGATAGGCTTGAATATGCTTGAGAGTGTTTATGTGTTGTTTATTAAGCATTTCAATTTCTTGAAGTCATTATTATTTATAAGAATCATCATCAACTATCCCTTTAAGAGAGATTATTAATGAAGGAATCTCTAACTCTAAGGGCATAATTGCATCTGCACCATAAACAAGATTGTAAGGAGTGGTCCCAGTAGCTATGTGAACACTTGTTCGATAGGCCCAAAGAGAATAGCTCAATTGAGTATGCCAATCCTTACCATGCTTATTTACAGTTTTACGAAGAATTTGTTGAATGATCCTATTAGAAGCCTCAACTTGACCATTTGATTGAGGGTAATAAGGTGTAGAAAAATGATGTTGAATATAATATTTGTCAAGGAATTTATTCACATATTTTTTCTTAAATGAGGTACCATTATCACAAATCAAAGTTGAAGGTATACCAAACCAAGGGATAATCTTGTCTAGAAGAAATTGACAAATTACATCAATGCTAGTAGATAAAAGAGGACCCGTTTCTACCCCCTTCGTCAAATAACCTGTAGCAGTAAGAATGAAAGTATGTCCTTTGGAAGAGGGAGGAGAACTTTTAACAATAAGAACCAAACCCCACAAGGAGAAGCACCTATTGTAATTAAGGGTAAAATTTAGGTAATGTCTTCAAAAGAGTAGTTATTATAAGGGTTTGCTTATGATAGTTATTCTAAGTGGCTATTTAGGAAGTTATTCTAAGTGGTTATCCTAAATAGTTGACATTGATGACACTTTTTAATGAATGCAAAGGAGTCCTTCTCCATGGTTTGTCAATAATATCCCATTTGGAGAAACCTTTGGACCAAATATTTACCATCAAAATGCCCTCCACAAACACCTGAATGTGCCTCTTCGAGAGCAATCGGGATCTCAGTTTTGTTGAGACAACGAAGGAGAAGACCATTATAACCTTGTTGGGTGAAAATTTTGTAAACTAGTGAATGCTTACAAAATGTGGGTTTCACCACAGTATGTGAGACAATATCTCTCAAAGGGAAAGATATGGCCCCTCCTACTTATAAGGGAATGCTCCCCCTTTCTACTACAAACTATATCCTATCTGCTAACTTTACAATAATCTAGAATGATACAATTACTTTACTCTCTTTTTTCAGAGTAAGTATTAACCCAATTCTCTATTTAGAATGGATTTTTTTCCTAAGGCTGAAAACACTTCTTATTTGCAGTGATATAAAATCTATACTAACTTTAGAAGCAAAGTGTCCATAAGAGTACAAAGCCTCCCATTGCTCCATTTTTCTTAAAATAACTTTGGGACGGGAAAGTAATAATAAAGCTCAAAGTCTTATTTTTATCACTATCCTATCAACCTATACAAATAGATGACTCTTTTTTACAATAAACTTTCAAATACAACCAAGAAGCTAATGAAAGCTCAAAGAATTTCTATGACTTCCTATAAAGCTTAAAGAACAAAGATGAAATATGTGTATCTCAAAGACTACAACATACAATTTACCTTAAATGCACAAATGTAGAAGGTAAAAACAACACAAAGACTGCAAGTTATCTCTTTGCTTGAGCATGAAACATTATCTTTGAACGTGATAAGTAGCTCAAAGACTACAAGATCAAGTTTGAAAATATATCATTAATTATAAACACAATAAGAAACTCAAAGACTACAAGATTGGGTTTAAATCTCTTTCAAATAAACCACAATACACACAATCAACTCCGAATAATGTCGTCACATTACAACTTGTTCCAAAAAAAAGATTGAAAGCAACTTGTCTCTTTCATTTATGGCGATTTGATTTACATCTAAAAATAAAGTTTTAGAGTGCTTCCCAAATTGATAGAGTTTTGTTGCATTGCCCAAAATATGGAAAAATGTCTCCCCAAAAGAAGATCCTCATAACAAAAAGCATGCTCATATATATAGAGGAGAGGTGCAACATGAAACTAGGAAAGTTACAACTAATTTTTGACCAAGTCAAAGGTAGAGTCCTATTTGACTTAGGACACATGCAGTCCTACATGTGTACTAGTGCATACATAAAATGAAAACCCAAGGTGTCGAAAGCTTATTACAAAATGACACTTGAAGTGTTGATTAAAATTACAAAATGCCACTACACTAGAGATGTATAAAAATGAATAAGTGTCCAACAACACATCTTTATTGTGATCATCCTTCTTCAGAATATATTTGTAATGATGCTAGGTAGCCTGTATTTCAGATTCATCTAGTGTTTGCAATGTTTGATGTCATTGAGGATGAGAGGAAGAGCGGATAAGATAGACAATAATTTTGAAAACTGTGATTCTAGATTGATGTGAGAAAAGAGGTTGAATTTTTAGATTTTCAACACAAAGGAGGTGAGAATTTGAACTCAAGTTTTGATTGACAAATAATGGAAATTGATTGATTAGTGAACTCAATAGATTGATCTGTGATTGATTTGTTAACTCAATAGATTGGGGAGTCAACTAGATAGATTGAACCGAATAGACTAGTAAGTTGACTAAAATGATTTATTAGAAGAATGAATTGATTGAAGAGATGACTGATTAGATGGATTAGAAAATTGAATTGATTGATTAGTCAAGAAAAATTTGATTGAGTTAAAAAGGAAGATTGACTAGTTAACTCAGCTAACTGATTAGTCAACTGATTTGATCAATCAGTTTGATTTCAACATTTGTTGTAGGATTTTTAAATTGAATTTGATTTTCATTTTCGATTTGGATTTGAATTTGGACTTTTGAATGCTGAAATGCACATGAAATTAATTGAAATTCACATTTGATGAAATGTTAATTTGGAAGAAATTAAATTAATTAGAATTAGGTGAAATTCGAATTTGAGGAAAATGTGAAATGAAATTAGATGAAATTAATTGGAATTAGAAATTAGAAGAACAATTAATTAATATAAATAATTTAAATAAAATTATTTAAACATTTAATTAAATAATAAAGATTATTTAACTAAGGAAAATGTAGCAATTAATTAAATAATTAATATTTAATTAATACTTGAGAAAGGGGTTAACTGATTAATTAATTAATTAGAGAATAGAAATTGAATAATTAGCGATGTTGAATGTGATGATCAAAAGAACTAATTAGTTTAATCAAATAATTAAATAATTACCTAATTAAATAGACGAATAATTAGTGTAGAATCAATGAGACATTTTTAGGTGTCTACATTTGCCCCTCTTTGAGACAATGTCGGAATGACATTGTTTCAAAGAAAATGAAAAATATTCTGCCCCAACAACATTTAGGGTGTAAATATGCCCCCTCGGAAAAAGTGGTCGAAAAATTATGGAATGAAGACCATTTTTTTGAAAATATGCTAGCAATCGACTGTGTGAAGTTTGGTGAGGTTTCGATCTTGCATGATATGGCTACAACTACGTTGAAGTTGGAGGGATCCATGGTTGTTAGGGTGGCAAAAACTCTAATTTTGAGCTATAAATTAAAAATTGGATTTGATTTGAACTCATTTGCACTCATTTGATTTGTAAGAGTTCCTTAGAGATTTTAGTGCTTTTGGCATCCTTGGAGCGAGATAATAGGTCACAAAGCAAGGCTACATTTGTCTGAGTGAGTGCGATCATATCAGAGACCTCCCGACACTTGCGACATGGTGAGTTTCCAAAAATTATGCCCATTTTTGTCTTCTTTTTTTCAATTTTTTCATCATTGTCTGGATGGGTCAAATTTATCTTATTCGCAATTGCTTATCGATTTATTCGCATTTGTTAATAATAATTCGCAATTGATAAAATTTCCCACAACTGAAATTGTTAATTCGTAATTGATATTTTTAATTCGTAATTGAGATTTTTAATTCACAATTGCAAATTTTAGTTTGCATTTGCTAATTTTAGTTTGTAGTTTCTTTAATTGATTCGCAATTGATAATATTAGTTTGCATTTGACATAATATGTTTTTTTTGTGTTTTCTCATGATGCGAATGATGTATCTAATTCATTTTTCTTTTTCTCAAATGCAGGAGAATTATCCCATCTTGATAGTGAGACAGACAAGGCCAAATGGTCTTGATCGACGCCATGAGTTAGATATCGAGGATAATACTTTGCTTCGATGGGTTGGATTATACCATATAGTGCACTTGCTTGAGGTCATGGTCAATAGAGCCATGATTACTACTTTGATTGAGCATTGGCATTCAGAGACTTGTTCATTTCATCTTCCGACAGGTGAGGCATCCATCACACTTGAGGATGTGTGGCGTATTCTACACATTCTCATATTTGGTGCACGGGTTACATTTGATTGTAGGGATGGAGTATCTACCTTATGTGCTTTGTTTGAGTGTTCCAAGGATGATCTCGATATTCGAGGTCGTTATGAGATTCATTGGGATGATTTTGATTATGATGATCTCATCGTTGTTCTTTGTTGCACTGTTGTTGGATTATTGATCCTTGATAGACGTACCCATGGTTTCCCTGTTGGATGGGGACGAGTGATTCATGATATGGTTATTGATAGATGAGTGTTTTCTTGGGATCCCTATCTTCTTTCCACTTTATATAATCAGATGCATGGGATTGTATATTTGCGGCAGAAATCTGTTGGATGTTGTGTTACTTTGCTCCAGATATGGACTTGGGAGCACATAGCTATATTTCATCATGTGATACATGTTGATTTACAACCAAAGGTGCCATATGATTATAGATATAATGTTGGAGTGATACATAGGGCATTGGGTAACACTTTGCATTGGTGTCATCAGATTGATACCTTACAGTACTTCTCATGGTGACTTTATCTTACTTGTCCTAGTTGGGTTGATGATGTCCAACACCTTCCTTTGTGCTGACAACAGAGATACCTTATTAGGTGAGATGTTGGTGGTCATAGGATTATTGATATGCATCTTCCTGGTCATGTACTCTGACAGTTTGGGGAGATACAGGGTGTTCTAGATGTTACTGCCTATTTTGCTCGTACTACTCGTGAGATCGGTGATTGGGTGCATGTGTGTAGCCTCATGTTGTCATTGCAGATTTTGATGCTCTTTCTCCTATTCAGTGGGGTTGGTTAGCTGGTGTTGTAGATCCAGGGACTATAACACAATATGGTGTATGGTGGATACAACATAGGCCCATACCTTTGACAAATTAGACACAAAAGGGGTCCTAGGGGGTGACAAAGAGGACGAGGGAGAGATGGTGGGGGATGGGATGGAGGAGGGAGAGATAGAGGGTGGAGAGATGGAGGTCAAGGAGGACAGGATAGGGGTCAGATAGATCTAATAATGGAGAGGAGGATGTGGATATTGGTGGAGACACTGCATCTATGAGTAGTTCTAGTGGGAGTGAGAGTGAGAGTGGTGAGTTGGTACCAGGTTCATCGAGCAGCGATGGAGATGAGGGTGGGGATGATGACTTGATGTTGATATGCCCTAGGCCATGGATAGGGGTGATGAGGAGGGGGGTGATTAGGAGGGACTGAGGGCTCAGGTTAGGAGTTTGGAGGACTTGGTCGCTACTTTGCGGTAGCCGTGGATGGAGGATAGAGATCAGTATCAATGGGAAATGGGGGAGCTTACTACAGAGAGAGATCTAATAGCTGGTGAGAGAGATCAGATAGCCGTTGAGAGAGGGAGAGAGATGATGCAGTGAGGCGAATGTGGTTAGTTCAAACTGCTTATGACCAGCATTTTTCTTCGGGTACTGATGTACACAAACAGTTTGATAGACTCTACTATGTTGCATAGGAGGCCTTGTATTATAGACAACTCTATGATGGTGTCATACCCGAGGCATAGAGAGCTCCTAGTTTTAGTGAGTATAGAGGTTGTTCAGGTTCTAGTAGGTCTACTTCTTGACAAACCAGTAGTGGTGGTGTTATGGGTCCACCTTGGACATCTTCGAGACATCCTGGGGCAGGATTTGGTAGGCAGGATCCTCCTGGAGATAGAGGTAGCACCGGTTGAGATTTTATGCTATTGATGATGTATCATAGATACGATGTATTTTGACACATTGATGAGATATATGACATGCATTTTGGCGATGAGCTATGCCTTATTTTATGATACATTATATGATCTGATGTTTTTTCTTTTATTGTAGCTTACTTGATGATGTAATTATGATGTAGTGCATGTGATGTTCATTTATGATTGATCAATGTATGTGTGATGATGATTTGGATTTGAAATATTTGTGATAATGCAACTATGTGAATGTGCAACAAATGAACTAATGTAATATTATGTAAAATGGAAATGCCATGCTTTTTTTTGTTGTGTCAAAATAGGTGTTGAAATTTTGAAGAAATGTTAGTTGTTAGATGGAAAATAGATAAGAAGTTATGATATAAAATGACAGATCAATTGAACCAACATTTATTTATTCTAGAAATAGAATTGATAATATCAACTTGATTGATAAAATTTTGATGATAAAGTCTTCATTTCTTTATTCATAGTGCAATACATTATCATCATTGAGCCTTATTATGTAACAATGGAACTATTACACCAGGGTATGAGGAACCAAGATGTATAGATATATCATTGCAAGAAACAAACACATAGAAAACAAGGAATGAACCCTCCATTTCGGATATTATGTTGGGAGTCGAGGTATGTGCGGCATTCACAGAGAGAATGTACTTATCACAGACACCCACAACAAAATTCACAGCTTCATTAGTTCAAACCACAAACAGAAAACAAAGAAAACGATCATGCCCATCACGGCTCCTCTAGTCACTTTTTGGAAATCCTTGAGTAGCTAAAAGCAATGATCTTCACCAAATTGATAAAAAGATTCAACCAAAATAGACAAAACTCAGCAGTTGGACTGACTGTGTCTTTGCTTTGATATGTTTGATGTGATTTTGATAATGTCTGGATTCAGAAGTTTTGGACCCCATTTAAGACTGACCTATCTGGTTTCGAGTGTACCGATTCTGTTTAAGACAAGATGTTGATCATGTTGAGAGTTCGATAGTGATTCGATAGATTAGACAGTTGATCAGCTTGATTGCAGATGTTTTGACAAGATAGTCGTATACTTTGTTTAACTTTGTGTGAAGTGTTTGTTGGATATCTGCTAGGGTGTTTGATTCTTGCGAGATAATTTATTGCAAGTTTTTAATTGATTTTTGAATGTTTTTGTATTTTGCAGATTGATATTTGATTGTTTTTGGATTGATTTTTCACGACTTTATCTGAATATTTTGAATTTTCCAGGACTTTTTACGATTTTTAGGATTTTTTCAGTTATTACTTTTTCTGAATGTTTTGATTTTTTCAGGACTTTTTACAATTTTTAGGGTTTTTTCATGACTTTGTACAATTTTAAGGATTTTTTCATGACTTTTTTATGATTTTTATGATTTTTTCATGACTTTTTATGATTTTTAGGATTTTTTCAGTTATGCCCCCAAGTATGAAAATCTATATGATATGATGATCTAGGAAATGCACATGGAGACAATGAATTTTCGATATGAGTGATGCTAATGCAGTATGCAAAATGAAGATGCAGTACCTATTCAAACAAGGATGAATGTGTGTGTCCTTCAAACTGAAATGCACTAATTAAATTGAAGGTGTGAAACGTTTCAGAGATAGGAGTTCAATCTGTTCTCAAAAGATTTTAGACCATCCAATCTAACACAATGTGTAGCCAAGATTTATGAATGGAGACACAGAAAACTTCTCCATCAATTCTTGAAACTTTGATCTCCTTTTGCCAATGTGTGTGCATTTGAATTCATTTTGACTCTTATAACCATTAAAGACCCTTGGAATCCTATGTGGCTAGCTACGTGAGATATTCTAACTTCAAAAGCATCCTGGATAGAGCCTCACTCCCAACAAGCTTTTAGGGCTCCAATGAGGTTATGCATTGTAATCTCTCAAATATTGCCTCATTGCCAGCAAGAGTCCATAGCCCTGATGGAGTTATTTTCATATTCCCATAGTCAATCTTTTATTGTCGCACTTGTATGCGTGATATTTCAGTAATATATCATTATTTATTTTGCCTTGAGATGGATATTGGCATAGTATTTTTCTTTTCTTTTCTTCATTTTCTTGCCTTGACTTGTAAGTAATAAAACCTATGTTGGTA
Organism: Cryptomeria japonica; assembly: GCF_030272615.1. Taxonomy (NCBI): domain Eukaryota; kingdom Viridiplantae; phylum Streptophyta; class Pinopsida; order Cupressales; family Cupressaceae; genus Cryptomeria; species Cryptomeria japonica. The sequence continues at coordinate 243,331,699 of NC_081410.1, read as the reverse complement.
TGACAATTATAGTGGCGCTGAAGTAGAATTTTGGATTTTTTACTAGCCACATGATCAATTAGGTATCTGCAACGACTTAGAGTTATTGATTAATGTGTGAGCTATAGAAATTGATAAATTTTGGGTAACAAGATTCAATAGTTAAACCTCTACACAACCATAGATAAAGCTTAATGATAAGGAAACATTTGAAACTGGATCAAATATCTAAGAAATGCGACCACCTTCTTTCCTTTTGGTGTAGACAGGTGAATAATTCAGACAATCATCCTCTGTTATTGATGCAACTATATGCTAGGAATTTAATGTATTTATAAAGGAAACTACATGAGATGCAATGCTTAAATGATATGCAAGTACAGAAAGTAATGTTGGTGTAAATAAATATTCATTTTGGATATTATTACACTTTACTTAAGTTAACTTAGGATAATGCATCTCTTCGTAGTTTGGATTTGAGACACTTAGGGAAGTGTGCACATAGGGATAGAGCTTGTAGGAGAAATTCCACCTTTTGTGGTCTTATTTTGTTGTTACACTCCACATTCGGTGGGTCATCCACCTCTTGTGGAATATTATATTATTTCTCCTACCTACCCCTAGTATTTCTTACCTACCCTTGTTTCTCATTGAGCCACATGTCATAATTGTGTGCTCATACATCCATATGACCTTGCCTATATAAGCAAGCCTATATTCATTGTATTGGTTAATCCAATTGATCATTTGCATATTGACGAGAATACAGTTTGTTCTTGTAATTCTACTGTCTCTATTTTTATGCTTTTCATTGTGCCCTTGATCTTGGCAAAATCCTACATGGTATCAAAGCCATTGGGGCTTCATTGATTAGTTCTTTTTTGGAGACATTTTGGAGGCTTCAATTTTTGGATTTGGGGATCTTCAATTTTGGGGGGCATCGTAGAGTGATTTGGACATCACCGTTGAATCCGGGAGGCCGTTTCCATGAATTTCGACTATAAAGTTGACCTATTTTGGTGAGAAATTTTTTTTCCCCATTTTGGCTATTATTGTACGGATTTCAAAAATTTTGTAATTACTTTTTGAGAAAAAAAAAAAAAAAAGAGAAAAGAAATTTTTTTGAAAAAGGCGATCAAAAATTTAAAAAAAAATATTGTTTTTTGGGGGGTCTGCAGACCCCCCCCCCCCCCCATGATCTCCATACCTGTAGGTCTGTGTGGCCCCTGCCACTATACCTGTACCCGACGACACCTTTTTTTAGGCTTCCTCTAGCACCTAGCGATCGGCCTTCGTCACCGGCACCGGCGCCCAGATCTCCCAGCCTCCCGCATGCCGACCTGTTGCCGCCTTGCCCAGCAGCCCACCCCGCTGTTGTCCGTGCAGGCTGCCTGCCCCGCCGCCCACGCAACCCTTCCAGGCACCGACGACTCCCCCCAGCGACCGACCTCCGTCACCGGCACCGGCGGCACATCCGGCACCGGCGGTTCCTCTAGCACCGGCCGTTGACTCCCACACAAACCCTGCCATGTAGAGCAGACGCAGACACAACCACGTCACCTGCCACGCAGAGCAGACATAGACCGCCACGTCACCTATTTTTTGCAACAACAGCCTGTCCGTACAGTACAGATGACATGCAGGGGGTGAAGTTTTTGTGATGGCCAGAAGAGCATCAAATTTAAGCTCATCATTTCCTGATGTCAACGCCACATTAGCAGACTTTTGAAATTTTTTGACCCCCTCTTCATTGAGCTTTTCAGTTTTGCAGTTCAACTTTGAAAGGCCATATCTTGCTCATTTTTGCTCCTTTTTTGGTGCAATTTTTTTTGAAATGGGTTAAAATTTTGTGATCTTCACAGTGGTGTGGTTATTTTCTAATTTTGGTGCACAAGTTTTTTAGAATTTTCAGATTCTCTCAGCTGTACCTGTCCAATCCTCAATTCTACAACTTCAAAGGCCTCGTTTGAGCTCATACGACCTCCTTTTTAGGTGCCATTTTTTTTTAAAGTGCATATTTTTTGGTCTACTTTCATAATCTATGATCAGATTTCAGAGATTTTGAGTGGAAGTTGTACTTTTAGATATAGGTTTTATTTGGTCTATTAGGTACTTGTAAAGTGCTTGGATCTTAGTTTATATCTCTTGAATTATTAGTTTGAGTCTCTTTTGGCCTTATTGAGGCAGTTGTAAAATTGTAATCAAAAGCCCACTTTGCCATTTTTTGCAAGTGGCCCATTGTATACGCACTAAGTATAAAGTGCCAAATCATCACTTTTGGGGGGGTTCTTTGATTGAGTGAATTTGGGGGGGTGTCTTGTGTGATTGTGCCTCTCTTTGTGCTCTTCCATTTTTGTTGCAATGAGTCCTTATAAATTTCCACCTTTAACTCCACATAATTATGCATCATGGAAAATTAAAGTATGGAGTAAATTAATGGAAAAGGGTCTCACGCAATACATAGATGGAACAATAGCAACACCACCTGATCCTAAGGCTGATCCTAATGCTCAATTAGAATGGCTCACAAATAATTGCATGGCTCTTGGAACTTTGCGCAAGTATGTATCAGATGACCTCATTTTTCACATTGAGAAGTGTACAACAATCAAAGAGGCTTGGGATATGTTTCAGAAATTGTATGGTCAAGTTGATGAAATCAGAGGTTACAAAATTGACAATGAGCTCACCAACTTGGATCCCAAGACTTTTGATACAATCCAAGATTAGGTCACCAAAGCAAATGAGCTAAGAGCAAAGCTTAAGGATTGTGGAATTGACAAAAAGGATGCTCAGTTGATATTCAACTTGTTGGAAAAGCTTGCACCAGAATATGCAGCATTTGTGTCTAGCTTCCAAACTCATCATTTGACAGTGGGGAGTTCCTATGTTATGCCTTCATTTGATGCTTTCACAGAAATGTTGATATTGGAACAATCTAAGTTGTTAAACATGGGACTTCTCAAGTCTTCAAAGTCCAAGGCTTTGGTGGCTAATCAAGGGAATCAAGGAAGTCAAGGCAAAGATTCCAACAAGAAGAAGCAATCCAAGTCTAAGCCACAATAGGAAAAAGGACAATCATCCTCTCCATCACAAGGCGATTTTTCATCCTCTTCCAAGAAGGGGACACCACCTAAGAAGGATAAACCAACTTGTGCATATTGCAAGAAGTATGGTCATGATGAGCATCGATGCCACGCAAAGCAAGTTGATGAGTTAACTAATCTTCTTAAGAAAAACAACATCAACTTGCCATCCCCCTACACAAAGAAGGATTCATCTCCTTCCCCTTCCTCACATTCTAAGGGAAAAGGGCAAGCATTTGTGGCTACAACAGGTTCTTCACAACAATGGATACTTGACTCGGGTGCTTCATATCACATGGGTTCTACAAAGGAGCAGTTTTCTTCATTGGAGCCATCTAAAGTACCACACATTTACATAGGTGATGATACACAAGTAGAGGTTCAAGGGAAAGGTTCAGTTGACATGGATGATGGAACATTTGAGAATGTTCTCTATGTTCCTAACTTGTCTATCAACCTTCTCTCTATCTACCAAATCACTCACTATGGAAATGGGAAAAAGGTTGAGTTTACACCAGATTCAGTTGTGGTAAAGGAACTTGATGATGATGCCTTGGTAGTAGTGGGACAAGTCAATGACAACTCAAGGCTTTATTCATTCTCCCACTTTGTGCCAAGTTCACCTTCTAGGGCCTTGCTTACTCATTCAAATTCAGAAAGTAAGCTATGGCATGAGCGGTTTGGTCACCTCAACTACCGCTATCTTTAGCAGCTCAACACTAAAGACATGGTCATAGGTCTACCTCGAATTAGTTTTTCAGAGGGTGTATGTTCAGGTTGTTCCATGGGCAAGCATCCCGAGGAGAAGTTTGATAAAGGGAAAGCTTGGGGATCTTTGGAAGTTCTTCAACTTGTTCACAGCGATGTAGCAGGTCCATTTCCAGCACCTTCATTTAGCAAGGCCCGCTATTTCCTCACCTTCATTGATGACTACTCCCGCTTCACTTGGGTCTACTTTCTCATTCATAAGAGTGAAGTATTTGACAGATTTCAAGACTTCAAGACTCGTGTGGAAAAGCAATCCAGGAAAGTGGTCAAGATTCTTCGTACAGATAATGGAAGGGAATATGTAAACAAAAGACTTGAGGATTTTTGTACATTTGAGGGGATTGATCTTCAGCATTCTGTCGCATACACTCACAGTAGAACGAAGTTGCAGAACACAAGAATCAGACTCTCGAAGAAATGGCTAGCTGTATGATCCATGCACGTTCTCTTGATCCCACCTTTTGGGCAGAGGCTATCAGTTGTGCCACACACATCCAGAATCGGGTTCCTCACAAAGCTTTGCAAGGTATTACTCCTTTTGAGGCTTGGGCTGGTAGGAAACTGATTGTGAGACATTTCAGAGTCTTTGGGTGTCCAGCATGGGCTCGCATACCTCCATAGAAATGCAAGGCATTGGAACCTTAGAGTTGGCCTTGCATATTTGTTGGATATCCTAAGGGTGTTAAGGCATATAGATTGATGGATCCTGAGACACATGAGGTGTTCATTGAGAGGAGTGTTCACTTTGAGGAAAGCTCTCCTAGCTTAGCCTCTCTACCTCCTCCACCTTCCTCCATTGTGGATAGTGATGTTAGTGATTCAAATGATGAGACTCCTTCAACTCCGACTCGTAGGGTTACACCTTCGCAGGGTCCACTTGCAGCTGAGGAGCCTCATTCTCCACCTCCACCTAGACCTTGTTGGGCTCGATAGACACTTGAGTCCGCGGGTTCTCTTGTTGGGGATCCTTCAGATACATGGAGAACTCGATCATAGCATTAGGATCTACCACATGCATTCATTGCTACCACTTCTAATCCACAAACATTTAGGGAAGCATCAGGGGTTCCTGAGTGGGACCAAGCTATGGAGGAAGAGTATAGTTCCTTGATGAGGAACAACACATGGGATTTAGTCTATCTCCCTAAGGGGAGAAAGATGGTTTGATGTAAGTGGATCTATTGGACCAAGTTTGCAGTGGATGGTAGTGTGGATAAGTATAAGGCTTGGCTTGTTGCGAAAGGTTTCTCTTAGGTTGCAAGTGTTGACTATACTGAGACCTTTGCACCCGTGGCCAAGATGAACTCCATTTGTTTGACACTTGCTATTGCTGCAGCTCATGGTTGGGCTGTACATCAGATGGATGTGAAGAGTGTTTTTCTTCATGGTGATCTTGATGAGGAGATTTATATGGAGCAGCCACAAGGATTCATCCAGGATACTTCTTTGGTTTGCAGACTAAGGAAATCTCTCTATGGCCTTAAGCAGGCCCCCAGGGCTTGGTATGCCAAGATGGATTCCTTTCTTCTCTCCGCAAGGTTCACCAGGTGTCATTCTGATCTGAATGTCTACATTTTGTGATAGGATGACTCTCACTTGATACTTGTGCTCTATGTTGATGACTTGATCATTACAGGGAGTACTACATCCATCATTAGCAGGGTTAAATCTGCTTTGCATGATAGATTTGCTATGACTGACTTGGGTCTTTTGCACTACTTTTTTGGGATAGAGATTTCACAATCACCTTTCGGGATTACACTATCGCAGCCCAAGTATGCTCTTGATCTACTTGCATGCTTTCATATGGCTGATTGTAAGCCTACCCCGACTCCCTTTCTTTCAGGAGTCAAGCTTGAGGCTCAGTGTTCTTCTCCACCAGTTGATGCCACTTTGTATCATCAGCTTGTGGGTAGTCTCATCTACTTGACCCATACACGCCCTGATATTTCATTTGTAGTTGGCATGGTTTCCTACTTCATGCAGGAACCACATGAGATTCATTGGAAAGCCGCCAAACGCATCCTTCATTACATCCAGGGTACACATCACTATGGGATTCACTATGCAGCAAACACAGGACTTCACTTAGTTGGTTACATAGACTCCAATTGGGCTGGCGATCTTAATGATCGTAAGTCTACTTCTGGTTACAGTTTTCACCTTGGTTCAGGCCCCATTTGTTGGCAGAGCAAGAAGCAACATGCTTGTGTGGGGGAAAAAGTGACACTAAGCAAACATGCCCTAATCTCACTTTCAATCACACACTTGTGGAATACAAAAGAGCCTAGAGGTATCACACAATTGGCTACTTCTTTTTGTGGAAGAGAGAGCCACGGGCTACCTATTAGGATTTCTATTCCTTTGTTGCAAATGATAGATAGAATGATGCAAGTTCAACTATTAACCCTAAAGTGTAAGTATGAACTAGTAACTTTGAGCACAAGATTGTAGAATTGAGATTTAATGATGAACAATTGTAAGGATAAGACGAGAAATGTAAATGTGTACCTTGAATGGATTTGATTCTGCAAGATCTGCCGCTGAAGCCGGAAGCCTGAAATACTGAAGCTGCTACCTTTGAAACTGCTAAAATTCACTAAAATGGACAGGGACTAGGGCGCCCAGCGCCCCTGTCCTAGGGACCAGGGCACCCAACGCCCCTGTCCTGGCAGGACCAGGGCGCTCCACACCCCTGTCCTAGCTTTCTGGGTTGGAATTTGGTGTGAAGTTCTATCTCGGTCCGCTTCCATCAGATCTGTAACTTGCGGCGTCCTTCGAATTCGAAAATCTGCACTTATATCTGAAAAGGGTTGTAGGTGGCTATATAGGGTTTTGCCTTAGTCAAACCCCCACTTTGGTGATTTCCACCTCCACGAATAGCTAAGTTGTATAGTAAAAGTTGTGTGTGCAGACCTTGTGTGTGTACAAGATCCTAAAATGCAAGTAAGCAAACTAGAGCAACCTAGAAAGTAAACCCTAATTGCTTGTAAATGATAATGTAAATGCTCCAAATCAAGATGCAAAGTGATCTAAAGCATGAATACAAATGATATAATGAGGCTTATGCAAAGACATGAAAACAACATGAAATCATACCCAACCCCAAGGGAGGGGTACAAGCCAATCTTCAGTTAGTGATCTCTTATTGTTCTTCTATGTCTTCAAAGCCCTAAGTTGATGAATGAAATTGAATGCTTGATTAAGAGATGTTGAGTGTTGTTGAAGTCTTCAAAGATCTGCTCTTTCACTGCATAGAAGGTCCTTTTAGACAAAATCCTGATCCTTTCAAATGAAGAAAGAGAGCTCTTATATATGAAACCCTAGGTCTTAATTTCAACTTTAGGCCGACTTAGAGATTGAATCTCCCACCAATTTCTTGGGGTTAAGCTTTATTTTATGATTGGATCGTGCTCCTAAAATTTTGGGAAAAATGTCTGGGACCATGTGCACTCCGGGCGCCATGGTCTCGACAACTTTTCACCAAATTTTCAGGGCCGTCGGATACGATGATTTTAGAGAGAATCCCGAAGTTACAGGTGATTTCGAGATGTTTTGACCCCCGAAATCAAGCCCCCAAGTTCAAAATAGGACCTAATTAGGGTTTTTGATTAAATGATGTATTGGAGGAATAAAATGAAAGGGGCACACTTTAATGAAAAGGGCCCAACTTTATGATATGGGAGATGATAAAATAGAACCTTAGACCTAATTAATTTAATTAATTAAGTGCTAAAGGGGAAATGCAATGCAAAATGAAAAATGCGCCAAGGCGGGTGCTAAACTAGGTGTGAAATTGTACCACCCTAGCAAGTGCGTACAATTTACGACACTACAATGCTATTGCTCTCTCTTTGACTGAGGCTGAGTATCGAGGCATTGTTAACGTAGCGACTGAGACCATTTGGCTCCAGCAGATTCTCACAGAGTTTGGATTCACCACTCCACGACCGACAGTTCTACATTGCGACAATCAGAGTGCTATTGCAATCTCGAAGAACCCGGTCCAGCACCAGCGGACCAAACACATCGAGATTCATATGCACTATATCTGAGAGCTCATTCAGGAGCATGTCATTGATTTGTAGTATTGTCCTACAGCAGAGCAGGTTGCTGACATATTCACCAAACCTTTCACCGAGAGAAAGTTCCAGCAGTTGCGAGCTCTCTTGGGGGGTGCGGGATGTGTCATTAGGGGGGGTTAGCTGACTTCTCCTTCCTCTCTTATGGGGGGGACTTTTTCCTCTTTGAGGTTTTGTCCTTCTTCTTTGAGAGTCTTTTGTTCTTTCATCTCTCTTTTGGGGGGGAGCTTTTTCCCACTGGGTTTTCTCCCTTTCTCCGTTTGTGAGAGATTGCATTGCATGGTTTTTCTTGCATTTGCATATTGTACATGGGTACCTATCATGGTCTAGTAGCTAGGACCCATCTTGCATTGTTGACTTGAGTCTTCATTCCCCTAAGTTGCACTTAAGGGGGGGTGTTGGTGTAAATAAATATTCATTTTGGATATTATTACACTTTACTTAAGTTAACTTAGGATAATGCATCTCTTCGTAGTTTGAATTTGAAACACTTAGGGAGGTGTGCACATAGGGATAGAGCTTGTAGGAGAAATTCCACCTTTTGTGGTCTTATTTTGTTGTTACACTCCACATTCGGTGGGTCATCCACCTCTTGTGGAATATTATATTATTTCTCCTACCTACACCTAGTATTTCTTACCTACCCTTGTTTCTCATTGAGCCACATGTCATAATTGTGTGCTCGTACATCCATATGGCCTTGCCTATATAAGCAAGTCTATATTCATTGTATTGGTTAATCCAGTTGATCATTTGCATATTGATGAGAATACAGTTTGTTCTTGTCATTCTATTGTCTCTATTTTTATGCTTTTCATTGTGCCCTTGATCTTGGCAAAATCCTATAGCAACTATATGCTATGAATATAATGTATTTATAAAGGAAACTACATGAGATGCAATGCTTAAATGATATGCAAGTACAGAAAGTAAATTCTAATTTAAACCCAATCCTTTACATGTAATATATTTTTAGGTGCATGTTGTTACTGGGATCAGGGAGTGGATCTCCTTCCATTGTTTGAAAATGATAAGCATAGTTTCCAACTACTTTGGTTTTGACAAAAGGACCTAACCAGTTAGGCTCGAACTTTCCTGGTTTTTCATGTTCAATGAGATTTCTTTGATTTTCTTTAAGAACAATATCTCCTAGCTCGAAGAAATGTGGGTTTAATCTTTTGTTGTAGCTCATTCTCATTCTGTTTTGATATCCTTGTAAGTGATTTAGTGTGCTTTAGCTTTTTTCGTCTAGGAATTCTAGTTCTTGCAAGTGTGCTACTCTATAGTCTTTTTCTGATATAATGTGTTTTAGAGAGACTCTTAGTGATGACAATTCTACCTCAATGGGAAAAATAGCTTCTGAACCATAAGCCAAAGAGTAAGGTGTGGCACCAGTGGTTGTGCGGACACTAGTTCGATAGGCCCAGAGAGCTGGATTAGTTGAAGATGACAATCTTGTCCGGTGTTGTTGACAACTTTCTTTAAAATTTTCAAAATAGTCTTATTTGTTACCTCTGCTTGACCGTGCTTTGGGGATAGTAGGGTGTCGCAAAACGTTGTTGTTTTTGAAATTGTTCGCAAAGTTCACTCACTTCTTGAATTTTGAAGGGTCGCCTATTGTTAGTTACAATACACATGGGGACTCTATATCTGCAAATGATGTAATTCAAAATGAACTTATCTATTTGCTTCCCTATTGTGAAGGTCATCGGGATTGCTTCAACCCATTTGGTAAAGTACTCAATAGCTATGAGTATAAACTTATGTCCATTGGAGGAGGTAGGGTTTATTTCACCACAAGATCTAGTCCCCATTGTGAAAAGGGCCATGGTGATGTAATTGGTTGAAGATCTTGAGAAGGTGCATGGATCAAGTTTCCATGTATTTGACATTGTTTGCATCTTAGGACATACTTGTAAGCATCTTTTTTCATTGTAGGCCAATAATAACCTATCTGTAATAGTGTTTTTGCTAGGGCTGGTCCAAAAGAATGTGCCCCACATATGTCGTCATGGACTTCTTTTAGGGTGATTTGTGCCTCCTCAATATTCAAACATCTGAGAAAAGTGTCATCTACACTCTTTCTGTATAAAGTGTCAACAATGATTGAAGGTTGTGATCATTGTCGGATGAGTAACTTTCTTTGATTTCGTGAAAGGTCGGGAGACATATATTGATCATGAAGGTATGCATATGCATCTTTGTACCATGGGGACTTGGGTCCTATTATTATAGATATATATTAGTGGACGGTATTTCATAAGCCAAAACAATGAGTTGTTCCACTTGAAAGTCAAAGTGAGTTCCATTGTTAGGCATATCTAAGAGAGAGCCTATTGTTGCCATTGCATCGACTTCCATTTTTTTGCACTCTTGGTATTTGTTCAAATGTTACATTGGTGAAGTGTTGTTTGTATTCATCCACCAATTGTTTGTAAGGTGTCAACTTGTCATCTTCTGTACTGTAGTCATCATTGACTTATTTAATAATGAGTTGTGCATCTTCGAAGACTTGTAGTTCCATGATTTTGCACTGTATTGCAATACGAAGTTCTGCCACCAGGGCTTCATATTCAACAATGTTATTGGTGCAAGGGAAGTTGATCCTGAATGATTTGGGAATGGAATCTCCTTGAGGAGTAATGAATATAATTCATTCTCTTGATCTATGATTTGTGTGAGACACATCAAAATATAGTTTCTAGTTTGTTTGTGCTGACAACGTAAATATTGATTCATCTAGGAAATCTACAACCATCAGATGAGTGTCTTGTAGGGGTGCTTCTGCAAGTTGATCTTCTATGATCTGTCCCTTGATGGATTTTCTATCAACATATTCAATGTTGAATTCACTGAGTATCATGACCCACTTGGCAAGCCTTCCAGTTAATGCTTCTTTGTTCATCAAGTATTTGAGTGGATCGAAGTGTGTTATGAGAAGGACTTTATGACTCAACATATAATGTCTCAGTTTTTGTGATACAAAGAATACTGCAAGACACACTCTTTCTATTGGTGTGTAATTGAGTTCATATCCAATGAGTGTTCTACTGATGTAGTAGATAGCTCTCTCTTTTCATTATTCATCATGGTGTCCTAGGAGAGAACCTAAGGAGGAATTTGTTGCAGCTATATACAGGAGTAATGGTTTCCCGTGCATGGGTGGAACCAAAACTGGTGTGGACAAAAGATATTCTTTTAGTGTCTAGAATTCCTCTTGGCATTGTTGTGTCCATTTGAATGTGACACCTTTCTTTGAAAGATGTTTAAATGGTTGGCACTTTTCTATTGGAGTTGAGAAACACAACACCACAAGAGCCTAAAGATCTTCTGCAAGCTAAAACAATCTGTTACAAGGAGAAGCAATGAAGCAAAAATAATCTGAAGAACAAAGACATAGGAAAAATATGCTCAAAAGAGGAGAGCTCAATATTCACCAAAATGTGTAATGTCATAATGATACAAAGAAAAGAAAAACAACCTCTAATAGGTCAAGAAACCCTAAAAGGGAAAACCTAGGCTTGCACATAATAATTAATAAAAGAATTAATTATTATGCACCTAATGTTAGCTTAAGTGTAAAAAGATAATAGGGAACTTAAAGAATTAAACAAATATTGTTTAATTAATCAAGTAAATACCCAATTACTCTAACACCCCCCCTTAATCTAGACTTAGGGAGCTACTAAAAGCAAGAAAGATGGGTCCCGACAACAAGGCCTGATCAGGTACCCAAATACAATGAAATCTCTATGAAACAGAGACAAAGGAGAAAACCCAGTGGGAAAAAACTCCTCTCCAAAAAGAGATAAAAGAACATGCTGAAAGAAGAAGAAGAAGTAAGGAAGGCCTCATAAAGACCCCCCAAGGACAACTTCCTTCACCCCAAGCATAGAGCATAACTGAAGATACAACGACGATGCAAAAGGTTTCATGAAGATGTCTGCAACCTGCTCAATAGTGGGAATGTAGTTTAGAATGAGAACACCATCCTGAATCAACTGGTGGATAAAATGCATGTGAAGCTCAATGTGCTTCATCCGTTGATGCTCTACCGGGTTGCGGGAAATATGAATAGCACTCTGATTGTCACATCAAAGAACAGTGGGACTATCAAGAGGAAAACCAAACTCAGTCATCAATTGTCAAAGCCATAAGATCTCCTGACTGGCGAGCACAGAAGTGCAGTACTTAGCCTCTGTAGATGATAATGCATGAGCAGTCTACTTCTTGCAAGACCATGTGATAGAACCAGAGACAAGAAAGAAAACAAAGCCAGAAGTAGACTTCCGATCAATGACATCACCAGCCCAATCTGAGTCAGTGTAGCGAACAATGTGAGGGTCCCCTGATGTATAGTGAATGCCATGAGAACTAGAGCCCTAAATGTACCACAAAATACATTTGGCTACTTGCCAATGACTCTCATGAGGAGCATGGGAGAATTGAGAGACAAGGCCAACCGCAAAGGAAATATCAGGATGGGTGTGAGTCAGGTACAACAAACTACCAACCAACTGCCTGTAAAGTTTGGAATCTACTGAAAGAGTGGGGAAAGTGGTGATCAAAACAACCCCTAACTGAAATGGAGTGGGAGCAGGCTTGCAATCAAGCATTCCAAAGTGTCGAAGCATGTCAAGAGCATACTTCTTCTAGTAAATGTAGATCCCATCAGAAGATTGAAACACCTGAAGACCAAGGAAATAGTGTAGAAGACCAAGATCTGACATCTCAAACTAATCCATCAAGGCTCGCTGAGTATGTTGAATCATAGAGGATGAGCTACCAGTGATGAGGAGATCATCAACATATAGCACAAGAATCAGGATCTCAACCTCAAGAAGTTGAATGTATACTGTGTGATCAGAATGATTGCGGGTGAACCCAGTGGAGAGCAAGAAAGAATCCATCTTCTCATACCAAGCCCGAGGGGCTTGTTTGAGACCATACAATGAACGCCGAAGTCTACAAACCAAAGAACTGTCCTGCACAAATCCCTGAGGTTGCTCCATGTAGATTTCCTCCTGTAGATCCCCATGCAAGAAGGCACTCTTCACATCCATCTGAAAAACAGGCCAACCTTGAGAAGCTACAAGAGATAGTACAAAGTGAATGGAGTTCATCTTGGCGACAGGGGCAAAGGTCTCGGAGTAATCAATACCCTCAACTTGTGAGAAACCCTTTGCAACAAGACATGCTTTGTACTTATCAATGGAACCATCAACAACATACTTGGTGTGATACAACTAGAGGCACCTAACCATCTTTTTTCCCTTAGGAAGAGGACAGAGATCCCAAGTATGATTCCTCATCAAAGAAGAATACTCTTCCTCCATAGCATAATCCCACTCAAAACAACTGGTAGCCTTTGAAAACTTCTAAGGATCATTTGAAATATAATGACTCAAAATACTAAAACCCACAATATGAGAACGGGTCCAACGAGTATCTAAAGGATCACCGGCCAGAGGACCTGCCACCTCAACAGTAAAACGAGCCCACTTGGGCATCTGAGGTGGAGTAGGTGGAGGTGGGGATGGTGGATCATCAGTACCATCATCAGAATAATCCTCAAAAATATCCTAAAGAGATGCAGTGGAAGGAGTAGGCAGAGGAGTAGACACTGGATCAAACAACTTGTACGCCTTAACATCCTCATAGTAGCCAACAAAAATGATAGGTCGGTTCTTCTGCTCCATGGATTTCCTCTGAGCATCAGGAATTAAAGCCCATGCCTCACTGCCAAACACTCAGAAAAAAGAAACATCAGGCTTGTTATGAGACAAAGCCTCCTCAGGAGTCATATGTCGAATAGCCTTGTGAGGCATTCGATTCTAAATATAGTTGGCACAATTGACTGCCTCAGCCCAAAAATATGAATCCATGGACCTAGACTGAATCATACAATTTGCCATCTCCCATAAAGTTATGTTCTTGCGCTCAATGACACCATTCTGCTGAGGGGTGTAGGGAACAGTAAACTGATGCTGCAAACCATGCTCAGTGCAAAAATCTCTGAAAGCCTGATTCACATACTCCCCCCCATTATCTATATGTATCCACAAAATAGAACAACCTAACTGCTTCTCAACAAATGTCTTGAAGATTCAAAATTAATCAAAGACATCAGACTTGTACTTAAGAAATTACACCCATGTACGTTTGGAGAAGTCATCAATAAAAGTGAGCACATACTTGGCCCTAGAAAAAGGAGTGGGAAATGACATGAGATCACTGTGAATCAACTCCAAGGGTGTCAAAGCACGAGGGGCTCTTCCCTTCAGAAAGGGATCTCAGTGATGTTTGCCAAGCACACAACCATGACAAACACCATCAGTGCAGGAAATTTGTGGGAGCCCAAGAACAAGTGCCTGTGTACTCATCTACTGAAGATATTTGTAATTGACATGGCCCAAGTGCTCATGCCAAAGCTTACTCGTTGAATCTACATGTGTTGTAAGAGATGAACTAGCACCCACAGAGGGCTCAAATCTATCAAATCTGTACAAATGAGAAGCAGTATCAACACTCCTAGTAGCAACAACTAAATCAGAATCATGGAGGTCCCGAATAACCACATCATGTGGTGAGAACTCAACTATTTTACCAGAACCAGAGTGGCAAATCTGATAAATGGACAGGAGGTTTGTCAAGATGTTAGGAACAACCAGAACATCCTATAGAGTACCCCCATCCAATGAGATAGAACCTTAACCCAGGACTAAAATCTGAACTGAGTCACCCACTGCAATCTGTGAAGTACCACAAGATGCAAGAGAAGTAACCAACTGCTGAGTGTGAGTCATATGGTGAGAAGCACCAGAATCAAGTATCCATGTGGACCCATAGGTTGAAGCTCGAGCAATGAGAGCATGACCTTTTCCTATGGAAGGAGAAAATGCCTGAGGTGAGGAGATGTGATGTTACTGCATGGCTTCCTCTAAAGCCTCTAAATGTTTCCAACACCTGGAAACTGGATGTCCTTCCTTGCCACAAAAACTGCAAGTATCTCTATGATTTCTTTTTAGTCTTGGAGGAAGACTCACCAGACTGTGAAGATTTCCCATGCTTGGGAGGAAATGGTGGTTTAGATTCAGACTTAGGAGTAGGCTTGGAGGGATTCTCACTACCTGCAGAAGGCTTCTTCGGCTTCGGTTTCTGCTTTTGTTTCTCTTTAGAGGACTGAGCAACCAATGCTTTGTTCTTGGATCCTGAAAGCATATCTAGCTGAGAAAGATGAGACTGCTCACGAGACAAACACTTACAAAAGACATCAAAGGTAGGCATGGTGAAATGAGCACCCAAGCCATCCATGGTGAAGTAGAAAGAAAAGGCAAAAAATTGAAAATGACCCCGAAGCTTCGAAAGAATCAAATGAATGCACTCTGTGTCTGTCTTGATCTTTCCACATCCCTGAAGAACAGATCAGGTAGTCTTGAAATTGTTCAAAAAATCCTCAATGGTGGGAAAGGAATCAGAGGACAAAGAAACCAACTTTGCCTCAATCTGTAATGTCTGAATCTCATTAACCCTCTCAAAGAGAGAATCAAACTTCAACCACATAGCCCGAGGAGTGAGCAACTCATCAAGGTGAAACAGAAAACTGTCTGAGACATGCAAGGAGAGCAAACCCATGGCCTCATCCATCTTGTTCCTATTCTAAAGAAGCTCATAAGGACATTGCAATACAAGCTGAACCTCATCCAAACAAGACCACAACCCTCATTCCCTGAGAAGCCTTCTGATGCGGGGCTTCCAGGTGTGCTAGTTGTGTGAAGTCAACAACTCAACTGAAGGATCTGCCATGAGAACAAAACTCTGCACCTGCACCTACTTGTTGGTTTTTTTATTATGTGATCTTTCATAATAGACAGAAGATGTAGAAGGGTTTGTTTGTTTTGATAGTTTTGGTGTTTGTGATTTCTGATATAAATGACAGAAAGCAAAAAAAAACACCCCCCCACAATAGATAAACCCAAACCCTAGTACATACTGATGAGAAGGAAGTAGTGCATAAGCAAAAAAACTTCAAACTAATATCTCATATACCTAATGAAAATTATGAGAAAAAAGATCACAAATCAGAATAGAGCATACTGAGAGCTTTCCAACGCCTATTCTTTTTTGAAAAACAGAGTCTGTTTGCCCATTCTACGGCCTTGGAAGTGCAGAAAAAAAAACCCGACTTTCACTGGATAAAAAGTACAGTCAAACAACAGATTCAGAAAAAAAATCTAACTCCACGACATCCAACTCAGAACTTGCTTTCCAAAGCCTATTCATTTTCCAAAAAACAACTCTGGATGCCCAAGATATGAACAAAAAATGAACCCCCCCTCAAAAAGACTAGAGGGTGGTGGTCTGGTGGAGGAGCCAAGAGGAGGTGGCGCTCCAATGGCACTCCGAGGAGGAGCAGCGGAGCGGTGGGCGGTGAAGGAGGAGGTCGGGCGGGGGTGGTGGCGGAGCCAAGTGGTGGCAGCGCAGCTGGGGGCGGAGCGGAGCCTGCGGCGGGCAGAGCAGAGCAGGCTGGGCGGCGGTGCTGGCGTGGGCGGAGTGGAACCTACGACGAGCGAAGCAGGGCATTGCCGGTGGCAGGGGCCAGGCCGGGTGGTGGCCGGCGGGGGTTACAGAGGGTTGTAGGTGGTGGGGGTCTAGCCCGATGGGCCGGACTGATAGGTCCGGTAGGTCGTACGGCGGCTAGACTGATAGGTCCGGCAAGTCGTACAGTGACCGAACTGTCAGGTCCGGTATCGTGTGGAAACTCACACCCCCTAAAAAAACTTTTTAACAAAAACTTGCCATTTTTTTTTATTTATTTTTTTTGCACAGTTTTTTTTTTTTTTTTTTTGTGATTTAAAAAAAAAATCAAAAATCCGGCCTGCATGCCGTAAAAAGGCAAAAAAAAAAAAATTGAATTTTTTTTTCGATTTGCGTGTCAAAGCCGTTCGACCTAGTTTTGGAGAAAAATTCACCCAGATGCTCAGGAGTCAAAAATAGACAAATTTTATATGACTATAGAGGTTTTTGGGCCTTCTGAGCACGATGGTGAGGTCCGTTTAGGCCCAAAGTGCTCAGAAAAAGGCCTATCCCTAATCAGACACAAAAACTACCTAAAACCCTAGATCTGCTTCCAATGCAAAATTTCTCAAAAACAAGAACAGATAGTTGTAGATCTGAGCTCTGATACCATGTTGGAGTTGAGAAACACAACACCACAGGAGTCTAAAGATCTTCTACAAGCTAAAACAATTTGTTACAAGGAGAAGCAATGAAGCAGAAATAATCTAAAGAACAAAGACACAGGAAAAATATGCTCAAAAGAGGAGAGTTCAATATTCACCAAAATGTGTAATGTCATAATGATACAAAGAAAAGAAAAATAACCTCTAATAGGTCAAGAAACCCTAAAAGGGAAAACCTAGGCTTGCACATAATAATTAATAAAAAATATAATTATTATGCACCTAATGTTAGCTTATGTGTAAAAAGATAATAGGGAACTTAAAAAATTAAACAAATATTGTTTACTTAATCAAGTAAATACCCAATTACTCTAACATTTTTTGCTAGTTGGGCGATGAAGCGCCTTATGGATTGTAATCTACCCTGCAGGCTTCTAAGTTGCTTGAGTGTAGTGGGTGACGACATGTGTAAAATGTCTTTTACTTTTTCTGGATCTATTTCAATGTCGCAATTGGATACAATGAACCCCAAGGGTTTTCTGGATGTTACTTTGAAAACATATTTTTTTGGATTGAGCCTTACATTGTATTGCTCAAGTCTATCAAATATTTTAGCCAATATGTTTAGATGATCATCTCTTGTGTTGGATTTTGCTAGCAAATCATCTACATAGTCTTCTATGATTGTGTGTAACATGTCATGGAATAAGGTGGTCATTGCCCTTTGATATGTAGCGTCTGCATTTTTAAGGCCAAATGGCATCACATTCCAGCAATATGTTCCCCACAGATAAGTGAATGTTGTCTTAGGTTGGTTCTTTGGTGCAATTCTGATTTGATTATAACCAAATAAACCATCCATGAGTGATAGCATTTCATTTCCAGCTATCAAGTCCACTATCATGTCTATGTTAGGGAGTGGAAAGTCATCTTTTGGGTAAGCCTTGTTGATATCTCTGAAGTTGGTGTAGATCCTAATACCTCCAGTATGCTTGGTTACTGGGACTAGATTTGAAATCCACTCAGCATAGTCTATGGGTCTAATAAAACCCACTTTCAACAATTTTTGTAGATCAAATTGACTAATAAAGCTATGTGAGGGTGCATCTTTCTGAGTTTCTATTTATATGGTTTGACTACTAGCAGTAATGGAAAATGATGTAAGACCGGTTTAGGATCTAACCCTTGTATATCTTCATAAGACCATGCGTAATTGATTGGTCTATTTAAAAAATTGGATAAACTTCTCTTTTTCTGTTGGATTCAGGGACTTTGCTAGGTGTATATTACAAACTTTTTCACCATCACCGATGTTGATTTCTTTGGTTTCTTCTACCAATAATGTTGATTGTTCTTTATCAATGGGAAGAGTTTCCATTCTATTATGAGAAATGTGTTCTTCTTCATTATAATTGTCCAAATTGGAAGAGGAGCTTGCCTCTCCAAAATATGCAGTTCTGTCCAAATCTATTGCAAAACCAGGTTTGTGATCATCATAAGGGATTCCATTCCTTGCACCCAAGAATTCAACTATGGCTTCATCATTTTGAAACTAGTCTAATTGTGGTTTATCTTCTTGCCCCCAAACAATCAAATATGAATGTATAAGGGGTAAGTCATTATTCCCTTCTATTGTAAAAGATCCTGATAACATGCATACTTGGTTATTCGGATGACTTGATATATCTTCATCATCAATTGCTTGTGGGTTGTCATCATTATCAAATAGGAATTCATAGTTGTGAGAATTTGTCACACTTTCTATGTATTTTTCACTTTTTGAGGTTGTGTCACTTATCTCATCTTGTTCTTGTAACTGAATTTGTTGTGAATTTGTGGACCTCCTTTGTATGGTGGATATCCTTCTTAAGCCTGGTATCAGTTGTTGCAGTCTTTCTTCATCTGACTTGAACGGAGGAGCTTGAGTTGTTTCCCTTGGAAAAAGTATTGACAACAACCAAGGATTAGGCTTATTTTCTAGTGCTAAGTTTGTATTTGTTACCACATTTGCTTGTGCAAATGTTTCAGGTACTATATTGCTAGATGATTCTGTGTTAGTTTCTTGTAGAAGTTGCCTCATATCTTCACCATCGGGTTCCATGCTAGGAGCTATTGGTTCTTTCTTGCTTCTCTAAGATGAAGGGGGAAATAGTCATGTTGATAACTGATTCTGAGGTATGTACTCTGATGGTAGTCTAGGTTTGCTAAGTATATCTAGTGTATGTTGTCTTGCCTCTATTATCTTTGGTACATGTTTATATCCTAGCCCTTGATTCTTTGGGTTTTCATGCGGTAAAACAAGTTCTAATCTTCCTTTCTTCTGTAGTCCCAATCCTGTGGTACCATTGTACCCATTTGTTTGTAGCATCTTGAACTCGTTGCCATACTGATCTAGAGGTAAACTGGCAATTGTCATGTCATCTTCTTCTCTATATATCCAGTGATTGACATCTTCATTTAGATATTCTTCTTGTAAGTCTCCCCATCTAATGAAAGAGCATGAATCTAAGTACTTTACTATCTCTTTTGCTTTATCTTGTTCCATCACTATTCTCTAAGGCTTCCCAAAAGACCTAGGAGAAAGAGATAATTTTCTGCCATTCGAGGTATTTGAAATGGAATATTCCCCACAACCAACCTTAATCTATAAAGAAGATGTGGTAGGTGTATATTCTGTGTTTCTTTGATTATTAATGATTCCATTTGTAAGTGAAGTGGAGCTACCTAATTTTTTGGTACTTGATTATATGTGCTTACCCTTAAATAATTGCAGTGTTCAAAAGGGTTTGGGTCGCCGTGAATAGTGACCTCTATGCCATTGTATGGGAACTTAACACATTGGTGAAAAGTTGATGGTACTGCTTGCATGGTATGTATCCATGGGTGGCCTAACAGCATGTTGCACCCTAATTCTCTATCTAGGACCTGAAAGGTGATATCTGTTATGACTGGTCCCACTTGTACAGGCAAGGTCACCACACCCTTAGAAGGGCATTCCTCATCATCATAAGCTTTGATGTTGATTCTCTTGATAGGATCAATATGATGTACAAAATATACTAAAGCTTTAATCAAATGCAATGTGTATATGTTAAGGCTAGCTTCACCATCTATAAGTACTCTTTGGACCTTATTTCAATGGATCAAAGCTTCCAAGTGTAAGGGATCATTATGCATGGGTCGTTTTGTAGGTACATCCTATTTAGTGAATGCGACCTTCGAATCTGCCAAGTTTCCAACCATGGACTAGAATGTGTTCTTATCAATATCTCTAGCAACAACTGAATCTTTTAATGCTTTGTCAAGGATTGCCTTATGAGCTGGTGAGATGCACAGTAACTCAAATAATGAAATTTGAGCTGGAGTTCGCTTCAACTATTCCACCATATTGTAATTGCTAGTTGTTGAAGGGGGATTTGAAGGCACCCCTTGTAATGTGACCTTTGATCTTCTATTGATGACAACACAGTCTCTGCTTGTGAGATTTATTGTGATTGTAGCTACTGTGTCATCTCCTACACTAAGTAAATTTATGGCATAATAAAATGTGGCATTGGTATAATTGGTAGTATTGTTTTGTGCATTGGAACTAGAAGCCTTTCCTTTGTCATGCTTGACAAAGGGATCCTTGAAGATGGTATGATTTGTGTTTGGTGTCTTATTGGCATCCACAGTAATGTCACCTTCATCAATGAGATCTTGTATGAGGTTCTTTGGTTTGTAGCAACTTGTTGTCTTGTGACCTTTATTGTGGTGGCACTCACAGAAATCATTGCCATTCCACCAAGCAGGCTTGAATGGACCTGGTACATATGGTCTAGCTTCTGGTAGAGTTGTGACATTACTTTGTATTAACTTCTTGAGCATTGATTCAATAGGTTCACTAAGGGGTGTAAAGTTTCTTCTGGGTGCACCCACCCTTGGTGGTCTTGGATTGGTTGACTGAATTGCATTGGTGTTGTTCATCTGAGTTTGATTCTTACTAGAAAAATCAACTTGTCCTTGTATAGATATGGCTAGTTGAGCTCTATTTACAACACGAGCATCAACAACTCTGTCACTTGTGACATTTTTGTTCCTAGTCCAAAATTTTGGCCTTTCATTATTTGTACTTGTGGTTTGCCCATTATCTTTGTGGTGTTTCAGTATCCCTTTCTCTAATAAGCCTCTTTCACACTTAATGCCTTTTTTCGTGATGTCTTTAGAATTATTTAGGCACTACATTTTGTTGGCATTATAACAGACAATAAGAGATTGTTGGCATTTCAATTAGGATATTGAGAAGGTTGTTGATAATTATGGATATAATTGATTAAGGATGTTTACTATCTTCACAATATTATTTTGTCATTGATGTCAAGAAATTGATTTTCTAATTTAGTATGATGTTGCCATATCTTAAGAAGTATGTTTTGAAGAGAATTAAGATGTCGGTAAAAGACACAGAAAGAATGTGATGAATAAGGGGAGGAATAAGTTATTCAATGGGCAACTATTACCGAGTTAGACAATGATGAGATCATGTTGTTGTAACGTCGTAAATTGTACGCACTTGCTAAAACAGTACAATTTCACACCTAGTTTAGCACCCGCCTTGGCGCATTTTGCATTTTGCATTGCATTTCCCCTTTAGCACTTAATTAATCAAATTAATTAGGTCTAAGGTTCTATTTCATCATCTTCCATATCATAAAGTCGGGCCCTTTTCATTAAAGTGTGCCCCTTTCATTTTATTCCTCCAATACATCATTTAATCAAAAACCCTAATTAGGTCCTATTTTGAACTTGGGGGCTTGATTTCAGGGGTCAAAGCATCTCGAAATCACCTGTAACTTCGGGATTCTCTCTAAAATCATCATATCCGACGACCCTGAAAATTTGGTGAAAAGTTGTCGGGACCATGGCGCCCGGAGTGCACACGGTCCTGGACATTTTTCCCAAAATTTTAGGAGCGCGATCCAATCATAAAATAAAGCTTAACCCTAAGAAATTGGCGGGAGATTCAATCTCTAGGTCGGCCAAAAGTTGAAATTAAGACCTAGGGTTTCATATATAAGGGCTCTCTTTCTTCATTTGAAAGGATGGGGATTTTGGTTTCAGGGACCTTCTATGCAGCGAAAGAGTAGATCTTTGAAGACTTCAATAACATTCAACATCCATCCATCAAGCATTCATCAATTTCATTCATCCATTTAGGGCTTTGAAGGCATTGAAGAGCAATAAGGGATCACCGACTGAAGATTGGCTTGTACCCCTCCCTTGGGGTTGGGTATGATTTCATGTTGTTTTCATGTCTTTGCATAAGCCTCATTATATCACTTGTACTCATGCTTTAGATCTCTTTACATCTTGATTTGGAGCATTTACATTATCATTTACAAGCAATTAGGGTTTACTTTCTAGGTTGCTCTAGTTTGCTTACTTGCACTTTAGGATCTTGCACACACACAAGATCTGCACACACACTACTTTTACAATACAACTTGGCTATTCATGGAGGTGGAAATCACCAAAGCGGGGGTTTGACTAAGGCAAAACCCTATATAGCCGCCCACCATACCTTTTCAGATATAAGTACAAGTTTCGGGATTCAGACGACACCGCAAGTTGTAGATCCGACGGAAGCAGACGGAGACTAAACTTCACACCAAATTCCAGAGCAAAAGACCAGGACAGGGGCGTGGGGCGCCCTGGTCCTACCAGGACAGGGGCGTTAGGCGCCCTAGTCCCTGGGATAGGGGCGCTAGGTGCCCTAGTCCCTAGGACAAGGGCACTGGGCGCCCTGGTCCTTCTGTCAGACAGCATTTCCGACAGTTTTCCAGGTTGCAAAATAGCAGTTTCAGGTGCAGTTTCAAGAGCAGAATGAGGACAGTGGCGCCCGCACCCCCGTCCCGAACATTTTCACTCAGATTTTAACTCTGGGTATGCATCTGCATTCCTTTCTTGTCCTTGTATTTGCAGCTTTCCATTGTTTAACTTCAATTCTACAAATTTGTTATTAGTTCATACTTGCACTCTGAGGTTAGGAATTGAACTTGCATCATTTTATCTTTCAATTACAACAAAGGAATAGAAACCCTAATAGGTAGCCCATGGCTCTCTCTTTCACAAAAAGAAGTAGCCAATTGTGTGATACCTCTAGGCTCTTTCGTATTCCACAATGTGTGTCAAAAGGTAGGATTAGGACATGTTAGCCTAGTCTCACTTTTTCCCCTACACATTTTGGTGAACCCGACGTGAATCTTATTATTGCTTTCTCTTGCATTGCATTTGTTAGATCTAGATCTAGATTTAGTGTGTTTCATTTAAGTTTCATTTTCAAAAAAAAAAAAAAAAAAAGAAAAAAAAAAAAGAGGGAAAAGAAAGAGTGTGTTTCTTTGTTTCTTTGCATTGTGTGTTTAAGTTTTATGCAATTTTTATTTCAAAATGTCAGATTTTTATTTGCAAGATGTTCATATTTATGATGATGTATGCAATTATGTCGATTATGAGTATATCCAAGATGAATTAGATGAAGCTTTAGATGAGTTTTTGAATCCTAAAGATGCCAAACCTTCATTTTACCAAAGACTCATAAACCTTGTTACTATGCCATTTCGTTGTGATGAGAAAGATAAGTCGAATGTTTCCTCTCAAGGGTACATTCCTATCAACTCTTCCACTGAATCTAGTAACATGTTTGTTTTCAATGATCCCCTCTATGAAGAGATGTCTCCTTTTGAATCAAAAGATAAACCTTTTAATCGATATGATCATGCTTTGTTGGATGATGCTCTTGATGACTTTGTGGCTTTATCGAAATCTTTAAACAAGAACAAAACTTCTAAATTAGTTAACATGATAAACCTAAAAGAACATAATAAGCCTCTCTTTGAAGTCCAAGGTGCTTATCCTTCTCCCACTTTTCAAGTTCCTAAATCACCTCCCCTTACTGTCCAAGGAGGGTATGGTCATGATTCCTTTTTTACTCCGAATAAACCTATCATCACTGTGCAAGGAAGAAAACCTATGAGTCCTTATAGTTATGCCAAGCAATTAACCAGAGAGAGTTATCATGTGATTGCCCATACTTATCATACTAGAAATAATAAGCAGCATAATCCTCCTCCTGTTACTCCAGTTTCTCTTCCTAATCCTCAACCAATTCTTCCGCAAGCTCCACGTATTTCACAAGTTCTTGGTAAGGAATATGATCTCATAGAACAACTTAAGGCTACCCCTGCTAAGATATCCCTTTGGGATTTGATTCAAACTTCTTCCGCTCATCATAGAATGTTACAAGATGCCTTGAAAGATTTGAATGTTCCTCCACCAAATACATCTAGTAATATAGTGTCTTTGGTTAACTCTGTGATGAATCCTAAAGCTCAAATTGTGTTTACTCAAGACGAGTTGCCTACTAGTGAAATTCAACATCAATATGATCCCTTGATGATTGTGGTTATCATAAATGACACTGCTATAAGATGAACACTGGTAGATAATGGCTCGGGCCTTAATGTGTGTAGCATTAATCTATTGCATAAGATGAATGTGGATACATCCCTTATTGAGCCTGACTCTCGTCCCATTCGAGGCTTTGACAATGTGGCTAAGTCTTCATTAGGTATTATCACCTTACCCCTCACAGTGGGGCCTGTTAAATTTCCTACTCCTATCCATGTTATGTCGGGAAATCTAACATACAACTTGTTATTAGGGAGACCTTGGATTCACAGTATGCAAGTTGTCCCCTCTACATTGCATAGACAAGTTAAATTTATTTATAACAATAAGACATATACCTTGATAGGTGATACTAATTTCCAAGCTTGTTTACAAACATCTACTTCCAAAGGGGGTTCTTCTAAGCCTTCCTCGTCTAGTGATGACTCTTTAAACAAGATACCTATGGATGAATCCTCACTTTCTGATGATCAAAATTCTTTGGATGAGTCTAAAACTCCTGAAGAAGATTCTTCTCGACTTGAATCTACACATGAGAAGGCTTTTGATCCTGAGAAGGTTCTCACAGAAGACGATTGGGGATCTCTTGATTTTAATCCCACCTTTGTAGGTGAGTATAGGGTCCCTTCTAGAGAGCTTAAAGTTGAAAAGAAGGAAGAGGCTAAAAATCAATCAATCTTACCTGAACCTATGAGCAATAATTTTGTGACTGCCTCTCAAACTTCTTCTCCTCACACCTCTAATTCTGAAGGATTTGATTCTTTGTCTTATGAAAAACCACCTTCTCTTTTTGAAATGGCTAATCGTTATGGTCGTGGTTTTCATATTCTAGCTAAGCATGGGTATCATGGAAATGGTTGTGGCACTCACGAACAAGGGATAAAGGTTCCTCTCGAGAATAATCTTTATGATGTGACCTTTGGACTTGGTTATAATCCCTGCAAGCGCACTAAAGCTTCTAAGAGACCGTGTATTAGTGTTAATGTCATTTCTATATCCCTACCAATGAGGCACCCTGAGTATATTGATGGGGATCCTTCGTGTGCCTGTTCTTTGGATGTCTTTCCTACCGATGATGCTTTAGCTGAGTTTTTAGGAGCATATGATACTCTTCCTCATTATCATCACAATAGGGGATTTCCTTATTGTTTGAACACTGAAGCTTATTTTGGAAAAGAGATTGATAATGATGAGATTGCGAAAGAATTCCCTCAGTTAAAGGATACTCCTCAACAAAGTAATCTTCTTATAAGTGACACCATTGATGTTAAGATGGATCCTTGCAATGAAGAAAAAGCTATTAGAATTGGAAAATGTTTGGATGAAGAAGAACAAAAACAATATGCAGATTTATTGCATGAATTCCTTGAGATCTTTGCTTGGACATATTCTGACATGCCTGGTATAGATCCTAAGATTGTTACTCATAATATTGTCTTAGTTCCCGATGCTAAGCCTGTGAAACAAAAGATTCAAAAAATGAATCCTAAGGTAGCTTTGCTTGTTAAGGCTGAGATTGAAAAATTATTGGAGGCTGGATTTATCTGCCCTATTGATTATTCCTCGTGGATTTCAAATATTGTCACTGTGGCTAAATCAGATAATAAAATAAGAATGTGTACCGACTTTCGGGATTTAAATAAGGCTTCTTTGAAAGATGATTTCCCTCTCCCAAACATTGACATGATAGTTGATTCTACAGCAGGACATGCTTTGTTATCCTTCATGGACAGTTTTTTAGGATACAATCAAATCTTTATTAATCCTCAAGATCAATTCAAAACTGCTTTCACCACTCCTTGGGGTACGTTCTATTGGGTGATGATGCCTTTTGGGCTTAAAAATGGCGGTGCAACTTATCAACGAGCGATGACCCTTATCTTTCATGATTATATGCACAAAATTTTAGAAGATTATGTTGATGATATTTTAGCCAAATCCATTCTCCGTATAGATCATATTAAGATCCTTCATCAAATCTTTGAAAGAATTTGTAAATATCACATGCGCTTGAATCCTCGAAAATGTGTTTTTGGTGTGGATAGTGGAAAACTATTAGGATTCATAGTTTCGCATCGTGGGATTGAGGTGGACACTAAGAAAATAGATGCTATTGTCAACATGCCACCTCCTAGAAATGTGTCTCAACTCAAAAGCTTACAAGGAAAGATTCAAGCTATTCGTAGGTTTGTATCTCAACTTGTGGATCGTACTTTTCCTTTTACTCAACTTCTCAAAAAGAATATCACTTTTCAATGGAACGAAGATTGTCAGCAAGCATTTGAAGATTTAAAAGTATATTTGGCTAACCCTCCTATCCTTCAACCCGCCGAACCTTCTAAGCCCTTTCTTCTTTATATAGCTGCTTCCTCTCATGCTCTCGCAACATTATTGGCACAACATGATAAAGATGGTAAAGAGTGTTCGGTTTATTATATAAGTCGAACCTTACTCGATTATGAGACCCGATATTCTACGATAGAAAGACAATGCTTGGCCTTGGTGTTTGCAACTCAAAAATTGAGAAGTCCACGTCATGGTAAAGTTTGATCCTTTGAAGCATCTTTTCTCTAAAACTGATTTATCAGGGCGCCTAGCTAAGTGGGTTATGATGTTAACTGAATTTGACCTTAAATTTGTTTCACAAAGAGCAATTTAAGGGCAAGCGTTGACTGATCACTTAGTCGAGGCCCCTTCACCTTTCTCCTTCCCTAACCCTGAGTTTTTTCCTGACGACTTCATTCTATGTACAGAGAAAGATGAAACTTGGGAGTTGTACTTTGATGGCTCTAAGTGTCATACGGGATCGGGGGCAGGTGTTGTTCTAATTTCTCCTACAAAGAAATCCATTCCCTTATCTTGTCGTCTCAATTTCTTATGCACCAATAACATTGCTAAGTATGAGGCTCTTATAGCAGAAATAAAGGCAACCTTGGCTCTGAATGTAAAGCACATACATATTTATGGAGATTCTCAATTGATTATAAGACAAGTAATAGGACTGTATCAAGCAAAACAAGAGAAATTATCACAATATAAAGACCTTACTATCTCTTTGTTACAAAAATTTGATTCTTATACCATGGAACTTGTTCCTCGAAAAGATAATCGACATGCGGATGCAATGGCATGTGTGGCTTCTCTTGTATCTTTAGAGGACCCTGTGGTTGATCTTAAATTTGTTATTCACAACCTTATTTCTCCAGCTATTGTAGACGATTCTAGCCTGGTGACATGTTGCGACTTTATAGACTCAGATGAATGGTATTCGCATATCGTAAGATACTTGACTGATGGTACCTTTCCTGATTCCGCCAATAGGAATACTAGGGCTAGAATTCACAGGCTATCTGCTAGATATATCATTCTTTCTAATGTTCTTTACCGAAGGGGTTATAACGGTCTTCTCCTTCGTTGTCTTAACAAATCGGAAATCCCTATTGCTCTTGAAGAGGCACATTCAGGTGCCTATGGGGGGCATTTTGGACGCAAATCCTTGGTTCAAAGGTTGCTTCGTATGGGATATTATTGGCAAACTATGTAGCAGGATTCTTTTTCATTTGTTAAGAAATGTCATCGATGTCAACAACATAATAATCTGATTCATGCTCGCGCCCAAGAACTTCGTTCTCATGTAGCTTCTTGGCCTTTCTCTGCATGGGGGTTGGATCTCATCGGTAAAATCTCTCCTCCTTCATCTCAAGGACATACTTTCATTATAACCGCAACATATTACTTTACAAAGTGGGTAGAAGTTGTTCCCCTTCGCTCTACTACTGCTGAAGTGATTTGTCGATTTCTTCTAGAAAACATTATTTCTCGATTCGGGATACCTTCCACTATAATCTTAGATAATGGGACATCATTTAAGAACAAGGATGTCAAGAAATTTCTCGAGAAATATCATATCAAACATCGATTTTCTACACCATACTATCCTCAATCAAATGGTCAAGCCGAATCATCCAATAAGATAATTGAACAAATTCTTCACAAAACCGTGAATAAGCATGGTAAGGATTGGAGTACTCAGCTAATTTATGCTCTTTGGGCTTACTGAATGAGTGTACGAATTGCTATAGGAACTACCCCTTATAATCTTGTTTATGGTGCTGATGCTATTATGCCTTTAGAATTAGAGATTCCATCACTTAGAGTTTCTCTCAAAGGTATAGTAGATGATGACTCTTATAGAGAACAAAGACTTCAACAGCTTGAGATGCTTGATGAACAGCGTATAAATGCTCTTGAGCATATTCAAGCGTATCACAAAACTCTACAACGAAGCTATAATGATAAGGTTATTCAATGTTCTTTCTTGGTAGGTGACTTAGTTCTCTATGAGAATCAGCGCAATGTGAATGCCTTACCTGAAGAAAAGGGAAAATTTAGTCCTAATTGGCTTGGACCGTATATTGTTATTGAAGATTATGGATCAGGTGCTTATAAAATAGCGGATGTAGATGGTACGCCTCTTAAAGAACCTATAAATTCTATGCACTTGCATAGATACTATGCTTAATTCCTCATTCCTTATCTTTTTATCACTTCTTCAAAATTGGGTAATATGTTAGTATATCTTTGTTAGAGCAAATAGAATTAAATGATGTTTTGTTTAATCTATATTGCTTCATTCCTGACAAGTGTGTTTCTTTACTCTATGGTTTGTCTTGAATTCATCTATGTAAATTGCAAAAGATTTACATTTTCATTATGCTGGCATATTATACAATGTCTTTATGTGTTAAGTAGAATTGTATCATGTTGTGTTTAAATTAAATCACATTACTTATATGATTCTTAGGCTTAACACATATTTCTTATCTATCGTCAATGTAGCACTTGATCAAATATTTTATTTTAATTAAGTCACACATGTATCAATTTAATCATGGAGCATTGAAAAAAATCAATCACATGGAAATTAAATTCAGAACATACATGTACATCTACCAAATGTATTAACTTTAATCAAAATACACATTGTTTTAGGCATTAAAGATAACACGTTTGAGACAAAGAGAAGCATGTATATATATATATATATATATGTGGATCAAAATACAAAGGTAGGTCACTATACATCCAAAATGTGACCTATCCTGCATCATGAGATCATCTCCTATCCCTAGGGCTAGTGGCTGGAGAGTGACGACTAGACGCTCCCTCCTGATCCGCCCGTGAAGGTGGACCCATAGGTGTATAGCGTGATATAGATCGTGAATGACTCCGAGAGGAACTCCTACGATCCCTATCCATAAGGATCACGTGATACGAGGTAGCCTCGGCCTGAGCTACTGCTAGGTCACGCTGTACCCGCTGAAGGTCCTCTGATAGAACTCTCTCTCTCTCCCTCCATATTTCCACCTGTACTCAAAATGGGGAAAACAAGTCATCATGCCGACCCGCGTTCCCTTGAGTTCTATAAGCAACCTGTGAGGAACTAGGGATATGTGCTGTCATGGAAATATCTGTCACTGCTTGCTGGATCAAGGAGTGCCACTCCTACACATTAGCTGTAGCAGTAGAACAGATTTTGTATTAGTACCATTCTATATCATCAAAACATTAATCAATCAATATAAACCTACTATACCTGGATCTCCCTCGCGCTAGTAGGGATCGTGATATGGTAGCATCTGTGACTGGGAACTATTAGGCTCCCCACGCCCAAGTGATCTGTGCACGATGGGTACCGGTCTCCGTATCGCCTCGTGTTCCCCCTTTTGGGGAATGAGAGGAGGATCTAAGGCTATGGTATCATCTCCTGAATGGTGGGGAGCTGCATCTGACTCCTCCTCATCATCTCTATCCTCCTCCTCCTTGTCATCCTCGTCCTCATCCGCATCCTCGTTCTCCTCATCATCATCTCTATCTGTGTCATCCTCCTCTCCTTCCTCCTCCTCCTCGACACTAGGCTGATCTCCTATGGGTGGATCAGGATCTCTTGCCTCCTCATCACCCTCTCCCTCCTCTGGCTCCTCCGATCTGGATCCCTGATCCTCATCTCGGTCTCCATGTCTCCATGGACTTGGATGGCCTGTCGGGTGATCCGGTGGAAAGATAGGCCCCGGGTATGTCCTCACAAACCATGAGAGATACCTGTGCTGTGCTCTAGGATCTGTGGCATAATCAGTGACCACATCCTGATCAGACCCCTCTATATCTGTGATCTTGATATCATCTATCGTAGGTCTCGCTACTGCTCTAGGTCTGGGAAGGACTCGTGAGTGTCAAGTGTAGATGGGTACATCGGCTGGAACACACTACTCTAGCCCAAACTACCTCCATACTCGGTCAAAGTAGAATGGGACTATGATATATGGGTATCGTCCTCTCAGTAGGTGGTTCCTCTATAAGCATGCTAGCTGCCTCTCCATTCCATCCCATTTGTGCATCCATAGATATGGTCTCCATACTATCACCTCAGCTGTCAACCTATTGAATGTCACTCTCCAATATAGTAGATCCCCAAATCTCCACTCACTGGTAAGTGGATAAGCAAACACCCTAGGTCGCTCGCTAGCCACACTCATCGGATAGCAGACAGGCCTGGTGCATGTAAAGTGCTCAAATATCCACACCTGCAGAAGTGTGCATGTCATCAGGCTACAACCTTGTCCAAAAACATACTCCTCGAGGTCGTGATAGAGATGTGCAAGCATACTTCGACCCCAAGCATATACTCTCCTATGTCTCTCCATAGCCCTGATGCACCATGTGAGACCCCCATGCATGTGCGTACCTCGCCCATTAGGGCAGACAACTAGTGCAATGATGGCAATCATAAGACATCTCATGAGGGGCACCTCTCCGGTAGGATGTAAGAGCCAACTGACCATGATGCGACCTCTCGTCTCACTCGACATGACTCTCCCTATGTAGTATACCTGCTCCCTCTAATGGTCCTCAGCTGATCGATCGGTTGCGTATGTCACGGTAGCTCCTCTGATAGGTAGGTGAAGTATGTGGTACACATCCTCAAGTGTCACTGTCATCTCCCCTACTGGAAGCTGGAATGTACGTGTGTCAGGATCCCATCACTCCATAAGTGCCATCAGCATCGCAGGATGGAATCGAATGGCTGGCATAAGAATCATATACCACAAACCTACTATAGATAATGTATCTCTCTCTGCCTAAGTCAGCCGAGGAATCTGATCTCACAAGCTGCGAAGAATCTGCCCCCCCGTGTGCTCTCTCATGTATGACAGACCCTACAATATAAAAACATCAGTGTAATCAGTACTCAATCATCACAATCATCTATGCCAAAAATGAAAATTGTCGAACATTGAAAGCTAACCCTTGCCAAGTCCTGATTGGGACCATGGTGCCATTCAGGGACCATGGCGCCCCACAGGGACCATGGCGCCCTGAAAGGACCATGGCGCACTTCAGGGACCATGGCGCCCTGAAATGACCATGGTGCCCTTCAGGGACCATGGCACCCTGATAGGACCAGGGTGCCCTGGGTGGGACCCAAGGTTAGATTCCCGGGCCCGCATTCGATCACAAAAACTCAAAGTCAACAGAAATGCAGAAACTCAAAGTCAAAGTTCAGTCAGCTCACCTCGTCCAGTGGCTCATCGCCGATCACGGCTTGTCGCATGATCTCTATCCTCGTGGGACGCTCTGGTCATCATGAAGGCATGATGATGGCTATGTGGGCTCCGCTGCAATGAACAATACTCAGAAATCAACAAAGTGACAAATGCAATATTCACTTTCGAGGTATATACTTTCATTCCTTTACCTTTACTTTCAAAACCCTAATTTTCCTCTATCACTCGTTTCATCATAACTTGAGTTTGGGAGATGCGATTTCCGAACCGTTTGTTGCGTAGGAATCATATTTTCGTTCCCTTACTCCCTGGATGTTCTAAAACATGCTCTGATGAAGCCTCTTTGGTGAACATCTCTCATCAATAATCTCTCACACAATTTGTCATAAGTAAACATGCTACCCTGTTTCACCTCCCTAATAAGCAAGCCAAAACAGGGGGGGCATATAGCTACTCGCAAATTTCATCACTTTCCTTAGTAAGCATTAGGTGATTTTGTGATCTAACGTGTGTTTTGTAGGGTACGGTTCCTAACTGTGTACTGTAGATACCGCTGGGGGCTTCGTTCGACGAACTTATGGATATATCCTTTTTCAAATAATGTTTACTTTCCTGTACTTTAGCTTGCATATGCACGTAGTACTCATATGACCGCTAAAGTGGGGACTAAATGTAACATCGTAAATTGTACGCACTTGCTAAAGCAGTACAATTTCACACCTAGTTTAGCACCCGCCTTGGCGCATTTTGCATTTTGCATTGCATTTCCCCTTTAGCACTTAATTAATCAAATTAATTAGGTCTAAGGTTCTATTTCATCATCTTCCACATCATAAAGTCGGGCCCTTTTCATTAAAGTGTGCCCCTTTCATTTTATTCCTCCAATACATCATTTAATCAAAAACCCTAATTAGGTCCTATTTTGAACTTGGGGGCTTGATTTCGGGGGTCAAAGCATCTCGAAATCATCTGTAACTTTGGGATTCTCTCTAAAATCATCATATCTGACGGCTCTGAAAATTTGGTGAAAAGTTGTCGGGACCATGGCGCCTGGAGTGCACACGGTCCCGGATATTTTTCCCAAAATTTTAGGAGCGCGATCCAATCATAAAATAAAGCTTAACCCCAAGAAATTGGTAGGGGATTCAATCTTTAGGTCAGCCAAAAGTTGAAATTAAGACCTAGGGTTTCATATATAAGAGCTCTCTTTCTTCATTTGAAAGGATGGGGATTTTGGTTTCAGGGACCTTCTATGCAGCGAAAGAGCAGATCTTTGAAGACTTCAATAACATTCAACATCCATCCATCAAGCATTCATCAATTTCATTCATCCATTTAGGGCTTTGAAGGCATTGAAGAGCAATAAGGGATCACCGACTGAAGATTGGCTTGTACCCCTCCCTTGGGGTTGGGTATGATTTCATGTTGTTTTCATGTCTTTGCATAAGCCTCATTATATCACTTGTACTCATGCTTTAGATCTCTTTACATCTTGATTTGGAGCATTTACATTATCATTTACAAGCAATTAGGGTTTACTTTCTAGGTTGCTCTAGTTTGCTTACTTGCACTTTAGGATCTTGCACACACACAAGATCTGCACACACACTACTTTTACAATACAACTTGGCTATTCGTGGAGGTGGAAATCACCAAAGCGGGGGTTTGACTAAGGCAAAACCCGATATAGCTGCCCACCATACCTTTTCAGATATAAGTGCAGGTTTCGGGATTCGGACGACGCCACAAGTTGCAGATCTGACGGAAGCAGACGGAGACTGAACTTCACACCAAATTCCAGAGCAAAAGACCAAGACAGGGGCGTGGGGTGCCCTGGTCCTGCCAGGATAGGGGTGCTAGGCGCCCTGGTCCCTGGGATAGGGGCGCTGGGTGCCCTGGTCCTTCTATCAGACAACATTTCCGACAGTTTTCCAGGTTGCAAAATAGCAGTTTCAGGTGCAGTTTCAGGAGCAGAATCAGGACAGTGGCGCCCGCGCCCCCGTCCTGAACATTTTCACTCAGATTTTAACTCCGGGTATGCATCTGCATTCCTATCTTGTCCTTGTATTTGTAGCTTTCCATTGTTTAACTTCAATTCTGCAATTTTGTTATTAGTTCATACTTGCACTCTGAGGTTAGGAATTGAACTTGCATCATTTTATCTTTCAATTACAACAAAGGAATAGAAACCCTAATAGGTAGCCCATGGCTCTCTCTTTCACAAAAAGAAGTAGCCAATTGTGTGATACCTCTAGGCTCTTTCGTATTCCACAATGTGTGTCAAAAGGTAGGATTAGGACATGTTAGCCTTGTCTCGCTTTTTCCCCTACACAATTGTTTAGATTGTTCTGATATCCTACATATGCTAGAGAATGATTTCATTACACCTAGCACCTATCCATTGACAATGGAAGAGATAAAGGAAAAGCAAGAACATATTCAAGCAATGATTGAAATAACATCTGCATTGACCGACTCAAAGTTTAATGATCTAGAAGGCTGGAATGATGCCAAGGTGTATGGTGGTGATGAACATGTTCAAAGAGAAAAAGTGGATAGTCTAAGAGGACAACTTGAATCTATGAGAATGAATGAAGGTGATAACATAACCCAGTACAGTACAAGGTTAAAGGAGATTGTCAATCAAATCAAAGGAGCAGGAGGAACCATTGAAGAGAAGGATGTCACAAGTAAGTTATTAAGAACCCTTCTACCTGCTTATGCAATCTGAGTCTCTGCAATCAATTAATTGAGGTATCTACCCAATATGCCAGTTTCTTTGGATGCTACTATTGGTAAGCTACATGAATTTTAGTTAAGTAGCTTTGATAACAGTGGGTCTTCCGTAAATAAAGTTGAGTCGGCATTTATTTCTTTTCATCTTGATGAATCTGATTATTACAATGATAGAAAGTATAAGTACTCTGAAGGGAATCACATTGGAGCAAGTGAAAGATTTCACAAAAACATGGAGGAGGTACACAAACTTTATGAAGAAATCAGAAAGCAAGAAGAGTTTGAAGCACTATTAGCTAGAAGGCTACCGAGAGGAAAAGGTAAGTACAAAGGAAAGTTGCCTTTGAAATGTTTTAACTGTGATAGAATAGGACATATGGCTTCTAATTGTCCTGACAAAGAATCTAGTGAAAAGAGAGATTACCGAGATGGTAGACAGAAAGATAATCATTACAAAGGACACCGAAACTTCAGAAGAAGAGATAAAAAGACATGTCTAATAGCTGATGAGGAATCTAATGATGATAAATAAGATGAAACTGATATAGAGGAAGTTGTTTATGTGGCTATCAAAGATGGATCAGATGAAGAAAGGTATGAAGAAAAAGCTTTAATATCTCACATAAATACTAGTGATTCTTGGATCATAGATAGTGGATGCTCACATCACATGACAAGTGATAAACACAAGTTTGTTATACTATAAGATTATGATGGAGGTTATGTAAGATTTGGTAATGATGCACCATGTCCAGTGAGAGGTAAAGGATCTATAACACTTCTTGACAATGCTAAATGTAATGATGTTTGTTGGGTTGAAGGTTTGAAATACAATTTGTTGAGTGTAGCACAGCTAAACAATACAGGATACCGAATAGAGTTTCAGAAAGGAATTGTCAAAGTTCATGACAAGCATGGAAAGTTAGCAGCTACTGGGACACAAACAAAAGGTAACACATTTCACCAGTGTCTATGCAAAGATAGATGATACTTGGTTATGGCATAAAAGGTTTTTGATAGTTCTGATACTTAATGTAAGTATAGATCCAATAGCTAACAAGATGAGAAGGGGGGGTGAATCATACAAACTTAATCTTCCATAAAAACAACAGATTCAACCTCAGTAACATATACTTCAGTAATATAACCAAAACTGCTAAACATGCAAACTCAAAAGCATATAAACATCATAACACTCATAACACCAGATTTAACGTGGAAACCCAAATAGGGAAAAACCATTGTGGGATTTTGGACCCACTAATAAATATACTCTTCTAGAGTATGCTCGGTTAAAAGCAAATCCTGTTAAAGATTACAAACACACTTCTAGATGTGACTCAGTTAAGGGATTTCCCTCAAATCTGTTAGGATCTTCACCTTGTTAGATGTGACCTTGTTAAAGGATTTCAAACACTCAATCAGAATGTTACCTTGCTAGAGGGTTTTACAAATAAGACTGTTAAGTCCACTCGGTCAAGAGATTTTTTGTCACTTCACAAAATAACAGTAATAAAAATCTATCTGCAACTTCACATCTAAAATGCTAAAGCAGATTCTTATTTGCTCAATACAATAGGACTTATCTTGTCCATCTGTTGGGCTCTATACTCTGTTATTCAAACAATTCTTCAAGCTTCTGTGCTCGGTAATCACTATGTAGCATCCCTGTGCATACATTTGCCTACATGCATTATTTATCAACAGTTCCTTATTTATAAACAATTTGCTAACCGCTTAATCTCCTTGATCACATTTCCCATGATCAATCATAGCCATCAGATCTTCAAACTTTGACCAGGTTCAATGTATCCTTCGATCTGAAAAATGTTTTACCCCACCTTGGAACTTGCATACATTTCTTGGAACTTGTGCTAGGGTATTGCAGTTCAATCTGAGCTATAGATCTTCCTGCCGATTTTCCTTTGCCATAGATTCTTTAACAAACTTCATGCATGGCATACCAATCATTTAATCATAGCCAGCTCATCAGCTTCCTTCATTAAATAATGCTTTTATTCATTCAATGCATTCTGTTACTACTTGGTTACAACTCGGTAAATACTAAACTTTACTCGGTAAAAATTCTTCCTTCATTAACCGATATCAATAACCTTAGGGTTTACCGACTAGGTTCCTTAGGGTTTACCGACTAAGCTCTTTGCTCAGTAACATATGTAGGATATCAAAACAATCTAAACATCATGATCTCATCATTGTCTAACTCGGTAATAGTTGCCCATTGAATAACTTATTCCTCCCCTTATTCATCACATTCTTTCTATGTCTTTTACCGACATCTTTATACTCATCAAATCATACTTTTTAAGATATGGCAACATCATATTGAATTAGAAAATCAATTTCTTGACATCAATGACAAAATAATAATATTAAGACAGTAAACATCCTTAATCAGTTATATCCATAATCATCAACAACCTTCTCAATATCCTTATTGAAATGCCAACAATCTCTCCTTGTCTGTTATAATGCCAACAATCTCCCCCTTTGGAATTGATGGCAAAACCAATTGATTTGACCTAATTGATTCGGATTGTTGTGAGATTCTGAAATGCTGAAATGCTCTCCCCTTGTCATCAGTCTTCTCCCCCATACATTAGTATCCACTCCTTTTCTCCAGTCTTCTCCCCCTTTGACAACAATGCCAAAAAGTAAAGAACTAAAACATAATTTCGTCCTGTATGAAGTGATTTTCTGCTGTTATGTCAACTTAGTCTCGGTCAAAGCATTTTGTCTTCAATTCTTGTTCCCTATATTGTTTCCTTCACACCTTTAGAAAACATCCTAAAGTGTGTAAATCAGCATCAACTCCTAAAAGATATTATGTAGAGTCATCAAATTGATACTTTCATCGAACTCAGTCAGTGAATGAAAGATAGGGGTAGGACCCCTAACTTACTTCTGAGATACTCAAAAGTGTCCCTTGGCAGTGGCTTGGTGAAGATATCTGCTATTTGTTCCTTTCTGCTAACATACTCCAACACCACTTTCTTCTCTTGAGCTTCTTCTCTAAGATAATGATATTTGATAGAGATGTGCTTTGTCTTAGAGTGCATAACTGGATTCTTTGAAATGTTAATGGCACTAGTATTGTCACAGAATATAGTTACCGGCTCGATAACTTTCTCACTTATACCATCCAACAGTTGTTTTATCCATGCTATATTGGTACAATTCAATGTTGGAGCAACATATTCAGCTTCTGTTGTTGACTGTGAAACACATCCTTGTTTCTTGCTAAGCCAACTCACTAGTCTTTCTCCTAAAAAGAAAGCTCCTCCACTTGTTCTTTAACTGCCATCAATGTTGCCTGCCCAATCAGCATCAGTATAAACTTTAAAATCAAAGTCATTTCCTTTCTGATATACTAAGCCATAATCCTCAGTGCCTTTCAAGTATCTGAAAATTCTCTTGATTGTTGTCATGTGTGTTTCCTTAGGATCTGTAGAGAATCTTGCAACTATACCTATTGCATGTGCTATATCTGACCTACTGTGAACATCATATTGTAGCTTTCCAATCATTGATCGGTAAAGTGTCTCATCAATAGATGCAAATTCATCATTCTTTGATAGTTTACAATTGGTAGTCATAGGATTACTTACTGGTTTTGGATCCTCCATTCCAAATTTCTTCAAGATTTCCTTTATGTACTTGGATTGAGTAATGAAAATCTCATTTTTCATTTGCAGTATCTATAAACCTATAAAATACTTTATCTCACCGATTAATGACATATCAAATTCTTTTCTCATTTCATTTCCACAAAAGATAATATCATCAACAAATATGGCTAAGATCAGTATTCCATTTTCATCATTCTTCATGTACATATTGTTGTTTTCACTTGTTCTTATAAAACCAATCTTGATTAAATAAGAGTGCAATCTTTCATACCATGCTCTAGGTGCTTGTTTCAAACCATATAAAGCTTTGTTCAATTTACATACCTGATCTTTATTCTTGTCTTCAACAAATCCTTCAGGTTGTTCAATAAAAACTTCTTCTTCTAATATACCATTCAGAAATGTAGATTTGACATCCATTTGATATACCTTGAAATTCTTGTAAGCAACATATGCCAACAATGTTCTTACTCCTTCAAGTCTTGCCACAAGTGCAAAAGTCTCACCATAATCAATTCCTTCTTCTTGGGCATAACCTTTGCAAACTAGTCTTGCTTTATTTCGAATGACCTCACCTTTTTCATTTAGCTTGTTTCTGAAAATCCACTTTGTACCGATTATATTTTTGTCCTTTGGTCTTGGGACCAGTGTCCATGTGTCATTCTTCTTGATTTGATCAATCTCTTCTGTCATAGCATTTATCCAATCTTCACTGTTAAATTCCTCTTTCACTATCCTCGGTTCAAATTCAGATATCAAACATGTGTTCTGTATTAGTTTGTTCCTTGTCATCACTGGATCATCCTTATCTCCTATAATCTCACTTGATGCATGATGTCTTCTGACATACTTGGCTAATACAGGCTTGGTAGGCTCTGTATGATCTTCTTCATCACTCGGTAATTGGATATTCTCTTCATTTCCTTCTGTAGTTTTCTTGTTAGGACTTGTCAGTTGAACATAGACAAATTCATCATAATCTTCTAGTTCTTTGGAGTTTCCTTCATCATTTCTTTCTGCAAATTCATCAATTTTCACATTTGCACTTTCTACTATTTTGTTAGATGATTTGATCAGACATTTAAATGCTTTACTTCTAGAAGAATAACCAAGAAATGTTCCTTCTTCACTTTTCTGATCAAACTTGCCATTTCTATCATCCTTGTGTACATAGCATCTACTTCCAAAGATTTTAAAATAACTTACATTAGGTTTCTTGTCATACCAGATTTCATATGGTGTCTTCAAAGTTCCTTTCTTCAATTGTACTCGATTCAGGGTGTAAACTACTGTGCTTATTGCTTCTGTCCAAAATGTTTGTGGCACTTTCTTTTCAATCATTAGGGTTCTGGCACAATCCACAATAGATCTGTTTCTTCTCTCAGCTATTCCATTTTTTTGTGGAGTTCTCGGTGCAGAGACTTGTCTTTTAATACCATTATCATTGTAGAATAAGTTGAACTCATCAGAGGTGAACTCTCCTCCTCTATCTGATCTAAGACATTTCAGTTGTCTTTCTGTTTCATTTTCAACTCTTGCCTTGTACCATTTAAACATTTGAAAAGCTTTTGATTTTTGTTCTAAAAACATAACTGACATCATCCTTGAGTAATCATCCACAAATAATATGAAATATTTATCACCATAATAACTTTGAACTTTCATAGGACCACAAAGATCAATGTGCACAAGATCTAAAATTCCCTTTGAAGTGTACGACTTACTTGTAAAGATTGATGTTGTCATTTTACCCATCTGGCATCCTCGGCACATAGCATTCTCAAGCTTTTCCAAACTCAGTAGACCTCTTACTCGGTGCTTCTTACTTATTTTGATCAGATTATCAAAATTTACCTGACAAAACCTTTTATGCCATAACCAGGTATCATCTATCTTTGCATACAGACACTTGTTTCGAGTTGGGTCAAGGTGAAATGTGTTACCTTTTGTTTGTGTCCCGGTAGCAGCTAACTTTCCATGCTTGTCATGAATTTTGACAATTCCTTTCTAAAATTCTATTCGGTATCCTGTATTGTTTAGTTGTGCTACACTCAAAAAATTGTATTTCAAACCTTCAACCCAAAAAACATCATTGCATCTTTCATTGTCAAGAAGTGTTATAGATCCTTTACCTTTTACCAGACATGGTGCATCATTACCAAATCTTACATAGCCTCCATCATAGTCTTCTAACATAAAAAACTTGTGTTTATCACCTGTCATGTG
The DNA here is from genome assembly GCF_030272615.1 of Cryptomeria japonica. Taxonomy (NCBI): domain Eukaryota; kingdom Viridiplantae; phylum Streptophyta; class Pinopsida; order Cupressales; family Cupressaceae; genus Cryptomeria; species Cryptomeria japonica. Next base: position 243,290,979 of record NC_081410.1, on the reverse strand, counting down.
ATGTGAGCATCCACTATCTATGATCCAAGAATCATTAGTATTTATGTGAGATATTAGGGCTTTTTCTTCATACCTTTCTTCATCTGATCCATCTTTGATAGCTACATAAACTACTTCCTCTGTATCAGTTTCATCTGATTTATCATCATTGGATTCCTCATCAGCTATTAAGCATGACTTTCTATCTCTTCTTCTAAAGTCTTGGTGTCTTCTGTAATGATTATATTTTTGTCTGTCATCTTGGTAATCTCTCTTTTCAGTAGATTCTTTGTTAGGATAGTTAGAAACCATATGTCCTATCTTATCACAATTGAAACATTTCAAAGGTAGTTTTCCTTTATACTTACCTTTGCCTCTCGGTAACCTTCTGGCTAATAGTGCTTCAAACTCTTCTTGCTTTCTGCATGTTCTTGTGAAATCTTTCACTTGCTCCACTGTGATCCCCTTTAGTGTATTTACTCATTCTATCATTGTAATCATCAGATTCACCAATATGAAAAGAACTAAATGCAGATTCAACTTTGTTTACCGATGAACCATTGTTATCAAAGTTACTTAACTCAAATGCATGTAGCTTACCAATAGTAGCATCTAAAGAAACTAGCATATTGGGTACAAACCTTAATTCATTGATTGCGGAGACTCAGATTGCATAAGCCAGTAGAAGGGTTCTTAATAACTTACTTGTTATATCCTTTTCTTCAATAGTTCCACCTGCTCCTTTGATTTGATTGACAATCTCCTTTAGTCTTGTACTGTACTGGGTTATGTTCTCACCTTCATTCATCCTCATAGATTCAAGTTGTCCTTTTAGAATCTCCACCATACATAGATATGAGCTTGTCCCACATTGCCTTTGCATCATTGCAGCCTTCTAGATCATTAAACTCTGAATCAGTCAATGCAAATGTTATTTCAATCATTGCTTGAATATGTTCTTGCTTTGCTTTTATCTCTTCCATTGTCAATGGATAGGTGCTCTATGTAATGAAATCATTCTCCAGATAATATACAACATATTCTCCAACTCCTGATAGGTGCAGCTTCATCCTTTTCTGCCATGTACAGAAACTTGACTTGTTCAGTTTCGGTGCATCCCTCTTATACATCTTTATATCTTTGCCTCAAGTACCTTTAAACTTTTCTTCCGGAGTCCAAAGCTCTGATACCAATTGATAGTTCTGATACTTAATGTAAGTACAGATCCAATAGCTAACAAGATGAGAGGGGGGGGTGAATCATACAAACTTAATCTTCCATAAAAATAACAGATTCAACCTCAGTAACATATACTTCAGTAATATAACCAAAACTACTAAACATGCAAACTCAAAAGCATCTAAACATCATAACACTCATAACACTAGATTTAATGTGGAAATCCAAATAGGGAAAAACCACTGTGGGATTTTGGACCCACTAAGAAATATACTCTTCTAGAGTATGCTCGGTTAAAAGAAAATCTTGTTAAAGATTACAAACACATTGCTAGATGTGACCCGGTTAAGGGATTTCCCTCAAATCTGTTAGGATCTTCACCTTATTAGAAGTGACCTTGTTAAAGGATTTCAAACACTCAATCAAAATGTCACCTTACTAGAGGGTTTACCAAATAAAACTATTAAGTCCACTCGGTTAAGAGATTTTCTGTCACTTCACAAAATAACAGTAATAAAAATCTATCTGCAACTTCACATCTAAAATGCTAAAGCATATTTTTATTTTCTCAATACAATAGGGCTTATCTTGTCCATCTATTGGGCTCTATACTCTGTTATTCAAATAGGTCTTCAAGCTTCTATGCTCGGTAATCACTATGTAGCATCCCTGTGCTTACATTTATCTGCATGCATTGTTTATCAACAGTTCCTTATTTATAAACAATTTGCTAACCACTTAATCTCCTTGATCACATTTCCCATGATCAATCATAGCCATCAGATATTCAAACTTTGACTAGGTTCAATGTATCCTTTGATCTGAAAAACATTTTACCCTACCTTGGAACTTGCATACATTTCTTGGAACTTGTGCTAGGGTATTGCGGTTCAATCTAAGCTGTAGATCTTCCTGCCAATTTTCCTTAGCCATAGATTCTTTAGCAAACTTCATGCACAACATACCAATCATTTAATCATAGCCAGCTCATCAGCTTCCTTCATTAAATAATGTTTTTATTCATTCAATGCATTATGTTACTACTCGGTTGCAACTTGGTAAATACTAAACTTCACTTGGTAGACATTCTTCCTTCATTAACCGATATCGATAACCTTAGGGTTTACCGACCAGGTTCTTTGCTCGGTAACATAGTATAGTATTAACCTTACAATCAATAACATATGTAGGATATCAAAACAATCTAAACATCATGATCTCATCATTGTCTAACTTGGTAATAGTTGCCCATTGAATAATTTATTCCTCCCCTTATTCATCACATTCTTTCTATGTCTTTTACCGACATCTTTATACTCATAAAATCATACTTTTTAAGATATGGCAACATCATATTGAATTAGAAAATCAATTTCTGGACATCAATGATAAAATAATAATATTAAGACAGTAAACATCCTTAATTAGTTATATCCATAATCATCAACAACCTTCTCAATATCCTTATTGAAATGCCAACAATCTCTCCTTGTCTGTTATAATGCTAGCAGTTTTGTCATGTAAATTTTGATAATCTGATCAAAATAAGCAAGAAGCACCAAGTAAGAGGTCTACCGAGTCTTGAGAAACCTGAGAATGCTATGTGTCAAGGATGCCAGATGGGTAAGATGACAAGATCAAGCTTTACAAGTAAGTCCTACACTTCTAAGAGAATTTTAGGTCTTGTGCATACTGATATTTGTGGTCCTATGAAAGTTCAGAGTTATTATGGTGATAAGTATTTCATATTATTTGTGGATGATTACTCAAGGATGATGTCAGTAATGTTTTTAAGAGAAAAATTAGAAGCTTTTCAAATGTTTAAATGGTACAAGGCAAGAGTTGAAAATGAAACAGGAAGACAACTGAAATGTCTTAGATCTGATAGAGGAGGAGAGTTCACTTCTGATGAATTTAACTTATACTGCAATGATTATGGTATAAAGAGGCAAGTATCTGCACTGAGAACACCCCAACAAAATGGGATAGCTGAGAGAAGAAACAGATCAATTGTGGATTGTGCAAGAACCTTGATGATAGAAAAGAAGGTACCTCAAACATTTTGGAGAGAAACAATCAGCACTTCAGTTTACACCCTGAACTGAGTACAACTGAAGAAAGGAACTTTGAAGACACCATATGAAATTTGGTATGACAAAAAACCTAATGTAAGTTATTTTAAAATCTTTGGAAGTAGATGCTATGTTCACAAAGATGACAAAAATGGTAAGTTTGATCAGAAAAGTGAAGAAGGAACATTTCTTGGTTATTCTTCTAGAAGCAAAGCATTTAAATGTCTAATCAAATCATCTAACAAAGTAGTAGAAAGTGCAAATGTGAAAATTGATGAATTTGCAGAAAGAAATGATGAAGGAAACTCCAAAGAACCAGAAGATTATGAAGGATTTGTATATGTTCAACTGAGAAGTCCTACTGAGAAAACTGCTGAAGGAAATGAAGAGAATATCCAGTTACCGAGTGATGAAGAAGATCATACAAAATCTACCGAGCCTATATTAGACAAGTATGTTAGAAGGAATCATGCATCAAGTCAGATTATAGGAGATAAGAATGATCTAGTGATGACAAGGAATAAACTGAGATAGAACACATGTCTGATATCTGAATTTGAACCAAGGATAGTGAAAGAGGCATTTAATAGTGAAGATTGGATAAATGCTATGACAGAAGAGATTGATCAAATCAAGAAGAATGACACATGGACACTAGTCCCAAGACCGAAGGACAAAAATGTAATCGATACAAAGTGGATTTTCAGAAACAAGCTGAATGAAAAAGGTGAGGTAATTCAAAATAAAGCAAGACTAGTTTGCAAAGGTTATGCTCAAGAAGAAGGAATTGATTATGGTGAGACTTTTGCACCTGTGGCAAGACTTGAAGGAGTAAGAACATTGTTGGCATACGCTGCTTACAAGAATTTCAAAGTATATCAAATGGATGTCAAATCTACATTTCTGAATGGTATATTAGAAGAAGAAGTTTTTATTGAACAACCTGAAGGATTTGTTGGAGGAGAGAATAAAGATCAGGTATATAAACTGAACAAAGCTTTATATGGTCTGAAACAAGCACCTAGAGCATTGTATGAAAGATTGCACTCTTATTTAATCAAGATTGGTTTTATAAGGACAAGTGAAAACAACAATATGTACATGAAGAATGATGAAGACAATGGAATACTGATCTTAGCCATATTTGTTGATGATATTATCTTTTGTGGAAATGACTCTTTATGCAAGAGCTTTGGAAATGAAATGAGCAAAGAATTTGAGATGTCATTAATCGGTGAGATAAAGTATTTTATAGGTCTACAGATGCTGCAAATGAAAGATGAGATTTTCATTACTCAATCCAAGTACATAAAGGAAATATTGAAGAAAATTGGAATGAAGGATTCAAAACCAGTAAGTACTCCTATGATTACCAACTGTAAACTATCAAAGAATGATGAATCTGCATCTATTGATGAGACACTTTACCAATATATGATTGGAAAGTTGCAATATGTTGTTCACAGTAGGCCAGATATAGCACATGCAGTAGGTATAGTTGCAAGATTTTCTTTAGATCCCAAGGAAACACATATGACAACAATCAAGAGAATTTTCAGATACTTGAAAGGCACTGAGGATTATGGCATAGTATATCAGAAAGGAAATGACTTTGATTTAAAAGTTTATACTGATACTGACTGGGTAGGCAACATAGATGACAGGAAAAGAACAAGTGGTGGAGCTTTCTTTTTAGGAGAAAGACTAGTGAGTTGGCTTAGCAAGAAACAAGGATGTATTTCACAGTCAATAGCAGAAGCTGAATATGTTGTTGCAGCATTGAATTGTACCAATATAGCATGGATCAAACAACTGTTGGAAGGCATAAATGAGAAAGTTACTAAGCCAGTAACTATATTCTGTGATAATACTAGTGCCATTAACATTTCAAAGAATCATGTTATGCACTCTAAGACAAAGCGCATCTCTATCAAATATCATTATCTTAGAGAAGAAGCAAAAAAAAATAGGATGTTTTCTAAAGGTGTGCAGGAAACAAAAACAAGGAACAGGAATTGAAGACAAAATGCTCTAATCAAGACTGCGTTGATACCGAACAGCAAAGGAATTACTTCATAGAGGAAGAAATTATGTATTAGTTTTCTTTTGGCATTGTTGTCAAAAGGGGAGAAGGCTAATGATAGGGGGAGAGCATTTCAGCAAACTAAGAAATCACAATCACAAAAATCTGAATTCGAATCTTTTAGGTCAAATCAATTGGTTTTGCCATCAATACCAAAGGGGGAGATTGTTGGCATTATAATAGACAATAAGAGATTGTTGGCATTATAAAAGAAAATAAGAGATTGTTGGCATTTCAATTAGGATATTGAGAAGGTTGTTGATAATTATGGATATAACTGATTAAGGATGTTTACAGTCTTCACAATATTATTTTGTCATTGATGTCAAGAAATTGATTTTCTGATTTAGTATGATGTTGCCATATCTTAAGATGTATGTTTTGAAGAGAATTAAGATGTCGGTAAAAGACATAGAAAGAATGTGATGAATAAGGGGAGGAATAAGTTATTCAATGGGCAACTATTACCGAGTTAGACAATGATGAGATCATGTTGTTTAGATCGTTTTGATATCCTACATATGCTATTGTTTGTAAGGTTAATACTATATTATGCTACCGAGAAAGGAACCTAGTTGGTAAACCCTAAGGAACCTAGTCGGTAAACCCTAAGGTTATCGCTATCGGTTAATGAAGGCGGAATGTCTACTAAGTGAAGTTTAGTATTTACCGAGTTGCAACCAAGTAATAATAGAATGCATTGGATGAATACATGTGTTATTTAATGATGGAAGCTGATAAGCTGGTTATGATTAAATGATTGATACAACGTGTATGAAGTTTGTTAAGGATCTATGGCAATGGAAGATCGGCAAGAAGATCTACAGCTCAGATTGAACCACAATACCCTAGCACAGGTTCCAAGAAATGTATGCAAGTTTCAAGGCGAGGTAAAATGTTTTCAGATCGAAGGATACATTGAACCTGGTCAAGATTGAAGATCTAGTGGCTATTATTGATCATGGGAAATGTGATCAAAGAGATTAAGTGGTTAGAAAATTGTTTATAAATAAGGAACTATTGATAAACAATGTATGCGGGCAAGTGTAAGCACAAGGATGCTACATAGTGATTACCAAGCACAGAAGCTTGAAGACCTGTTTGAATAACAGAGCAAGGAGCCTAGCAGAGGGACAAGATAAGTCCTATGACTAGATTGTATTGAGCAAATAAGAAGCTGCTTTAGCATTTTAGATGCAAAGTTGCAGACATACTCATTACTGTTATTTATTTGTAAGTGACAGAAAATCTCTTAACCGAGTGGACTTAACAGTCTTATTTGTAAATCCTCTAGCAAGGTGACATTCTGATTGAGTGTTTGAAACCATTTAACAAGGTCACCTCTAACAAGGTGAAGATCCTAATAGATCTGAGGGAAATCCCTTAACCGGGTCACATCTAGCAATGTGTTTGTAATCTTTAATAGGATTTGCTTTTTACCAAGCATACTCTAGAAGAGTATATTTCTTAGTGAGTCCAAAATCCCACAGTGGTTTTTCCCTATTTGGGTTTCCACGTTAAATCTGGTGTTATGAGTGTTGTTATGATTATGTGTTCTTAAGTTTGCATGTTTTACAGTTTTGGCTACATATATTTGTTAAAGCTACCGAGGTTGAATCTATTGAATATATTGAAGATTAAGTTTGTATGATTCACCCCCCCCCCTCATCTTATTAACAATTGGCATTAGAGCTAAAACACTTTTTAATGGATACTTAATTGGAGGCACAAGGTTTTCATTGAAAATGTCTACTTGCTCAGCTTCAGGGATGTGACTAAGACATATGTGGTATAAGCCCCTCCATCTTTGCAAGAATGTAGCACAGGTTTCTCCTTCCTTTTTCTTTGTTGTGCATAAATCCATCAAGGTAACTGGATTATCTATATTGAATTCAAATTTTGATATGAATAACTCAGCCAGTTCATCCCATGAAGCAATCTTAGGTGGGAGGTGTGAAAACCATTCTAATGTTGTCCCTCCAAGACTTTTGGAAAATAGCCTCATTAATTATGTATCATCGTGTGTTACTTAAATACATGTCGTGAATAATTCTCTGACATGATCTCGAGGATCACCTTTCCCTCTATACTTATCGAACCTTGGAGTTTCAAAATGCAGGGGAAAAGGTGGCATGTATAACTTTTTGTCAAAAGAATATGGACAGAGATCCTCCATTGTATAGCTCTTCTTGTCATTAACTGTTTGCACACTAGACATCTACTTCTAAAGATTCTCCATTTGTTGAGTCAAGATCTCTGTTTGTGTCAATGTGCACTAACTTGATAAGTGTTCCTCACAAAAGGGATAGTGTTGGAGTATCTTGGAGCTTGCTGAAATGTAGACTGACCATGTAATTGTGCACTAGAAGTCCCACCAGGTGGTGTAAAGTATGAAAATTATGTGTTGACATCTGGCAGAGTTGAACTAGTTGTCCCTTGATTCACATTTTGGCCATTGTAGGTGGATCCAACTAAAACTGAAGGTTGAGTTATACTTGTTGAAGTGGTTTTTTGAGCCATTGTAGCTTGCATTGTTACACTGGGCATTGTTTGAGATGTAACATTAGTACTTGTCGATGTCGTTGTTGACGGTGCTGAAGTTGTAGTCGCTTGAGTATTTTCAGATACACCCTTGGTTGATGTAGTAAGTGTTGCTTGAGTAGGTACTTGAGGAACATTTTGATTCAATCTCACACCTGGCGGCAATATTGTGGAAATATCCACCCCTGGAGGTAACTTGGCTCCATTTTGGACTAAGAATGCTAGATATCTGTCTCTATCATTGTGGATGAGGGCATTAAGGATCATAAGCATTGCTAGATCTTGTTGGGTTGCTTCCAATTCTTCTTTTATCAAGTTATGTTGTATCTCATCAATGGAAGGCATCCTGTTTGTGTTTGTTGATAAGGTTGCGAGTCTCCGACCGAGTGTTTGTTGATTTGTGGACAAGTTCATATTCCATGTTGCGTTAACCGAAGGGTCATTGTTAGGTTTCATCTGATTTTTTGCCTTTTCAGCACGTGTTAATGGCATGAACGTTATTCCAAAGTGATCTGGACTCTATAAGACTCTCTAAAATGTGGATGCAAGACTCAACTAAATGTAGCTAGGTATGCACCTAAGACTTTCTAAAGACTAAAAATATAGGTAATGCAATTTATGAATGAAGACTTTCTATCAAGGATTTCATAATTCAAACACAAGATCTTTAGTGTATTGTCGAAATGCTTCAAATTCTGCCTCTTCTTTGATTTGATTTTCGAGGTCTATGTCAATTTGTACTGACTTCCAAACTTCCTCATCTAGGATAGTTTGGACTATGTCGTATTGGTGTTGATCAACTACCAATTCCTCGGCAAGAATATTTAAACCATCAATTATTTTCAATTGAACGTTGTTTGGCCCAACATTGGGTTTGCTCAAATGGGAATTTGTCATCTCCTTTTAGACCCATATGTGAAAGATTACAATGCAGACTATATGGAACCTAGGAATGATTGATACTTTGTTTTAAGGACTCTAACAAGGATTTAGAAACTCTGTTATGGTCTTTTCAACCAATTGTCTGATGGCTTCCTTTTGAGCTGCCTTTTTTATCTTTTTCCTCAATTTTTCATCAAGACGAATAGATTTCTGGATCTCATTGTCTATGACCGTTTCAACTATGTCATACTAGGAATGATCAAATTTTAATTTCCAAGCGAGGTTGTCCAAACTATCAATTATTTCTAATTGATCGTTGTTTTATTCAAGATTGGGTTACTCAAATGGAAATTCGTTGTCTCCTTTTAGACCCATGTACTTAGGTATGCTTCTTAGACTCTAATGAAATACTGAATTCTATATGAGTGGATGCAAACTTGATTGAAGACTACTCTTTTTGTGATGTGGGAACTTATGCAAAGACTTTGTGCAGTATGATGACACTAAAGGAGTTATGCATGAACTAGATGCCTAGGACTTAAGATCACTTGAGATTGCCATGTTTTCCATCTTTGAATTTTGCAAAAGTTTGGTTTGATGTTGACACTTGACCTTGTTGATGTGTAGACCTTGTTGAAATTTTGATATTTGCAAAGACATGGTAGCAAGAAAAGAAAACAACCTTAAGCAAAGAGAGCACTTGTTTGAAGGAATTTTTCAAATTCCCATGAATATTGAGATCTTTTTCAAGACCCCATTTTGTTTTTGATAGTATTTTTGGCAATTTGATATCAATCAGACTCTCCTAAGGTCAAAAGGTCACAAGTATTACCATAGCCCATATCTTGATACTCCGTCAGCTCAAACAACCATGTCACACCCTAGGGTGTGCCCTTTTTATGCCTTTTTTCCAGAAATTAGACCAGAGAAGATTGCTCATCAATTGGCCCATTATCCTGGGAGATATATTGTGAGTGTCTTGGGGGCGGATTCTTCCCCACCCTTGCACTGTGATAATCCAAGTATTTGGTTACTGACTCGGTTTGGCCTCTATTTCTATGGTTTTTAATCAGGATTTCATTCGAAGATACTCTTTGAAGTCACACAAGAACGATTGAGGCCTATAGCCCAACAAAGTACCAAGCAAGATGTAGTCACGCAAGCGTGATTGAGACCTCAGAGCCCTACAAAGTTCTCGGCATGAGATAAACTCAAACATGCTTCATCCCCAGATATTTTCATCCCAAAAGGTGATTTGATTATAGTGAGTTAGATTACTTGGCTTTAGTTGTACTCACTTGGGTCGTTCCCTTCACACCGACCCTCTCAAGGCAACTCGGGAAGGCAGGTTGTCTAAAGGATGTAATTATAGAAATTAAATGAAAGTATAAAAGAAGAGGGTCTGGTTTTCTGATCACCCATTGAAGGGGAGAGCATAATACATATCTCTTCAAAGACATGCAAGACAAAATTCCTTTTATCTATCAATTGCAATGATTTTATACTCTACACAAGCATGGTGTTTATTTTTAATCCTCATAGCAATTTGTGAATTAAGGAAAAGAATTTGATTTGTTCTTTTTAACAGCACCAAAAGAAAGTTTTCTATTCTAACCTTGCAGAGGAAAATAACATTAGTAGACACATGGTGGGATATACAACCTATGTTTTCCTTGGTTATAGAGCTCTCTCTTTTTGGAATCAGAGAGTAATTCTGACAGAAATCAGGAAAACAGAAAGATAGAAAGAGAAAAAATTTGAATTGCAATTGTGAATTACCTTCTGAGCAATTGTGGATTACCCTCTGATCAATTGTGAAATAATATACTATCAATTGTGAATTATTGTGATAGCAATGGTGAATTGATGTCTGAGCAATTGCATAGTACTATCATGTCAATTGCGGATTAGTTAAGTGACAATTTTTTTTAATTCAAACAGAAGTAAAAGACAGAAGATAGAAGTTTATTCTACAATGATTCTCATCATAAAAGTTGAATTTGGCAAGGAATCGATGGATAGTTTTATGGTATTGATCAATTTCCTCTCTGATGCAGAGCCCTACCCACACACCTAAGGATAGCCCAAACAAGGTTATACTTTTGACCCCTCAAATGATCACAAGGGTCATGCAAGGAAGGACTCCACACCTTGGGTGAAACTACTCACAAATTCACTAGGTTGTAAGTTTTGATACTAAAAGTAAAGTACAGATGCCAATAGCTAACAAGATGAGAGGGGGGGTGAATCATTCAAACTGAATCTTCCATAAAATCAACAGATTCAACCTCGGTAACTTATACTTCAGCAATATAACCAAAAATTGCTAAACATGCAAACTCATAGACACATAATCATCATAACACATATAACACCTAATTTAACGTGGAAACCCAAATAGGGAAAAACCACTATGGGATTTCGGACCCACTAAGAAATATACTCTTCTAGAGTATGCTCGGTTAAAAGAAAATCATGTTAAAGATTACAAACACATTGCTCGATGTGACCCAGTTAAGGGATTTCCCTCATATCTATTAGGATCTTCACTTTGTTAGAAGTGACCTTGTCAAAGGATTTCAAACACTCATTTAGAATGTTACCTTGCTAGAGGGTTTACAAATAAGACTGTTAAGTCCACTCGGTTAAGAGATTTCCTATCACTTACAAAATAACAGTAATAAAAATATATCTACAACTTCACATCTAAAATGCTAAAGCAGATTCTTATTTGCTCAAAACAATCTAGTCATAGGACTTATCTTGTCCCTCTGCTGGGCTCCCTACTCTGTTATTCAAACAGGTCTTGAAGCTTCTGTGCTTGGTAATCACTATCTAGCATCCATGTGCTTACACTTGCCCGCATACATTGTTTATCAACAATTCCTTATTTATAAACAATTGCTAACCGTTTAATCTCCTTGATCACATTTCCCATGATCAATCTTAGCCATCAGATATTTAAACTTGACCAGGTTCAATGTATCCTTTCAATCTGAAAATTTTTTACCTTGCCTTGGGACTTGCATTCCTTTCTTGGAACTTGCACAAGGTTATTGCGGTTCAATCTGCACTGTAGATCTTCCTGTCGCTATTCCATTGCCATAGATCCTTAACAAACTTCATGCACGACATACCAATCATTTATACATCTCTAGCTAATCATTGTCCTTCATTAAATAATGCTTTTATCCATCCAATGTGATCTGTCATAACTCAGTTGCAACTTGGTAAATACTAAACTTTACTCGGTAGACATTCTGCCTTCATTAACCGATAACCTTAGGGTTTACCGACTAGGTTCTTTGCTCGGTAACATAGTATAGTATTAACCTTACAATTAACAACATTTGTAGGATATTAAAACAATCTAAACATCATGATCTCATCATTGTCAAACTCGATAATAGTTTCCCATTGAATAACATATTTCTCCCCTTATTCATCACATTCTTTCTATGTCTTTTACCGACATCTTAATTCTCTTCAAATCAATCTTCTCAAGATATGGCAACATCATACTGAATCAGTAATCAATTTCTTGACATCAATGAAAAAATAATGTTATAAAGATAGTTATCATCCTTCTTCCGTTATATCAAATAATCTCCAACAACCTTCTCAATATCCTTAATGAATATCAACAATCTTTCTTTCTATTGAAATGCCAACATAGGCTTGGGCCTACTCAAGATGAGTAAATGTCTCAATACCTACCATACACCATACCATGATATCCTGCTCCTAAGGGTTTTGTAATTTGTTCATTTATTTCCATTAGATACTATTCCAAGCATTGGTTTTGGTTTTAGACTCCAATTCCTTATACCTCCTTTAGAAACCTACCCCCTAGGCTAGTAGCCCTATTTGGCGATAAAATTGATCTTAACTCCAAAATGTTCCACACCCTCATATAAACAAATTATCATTTCAGGTACCCTTTTGGGAGTTACACTTATCCCCAAAATGGTTTTCTCAGATCTACACTTTCAGGTTCTGAACCCTTTAGAGGCCAAGAGACCTAATGAGGGCAATTAGGCCTTTTTTACAAAGCAACTACCAGTTCTAGAATCCAATCAGGAAAATGAACTTCATGAGAATGTGGTGGATGGTTAGTAACCTCTAATTCCAAGGTTGTATTCCTATAATCTACCGCTATAACATTTTGTGATGACTGTCCTAAATTTGCCTAAGGTAGTCACATAGAGATGCCTACCTAGTTTCGCTTCTTTCTCCTCACAACCAAGTCTTCCCTACAAAAACCCATGAAAAACTTAATTTACATTGTCCAATATTTCACTCCACCAAATGAATTAACTTCTAGAGGAAGGAGATGCAAGATATGACCATTTTCAAGTAAAACCTTAGCCAAACCCTTACTTTCCGGGTTACCATCAGAAAAATGGAGGGTTCTCACTACCCAGACACAATCAAAGTCTCAAACCACCACCAAATAAAATCTATTTCATTCCTCCATCTACTTCATGAATGGTGTGACTCAATTCAATCTGTACAAGCATCACTACAAACTCAGAATTTCTGGGAAAACTTCAGTATTTCAGTGTTTTATTGCTTCATCACTTCAAACCACAACATCATCAACCTTGGGAATCATTTCCACGAGGTTTATACAACTCTCCAATGGTTTCCAACTGAGTTTGGAGGATGTTGGAGCCATTGAAAGGTTTCCCCCAGCCGCATTTTGAAAATTTGCACTTTTGCAACTCAAAAGTTGCATTTTCAAAAGTTGCAATTTTGCACAAAATGTTGTCAAACTTTCTAAGGTGGGGATTGGATCAACAAAACACCCCTAAAACATGTCAAAAACCTATCAAACACAAAACTAAACCTTCTACTACCCCTCATTGACCACATTATCCCAATTGGCTTATCAAATTGCCTAATTGGTGACATAGGTTTACATGGTGGGGTTTATTGAATATATGAAACAAACTTGCATAAACACAAGACACACTAAGACAACTATTAGGGTCCTAATCTTCATCCTTAGAACCATGAATTTCTTGTTGATGAGGTGCACCTGCACCACTCTCCCCCTTCAATTTCACGAAGTTGCCTTTATGCCTCTAGTAGCCCTTGGTATGCTCTTTGTGCTCTCCTATGTTGTCTTGCCCTCCTTGCACCTGCAATTTTGAAGGTCACCTTTCCTACCATTAGATTAGACACATTTTATGCAAAAAAGTGAATTTTTCCAGAATTTAAATTTTTTTATGGGTTAGGTGCACAAGACCAAATAATTGAGAAACAACAAAGAAAAAATGATTTTTCTCCTTTTCTGGCAATTGCAGTGAAATTTTAGCAATTGCGTGGGATTTTAATAGCAATTGCGACAAATTTTAATATCAATTGCGAATAAATATTAGAAATTACAAATTTTTGAGTTGGCAATTGCGGATCTCCATTTTCTAGGTTTGTATGGACCTGCAAAATCACAAAAAATGAGAAATAAATGTTAAATATGATCTTTCACGTCGGGTTCACCAATGTTGTCATGCTTGAAATTATTAAATCTACACTAATTGGGAAGTAAGAACGAATCACAAAATCCTTAACTAATTAAGTTGATTTTAAACACAAAGCAATAGAATAAATGATAGAAGTGGAAGAATTAAACTAAATTAAACTCCCTATTCTCCATTTGTGCTTCCATTGTTCTTCTCCATTATTGTTGGTGTAGGTTGCTCTTAGGTATTGCACTGATTTCCTACATAAGATAGACAATAATTTTGAATACTATGATTTTAGATTGATTTGAGAAAAGAGGTTTAATTTATAGATTTTCAACACAAAGGAGGTGAGAATTTGAACTCAAGTGTTGATGGACTGATAACTAAAATTGATTGATCAGTGAACTCAAAACAGAATTGATTGATTTGTTAACTCAATAGATTGGGGAGTCAACTAGATAGATTGGATAGTGAACTGAATAGACTAATAAGTTGACTAAATTGATTGATTAGAAGACTGAATTGATTGAAGAGATGACTGATTAGATGGATTAGAAAACTGAATTGATTGATTAGTCAAGAAAAAATTGATTCGGAGTTAAAATGGAAGATTGACTGGTTCACTGATTAGTCAACTAATTTGATCAATCAGTTTGATTTCAACATCAGTTGTATGATTTTTAAATTGAATTTGATTTTCATTTTCAATTTAGATTTGAATTTGGACTTTTGAATGCTGAAATTCACATTTGATGAAATGTTAATTTGGAAGAAATGAAATTAATTGGAATTAGGTGAAATTTGAATTTGGGGAAAGTGTGAAATGAAATTAGATGAAATTAATTGGAATTAAAATTTGGGGAATTGGAGGAATAATCAATTAATTTAAATGAAATTATTTAAACATTTAATTAAATAATAAAGATAATTTAACTAAGGAAATTGTTGCAATTAATTAAATAATTAATATTTAATTAATACTTGAGAAAGGGGTTAACTGATTAATTAATTAGAGAATAGAAATTGAATAATCAGTGATGTTGAATGTGATGATCATAAGAACTAATTAGTTTAATCAAATAATTAAAGGATTGTCGAATTAAATAGACGAATAATTAGTGTAGAATCAATGAGACATTTTTAGATGTCTACAATCGCTAACTATCTTGACCATTTGAACTAAGTAGAATAATGCATGCATTGAATTTGGTGCCATTAGGGTTTCCAAAATCCCCATTGTATCATGGTAGAACAAGTGTAAATTGGGTCTATAACCCTGATTTAAGTGTGTGCATTTCATTTAATTTAGGTTTGTAGGTCTGAATTACACTTAAGGAAAAGTGTGGCTCAAAGGTGCAATTCGAGTTCATAGACCCAAACTACACTTCGAATAAATACTAGGTGTAGTTTGAACCTATAGACCTAAACTGCACCATGTGATTTGGTGTAAATTGGACTTGTAATGTGCATGTCAAAACCAGGTGTAAGTCAGACCTACAAGTCTGATCTACACTTAAGTAGAAGGATCAAAGTGTATGGCGAGGTTATAAACCCACCATGTACTTGAAAAGGGTAGAACTCCAATCACAATGTAAGATGGGTTTGTAAACCCACCATACACAATGGCAACCAATGATGGTGTAAGGTGGGTTTGTAAACCTGCCATACACTTCAGTTATGGAAACAAAGGATTGCAAGGTGTGTGGTGGGGCCGTAGACCCACCATGCACCAAGCCATGGATTTTAGTGCATGGCGATCCTTCAGCCCTACCACGCACCACCCACACGAGGAAAGGCAAGGTAAAGGTAGGTGGAGTGCAGGTTTGTAGACCCAAAATCCACCATGGTTTGGTGTAGTTCTGGTTTACAAACCCAAACTTCACCATGGTTTAACATTCAAAGAAAATACAATGTAGTTCGAGTCTACAAATCTGAACTGCACCTATGTGCTAGGGAAAGACATGGAGATGTAAATCGGGTTTATGAACCCAATTTGCACCTAGAGCCCAAAATGGTGTAAATCGGGTTTGTAAACCTGATTTGCACCTGGACACTTAGATTTTACAAAAAACACCAAGAAATTTCAAATGAGATTCTAAAATGAAAAATCACAAATGGGAAGTGACATAAATTAACTCAAAAAGTGTGCATAGAGAATATAAGCAACAAATTGGACAAAATTTGTAGGTGTAGTGTCGTAAATTGTACACCCTCGCTAGGGTGGTACAATTCTACACTTAGTTTAGCAGCCGCCTTAGTGTGTTTGCATCTTTCATTGTAATTTCCCTTTAGGCATTTAATTAATTAATTAAATTAAATCTAAAGTCATATTTCATCACTTTATACATAATAAAATTGGGCCCTTTACCCTAAGTGTGCCCCTTTTTATTTTATTCTTCCAATAAATCATTAAATCATAAACCCTAATTATGTCCTATTTTGACATTTAAGGCTCGATTTCACATATCAAAACACATTGAAATCAGCTATAACTTTGGGATTCACTCTAATATCATCATATCTAATGACCCTGAAAATTTGGTGAAAAGTTGGTTAGACCATGTGCACTTTCAACATGGTCCCTGACTTTTTTCCCAAAATTTCGAGAGCATAATCCTATGGTATTATAATGCTTAACCCCAATAAATTGGTGGTAAATTCAATCTCTAAGTCAGCCTAAAGATGAAATTAAGATCTAGGGTTTCATACATAAGAGCTCTCTTTCTTCATTTGAAGGCATCTAATCGAATCTAGGAAAAAGTTGTTGGAGCGAGCACAAGGAGCCTTCTATGTAGTGAAAGAGAAGATTATGTGGAGTCTTCAACAACACTAAACAACATTCAACAACATTTTATCAAGCATTCACCATCAATAAGGAGCCTTGAATACATTGAAGAATAATAAGAGATCTAGTGGCAAATATCTCTCCTTTGGGGATGGGTATGATTTCATGTTATTTTCATGTCTTTGTATGAGCTTATTTACACTCATTTTAACATTTACATTCATGCTTTAGATCATTTAGCATATTTTATCTAGATAATTATCATTTACATTTATATTTGCATTACATGCATTTAAGGTTTACTCTCCAAAGAGTAGGGTAGCTCTAGTTTCTTATCTTTCTCATTTAGGATCTTGCATACACACAAGGTTCTAGCACACACATTTTCAATACATTATCGGCTATTTGTGAAGGTGGAAATCACCAAAACATGGGTTTTATTGAGGCAAAACCCTACATAGCCACCCAAACCCTCCCTTTTCAGCTACAGTGTAGGTACAGGTACCCCGGAGGGCTTACTGATCAGTAAGAGGCACAAGGACAACCCAGAAACTTTAGATTGCCGTAAATTTATTAGGGACAGGGGTGTGGTGCCTTGGTCCTACCCAGGATAGGGGCGTGGCACCCTGGTCCGTCTCAAATTCAGTGATTTTTTACAGTGTGCAAGTTTAGGACCTTCAGTTTGTAGTGTCTCATTTGCAGCTTTATGTCAGATTCTCAGGGACAGGGGCATGGCACCCTAGTCTTGGTTATTTTGGCCCATCTTTGAGCATCAGGTACACATCCAAATTCCTCCCCCTTCTCTTATTTAAGTATCTCAGTTCCAGATCTGCAAGTGTATGCAATTTTAGTTTATATGTGCTTCATTATTTATCTCCTAGTCTAGTTGATCAATCAAACCCTATATTTCTCATCACATACAACAAGAGGAATAGAAACCCTAAGAGATAATCATTGGCTCTCTCTTTCTCACAAGAAGTGGCCAAAGTGATCTATCTCCCTAGGCTCTTTCGATTTCCCAATGTGTTGGCTAAAGTGGGATTAAGAAAAAAATCACTTGGTCTCGCTTTTTCCCCTCCACAATAGGGTTACCCCAATTTTTCCAAAATGAGGATAACAAACCTCTTATATAAAGGGCATTAGAAAGGATAATGTATCTTTAAACCAACTTACAAATTCTATCTCTAGCATTCTTACTTGTATAATCCAGAAAAGTACCATCAATCAAATATCGTGAGATATGTGAGTCACTATAGATATGTAAGTGTCAAATATTCAGAGATAAAGCCTCTTTTAAGCGAGCAGTAAGGGCTTCATACTCAAAAATGTTGTTAGTACAAAGGAAATTGAGATGATAGGATAAAGGAATAGGTTTTCTTGAAGGTAGTTATTAAAATAACACCAACCCGTGAACTTGTTTGGCACTTACACCCATCAAAGTACAATTCCCAAGTCCTATCAACATCAATAGGGAGAATGAAATCATTCAAAAAGGATTATAGATTAGGTAATGTGGGAGGAGAAGGTGCATTAGCTAAATGGTTGGTTAAAGCTTCTCTTTTAATTGATTTTTGAGAAGCAAATTTAAGGTCAAATTCTATTAACATCATAACCCATTTTGCTAAGCGTCCTAAAAGATCAGTTTTAGAAAAGAGATGTTTTAGAGGATCAAATTTGATAATGACATGAGTCTCAACCTTCAAAAGATAATGTCCTAACTTCTGAGTTGTAAAAATAAGAGCAATACATTATCTTTCTATCGTAGTATATCGGACTTCATAATCAAGTAAAGTGTAACTCATCTAATAAACTGGGTATTCTTTTCCTTCACTATTATGTTGTGCCAATAAGGTTGTGAGAGCATGAGAAGAAGCAGCAGTATAAAAAAGGAAAGGTTGAGTAGGAACAACAAGTTTCAATACAAGAGGATTAGCCAAATAATTTTTCATATCCTCAAAAGCTTGTTGACAATCAATATTCCATCAAAATTTAGTATCTTTCTTAAGAAATTGAGTAAAATGGAAAGTCTGATTCGTAAGATATGAAACAAACCTACGAATAGCTTGATTTTTTCCTTGCAAACTTCTCAATTGAGAAATGTTTCGAGGAGGTGGCATGCTGACTATATCTTCTATTTTCCTCATATCTACTTCAATACCATGATGAAAAACTATGAACCCTAATAGTTTTCCACTATCTACACCAAAAACACATTTTTAGGGGTTCAAGCGCATTTTGTATTTATGGATTCTTTTAAAAATTTAATGAAGGATCTTAACATTGTCTTGAGGAGATTTAGACTTAGCTAAGATGTCATCAATGTAATCTTCTAAGATTTTATGCATGTAGTCATGAAAAATGAGGGTCATAGCATGTTGATAGGTAACAACAACGTTTTTCAACCCAAAAGGCATCATAACCCAAAAAAATGTGTACTAAAATCAATTTTAAATTGATCTTGAGGATTGATAAATATTTAATTTTATCCATAAAAACCATCCATAAAGGATAACAAAGCATGACCAGTAGTAGAATCTACTATCATATCAATGTTCAGAAGTCGAAAATCATCTTTCAAAGAAGCTTTATTGAGATTTCAAAAATCAGTGCACATTCTAATCTTATTATCTAATTTAGCAACAACAAAAATATTTGAAATCTAAGGGGAATAATCAATAGAGAGAATGAAGCATGCATCTAAGAGTTTTTCAATTTCATCCTTCACAAGAAAAGTTATTTTCGAATTCATTTTTTAAATTTTTTTCTTCACGAGTTTAGCATCAAGAATCAATACAATGTTATGAGTGACAATTTTAGGATCAATGCGAGGCATATCAAAATAAATCCAAGCAAATATTATAGCCAAGTGCAAAATAAGTTTCACTAATGTTATTTTCTATAGGAACCTTTATCCCTTGTTCTTGCGCACCAAAAGCATTGTAGTTATATCCACTCTTAGCTAAGACATGGAATCCAAGACCATAAAGGGCAGCCATTTTTTTTAGGGAAGGAGAGGCCTCATATATATAAATATCATCATTTGTTGAAGTAGAAGAGATAGAAGAGTGTTTAGAAGTAGCCACAAAGTTGTTACTTAGTTGTTTAGGCAAAGTGGATTTCTTTTAAGATTCATCTATATCTTTTTCCTTTTCAATCTTAGGTTCTTTCAAAGGGAGTTTATATTCTCTCAAAAAAGAAGGTATAAAGTCTAAAGAACCCCAATAATCACCTAAGAGTACTTCTTTTGGTAAAGAAGTATCTTCGAGAGAAATTGATAGTACAATTTGAGTTGAAGAAGAATCAGGATTACCCAGAGAAGTAGGAGTACTTGAAGATGTAGGAATGTTGGAAGAAGATTCAAAAGTATTTGAAGACAATTTAGACGATGAGGTTTGCAAAAAACCTTGTAAATTGGTATCAATAAACAAAGTATACATATTAATATTATAAATAAACTTAATTTTCCTATGCAAAGTTGAAGGAACAACTTACATACAGTGAATCCATGGCCATCCTAGCAAAATATTGTAGGTAAGATTATCAGGTATGACATGGATAGGTGTAGGTAAAATAACAAGTCCCACATTAATAGGAAAGGTTATAGTACCTAAAGAAAATCTAGCCACATTATCAAAGCTAGTAAGAGAATCTAGTTTACTAAGGGAAGTATCCACCTCAATATTATGCAATAGATTAATGCTATGAATATTAAGAACAAAACCATTATCAACAAGAGTTCATCTTATATAATTACCATTAATAAGGACAATAATCATGAGAGGATCACATTGGTGTTGAACCTCATGAGACAGTAATTCATCTTGTGTGAACATAATTTGAGCTTTAGGGGCAGTCATGAAGTCAATCAAAGAAGCTACATTATTAGGTGTCACTGCAAGTGGGACATCTAAAGTCTTTAAAGCATCCTCTAACATTTCATTATGAATGGATGAAGTTTTAATTAAATCCCAAAGAGATATTTTAGCTAGAGTAACTTTAGGTTGCTCAATAAGGTCATACTCCTTACCAAGAGTTTATGAGATGTGAGGTGCTTGTGGAAAATTAGGTTGGGAAGTAGGAAGTGAATAATAGATAGCCATAGGAGGATTAGGTTGCCTATCATTTCTTTTATTATATGTGTGAGCAATCGAATTGTAACTCTCTCGGGTAATCTATTTAGCATACTCATAAGGACTCTTAGTGGGATATCATCCTTGTGCGGTGATAATAGGTTTATTAGGGGTGTAAAACATATCATTACTATAACCACCTTGAACCATAAAGAGATATTTGTTGAGGGATTGTATAATTGGGGAAAGACAAGCAACTTGAACTACAAGAATAGGTTTATTAAGAGGTGTTTGAAAGTTATGCTCATTCAATTTTATCATATTAATCAATCTCTTAGATGTGTGACCATTGTTTGAATATGTTGTAATAAACATGAAATCATTAAGAGCATCATTCAACATAGCATGGTCATGCCTACTAAATGGTTTGTGTTTGGGCTCAAAAGGAGACAAGTCATCATAAAGGGGATTGTCATAAACAACCATGTTACTAGATTTAAAGGATGATTTAATAGGAATGACTTCATGGGAAGATTCATTCAACTTATCTTCATCATCACTACGAAATCGCATAGTAACTATGTTGATTAATCGCTGGAAAAATGTTGGTTTAGATGGTTTGGGATAAAGAAACTCATCAAGAGTCTCATCAAGTTCTTCCTTACTAAACGTATAATCATCATAAGCAAATGCATCATCATATAAATGAAAATCTTGCAAATAAAGATCCAATATTTTTTAAATGCAAAGTGACACAAAACCTAAAACACACAATGCATATAAAAGAAATTAAAAAATTGAGATTTTTATGTTTTTGATTAAAAGAAAGCTGCAATTACTAGATCTAATTAGAAAATGCAAATCTAAGAAGGTTGGGCACAAAAATGAACCAAAATGTAAGCACGTAGGGTTCACCAAAATGTGTAGGGTGAAAATGGAATTGGGTAAACTAAGACCGAGTTCCACTCTAATTCACGCATTGGAATATAAAAGAGCCTAAGGATATTATTCACTTTGACTTCCTCTTTTAAAAGAAAGTCAAGGAATATCTTTAGGGGTTCTATTCCTTTGCTGCTATGAAGGGGAAATGAGCCAAATGTAAACAAGAAATGAACTAGGATAGAGAGATGAATGGAAATTACTATATAAACTACAATAATAGAGAAATATAAAATTGTGATGTAGATGGTGGAGTTTGGACCTTCAACTTTGGGTTGAGCTTCAACTAGCTATGATAGCTCTAGGTTGTCTTAGGGAGATCTTTCTCCCAACACACCCTCATAGACTCTTTGATAGTTTTTGTAAAATGTATTCTCAATTTCTCAATACTTTCCTACCCTTTCACCCATGATTTTATGCCTTCTTTACTGTTGGTCTGTTCCTACACCCAAAAAGTGTTATCACGGTGAGGAATCAAATACACCTCCCAATGACACCAAATGCTCCAATGAAATGGTATCTTCTCACAACCATTTTTTGAGGATTATGATATGTAAATATAATTTTTTAAACCATATTTTACCACCCAAGTGTTTTTATATCTTCTTCGAGAGTCTATTGTCCTATCTTGCCTAGCAAACTAGTAGCCCTCCTATTTCGGATTGGTGAAAATTTCTCCTCACTTAGCCAATTTATCCAAAAAAGGAAAGTAGTTTGAGATACCCTTTTGGGAATTACAAATTATATCTCAAAATTGGCTATGGGTCTTTTGTAACAAGCTTTTCAAAATGAGATTTTTTTTGCTACTCTAAGGCTCGATTACCCCTCTTTTACAAAGAAACTACCACAAATTTCTTCACAATTTTTTCTCAGTTGCATGTAGGGTCTTAAAACAGACCAAATTTTTCATATCCACCTTTAATTTACACAAAATCCCCTTTCTAATATTCTATCCAGACCTTATACCTATTTTTCTAGTCTAACACATGAGGATGTTAGACTAGGGCTTGTGCAAAACCCCTCTAAACTCCATCATCTTCTACAAAAACAAACAAAATGTTACAAAAAACATATAAAATACCATTCAAACAATTTTGAGCATTTTTGTAAGGTGGAATGGTGTGTTATTGCATTTTTTTAATCAAAGCCCTAGAAACCTAGGGTTTTCAAGCAGATTTTGGAAAAACGCTTGTATCTTCCTTATTACGAGATAAAAATCACTCTAAATGGATTAAGAGGAAATTATATTCATAGTTATTTCATTTTAATATGTTCTTCATTTATTTCACATCCATACAAGGATGTATAAAGCTTGAAAGCAGCAAATTTACAGTCTAAAATGCAAAACATCACATAATATCTTTATTAATATTGTCTTCCAATCAACCAACCAACATTGCCTCAACCAAATAGAGGATTTTGAACTTGTTTGGGCCTGGAAACCAATGGCCATAACATAAATTTCAACCACATGACCTTTCAACTTCCAAAAGTTGTCAAATTGCTCAAGCAACTTTGACAGTTTTTAACAATTTCTACAAAATCACCTAAAAATGACCCTACATGACAAAATCACTTAAGAATGGTCATAAAATGACCTTATTACATGAAATAAAATAAAATCATACTAATAGACCCCTATTTTCATTATTGAGCCACTTTTTTGTTAGGTGCTCCCGCACCAAACTGGAACTAAGATATAGATTACAGAGTAATTAATGAAACTCGGATATGCACCTATCACTAGAAAATGAGTCTGATTGAGCCAGACTAGGGAATTGGGTGCTCTGATCCTAGTTACTATAGCTGGAAGTCTGGAAATTGTAAACTAAATACCTAAGAAGCAAAACTACCAAAATCCACTGAAGAATGCAGAGGACCAGGGTGTTGGGTGTCATGGTCCTGGACCTAGGCACTGGTCACCCTGGTTCCAAGGATCTAGGGCCTTCCTCTAGATTTGGGCTTGTGACTATGAGTTATGGTTTTCTGGAAGATCGCAACTCCGTCGAATTCCTATACTTGCAACTGTGACTTGAAAAATGGTGTTTGGGAGGCTATATAGGATTTTTCCTTAGTCAAACCCGTTGCTTTGGTGATTTCCACCTCCACAAATAGCTGATGTAATATTGAAATGTGTGTGTGTGTCCCAAAATCTCATGTGTTGGTAAGATCCTAAATGAGAAAGAATGCAAATTATAATTCTACCCTATGTTTTAAGTATAAACTCTAAATGAACATAATGTAAATGTAAATGCTCCAAATAAAAAATGCAATTATGGATCTAAAAGTGTAATGTAAATCTGAGAACAAGTGATGTGAAACTCACATAGAGATATGAAAATAACATGAAACCATACCAAACCCTAAGGGAGAGGTACAATCCAATCAACAGTCAATGATCTCCTTATTATTCTTCAATATTTCCTAAGCTTAAATTGATGATGAAAATAGTTGATGAATGCTTGATTTTTTTATTAACAACTTAAACTTGTACTTTCACTTCACGAGAGGCTCCTTCAATTCCTAGAGTTTTTGGATCCTTCAAATAAGGAAAGGAAAGGTTATATATATGAAACCCTGACTATTTTTTATGATAGGCCAACCTAGAATTGATATAATTTCACACAAAGAAAGATTTAAATATTATAATACCATCAAAACATGATCTCAAAATTCGGGGAGAAAAAGTCGGGACCATGGTGCCACACCATGGTCCAGTCAATTTTTTTCCAATTTTTTAGGGATTCAAGGTATTGTGATTGTAAAGTTGATCCTAGCTTGGTGCAACAATCCAAGGTGTTTAGATATGCAAAATCGGGCCTTGAAAATCGAAATAGCACCTTATTAGGACTTAATGATTAATTAAAAAAGATAAAATAAAAAGGGGCACACTTGGGGTTAAGGGCCCAATTTTATAATGTGTGGGATGATAAGAGAGGGCTTTAGATTTAAATAAATTAATAATTAAATTCCTAAAGGAATTATTTAAGATGTAAGATGCAACACACTAAGGTGGGTGCTAACCTAAGCATAGAATTGTACAACCCTAATTAAGGATGTACAATTTATGATGCTACAAGGTTGTTGAACATTTTCATTCTTATCAACCGGAGCCATTGAACAAGATTGTTCAAATTGACTCACTTGAAGCTGATAGTTATGAAAAAATGTGCGCAACTACATAAAGGAAGTAAACTTAGAAAAGAGAATATTATCCATAATGTCTTTTTGCAAATTAGAAATGAAAATTCTTCGAACATCTTGATCAGACATAGGATAAGAAATTTGAGAATACAAATGCTTTTATCTACCAATAAAATCAATCACTTTTTTATTTAGCACCTTGCTTACAATGTATCAAATTAGTCACAGTAATCTTAGGACCAATATTATTGTGAAATTGTTGAATGAATGCATTAGTCAATTGTGGAAATGATGTAATAGAATAAGGAGGTAAAGAATAATAGAATTGCAAAACTTTGTCCCTAAATGTTCTCATAAATAACTTAGCCAAAAGTTTTTTATCATAAGAAAAATCACTACACAAAGTTTGAAATATTTTCACGTGAGCCAAGGGATCACCTTTTCCATTATAAAGCTCCAATTGAGGGACTTCCACATGTTTTAGGGGGACAACACCAACAATTTCGTTAGATAATGGGCTCACTACATCAAATGTGGGCACAATAAACTTGGATTGGTTCATAGACGCTATTTGTTTTTTACAAGGATGACATAGTTTCAGCTAGGATATTAATGGTTGCTTTGATGGATGGATTGAAATTAGACATGTTGGATTGGGATGGAGGAGTAATATTATTAAATGAAGGAGGATATTGAGAATAAGAAGGTGGGACACTATGATAAGTAGGTATGGGAGACGATTGGGTGACAAATGGAAGACTCACGTCGGAAGGAGGGATAACATAATTTTGATTAGCAATGTCACATCCTTGACTAACATGTGTAGGAATAACATTTTGTGTGGAAGTATCCATGATGTTATATGTTAAAGTAGGCACACTAGTCATAGAAGTAGTAATAGGAATAGAATGATTTTATTCACTAGGAGATTGAGTGTAAGCAATGACTTCAACACAACTTTTCAAAGGCATATTATTAGTTTTAACAATACGAGCAAGGCCACACATCAAATCAACGCCAACTTTATCACTTTGAACCATTCTTTTTAATCCTTCAATCGATGGGATAGCCTCACAATCTGGGTATTGTTGACTCATCCATTTTTGAATATTTTCAAATTCATTGTCAATCTTCTTCAATTGTTTAACGAAAACCCTAGTTAGTTATTCACCCTCATCATGAGAATTATGTAAACAATGGGGATAAATAACATCAATTGTTGGAATAGAAGAACCACCCACATTCTTATGAAACAAGTTATCCAAATTAGGCTCCATATCCTTAGAAATTAAACCTTGGGAAGCCTTAATTCTACAACTTCTTCTCATGCTAATATTATAGGTAGGACTAATGGTAGTAAAACTCATGCACAAAAGAGGGAAATTTGAATTTGAAAATAATGATTAAGCAATACAAAATTTTGTGAAAAATGATTGATTAACCAATTAATTAAGAAAGTTTATTTGTGAATTTGAAAGATAAATCCATCTAGATCATAGCATAAGATTCATAAAGATCATATTTGAAAATTGATTTGAAAAATTATGCAATCCACATGATAAATTTTAAAATTATAAATTAGTGTTTTTGTAAATTCAGCCACTAAATTTATGTAATTCAATTTAAAAATGAGATCTAGGGGGACTTTTGAATTTTAAATTAATTGACTAATTAAATCTGAAATAATAAATCCAAATTAGACAACCCACAAGCTCAATTTTAGAAGTAAAAATTAGGGTTTTTGTGAATTCAACCTCTAAATTTTTAAAATTCAATGAAAAATTAAACTTGCAAGTGTAAATTTGAACTTCAAATGCATAAACACTCAGATCTGAGAACATAAATTAGAGTTACAAGTGTAAGACGTCGGGTTCACCAAAATATGTTGGTGAAAAATGAGGTTTCCACCATAGAAGGATGAAAAACACCAATTTATACTTAGGGACCAATACATTAAAGAGGGAGGTAAACCCAATGGATCTAGCCACAAAATAGCAAGGATAAGGGTTGAGAATTCTATTGGATGTACTAGATTTGATTGGATTTCCCTCTTTTAAGTTGAATTGTGAAAATATTGGAATGAGGGTAAATGTGCTAGGATTGATATGAAAATACAAGAACAATAAGCTACAATCATCTAAACGAGTCACAAACCTGGATCTGAGGATTCTAAGAGTATTGTTCCTAGAAGGAGCTCCTAATTTGTTAGGCCCATCGTGATTGTCACTCTGGTCCTTTGCACTTTTCACACTCTGATGGGGGATCAATTCATCACTATAAATCAAGACAATTCTGAAGATCGCAGCTCTGTACCTTCTCTTGTGCATAGTAGAGAAGGGAAATAGGTTGGGAATAGAGTTTTCCTTAGGTCAAACCCCAATTTTGGAATTAACCATAAAATAGAAATGAAATATGATTGAATTACAATAATGGAAATGTTCTCCTTTTGAGGGAGATGCTGAATAATGACTAAAACACAAATTGTATACCTACTTGTGAAGTTTTATTTATCTCCACGTAGAATTAGGGTTTCATGAAGTCTTCAATAACATAGAACATGAATGTCAACTCAACTAATTGAATCTTGACTTTATCTCTGCTCCAATGCTTGAAAGAAGACCGATTGCTTGCTCACTTGAACTTGAATGCTTGATTTCTCAAATGAATTAATCAATATGATTATCGAATTCCCACTGTATATCAAAATGAGAGGGGTAGACCTCATTTTATATGTGCCCATCAAAAAACAACTTTATTTTTTGACATGAGCCAACAAGAGGTCAGGATTCCCACCCAAATCTTGTGATCATTAAGGGGCCCAAAAATGGGTCCTAATTGGGAGGACCAAGGTGCTGGGTGCTCTAGTCTTGACCAATCAGACACCAAAAATAAAGGGTAAAATGAAGTGCAGGGTGAAAAATATGGCAAATATGAATGGTATGAGTAGAATCAAGTCTCCAATCAGGACTTAGGACATGAATGCCAAGGTGAGGGCCCAAATGAGGATAAAATTGTAAGGGATTACAATTTAAGATTCTACAATTAAACTCACCAAAATACTGAGAGCGAGGTGAATCAGAATTCAATTAAACTTAAAACCCTTCAGCATCTATGTCAATTCAAACCCTTACACAAAAATAGATTAGCAATAATGGAACAAAACATTCACCACATTTACACAAGAAGACACTAGATTTATGTGGAAAACCCAATAAGGGAAAAACCACAGTGAGAAAGATGCTTTGGGCTACTATCCAAATCCAGCCTCACAATTATATAAATAGGAATACAACTTTGTTTTAGGGATACAACCCTACGAAGAAACAACTCCCTAAATTACAATTTTTATGGCTTGAACCAAAGGAATTTCATTACCCCCTAAAAATCACAACACTTATAGGAGTCTTCAACCTTGAATTAATCATTAACAATTGATAAACTTCCATTGTAACAACCCTATTAGCTTTTTTTGGCTCACTGCCTCTAGAAAACTTCTAGGCTTATTTGAATGAGATTACCTTTGTCTCACTACCTCTGGTATGAATTGTGTTCTTCTTCACACTCTTCACACCAACCATGCACTTCCAACTGATTCAATATTTCAATTCTATCCTCCATAAGAACCAATATTTTTTCTCTAAGTTGGTCAAGATGAAATGTGTAGACATGAAATGTGCATTAGCCAAAGAGGTTAGCCCAAAAACTTCCACAGTGGAGGGGAAGTAGATGCATCCCAAGATAGAAGATAAACAAGACCCAAAAAACTTTATCACACCTCTCCATGCTAGCACAAACCTCAAAACATTGGCATAATTATTCCAAGTCAACCAGATGAACACTAACCCTTCCTGGCAGTCCTTCCAAACCAAAAGGGTTACTGACAATACCTAGAACCAATATGCAATGCAAATACAAGCATCATGTGTCATTCAACATTATTCTTGTGTCATCCTTTCATACTGTCACTTTCAAAAGAACTACTACAAGAAAATATATATTAAAACCTAATAGCACTTGCATACCAGACAATACAATCTTGATGTATAACAATTAGGTTCACACTTGTTGTACACCTAAACACCAAAAACTTGAGAAGAAGTAATGTTCATACAATATTATCGTCCCCCAAACTGGAATGGAAAATAATGAAAGGTAGAGATGGAGAATTCCTTTGAGCCATCTTATCAAATACAATACCAATTCCACTATGCAAACCACAAAAACATCTATCACCGCTTGTGCAACATGAAAAGAGAAATATACATACTAGACAACTTCTCTTGTCTTACTTTTGAACTATGAAACCATATCTTCAAAGGAAGAGAAATATGGTACAATCTTTTGAGCCAAAAACATCAAAATTGGCACTCCATACTTGACTTGTTCCATTGTAACAATATATCAATCAAATCATGTTTGACATCCAACCATCAGCTTCAAAACATCACACATTTCACATCTAGACATGAATTTTCAAGCATACAAACATATGTTGATATAAAGGATAACACATACTATCACCACACCTGCAACACACTCCCCCTTTGTACATCAAAACAAGATCATTCAATATCATATGTTGGTATCAATGAAAACACATTTCTCCATATCTACAACAATCTCCACCTTTGTCAGGGCATGTGCAAGATCATGGTGTGCCAAAACAGGCCCTTAAGTGGCAATGAAATTTCATAAAATCAGAGTTATGCAACTTTACATGAAAATTTGAATAAGTTGTGGACATTATTTTTAAAATATGTAAGAAGAGAATCTATAGAAAATTGAATTTAGTTTCTAATCTACTAGTTGTTTTTTGAAAAAAAAAATCCTATTTGATGATAATTTCAAATTTCAAATTTCAATGCAGTGGTACTAAAATTTCAGGAAAAAGATAAGAAGTAGACGTATGTCTAATCACCCTAATCACAATCAAATAATAATATTTTTTTATAATATTTATAATATAATTATTAGACTCGTCCGAATGTGACACATATTTTTTTATAATTTTTCATAAAGTAAATAATTACTTATGATTTTTTTACTACAGCTTTTTAGAAATTCAAAAAATCCTATGTCTGACCACCTTAACTTGGTCAAAACCTTATGAAATTTAATTTTATTTTATTTTTTCTCTATATTAGACGAAGCATAGTATGTGATGCATGTTTCGGATTCAAAAAATGTTATACCGTTTGAAAGTTATGAGTGTTTTTCAATCAGTCTATCAATCGGGACTATTGTCAGAATTCAATAAGAAAATAAATAATAATTATTTATTAAAGTCAAAATAAGACAAGCCTTATAGTGTTGGAAAGTTGAGAACATCCTTAAAAAACCCTTTTCATTTTATCAATTTTGGCTACAAAAAAAGTCATCATCCACCAGTGTAAAGCCTGGAAAATCAAGGAATATTGAAAAACACATTTTTTCAGTTGACTTTCTAGGCTTGTCACTTCCAAGACAAATCCCAAAGCATTCCTGAGCCAAAATTTGAAATTTGAAAGTTGTACAACAAAAATCGGATATCTAATTTTAATAAGAAAATTTAGTAACTAAATTTGCACATAATTAATCTATTGTTTATTAATATATTAATATATAATATTTTAATATATTAATTAAGAGAGAGAGAGAGGGAGGGGGAAGGGAGAGAGAGATTAGGGGAGAGAGAGAGGGAGAGGGAGGAAGGGAGGGAGGGAGGGAGATGGGGGAGGGGGAAGGGAGAGAGAGAGAGAGAGAGAGAGAGATAAAGAGATTAGCAGAGAGGGAGGGAGAGAGAGAGAGAGAGAGAGAGAGAGAGAGAGATTAGGGGAGAGAGATAGGGGATATAGAGATAGAGAGAGAGAGATTAGGGGAGAGAGATAGGGGATATAGAGATAGAGAGAGATATAGAAGGATGGGGAGGGTGAAGGGAGAGAGAGATGGGGAGAGGGAAGGGAGAGAAAGATAGAGATATTAGAGGAGAGATAGAGAGAGATATGACCCTTTACGACTCTATACGGTGTCGTTATGGGTCATATGACCCCTTATGACACCATATGGTGTCATTAGGAGTCCTAAGGGGTCATATTGTGTCCTACGACCCCTTAGGACACAATATGACCCCTTATGACACCATATTGGGTTGTTATGGGTCCTATGGTGTCCTAAGGGGTCATATTGTGTCCTACAACCCCTTAGGACACCATATGGATCCTAACGACACAATTTGGTGTCTTAAGGGGTCATATGGTGTCCTAAGGGGTCATATTGTGTCCTACAACCCCTTAGGACACCATATGACCCCTTAAGACACCAAATTGTGTTGTTATGGGTCATATGGTGTTCTAAGGGGTCATGGGACACCATATGACCCCTAAGGAAAACATACGACCCCTTATGACACCATATGGTGTTGTTAGGGGTCATATGGTGTCCTAAGCGGTCATATTGTGTCCTACGACCCCTTAAGATGCCATAAGACACTTTATGACACCATATTAGGTCGTTATGGGTCCTATGGTGTCCTAAGGGGTCATATTGTGTCCTATGACCCCTTAGGACACCATATGACCCCTTAAGATACCATATTGGGTTGTTATGGGTCCTATTGTGTCCTAAGGGGTCATATTGTGTCCTACAACCACTTAGGACACCATATGACCCCTTAAGACAACAAATTGTGTCGTTATGGGTCATATTGTGTCATATGACCCCTTTAAGACACCATATGACCCCTTAGGACACAATATGACCCTTTACGACTCTATACGGTGTCGTTATGGATCATATGACCCCTTATGACACCATATGGTGACGTTAGGGGTTCTATGGTGTCCTAAGGGGTCATATTGTGTCCTACGACCCCTTAGGACACCATATGACCCCTTAAGACACCATATTGGGTCGTTATGGATCCTATGGTCTCCTAAGGGGTCGTATTGTATCCTACAACCCCTTAGGACACCATACGAACCCTTATGACACTATATTGGGTTGTTGTGGGTCTTATGGTGTCCTAAGGGGTCATATTGTGTCCTACAACCCCTTAGGACACCATATGATCCCTTAAGACACCATATTGGGTCGTTATGGGTCCTATGGTGTCCTAAGGGATCCTATTGTGTCCTACAACCCTTAAGACACCATATGACCCCTTAAGACACCAAATTGTGCCATTATGGGTCATATTGTGTCCTAAGGGGTCATGAGACACCATATGACCCCTAAGGATAACATACGACCCCTTATGACATGATATGATGTCATTAGGGGTCATATGGTGTCTCATGACCCCTTAGGACACAATATGACCCATAATGACACAATTTGGTGTCTTAAGGGGTCATATTGTGTCCTACAACCCCTTAGGACACCATATGACACCTTATGACACCATATTGGGTCGTTATGGGTCCTATGGTGTCCCAAGTTGTCATATAATGTCCTACGACCCCTTAGGACACCATATGACCCCTAACGACACAATTTGGTATCTTAAGGGGTCATATGGTGTCCTAAAGGGTCATATTGTGTCCTACGACCCCTTAGGACACCATATGACCCCTTAAGACACCATATTATGTCGCTATGGTCATATTGTGTCCTAAGGGGTCATGGGACACCATTTGACCCCTAAGGACAACATACGACCCCTTATGACATAATATGGTGTCCTAAGGGGTCATATTGTGTCCTACAACCCCTTAGGACACCATATGACCCCTTATGACACCATATTGGGCCGTTATGGGTCCTATGGTTTCCTAAGGGGTCATATTATGTCATATGACACCTTATGACACCATATTGGGTCGTTATGGGTCCTATGGTGTCCTAAGGGGTCATATTGTGTCCTATGACCCCTTAGGGCACCATATGACCCATTAAGACACCGTATTGGGTCGTTATGGGTCCTATGGTGTCCTAAGGGGTCATATTGTGTCCTACGACCCCTTAGGTTACCATATGACCCCTTAAGACACCAAATTGTGTCATTATGGGTCATATTATGTCCTAATGGGTCATATTATGTCATATGACCTATTTAAGATACCATATGACCTGTTAGGACACAATATGACCCTTTATGACTCTACTGGTGTTGTTATGGGTCATATGACCCCTTATCACACCATATGGTGTCGTTAGGGGTCCTATGGTTTCCTAAGGGGTCATATTGTGTCCTACAACCCCTTAGGACACCATATCACCCCTAACAACACAATTTGGTGTCTTAAGGGGTCATATGGTGTCCTAAGGGGTCATATTATGTCCTATGACCACTTAGGACACCATATGACCCCTTAAGACACCAAATTGTATCGTTGAGGGTCATACGGTGTCCTAAGGGGTCATAGAACACCATATGACCCCTAAGGACAACATATGACCCCCTATGACACCATATGGTATCATTAGGGGTCCTATGGTGTCCTACGACCCCGTAGGACACCATATGACCCTTTATGACACCATATTGTGTCGTTATGGGTCTTATGGTGTCCTAAGGGGTCATATTGTCTCCTATGACCCCTTAGGACACCATATGACCCCTTAAGACACTATATTGGATCGTTATGGGTCCTATGGTGTCCTAAGGGGTCATATTGTGTCCTACGACCCCTTAGGACACCATATGACCCCTTAAGACACAATATGACACTTTACAACTCTATACGGTGTTGTTATGGGTCATATGACCCCTTATGACACCATATGGTGTCATTAGGGGATCTATAGTGTCATAAGGGGTCATATTGTGTCATACGACCCCTTAGGACACCATATGGTGTCTGAAGGGGTCATATGGTGTCCTAAAGGGTCATATTGTGTCCTACGACCCCTTAGAACACCATATGACCCCTTAAGACACCAAATTGTGTCGTTATGGGTCATATGGTGTCCTAAGGGGTCATGGGACACCATATGACCCCTAAGGACAACATATGACCCCTTATGACACCATATGGTGTCGTTAGGGGTCATATGGTGTCCTAAGGGGTCATATTGTGTCCTACGACCCCTTAAGACACCATATGACCCCTTAAGACACTATATTGGGTTGTTATGGGTCCTATGGTGTCCTAAGGGGTCATATTGTGTCCTACGACCCCTTAGGACACCATATGACCCCTTAAGATACCATATTCTCTCTCTCTCTCTCTCCCTCTCCTTCTCTCTCTCTCTCTCTCCTCTCTCTCCCATAATCTATCTCTCTCTAAAATATGAGTAATAAAATTGGATATTGGATATCTAATTTCTGTTATTGCCATTAATGTGGCAATAGTAAAAAAAAAGGCGGCAATGGGAAAACAATTTGGGACCACAAATTTATACATTAAAATTAGATATCCAAATTTTGTAAATAAAAAAGGGCCTTGTGGGACATTTTGTGGATTCCAACGGCCCACAGTCTGCATATTCTATTTTCTATCGACGATCACGGGTTTTCAGAAAGGTTGAGACAAATTTTTTCTTTTGAGAGATTCTTAAAGTCAAATCTTACATTGTCAATCATTTAGGAGCATCTTTGTGGAGGTAAATGGGGAGTAGTAGTCGTCGGAAGTCTAAATGCAAAATAAAACTTTCAAATGACCAAATTGAAGTGTATAGAGAAAGAGATAGAGAAGGTCATAGGAGGAGAAGACAAGGTATGTTAAATATTGCTAATGTTACTTCAAGTGAAGATGAAATTGAATTTGAAAATGTGTCACAAGTTATTGAAAATGTAGATTTTGAAAGAAAATTTTGAAAATGTTGAAAATGTTGAAAGTGATAATGAAAATGCTCAACATGTGGAAAATTTTGACATAGTAGGTGAACATGTGGAAAATTTTGACATTGGAGGTGAAAATATGGAAAACTTTGACATTGAAGGTGGAATTGCTCAACCAAGTGAACAATATGTAACACCTAATTACTTTAGAATTCAAGACCCTCTCATGGATGAAAGACAAATTCCAAATCCAAGACCTTCAAGAAACCTAAAATGGTTACTTGAAATCGATGAGAACATTATTGTGAATCTTGAAGGCAAGAGGTCAACAAGAACCGTTCGGTTGTGGGATACACAACTTTTTGACCAAAATTTTAGCAATAAGACATTGACCGAGCAATGCCAACTCTTTGTTCAATTGCTAAAGATGATTAATATGAGACCATTGCTAAACAAATTGAAGATTCGTATGAACAAGAAGATGGAGAGAAATTCTATTATTGCCAAAAATCTATTTGATGCTCTCAATTCTAGTGGAAAGAATACCAAAGAAAGAGATAAGAGAGCCGCTCGAAGAGTGAATACAACCTCCTTAGTAAGCCATCAATTGAGGAAGGATCGTCAAATGAGACAAACTTGTGTTGATTTTAACATAAACCGTAAAACTTTGGATAGAGCACTTGCATGAAGACAAAGACTTGACAATCCACCTCAACAAGATACATGGGATTTTGGTGGGAGGCTTCCACATGTTGATAGAAAGTTGACTGACAATGTGAAGGAGGAGATTCAACAATTTTGGCACTCTAATTCTAGACTGTCACCCAATGTAAAGGACATTTTGAAATTAAGAATCGGCAACCAAGACCGCACACCGCATCCCAAACATTTCTTGGAATCAAGCCAAACAATGTTGTACAAAAAAATTTGTGAAGTACATCCAACTTTGCAAATATCACAAAGGGCCTTTGAATCTTTGAAGCCATTTTATTGTGTTCCTCTTAAGATTCATAATACTTGTTGTTGCAAATACCATGTGGAGTTTTCAATGTACCATGAACTTTATGTCATATTCATTCTATGATGCATACTAATGAGATGTTGTAGGAGTGTGGTGCAATGCTATTTCCGAGATCATAGAGAGACTTGCAAGATCTATTTTTATGCCCTAGAGATGATGGATGCTATTTCTATAGAAATGATTGTTTGAATGAGAAGTGCTTAGAATGTGGTGTGTTGTCAAAGTTTGTTTTATGTTTTCATCAGGGCAACGAACACGAGTTTGGAAAGAATTATGTTGAGAAAAAAATATATGAGACAATGAAATATACTTTGAAGAGTGGAGGTGAAGGTTCTAGATGTGAGTTAGTCTCAAGAGAAGTGAGTATTGCTGATTTTATTTTGGATTTTAAGGAAAATATTTTCTACAAGTATGCAAGGCACACCCATAGGCCTCAGTGGTTGGATCAATAGTTCAAGATGTGTTAGAACTCTTTCTCGATTGGCACTATTGTATCGGTGGTTGATTTTGCAGAGAACTATACATTGCAACCACAAAATGAGGTACAGTCTCAGTACTACAATTCAATCCAGATTGCTATTTTTGTTCACATTACATATAGACATGCTCCTGATAGTACAAAAGTGGACAGGAAGATAATCAGAAGTATCATTTTTATATGAGTGATGATAGATCACACTCCTCCAAGTATGTGCAACATTCTTTCAAGAATTTTTTTGAGTTCTTGCATGTGAAAGATATTGCAATTGATTGACATATCATATGTTCAAATAACTGTACGGGTCAATTCAAGAATTCCCATATGTTTTATTGGTTGAGTAGAATGCATGTAGAGAGGCATATACCTCATATTTGTTGTTTTTTTGAGGCAGGGCATGGGAAGGGGGAGCATGATGGAGCAGGTGCATGTTTGAAGAGAGCTCTAGCTAAGGAGAAATTGAGGATTTCAGGTGCAAATTTATTTGATGCATGTTCTATTGTTGATTGGTGTATTTCAGCATTGTCACATGGAGGTACTCTTGATTCAGTAGTGACCAGATTCTTTTGGTTGGTTGAGGAGGGCATAGTGGGAGATAGATTGGATTGTCAAACAATTAGAGATTCTTCAAAGATGCATCCATTTCTTAGCTCAGATGAAAGTACATGGACCATTTGGACACGAGGGTTGGCTTGTTTTTGTCAGAGTTGTGTTCGGTGTGATTGGGATTAGTGCGAGTCAAGTGAGTGGGTTGATACGTGGGTTTCCCAATATCTAACTCCTTTATCTCAAACAATATCCTTGTCAAACGATGACATGGAAAGTTCACTTGAGTATGACCGCCTATCAGATCTTGTACAGCTAGGACATGTTTTGTAGTTGTTGCACCGCAAGGGAATGAAGAGAGATCATAATATTGGTTGGAACGATGTGTACAAGGAAAACAAAAGCTAACACAAATAGTGATAGATGATGATGGGTTCACATATCCTACAGGTTCAGTTGTTGTGGGAACTTGGTTGCGAACATACATGATTAGAAAGAATGGCATACCTACATTTGAAGACTATGAGAAACACAAAACCATTATAATGTATTCACACCTTATTATAGCTACAAATGTCAAGTTGTTGAAGCATCAAGCAAAACCGAAGACCAAAGAGCTATGGACAGTGACTACTATTGATCATGAAGCAATACTGGATACTCTTAAGCAAAGAGATGACCCTTCAGGCATACTTGAGTAGTAGGTCTTTAATGGTGCCTTATTTTTTTTATCATGCATTTCATTTCAAACAATGATCATTAAACCTTAATTTTCAAGTTTGTTATGTGTATATTAAGGATGTGTTCAAAATGCAGGTCTATTGATGAACGTTTTTTTTGGCAACATGGTTTTTGCATGCACATAGCGGGTACACTCAATATAATTGAAAGGGGCGTATTTTTGCAACACGGCTTATTATCATGCATTTGATGAGCTTTACAATTTTTGTTATTAGATAACACTATTTGAAATATTGATGATCATTATGTGTCTACAGTGTAATGCTTGTTTATCTATATTTTTCATTGAATGAGACTGACAATTGTTTTGCCAACTTTGCAAAAAATGTTGCCTTAATAAAAACTAAGGGAAAATTGAAAAACCGCGATAGGATATTTTAGGGACCCCTCTCATAGACCCATAGGTTCAAACGGATCATTCGCAGGTGCCACGAATTCCGAGTTAGGGCCCGTCAAAGTTTGACAATTTTTAGCACTTAGGGTGCTTAAGGGACGACGACGATAGGGTATGACCCTGAGCATTTGACCAAGTGGGGGGCCAAAATAGGAGCATGAATAGGGTAATAATACCTAACTAGACATGTCAAAGCCGATGGTTCATTATCACGATAAGCAGAACGAGAAATTGGCCACACGACAACATTTGATTGAATGAGACTGACGATTTTTTCGCCAATTGAAAAAATGATACCCTAATAAAACCATAGGGAAAATTGAAAAACCAAGATAGGATTTTGTAGGGACCCCTCTTGTGGACCCATAGGTTCAAATGGATTGTTCACAGGTACCACGAATTTCGAGTTAGGGCTCGTTAAAGTTTAACATTTTTTAGCACTTAGGGTGCTCAAGGGATGACGTCGGTAGGGTATGACCCCGAGTGTTTGACCAAGCTGGGGGAATAAATAGGAACATGCATATGGTAATAATTCCTAACTGGACATGTTGGAGCCGACGGTTCATTATCACGATGAGCAGAACAAGAAATTGGCCACACAACAACATTCGATTGAATGAGACTGACGATTTTTTTGCCAATCAAAAAAATGATGCCCTAATAAAATCGTAGGGAATATTGAAAAAATGAGATAGGATTTTTTAGGGACCCCTCTCATGGACTCATAGGTTCAAATGGATTGTTTGTAGGTGCCACAAATTCCGAGCTAGAGGCCGTCAAAGTTTGACAATTTTTAGCACTTAGGGTGCTCAAGGGACGACGTCGGTAGGGTATGACCCCAAGTGTTCGACCAAGTGGGGGGGGGAAATAAGAGCATGCATAGGGTAATAATGCCTAACTAGACATGTCAGAGCTGATGGTTCATTATTACGATGAGCAGAACAAGAAATTGGCCACACAACAACATTCGATTGAATGAGACTGACGATTTTTTTGCCAACCAAAAAAATGCTTCCCTAATAAAACCGTAGGGAAAATTGAAAAATAGAGATAGGATTTTGTAGGGACCCCTCTCATGGACCCATAGGTTCAAATGGATCATTCGTAGGTGCCACAAATTCCATGTTAGGGCCCGTCAAAGTTTGACAATTTTTAGCACTTAGGGTGCTCAAGGGACCGTTTCAGTAGGGTATGACCCCGAGTGTTTGACCAATTGGGGGGGAAAAATAGGAGCATGAATAGGGTAATAATGCCTAATTGGACATGCCAGAGCCAATGGTTGATAATCACGATGAGCAGAATGAGAAATTGGCCACGCGACAACATTCGATTTAATGAGACTGGCAATTTTTTTGCCAACTGAAAAAATGTTGCCCTAATATAACCATAGGGAAACTTGAAAAAATGAGATAGGATTTTGTAGGGACCCCTCTTTTGGACCCATAGGTTCAAACAGATCATTTGCAGGTGCCACGAATTCTGAGTTAGGGCCCATCAAAGTTTGACAATTTTTAGCACTTAGGGTGCTCAAGGGACCATTCTGGTAGGGTATGACCCTGAGCGTTCGACCGAGTGGGGGGGGGGGGGGGGAATAGGAGCATGCATAGGGTAATAATGCCTAACTGGACATGTCAGATATGACGGTTCGTTATCACGATGAGCAGAACGAGAAATTGGCCACGCGACAAAATTCGATTGAATGAGACTAACGATTTTTTTTGCCAACCAAAAAATGATGCCCTAATAAAACCATAGGGAAACTTGAAAAAATGAGATAGAATTTTGTAGGGACCCCTCTCATGGACCTGTAGGTTTAAACAGATCGTTCGCAGGTGCCATGAACTCCGAGTTAGGGCCCATCAAAGTTTGACATTTTTTAGCACTTAGGGTGCTCAAGGGACCATTCGCAGGTGTCAGTAGGATATGACCCTGAGCATTCGACCGAGTGGGGGGCCAAAATAGGAGCATGCATAGGGTAATAATGGATTGCATCAAGTATTATTCATTAAATTAATTGTATTGTATTGTTCATTAAATGAATTGTATTGCTCATGAATTGTATTGTTCATTAAAACCACGATTAATATTAGTTATATTATATAACTCACATTCGAAAAGTTAACATAAAAATGAACTATAATTGAACTATTCTTTTTTTACCTCATCTCCATGTTTTCTCTTCGTCTTTGTAGGACTCTTGATGTATGTCTTCGGTAGAGGAGGTATGTTTTCAATATTTTCATACACAACCTACATATGTTCACAAACATGACATTGATACAAGTTAGCATATAATTGTCACTGATAATAACAAATTATATCTACTAAACACAAAATAAAATAAACACACATGTACTCGAGGCATCTCTCCTTCTTCTTCATCTTCAGGTATACTGGGTGTAGTCACCAAGGATGTGAAGCCAAGAATTCTCTGTACATATACAGAACAAGTATATGAAACTATCAATCTATGTCTAGACGTGTATAATCACTATAAGTTATTTAATCTATTCATTCAATCATATTTCCATTCAATTACCTTTCCCTTGTCTCCAACTGCACTACCAGATCCTAAATCACACTGCCTCACACTCATGCTACTTGTGCCCTACAAGAGTAAAATAAGATATACATGCAAGTTACTACATAATCTAATTAATACCAATATAAATGATGAGAATGTATGTACAATAGAATACAAATGACCAGGTGCAATAATATATGTACCATCAAGCTATCAAGGCCAAATGAAATGGTCATCAAGGTGCCCTCTTGAATTTGTGTCAACTCCTCCTAGGTCATCAACTGTTAAATAGACCATGTAAATAAAAATTAGTACTTAATGTTATCTAGATTATAAATATTCATTTAAAATATAGCATGAACTATGAAAATACAAATCTTACCACTACATCATCAATGTATGATGATGGTGCCTCCTCGCCTCTAGCATGCAAGGACTCCCCAGGGTATCCTCCAGTCTGTGTCATAACATCTAGTGCATCGTGCATCTCATGCACCTCATAATATGCACTGTCTGCGGGAGGATCAATAGGTTGTCCAACTGGACTCAAGCATACGTGCCCACACATGACACAACTATGGGGCACACAAATGTGTGGAGCCGAGGATGATGTGTCATCACCATCAGATGCACCACTACCATAAAAAGTAGGCTGAGCTACTGACCTAGCCTGAGAAACCAAAAGGCTACTCAAAGAGTGAATAGTTAATATTGTCGGCATTTTTGTTTATTTATGTTGTGATTGTCATTGATGGACACACACTTGTATTGAGATCCCCTTTATATGTATGAGCTTGTGCTCAACCGGTATTTGTTCCAACCGGTATGTTGTATTTTAGTTTTTACACTAGTGGTGATTTTGCAGAATGTGTTTCTCGGTCTGAAGTGGCATGTCGACCCCAAGCGGTTCATAGATCCCAAGCAGTACGAGGGAGAAAAGGGGCACAACACATTCTTACCAGTCTTCATTTTTGTCAAACCGGCAACCAGTATTCTATATGAACTGGTAATACTCTGTGATGAGTTACCAATCGAAATTTTGTGATGAGTTACCAATCCACCGATTGTTTGATGGTGTCGACACACTGACGGTGCTTTTTGTGTCGTGTTACTGAGTATGTCTAGATTCATTGAACCTAGGAAATTGTAATGTAATCCTATTGGACCGACATGAAATCAGATTCCTTTAAAAGGACATCATGTCTAGGGTTTTAAGTTGTTGCTGAAAGGGTTAATGTCGTGCTAGGGTTTAAGGTGATTGTTGAGTTGTTGTAAGAATGATCTTATCTGAGAAGATCAATTTGTAACTGAGAGAGAGAGAGAGAAGACTGAAGTAATGCTGAAATGCATTAGCTGTGAGCAATACTAGATCTAATCAAGTAGTTTGTGCTATTAGATAGATCAAACACTTGTTGATTACTCACATTTTTGACAAGTTTGTAGCCCTTAACTGGGTAGGCCTCAAAGCCTTTGTAAAATCCTCTAGCAAGGTGGTTCACACCTGTGAATCTAAAATCCTCTAACAAGGTAGTCTTTAATCGGACTTATCTCCTAATAGAGATTGAGATTCCTAATAGTATCTTTTCTGGTGAAGAACATTGTAAGACCTTAACTGGTCTAACCTTAACCAGTCTGGTTTCTATTTTGCAGATAGTGACTTGTGAGTTCCATCTCACCATGGTTTTTTTCCCAGTTGGGTTTCCACGTCAAATATCGTGTGTTATGGTTGTATTGCTTTTGTGGGTGAATGCATTATTCGCATTTTGGTTTGCATGTGTGGTAACCGGTCTGACTGTTAGACTGCTTTACCGGTTTATCTTTAGACTATGTAAGTGTTTTAGTGCATTGATTTTTGGCATACTAATTCACCCCCCCTCTTAGTATTCATCAATTGGTATCAGAGCCTACCTTTCTATAAGTTTAACCACTTGGAAAGAGATATTGGGGAATACACCATGAGGGAACTTACTCAATGGCTCACTAAGTCTGAGCAAGGCTATGATGATCTTATGGTCAAATACAAGGCATCTCAAGAAAAAAGGAGAGAACATGCAGAGAGGCTGATGGAACTATCTGAAAGTAGTTCTGAAGATGAAGCTAACATGGAAGCCATGATTGCTGAAGTGAATAAGCTAAATGATTCAAACTCCAATCTAAGAAAGGAGTTGGAAGGACTAACTATTCGGTTTAGTCAAGAGCTTGAGAACCAGAGAAAAGATGAAGATCAGGTAAAGGACAAAGATCATGAGATCTCCAAGTTGAAACAAGAGATTAGTGCACTGACTACTCGCCTTCATGAGAGTAGAATGGAAAAGGAAGACATACAAGGAGAACTGAACATTGCCATCTCTGAAAATGCAAGTCTTATGGAGACAAATACTGCTATTTCCAAAGAACTCTTTGAGTCAAAGGAAATACTTGCTAAGTTTGGCAAAAGTACTGTCAAGCTAGAGCAAAAGCTTGAGTCATCTAGACCGGCAAAGAATACCAGTGGTCTTGGTTTCTCTAGACATGAGGAAGGAGAATCCTCAGGAACAAATGCTGAAGCATGAAAGAAGCAATTGACACTCAAAGGAAAAGGTAAGAAAAAATTCAAACCTGTTTGCTTTAACTGTCTTAAAGAAGGACACACTGCCAATGTATGTAGGAGCAAAGCCTACAATAATTTTCCATATTTTATCAACAATGTACCTAGATCCAATAAGTTCAATGGTCAT
Organism: Cryptomeria japonica; assembly: GCF_030272615.1. Classification (NCBI taxonomy): domain Eukaryota; kingdom Viridiplantae; phylum Streptophyta; class Pinopsida; order Cupressales; family Cupressaceae; genus Cryptomeria; species Cryptomeria japonica. The sequence continues at coordinate 243,247,716 of NC_081410.1, read as the reverse complement.
TGTTATGCATGCAACAAGTTTGGGCATAAAGCATTTGAATGTAGGTCTGTGATGGATAACACTGGAAGATATCCTCTAAGGACCCAGGGAACTGAACCTGAACCTTTTGTGAACCGAAACCACAACTGGTTTAATGTCTTCAATCATCAGTCGAGAAGCGGTGGCCATCAACTGGCAATTGGATGGAGAGAAAATTGTATGATCTGTCATGGACATGGACACACTGTGGCAAAATGTAGAAGGAAGAATGGAAAAATGTACAATGGACCTTGGAGAGCACCTGGATTGGTTTGCTATCACTGCAACAAACCGGGTCACATTGCAAGATTCTGCAGAAGCAAAAAAAGTATATCTGATGATATACCGGTCACTCAGGAAGGAGAAATCGATGTTGAAAAAGTTCAAGGGGACATGAACAAAACCTGGAGGAAGAAACCAACAATGTTGGAAGAGGAACCGGTTTCTGCACCTAGTGTGGAAATATCGGAATCGGCAAACTAAGCCTCAAAGGCTTAGGGGGAGCAAATGGCAAAATGCTTTCGAACCCCCGGTTTACACCTATAAAAGACCTTAAGTGGTATGTGATACCTATCACTTGGCAGAAGACTAGAAATGGTAAAAAAGACAAATTAGGGTTTATGCCCTAATAGGGGAGCATTAATGATGGTAGGTGAGAGACATGTATAAATGCATTTTTCAAATCATTTCTCACTATCTGTTTTTGAACGAAGAAAAGTTTTCAAGTGCAGAGTGAAGAAAAGGAGATTTGAGCTAAGATTTCAAGAAATTGATAAACCTTGAAAGAAATTCAAATCCAGTTTGCAAGCGGTAGTGGAGAACACAAAGCGGTGATTTGGCAACCGACGAAGAGTGGAGTGAAGCAGAATCAGGAAGCCCTAATTTCGCGTTTGAAAGGTATTTTTTGTTTTCTTGAAATACTCTACAATGGCTTCCGCATCTCATACCAGTTCAAGTACATCCATAGAGTCAGAAAGCTTTATTCAAAGGAAGTCCAAATATAATGCTTTATCACAAGTTCCAGCTGGAGTCATAGCTGAAGAGGGAATTTCTGATTATATTGATTGCAAAATAGAAGACCTAGGGTCTTTAGCTATTCACACTCAATTAGGTCTATTTTGCGGCAATGACAAAAAGATCAAACCGGAGTTTAGTGTCTTAGAGAAGAAGAAATTCCATAACGCAGTATACTTTTTGGAAGATTTTACAAAGGACCAAATCAAGATTATTTTGAGCAGAGTCCACGGTGACAAGATGTACCTGGAGAGGATGCATGATATTATGCCTCAAGCAATTCATGCAGTCACCGGTTTTTTCAACACAGGGGAAGTGCCAGCCCTGAGAAAGGTGAGCAAAACCGAAATAGCCAAGCTCACTGGTTCAACTAGTGATTCATAGGGTATGATAGTTAATCCTACCAAGGATGATCTGGTGAAATACGCCTGCATGGTGATAGGCTACAGAACATTTTCAGCCAGCAGGATTAATTCTGTATCTGCCGCAGCAGTAAATGCTACTTATCGGATGATAAAAGAGGATGCATCTTTTGACTTATGCACCGATATGTAGAGGCAACTCTTGTTGAATCTAAAGGCAATCAAATAGGACAATGCACTAAGATTTAAGTTTGGACAACTACTGGTAGGGTTGTTCTTCTATTTCCAAGGCTACTTTCCTGGAGTAGGAGATGTCCAATGGTCTCCTGACCAACCAGTAACTAAACAGATAAAGGAAAGCATTCAAGCCATTGGAACCGGCTACCCTGAAGTACTGAACAAATATTTTGATGAGTTCAAAAGAAAGATGAGTCAGAGGGCAAGAATCTCAGGTGACATAGTGAAGAAATACAAAGATGACACCTGTTTCACCATTCAGGTGGACAAATGTTTAATGGAGGCTGTTGAGCCTAAAATGGAGGAAGTAGAGCCAATGGGCTATGAAGTTATGTATGACATGGTGGAAGGGTATGCCTCAACCCTTATTGCCTCGCCTCTTGATCCAAAGGCTAAGAGGACCAAAACCTACTTGGAGAGGATTGCACCAGCTGAAGAACCATCAGCCAAGAAAGGAAAAGAACTGGTAGCAAAGAAAGCCAAGGCAGTGCCTGTAGCATCAGCATCGGCTACCACTGTGACACCAAGAGTGACCAAGCGGTCACCGGTAAAGAAGAAACTGAAGGTAACACCGGCAAAAGTCTTCAAAAGAAAGAGGAAGACTAAGACAAATGAATCGGACTCCAAAGAAACCGAGTCTAATGAAAAGCCAAAGAAGGCCCGACAGACAAAGAAGATGAAGAAGAATGAACCGACAGCATCCACACCGGTAAATATTGACATCTCCTCATACAAACCTTTGACACATTTTCAAAGGACAATTAAGAATATTAGGAGAAAATTACATCATTATTTAGTAGATTACTATGATGATTTCAATGATGAGGAGAAGGAGGAAATACTACAAGAAATCATTGTTTATTTGTGCAAGAATGACCGGTCGCCATCAGAGATTAAATCTTAGACACCGACTTCTTTATTTAAAGCATTAGATAATAAATGGTGCATTTCCATTGAAAAGGAATAGGAGATTAGGGAGAAAGTCTTTTCACAATACTTTCCCGAACTCTCAAATTCAGAATTGTTTGATGCATTGGATCAAAATAACGGTCTCTTCTTCACGAGGAGAAGAAGACACTGGCTGTTGGAGGGGAGAATTGATGATGTGGAAAAAGAAACTCATCAACATATGAATCATGTCATTCTATCTCACAAAGCACGAATGGCCAACCTCCAAGAAGAAAAAGAACCAGTTATTTCCAAACTGGATGAGGTTTTTGATGAGGAAGGAAACCTAGTGGAAGAACCAATCGACACCATCGATGTTGATGCCCTAGATGTAGAAGATGTCACTCAGGACATACCTTCTGAGGGAACTAAACAAGGGCAACAAGCATAACAGGGCGGTGAACAGGCTAAGGACACACAGGAAGCAGCAAAGGAACAAGAAGAGAAGAAGAAGAGGGATGAAGATGAGAAAAAGAAGAAAGAGGAAGAGAAGAGAAAAGAGGCAGAGGAGAAACGAAAAGATGAAGAAAAGAAGAAGCAAGAAGATGATAGGAAGAAGAAAGAAGAAGAGGATAAGGAAGAAAAGAGAAAGAAGGAAGAAGAAGAGATGAAGAAGAAGGAAGAGGAAGAGAAGAAGAAGAAGGAAGAGGAAGACAAGAAGAAGAAAGAAGAGGAAGACAAGAATAAGATGGAAGAGGAAGAGAAGAAAAAGAGAGAAGAGAAAGAGAAAGAAGAGAAGGAGAGGAAAAAGAAGGAAGAAGTAGACAAGACAGTTGAAGCAATGAAGAGAACACAGATGGAGACTCCTAAGGCAACCGGGAGCCAAGCCAAACTAGCTGCTATCTTGAGTTCTATTGATCTCCAATCTACAAGTGAGTCTGAGCTTATGCAGATCATCAAGGTTGCCCAAGAGCGCCTTGTAGTCATTTGTAGGAAAAAGGAACAGGACATAATTTAGGCGGTTGTAGACACCCTTACCGGTTTAATCCCAGGTACTAATCTTCCTGACACTGAATCATCACTAGCACAACTCAAACTTCTATGTACTGTAGTGGATGATCAGGTGTAGAGTTTGGAAGAAGCAGCAGAGGCCAATGTCAAGAAAGAGCACCAAAAGGCTCTTAATGTTGCTCTAGTGAAAAAGATGAATGAGCTTAGGACTGAATTGTTGAAAGATCAAAAGGACATAAGGAATGCCTTGGATGAGGGAAACTTGCTACTCAAAAAAATCTATCAACCTCATATGTTCTTTGATGATGTGCTAGCCAAGAAGCAAAAGCTTCAAATGGACTTACAGTCCTACTTGGGTACATTTAAGACACCTTATGATTCCTTTGCAGCATATGGGCAAACCGTTCACCGGTTCCAGATCCAGTCAGCCAAGATGGAGCAAGAGATCTGTACACGGTCTAGGGATTTGTAGGAGATTCAACTGGTTTTACTTCCATGACTGCAAATTCTTTAGAAGTGTTATATGAACCTGGATGCCCTGACAGTCACACAGGAACTGAGCACAGTAGATGCCATGGAGGAACAGGTATCCTAGATGCAAACAGAGAAGGAAGTGGCAACCTCCCTACTTGAGTCCTGGTCTCTATCCATGAAACAATTTTTGCAGGACTATAAATTGGTTTTTGACAAGTATTATTCATTATTGTCATAAACTTATATATATATATATATATATGGAAATAGGGTTATTTAGCGGTACTTTGTCATTGTTGGCAAAGGGGGAGAAGTATCTGGTTTTTGGTTTTAAAATTTTGATCTTCTGACACAGGGGGAGAAGTATCTGGTTTTGACATTTTGATATATGCTTTGATATATACTATATGCTCTGATGTCTCAATGATTATGCTCTGTATGCAAAATTGCTATACATTGTGTTGATTAAGGGATAGTGTATATGCTCAGGGGGAGCAATTTTGTTAATGGCAAGTTTTTGTTGTAAAACACTTAGATGTCAAAATTTTATTTTCCTAAGTGTTGCCATCAATGCCAAAGGGGGAGATTGTTGGAATTTTTGTTTATTTATGTTGTGATTGTCATTGATGGACACACACTTGTATTGAGATCCCCTCTATATGTATGAGCTTGTGCTCAACCGGTATTTGTTCCAACCGGTATGTTGTACTCTAGTCTTTAGACTAGTGATGATTTTGCAGAATGTGTTTCCCAGTCTGAAGCGACATGTCGACCCCAAGTGGTTCGTAGATCCCAAGTGGTACGAGGGAGCAAAGCAGCACAACACATTCTTACCAGTCTTCATTTTCGTCAAACCGGCAACTAGTATTCTGTATGAACCGGTAATACTCTATGATGAGTTACCAATCCACCAATTGTTTAACGGTGCCGACACACTGATGGTGCTTTTTGTGTCGTGTTACTAAGTATGTCTGGATTCATTGAACCTAGGAAATTGTAATGTAATCCTATTGGACCGACATGAAATTAGATTCCTTTAAAAGGACATCATGTCTAGGGTTTTAAGTTGTTGCTGAAAGGGTTAATGTCATGCTAGGGTTTAAGGTGGTTGTTGAGTTGTTGTAAGAACGATCTTATCTGAGAAGATCAAGTTGTAACTGAGACAGAGAGAGAGAGAGAGAAGACTGAAGTAATGTTGGAATGCATTAGCTGTGAGCCATACTGGATCTAATCAAGCAGTTTGTGCTATTAGATAGATCAAACACTTGTTGATTACTCACATCTTTGACAAGTCTATAGCCCTTAACCAGGTAGGCCTCAAAGCCTTTGTAAAATCCTCTAACAAGGTGGTTCACACTTGTGAATCTAAAATCCTCTGACAAGGTAGTCTTTAATCAGACTTATCTCCTAACAGAGATTGAGATTCCTAACAGGATCTATTCTGGTGAAGAACATTGTAAGACCTTAACCTATCTGACCTAAACCAGTTTGGTTTCTATTCTGCAGATAGTGACTTGTGAGTTCCATCTCACCGTGGTTTTTTTCCCAGTTGGGTTTCCACGTCAAATATCTTGTGTTATGGTTGTATTGCTTTTGTGGGTGAATGCATTATTCGCATTTTGGTTTGCAAGTGTGGTAACCGGTCTGATTGTTAGACTACTTTACCGGTTTATCCTTAGACTATGTAAGTGTTTTAGTGCATTGATTTTTGGCATACTAATTCACCCCCCCTCTTAGTACTCATCAAATATGGTATGTGATGTCGCCTCAAAAATGATATCTGGATGTTGCACTGGAGGTGGGGGATCAACAGGAGGAGGGGGAACATATGGGTCCTGGATTACTCTAACTACCCCAGGTCTATTTTGGGGCATACTAAACCCACACCCTGGAAAGGTTGGATGTCAAAGTAGTTCACATGTTTTCCTATAATAAAATCAGCATTAAAAATTTTAATGAAGTAGAAGGGGACATCAAGATTGTTGTTGGGTGGTTTGTCAAAAACCATCCACCAACAATCCCAAAAAAATTTCACAATACCATCATTTGTGCACCATTTAATAGAAAGTTTTGTTTTTTGGGGGTCTACGGGTTGACCAATACGGGGATTCACAAACAATGAGGTGATATCTGTTGGCATATGTGCAGAATATGTTGACATGATGATATTGTGTTGTCATTGATGTCAATATGCTGAAAGAGAATCAGTAATATGCTGAAGAGTGAACTGGTAACATGATGAAGAGTGAACATGATTATTGAAGGTAAGAAACTGATTGTGAACCGACATATGTGAAAAAGTGAAGAGGTATGCTTGTCTAAGTGAACCGGTATGATGTTGTGAACTAGAACCGGTATGTCAAAATGAGAACCAGTATATGGAATGTTTTGTATCTAGGGTTCATAAGGCATAACTACCGGTTGGTAGTCTCAGCTTCAAGGTTTCCAGTTGAAGTGTTTTGAGCCTGTGTGTTTCAACTAATGGCATTGTGTGATGAGTTAGCATTATAATAGAGATCAGATCATGTTGCCATGTCAGCCTCATGCACATGAAGGATCTTGCATGAAGCAGATTGAGCCTATCTACCTCAGGAATGTGGGAAGTCTCTACAAACGGTGGAGAACACGTGATGGGTTATCACCTCCAAGAAGCGACGAAGAACAAACAATGGAGAATGTCTTGAGATCTATTCAAGACTATTGTATTCAAATGCAAAGTGTTCAATGGTCAGGATTGAACAGACTAAATTTCTCAACCTAAGTGTTTAGGGTTTATGATACCGATCTATCTGTTTCCTATAAGGTCGATGTGGTGTTTCATGCTAAGGTTGTTGGCAAATGTTGTGTGTGTATTTATGTGCAAAGATACGTGATTCTCGCCAGACTAGTTGAAAGGATTGATACCTGCATAGTGTGTGTGCAGAAGGAAGGAACTAAAGTGGATATACATTGGCATTGAGTGCTATTACCAGATCATTGTAATACCTGTTGATCTCTAATCACTTCAACAGTTGGAAAATCCTTTAACAGGGTAGCTTTAACCATCTTGCTATAAATCCTTTAACAAGGTGACTCAAAGCCATTGAGTTCATAAAATCCTTTAACAAGGTAACCTCTAACAGGGTTTAACCCTTAACCAGGTATTCTAGCCATCCCTTAACCGAGTGTTCCCTAACAGGATTGATTCCTAACATAACCTATTGTAAGAGTCTTTAATCGGACTAGGCTTCTAACAGAGCGGACTTATAAAGAGTTCAAAATAGCTTGTGGGTATTCATCCCCACCGTGGTTTTTTCCAGTTGGGTTTCCACGTGAAAAATATGTGTGTCATGTTTGATGTCCTTTTCATGTGATGCTTTGTTGTTTTCTGTCAAGTGGTGAATCATGTTGATCTAGCAAGTTATTATATCTCTGATGATGGATTATCTATTTATGCATAAGGACAAAGTGGAAATGTGGGAGTAGGTTGTATGAAAAGCTAAGAATATTGACCTGTTCATGTCTTTCATAGTTGCACTGTGTTTAATCGGTAGTAGTCTGGTTTGGACCGATCTTAGGGATTGCTAGTAGTTTACAGTCTGCAATCAAACTAGTTCAGGAAAAAATTTTGTGCCTGTACTGATTCACCCCCCCTCTTAGTACCAGTTTGGTACTCACTATTCATCACTGAGTTATCAACTGGTATCAGAGCGTCCTCCAGGTCCTCTGTGTTGTAAGCTTAACCGCTTGAGGGAAAGATCCTATTATAATGATGAAGAGGGAAGTTCCAAAGTTCAACAGAGATAACTTTAAAATATGGAAGGACAGAATGAAGATATACAACAAAAGCATGGGTGCTCAACATTGGATCTATGTTGAGAATGTTTATGTTATCCCTATCGGTACTCTCACCGATGACCAAAAGAGAGAGATTCAGGAGAATGGGCAAGTCATGGAAGCCCTAATCAGTAGTTTATCTGACATTGAGGTTATTGATGTGCAAGATAAAGAAAATCCTAAAGAAGTATGGGATACTCTTGAGAATATCTATGGCGGTGATGAGCATGTAAAACAAGCTAAGGAAGAAAGCCTTAGAGGAAAGTTTGAAGACATGTAGATGGTTGAAGGTGAGACCATTCAACAATATGGAATAAGAATCAAAACTATTGTTGGAGATATCAAGAGTGCAGGTGGTAAAATGGAATATTCCACTGTTGTTAGCAAAGTTTTGAGATCCTTATTACAGGTCTATGTAATAAGGGCCATTGTTATTCAGGAGTTGAGATCAATAGACAAGACTAAGGTATCCCTAAACTCCATCATTGCAAAGTTGACAGCCTATGAGCTAAATAGTTTTGATGGCAGTGTTCAAAAGATTGAATCAGCTTTTAGAGCATCTGTTGCACCATCCAGAAAAGGAAAAGAAGCAAGCACCAGCGGTGAACCAAGACAGAGCAGAGAAATGGATGATGAGGATATTTTGATGGAATTTGAAGCTCTTCTTGCCAAGAGACTTCCTAAGGGAACCGGAAAATACAGAGGTAAGCTTCCTTTGAAATGCTTCTCTTGTAATTGGATAGGACACAACGCTATAAACTGTCCTAATGGTGATAGCAAGCACAAATCGGAAAGGTTCAAGAAATTCAAAGGAGTAAACCGAACAAACTATTTTCTAGTAGTTGATGAAGGTGTCACAGATGAGGAATCAGAAGATGAAGAAAATGAAGATATTGTGTTTGTTGCAGTCAAGGAGGATGTGTCAGACAAAAAGGCTCTTGTCTCCCGCTTTCATAATTCCATTGAGTGGATCATTGACAGTGGTTGTTCTCACCATATGACTGGTGACCGGAGCAAGTTTATATCTCTAGAAGAGTATGATGGTGGGGTGGTTCATTTTGGTAATGATGCACCATGTATGGTCAAAGGTAGAGGGTCCATCACTCTAAATGGAAAGAGCAGTGCTGACAATGTGTATTGGGTGGAAGGTCTTAGACATAATCTATTGAGTGTTGCCCAGCTAAATGATAGTGGACTCACTCTAGAATTCAAAAATGGAGTCTGCAAAATCAAAGGAAAGAATGGCGAACTGATGACCACCAGTATGTAGACCAAAGGTAATTTATTTCAGCTGAATGCAAATATAAGTACATGTCTTATGGCTAAGTTTGATGATTGATTGATATGGCATAAGAGACTCTGCCATGTAAACTTTGATAACATAGTAAAGGCTAGTAAGATCAAGGCAGTTAGAGGACTGCCAATGCTGAGCAAACCAGAAAATCCTTTGTGCAGAGAATGTCAATTGGGGAAATGTCTTCCTCAACCTTCAAAGGTAAATCTTTCACTGCTGACAACTTGATCTTGTGCATACTGATTTGTGTGGTCCTATGAAAACTAGGAGTGTGCAGGGAGATAGGTATTTTATGATTCTTATAGATGATTGCTCAAGAATGATGTGGATCACATTCTTGAAGGAAAAGTCTGAATCCTTTGGAAAGTTCAAAGCTTTCAGAGCACTGGTAGAAAAGGAAAGTGGTAGAAGAATCAAATGCCTTAGAACTGATCAAGGAGGGGAATTCACTTCTGGTGAATTCAACAAATATTATGAAGAGAATGGCATCAAGAGGCAACTGTCTACCCCCTAGACTCCACAGCAGAATGGTCTAGCAGAGAGAAACAATCGGACTATGGTTGAAGCGGCTAGAACTATCTTGATCCAAGGAAAGGTCGCTCACACCTTTTGGAGAGAGCGGTGAGCACTATAGTCTACACAATAAACCAGGTACTCATCAAGAAAGGAAAGGATAAGACTCCTTATGAGTACTGGACCAATAAGACACCAATGGTAAGCTACTTCAGAGTGTTTGGTAGTAAATATTATATCAAGAGGAGTGAACATAAGAGAAAGTTTGATGCTAAATGTGATGAGGGAATATTCCTAGGGTATTCCACTAAGAGCAAAGCTCTCAAATGTTTCACCAAAATGACTCAGAGAATTGTTGAAAGCATCAATGTTAGGGTTGATGAAAACTCTGAGAGATCAGAGGAAACCGACAAAGAGCATGTAGGAGATGAACTAGTAGTAACCTTCTGGGAACCGGTTGCAAATCAGCCAGGAATCAACAATTGTGCTCCTACACCGGTAGATGCTGATGGAGATGAGGATGATGAAGAAAAGCAAGAGGAATCTATTAACATACCTAGGTATGTCAAACTCAATCATGATCCAAAGAAAATCATAGGAGACAAAGATGCAAGAATTCTTACAAGAAGAAAGGTCAGAGAAAGCTCATGTATGATCTCTGAAGTTGAGCCTAAATCATTCAAAGAGGCAAATAAAGATGACAACTGGATCAAGGTAATGGAGGAGGAACTTGACCAGATGGAAAAGAATGGTACATGGTTTTTGGTACCTAGACCAGAGCATAAAAATGTCATTGGAACCAAATGGGTTTTCAGAAACAAGCTAAATGAGGATGGCACAGTGATAAGGAACAAAGCCAGACTAGTATGTAAAGGATATGCCCAAGAAGAAGGAGAAGACTATGGTGAAACCTTTGCTCCATTAGTAAGATTGGAAGGAGTTCGTATGCTTCTTGCATATGCAACTTTTAAAGGATTCAAGGTATACCAAATGGATGTAAAATCTGCATTTTAAAATGGAATACTTGAAGAGGAGATGTATATAGAGCAACCAGATAGGTTTGCCCTATCAGAAGATAGTAACATGGTGTGTAGGCTACATAAAGCCTTATATGGACTGAACCAAACACTAAGAGAATGGTATGAATGCTTGCATTCCCATCTTGTGAAGATTGGATTTGAAAGAACAAGTGAAGATAGCAATATCTACTTGAAATCAGAAGGAGATCAGATTCTGATCTGCGAAGTATTTGTTGATGACATAATCTTTGGTGGAGATGACAAGATGAGTCATGACTTTGCAGATGAGATTAAAAAGGAGTTTGAAATATCACTCATAGGGGAAATTAAGTTCTTCATTGGACTACAGATTCAGCAAATGAAAAATGGAATCTTTATTACTCAGTCCAAGTATGTCAAAGAGGTTTTGAAGACCTTTGGCATGGAAGACAGTAAACTGGTTGGTACACCAATGGTGACCGGTTGTAAACTATCAAAAGAGGATGACTCGGCATTGGTAAATGAGAAGGAATACCAATCAATGATTAGTAAGTTGCATTATATAGTGCATAGCAGACCGGACATTGCACATGCAGTGGGTATTACCGCTCGGTTTTAGCAAAGCCCAAGAGAATCCCACTTGGTAGTAGTCAAGCGGATTCTTAGATATCTGAAGGGAACTATTGACTATGGGTTATGGTATCCATACAATAATGATTTCAACCTGAAAGTGTTCACAGATGATGATTGGCTAGTAATGTAGATGACCGGAAGAGCACAACCGGTGGTGCATTCTTTCTTGGTGGAAGACTGGTCTCATGGATGAGTAAAAAGCAGAGTTGTATCTCTCAATCTACAACATAAGTAGAGTATGTTGCAGCTTTTATGAACTACACCCAGACTATCTGGATGAAGCATGTATTAAATGGCTTCAAAGTTCCTGTATCTGAATCGGTAAGTATATTCTGTGACAATACAAGTGCAATTAACATATCCAAGAATCCGGTTTAGATGCTAGAACCAAGCAATTTGAATTCAAGTATCATTTCTTGAGGGAAAAGGTTCAGAACAAAGAGGTGGTATTGGAACATGTTTCCAGTAAGGAGCAGTTAGCAGACATATTCACCAAGCCTCTACCTAAGGCTACTTTTGCCTATCTGAGAGGTGAGCTAGGGGTGTTGCCCCTTCAAGAGGTAATCTAAAGGTTTGTGCTCCACATCAGTCAAATCTTACTTTGCTATATCTTTTCAGGATTGATGTGTTGAAGGATGCTACTCCTCAGGGGGAGCATCATAGTGGAACAGGGTAGCTTGTGCCTCCACTTTGGCATTATTGTCAAAGGGGGAGAAGATGTGAAGTGGAAAAGATATCTGCAGTATTAAGGAAAAGATGTGATGCAGAAAGAGAGATATCTTTGTATATTGTCATCAATGCCAAAGGGGGAGATTGTTGGCATATGTGCAAAATATGTTGACATGATGATATTGTGTTGTCATTGATGTCAATATGCTAAAAGAGAACCGGTAATATGCTGAAGAGTGAACCGGTAACATGATGAAGAGTGAACAGGATTATTGAAGGTAAGCAACTGATTGTGAACCGGCATATGTGAAAAAGTGAAGAGGTATGCTTGTCCAAGTGAACCGATATGATGTTGTGAACCAGAACCGGTATATCGAAACGAGAACCAGTATATGCAATGTTTTGTATCTAGGGTTCATATGGCATAACTATCAATTGGTAGTCTCAGCTTCAGGGTTTTCGGTTGAATTGTTTCGAGCCTGTGTGTTTCAACTGATGGCATTGTGTGATGAGTTAGCATTGTAATAGAGATCAGATCATGTTGCCACATCAGCCTCATGCACGTGAAGGATCTTGCATGAAGGAGATTGATCCTATCTACCTCGGGAATGTGCGAAGTCTTTACAAACGATGGAGAATGCGTGATGGGTTATCACCTCCAAGAAGCGGGGAAGAACGAACAATGGAGAATGTCTTGAGATCTGTTCAAGATTGTTGTATTCAAATGCAAAGTGTTTAATGGTTAGGATTGAACCGACTAATTTTCTCAACCTAAGTGTTTAGGGTTTAGGGTTTATGCTACTGACCTATTTGTTTCCTATAAGGTCGATGTGGTGTTTCATGCTGAGGTTGTTGGAAAATGTTGTGTGTGTATCTATGTGCAAAGATACGTGATTCTTGCCAGACCAGTTGAGAGAATTGATACCTGCATAGTGTGTGTGCAGAAGGAGGGAACTAAAGCAGATCTACATTGGCATTGAGTGCTATTACCAGATCATTGTAATACCTATTGATCTCTAATCACTTCAATAGTTGGAAAATCCCTTAACAAGGTAGCTTTAACCAGCTTATTGTAAATCCTTTAACAGGGTGACCCAAAGCCATTGAGTTCATAAAATCCTTTAACAAGGTAACCTCTAACAAGGTTTAACCCTTAACCAGGTATTCTAGTCATCCCTTAACCGGGTGATCCCTAACAAGATCAGTTCCTAATAGAACCTGTTGTAATAGTCTTTAACCGGACTAGGCTTCTAATAGAGCGGACTTCTAAAGAGTTCAAAATAGATTGTGGGTATTCATCCCCACCGTGGTTTTTCCTAGTTGGGTTTCCACATGAAAAATATGTGTGTCATGTGTGATGTCCTTTTCATGTGATGCTTTGTTGTTTTCTGTCAAACGGTGAATCATGTTGATCTAGCAAGTTATTATATCTCTAATGATAGATTATCTGTTTATGCATAAGGACAAAGTGGAAATGTGGGAGTAGGTTGTATGAAAAGCTAAGAATATTGACCGGTTCATGTCTTTCACAGTTGCACTATATTTAACTGGTAGTAGTCTGGTTTGGACCAATGTTAGGGATTGCCAGTAGTTTACAGTCTGCAATCAAACCGGTTTAGGAAAAGTTTTTGTGCCTGTACTGATTCACCCCCCCCCCTATCAGTACCGGTTTGCTACTCACTATTCATCACTAAGTTATCAATATCGGCTTTGGATATCTTAAGATCCTTGATCTCCTTATAGGACAAGCCATCTACATATTGTTCCCTCATATAATCTCACCACAAAAGAGTGACATTGTGCTCCTAAGTCATGGTTTCCATACTCTTTATGATCGACGTGAGAGGATCAAACATTGGGTTTAGGCGAGGGATCCTAAGATATACATCTGTAATCCCCCTCAATTCGTTCAAATTTTGTGCAATTAAATCCTGAATTGAGGGGGGGTTTGGCAAAGGAGGGTTTGGTTGTTGCAGTTATGGTTGATCAATGTTTTCACTATTATCCCTCATTTTTAACCTAATTGACTGTAAACAATTGAATTTAGTTAACAAATTTAAACAATTTTGTATTTGATTTTAAAAAACCTAGTTTTCATGAAAAAACCATATTTTCAATGAAAAAACAAATAAACATTAGAAAAAATATAAAAATTGAATGAAATTGATTGAGAACAATAAAAATCTTACCTTTCAATGTATTTTTTAGCAATTTTTGGGCGAAAAACCAGATATCGGATCCAACCGGATATCGGATTCCAAAAAATCGCGCAGCCCATGGGTTAAAAATTACTCACGGGCTGCCACAGTCAAAATATATTGTCTCAGAAAATCGGATATCCAATTTTTATGCTTAAATTATTTTAAAATAACATTATATTATATAATCTAATAATATATTATATAATATTTTATTATATTATATAATACGTATTATATAATATATTATTATATTATATTATATATATATATAATATATTATATAATACGTATTATATAATATATTATAAAATTATATATTATATAATATTATATTATATATTATGTATTATATAATATATAATATAATATAATAATATATTATATATTATATAATATGTAATATATAATATATTATTATACTACATTATATATTATAAAATTTATTTTTTAATTTAAAATTACAAATAAAAATAATATCGAATATTCGATTTTCTTAGGTGTTTACCATGCCAAGGTGTACTGACACCCAGGCCAAGCAAAAATTCAACACGGATTTTCACATTTTTAGGCGAGTGGAGAAGGCTATTTTTTCACGTAGCCACTTTTTGGCCCCCCATGATCCTGCACTAACTTGTCATCGATAAAAAACATTTACTATGTGCTCCGATTTCTCTCCCCCTTTGGGATCAAGGGCAAAGAATAAAGGGGTCTTCATTATAATATGTAATAATAACCATGCTCCTCCTATCAATATTAACCCACTTCTTACTCCCCCTGAGATTTAGCACTCATTATTCTAAGAAAAAAATATGTCTTGAATTTCTCCCCCTAAACCAATGCATAATCTATGCATCTAGTTAGAATGAGGGGCAACAAACCCTAACTTCAATCCAAGATACTCAAATGTATCCTTTGAAAGAGATTTTGTAAACATGTCCACAACCTAAGCCTTTGTCGGTACATATTCTAATTTCACCTCTTGATTTGCAAATTTTTCCCTTGTAAAGTGATACCAGATGAATGTGTTTGGTTCTAGAATGCATAAATAAATTTATTGAAATATTTATGGAACTTGTATTGTCACATAGAATAGGAATGGGCTCTCGTATGTTACCTTGATGTCCATGACACTTGAGTGCAACAAGATGTTGGTGCTATGTATTCTACTTCTATTGTTGATAGGGATACTAAATCTTGACTCTACTAAGCCTCAGTATAAGAACTTAATTCAAAATAATTACCCTTTTAATACCATAGTATGTAGTCTAGAGTTTTTCAAATATCTAGAGATTCTTTCGACTACCTTCACATGATTTTATTTTGAATTAGCTTAAAATCTTGCAACTAAACATACCGCATGCATAATGTCAAGCTCGGATGCAGTTAGATATAATAGGCCTCCAATCATAGATATGTATTGAGTCTAATAAATATAAGGTAACTCAGCACCTTTACTCAAATGGTATCCTATTTCCATAGGAGTACTCACTGGTTTGCAATCTTCCATACCAAACTTCTTTAGCATCTCCTTAACATATTTAGCTTGAGAGATAAAGATGTCATCATCTAATTGAGAAATTTGAAGTTTAGGAAAGAATGATAACTCAAGTAGCATAGACATTTAAAATTCCTTCTTCATTTCTTCAACAAACTTCTTACACATTGCATCATCTCCACCTAATATAATATCATCAATATATACAACAATTATAATTCCTTCATCCTCAATTTTGATGTAAATATTGTTGTCTGCAATACATTCCTTGAATCCTTGTTGGTGTAATTACTTTTCAAGTCTTGCATGCCAAGCCCTAGGAGCTTGTTTGAGACCATATAATGCCTTCTTAAGTCTGCATACCATGTTTGGGTCTCTAGATAGCTGAAATCCATTAGGTCACTCAATATAGACTTCTTCTAGGTCACCATTCAAAAATACAGATTTGGCACCCATCTAATATACCTTGAAGTTCTTGTGTATCAAAAAAGGAAGAAACATTTTGATACACCAAACTTGTTTTTTTTTATAACTTCTCCATCTCCATTCAGTTTGTTTCTAAACACCCATTTTGTTCCTATCACATTCTTGTTTGTAGGCCTTGGTACCGATTCCCAAGTTTGATTTTTCTCATTCTGATTTTTTTATTCTTTCATCGCTTGTATCCAACCTTCATCTTTGTTACCATTATTAATAGTTCTTGGTTCTATCTTAGAAAATAATCATATATTCACTTGTTCATTTATCTTTTCAACTCTTCTTATAGTCTGCACTCCATTTTTGTCTCTAATTATTTAGTCTTCTAAATGATTTTTTTGAGATATTTGGCACGAGTTTTTGGAATCTTCTCTAATGTTTCTTCCTTTTCTTTAGTTGCTTCCTTTTCTTCTATGCTTGGAGTTTCATTTGATTCATAGCCTTCCAATTCACGTGTGTTTTGATGTAAATCTTCATCAACTGTGACATTTGCACTTTCAATTACCCTTTCTAATCTTTTATCGTATCACCTATAAGCTTTGCTTCTAGTTGAGTACCCAAGGAATATTCTTTCATCAGATCTAATATCAAACTTCTCCAAATCTTATTCATCTTTTTCAATGTAGCATTTACACCCAAAGACTCTAAAGTAGTTGACAGCTGCAAGTTTTCCATGCCATATCTCATAAGTGGTCTTGTCACTATTCACTCCTAGGTGTCATTTATTAAGAATATAGATTACATTATGGACTCCTCCTTTCCAATACATATTGTATGTGGGAAAAATGGATTAATAAAACTTAATATGTGAAAATATTACGATAAATACCAATCCACACACACACACAGGACTTCTTGATGCAAGCTATGGAGTAACAATGCGTTACTCAGCTTCCCAAGGAGGGTCCCATGGTTCTCTATCTCATAATGTCCCTCAAACCAATGTTTTGCTCTCAGATTACGGAGCAAAATGGTTTAGGGATGGCAAATATGAGAACGAGAGAGATCTTAACTGTTTTAATATGAGATGTGTTATAAGCTAGATGAGATGCTAAAATGCAATAAACTAAATGATAAGATGACGAGGTTAGTATGAAGATTATCCTAGCATACTATATTTAATCTATGATTGAACTAAAATGATAAATAAATTACTCTAGCATGCATATTTGATCTAAAAGAGGCTAAATGAAGAGCATAAAGATGATGAAAAAGCTTGAAAGTATTTGAGCATAAGTATGATGCTTCAAATTTGAAAGATGATTGTTTAAAATGGAGGAATGAGAGCTCTATTTATAGCACAAACAGGGCAATGGATGGTCAGGATTGAAAGGTTCAATCAAGGGCCAGGTTTGAAAGTTGGGGATCCATGTGCACAATTGACACCAATAAAATGATGACAAGTGTCAACATAGGATTGGGTTGAGAGAAGAGGTTGGAGGCATTAAAGGCCTGAGAAGACCTCATGGTTATCTAAAGGCTAAGGGTCAAGTCTAAGTTAGGCTTACCCACTGGATTAAGAGTTAATCCAAGGATAAACCTTTGTGGATTAAGAGATAATCATGGTCAAAGCATTAATGACCTGATGAGACCCTTGGGTTGGGTAGAGGTTGAGTCAAAACAAATGTTTTAACCATGTGGGAGGGTTTGAAATAACCATTAATGGTTATTGGAGACTTTGGGGATTAAGTGGTTGAAGGTTGGAAGCTTTCAATGGTTTTCAAAGACTTTGGGGGTTTTGGTGGTTGAAGGTTGAAAACCTTCAATGGTTATCCAAGACTTTGGGCCATTTGAGAAGTGACCTCCCTTTGCTTAGGGATGTGACAAAGTTTAGAGGGGGGTTATGTTAATTAGAATCGATTAGAAGATTCTAGAAGGGTTTAGGAAGGGGTTTGGGATTTTGCAAGTGGATGTAGGGATAATAGGATTTAATTGAATTATTTGATTTTCATTCAATTTGGTTGCAATTAAATAAATTTGATTTATTCAATTTAGGATAACTATTTAATTAAATTTGAATTTAATTAAAAGTGGCTAGGGGGATTTAATTGAATAAAATGATTTATTCATTAAATGGGTATAGTGAATTTTATTTAAATAAATTGAGTAATTTACTTAATAAAATAGAAGAATGTGGATAATTTAATTAAATTGGATTTAATTAAATAGGGAAATGAACATAAAATATTCATTTAGGAATATGGTCATTTTTATACGTCTACATTTTGCCCCTCTTTGAAGTGATGTGTGTGCACATGTTATTTCAAATAAAAATGATTGTTTTTGTGTTTTTATGATCAAATGCAATTTTTGTGTCGCTCTTTTATTTGCAAGTGATGTCCCAGATTCGATATTTGTGTCATGTTGTCATGATTTTATGTAGTTGTCCAATATGAGTGTCGGTATAACTTGTTTTGATGTGAGATATTTCAAGTTATGTAGATATCAATGTGTTGTTCTGATCAAAATATGATTTATTTGCGTGTTCTATTTCAAGTTCGATGTGGGAAGCCTGATGTGTATTACAAGCCGATATGGGTTGGAAACTTGAGTTGTGTTACAAGCTGATATGGGTGGGAAACTTGAGTTGTTTTACAAGTTTATGTGATTTTGGTACTTGAGTTGTTTTACAAGTTTTGATATGGTTTTTGAGAACTTGAGTTGTGTTACAAGTTGATATGAAATGATAGGTTTTTGAACTTGATGTAGATGAGCAAATTTGTTTCATGTTGTTGATGTAAGTTTGATTTTGATATCTTTGTTTTGATGTGGAAACTGATATTGGATTTGTTTTGAGATTTGATATGATAATGCCCCCTCGGGAGATCGTTCGTGCACACAAAGCATGAATGATCTCTCGAAAGAAGAAGAATGTTGTTTGAAAGATGGAAGAGTAGATAGTGATGACATGCATGGGTTTGATAAGATTGTTTAGATTGATTGGAATGAGAGCAAGTCTGGTTTTAGGTATGACACCTCCTGTATAAGACATGGATGATTGAGCATCTGGTTTCAAGAATGATACTGTCTGTATAAGACATGGATGATTGAGCGTCTGGTTTCAGGAATGATACTACCTGTATAAGAGCTGATAGAAGATAGTTTGGAAGAATGATGAAGATAGTTTGGAAGAATGATAGAAGATAGTTCGGAAGAATGATAGAGATATGAAAGTGAAGAAAGATTCCATGATGATGTGATAGATATGCATGCGAGGGATGCAATGATGAATGATGAATGATATTTTGAAAATGAGATGTATGATATGATATGCAACTAATTGTAAAATGATATGCAACTATTTTTTTTTATTTTTTATTTTTTTTGGAGCATCCTCGTCCTGCATTTGCCATCCGATATAGCCATTTGTTTGTTTTCTTTGTAGATATCATCATTGAGCATTGATTTGTTTAGGATATGTTGAAAATTTATACAAGCATAATGGTATAATTGAACCATAATAACCTGAGAAAAATTTACATGATATTTGATTTTGCAAGATAGCACAAGCGTCAAGGTATAATTGAACCAGGACGACCTGAGTGCGTATTGCGTAAACATACAAGAGTTAACCTTTGTCCCATACAAATCCGAAATGTCCTCAGAGATATGCCACCGGATTTCTTCATAGGACAAATTTGCATGGTAAAAGACTTCACTCACAAATAGAAGACAAATAAAACATCACATTCCTTCCTTGCTTCTCTAGTCATAAGACATCCTGGAGGTGCTCAGGAGATATGATAAGCAAAAATTAACAACCATAAGTAATCATGCATGCTATTGGAAATGTATTCTTGTCAATTAAAACATCTTGCAAAATAGATCTTTGTTCAGTTGAAATCAGTTCAAGTTCGTGATGTTTAGCCTTCTTGCATTGTCATTTGTCATTTGTTGGTTGTTTTGATCCTTGTTTTCTTGCTACGTTTTTGGTCTGATGTTGAAAATCTTGAAGGCGAAATGCCCCTAGCGAGGTCAGGATTTTGCCCCTTGTTGTTGATACTAATTTGATATGGATATGTATACTGATCACGAAGCCATGGTGGGATATTATTTGGATAATTGTTTCAGAGAAACCAAGGACAGTGACTACACTAAGTATGTCCAAGATTGATAAGCATTTGTGAATTTCTGGTGACGTCTCAGATGGGTGGATATGATATGTACAATATGATTTGTGAAACATGTATTTCCATCAATTGATAAAGATAAGGCTAACTAGAACAAAACCCAGCAGTCATACTGATTGATGTCATTGTTATGATTTGGTTGATGATTGATGTATAAAAATTTATTTCTCTTGATGAATTTGGAAAAACTAAGTTGTTGTTTCTTCAACGTGATGTTATGATAAAAGTTCTTTCTTCTCAGAATAAGGAGATTAGTCATGCATGAGTGATCAATGGATTCCTTTGATTGGTTTGGATTCAGTTGATTCTTGTTTTTGAAAATTTCAAATCTTACTTTATCAGAGTGAAGGTTTAGCTGTCCCTTCACGACAAAGTGTGTCAAATGATATGGATAAAATCTTCCCGATCTGGAAACTGGATTTGACAATTTGAAAGTTTTAAACAAGTGTTTTTGAGATAAAAATCCGTAAGATGGTA
Source organism: Cryptomeria japonica (assembly GCF_030272615.1). Taxonomy (NCBI): domain Eukaryota; kingdom Viridiplantae; phylum Streptophyta; class Pinopsida; order Cupressales; family Cupressaceae; genus Cryptomeria; species Cryptomeria japonica. Next base: position 243,227,009 of record NC_081410.1, on the reverse strand, counting down.
AAGGATTCTGTTGATACTGATGATGAAATTTTTCCGGATTATGATAGGAGAGACATCCTTTATCGTGCGATTCGTTTAGGATTCTGACAACTTTTGTTTTAGCACAAATTTAGCTCGAGAAAAGTTTTTAATGGTTTGTTTGTCACTCTGCTTTGATGAGAAATGATGTTTGATGGATGGATTGATTATCAAGACTTGATGATTGATAGAAATGTCTAGTTTCAAAGAGTGAGTACCCCGTATAAGACCGATCTGTCTAGTTTCGAGTGTACCTATCCCTATATAAGACATGTTTGATGTTGATGTTGATTTCGAGTAATGAATTGATTAACAAGACATGTGATAAGTTTCATTGCAGACTTTGAGAGTTTTCCTGTTGTTGATCTGATTTGATGAATGGTCCATGTGTTCATGCTTTGATTTTTTTTGTTTTTTGATTTTTTTTATTTTTTTTTATGATTTTGTTGATTTTTTTGAGTTTTTGGGATATTTTGATTTTTTTGAGTTTTTGGATATTTTGATTTTTTTTGAGTTTTGGGATATTTGGATTTTTTTTTGAGTTTTTGGGATAGAAGAAAGATGTATTTGGTTGCCCCAATGTATATCAAGACAAGGAATGGATGAATGAATGAACGAACCATTGAGGTGGAAATAGATTTGTTGTCCATAGTTTTGATCAAGATCAAGGATGAAAAAGGGGATATGGATAGAGATAGGATATAGATAGCACTGGATGATGGAAGCAATGAATAGATAGGATAGATAGATATGGATTAGAGTGAAGCAAGATTGTAGAAAGAATTGGAGGATAGAAGAAATGAATAGATAGGATAGATAGATATGAATTAGAGTGAAGCAAGATTGTAGAAAGAATTGGATGATAGAAGAAATGAATAGATAGGATAAGGGATATGGATTTGAGTGAAGCAAGATTGTAGAAAGAATTGGAGGATAGAAGAAATGAATATATAGGATAAGGGATATGGATTAGAGGATTTGGGAGATATGGTAGGAAGAATAGAGTAGATGAACTTTGCCCCCAAGCATAGAGGTTTCCATTTGCAAAAAGGTGATATGTAAGATTGTCACAGTATTTAGCACCATCTAAATAAGTGTTCTCAAACTTTTCAAAGATAGAGACCCAACCCACACTTAGAACCTCTGGAAAATTTCAACTGAACATTTCTAGCAACTAGGAAGTAGACTCAAAAGGGAAGAAGAATCCCAAACTGGATCAAGGTACTTAGTTCTTTGATTACCCATGTGTGTGCAAGTGGGTTCATTCTGGCTCATATGATCATTGTAATCTTCAGAATCCAACATGGCTAGCTACCTGAGTTACCTTGACTTCAAAAGCATCCTGGATAGAGCCTCGCTGCCAGCGAGCGTCCATAGCCCCGACGAGGTTATCGCTGTAATCTCACAAATATTGCTCCATTGCCAGCCAGGCGTCCATAGCCCCGATGGAGTTACTTGCATGTTCCCATAGCCAATCATTTTGATATTGCATTTCATTGCATTTTGCTTTTCTTGATATTCATTTTCTTGCTCATGCTTTTGATATTTCTTTTTTTTTTTTTTTCTCTTTATTTTACATTGGCTTGTAAGTGATGAAAATTACATGGGTGTGATAATTACAGTGGCGCTGAAGCAAGATTTTAAATTTTTTCACTAGCCATGTCTTCAATTTAAGAGATCACAATGATTTTTAGAGCAATCGATTAAGTGTATGAGATATGGTAATCAAAAGATGTCGGTACCAAGATATGATAAGTGGTTCTTTTCTGGATTGAGTGTGTATCCCAACCAAAAGAAAATGTTAAAGAGGAACAACCTCGGATTCTGAAGCATTTCATGAATAGATATCTAGGAAAAGGACTGAACATGAGATTCGAGCATGGGCAAGTATGTGACAAAATGACACAAATGCCTATTTCACAGATGAAGGATGTATGCAAAGGATTGAATGATAGGGATGGAAGGATAGAAAAGAGGTGTTGGATAATAGATAGAATGTTTGAAGATTTGTGCAAGGATAGATAGAAATGTTTTTAGGATGAGTGTTGGTACTTGAGAAGTGATGAAGAGATGGAGGAAAATTGAATTTTGGAACAGAAGAACCCAAAATAGATAGAGGAAATGATAGAAGAAGTTTTGGAAAGATGTTTAGATAGAGGATTGAAAGAATTTCAAAGATGTGCTCCTCATTGATCTTTCTTATGGATCATTTGAGGTGATGGATTTGTGGATGGAGGGAAGTAAGGACCCAAGATGGATGGAAGGGATGGAGAATTCGATTGTGGAATGAAAGGACCTAAGATAGATTTGGAGGATGAAGAGATTCCTTGATCTTGATCTTGACTTGGAGTAGGATCATTTGAGTTTGTGCTTTTCTCTTGATTTTGAATTAGAATAATGGAGGATATGGAAGGCCATCTCAAAAGATGTTTTGTTGGATATGGAAATCTTCTCCACTTTATGATTTTTCCTTGTTTGAACTGACTTTTGAGTTTGATTGTTGGATACTTTGCAAGATATTTTAACATTTGTGACAAGAATACATAGCACACATGAAGACAATGATCATCCTAATGCTAAACATTGAGTGTATATTCTTTTGAGGATGTGTTCAAATCCTCGATGTTATCACTGGTTTGATTTACAACAAAAGACACATCAGATAGACTCCTTATTCAAAGGTCATTGACAATATCATAGCCCACTAGTCTCGATACTCTGTCAGCTCAAACAGCCTTGTCATCCCCTAGAGGGCGCCCGTTTTTTTTCCTTTTGCCAGAAGTTAACCCAAAGTGAATTGCTTCACAGTTGAGTAGTTATCTTGGGAGATATATGGTGAGTAATCTTGGGGGCAGATTCTTCCCCACCCTTGCACTATGATATTGCCAATGTTTGGCGACTGACTCGGTTCAAAGTTTCTAATGCTATGGTTTGTAATCAGGCTTCCTGTTTGGCCGTCAGTGATAAACTCCCTCAGGAGGCTTACCAACCTTTAGAACAAAGGCTTTACGTATCGTAAAGATACTAGGGGAAGGCTAATCACTGCGCGTAACCGTTGAAAGGGACTTTCGTCACCTTCCACTTTTGATTATAGTGGGTTGGAATACTTGGCTTCAAAGTCGTTCCCCACTTAGGTCGTTCCCTTCACACCGGCCAAAGAATGGCTTTAAGAGTTTTTCAACCCCTCGGGAAGGCAAGCCTGCTAAAGGATTTAAATGCTTGAAGTACAGAAAGCTTAAGAGTGGCTTGGCTTTTTGATCACCCAGTTATGGGGAGAGCATATACCTTCCACTTTCGAGACAAGGCAATCATTTTGTTCTTTTTAGCCTCCAAGACAATGATTTGCTAACTTCTATTTGGAGATGTTGCTCCAACAAGCATGATGTTCTTTTTAACCCTTCATAGCAAAGTGTGTATTTTCAAAACTTTTGTAAAACAAGCCTGGTCAACAAAGTAAATCGTGATGTTTGGTCAACAAAATTAAAGTCGATAGGGGAAAGTTTTCCCTCTTTGCCTTGCACAAAATGAAGATGAAGTTCTTTTACTTTGCAAAATGAAGTGAATCCTTTTAAACACCAAAGGATGGTGAGGTTCTTTTTTAAAAAAATTTGCCAAAGTAAAGATTGTTGGTTCTTTTTATAGCTTCCAAAATGAAGTGTTTTTCCTCTAATCTTGCAAGAAAACAAATATGAAATTGTTGTTCTTTTTATCTTGCAATAAAGAAAAGATGAAGTTTTATTTTAAAACACCAAAAAGGAAGGCATGAAGTTCATTTTATGCATCCAAATGAAATGATGAGGTTTATTTTAACTTGTGCAAAAGGAGAGCGAGTTCTTTTTAACCAACTTTTGTTGAAAGAAAGTAAAAAAAAAGACTTAAACCCTCTAAACTAACTCCTTCCCCTGCACAAAAAAGATTAGAACCTGCACACAATCCGTGATCAAATGTTAGTGTGGGCTTACACAAGCCTAAATTCTGATCTTGGTTACAAATTTTACAATCCTGATCCTGAAATACCCTGAAATTTGACTAAGTCTGAAATTTGGAAGATCTTCCAAAAACTAGATTTTGCATTACAACTCCTAGAGGTCTGAAACCCCTCTCAAACATCCTGAAAGTATATATGGAATATAACTTAAAGTATAAGAACTTATACTTAAATGTTATATTCCATATATATTATGTCTCCCACAAGCCTAATTTTTGACTCTGTCAAATTTTTTTGGCTTTGCCAACTCTATGCGCTAAACTATTGCATGGATGCGCTAAGAAAAAGCACCCACGCGCTATTATGTGCCTCCAATGCGCTAAGCTGTTTTATGGATGCGCTATTCTGTTTTTCTCCCATGTCGAGACCTACAGAAAAATATTAGTGAAAGTCACGCGCTAAAGAAAGGACTCCACGCGCTAGAGTATAGACCCCACGCGCTAAACAGTGAGCGGGATGCGCTAGACTGTTAATCAGATGCGCTACTCTATTTTTCTCCCGCGTTGATACCTACAGGAAAAATCTTAATGGAGGTCACGCGCTAATGTTTGAACTGCACGTGCTAGACGATGGTCTCCACGCGCTGAACAGTGGATTGGATGCGCTACTCTGTTTACTGGATGCGCTAAATAGTGTTTTGCCTGCGTCGATACCTACAGGAAAATTTGTTAATACAGATCATGCGCTAAGAAAAGGTCTTCACGCGCTAAAGCAGAGAGCCCACGCGCTAAACAGTAGGCTAGAAGCGCTAAACTGTTAAGCGGATGCGCTAATACATGCTTTCGATGCGCTGATTCCTGTTTCCCGCAGACCTGCAAAAGTGATCAATTTGAAAAACCGATTTGTTATTTGGGGTCGAGCCCCACAGTGGGCGCCAGAAATGTATGTGGGAAAAATGGATTAATAAAACTTAATATGTGAAAATATTACGATAAATACCAATCCACACACACACACAGGACTTCTTGATGCAAGCTATGGAGTAACGATGCGTTACTCAGCTTCCCAAGGAGGGTCCCATGGTTCTCTATCTCACAATGTCCCTCAAACCAATGTTTTGCTCTCAGATTACGGAGCAAAATGGTTTAGGGATGGCAAATATGAGAACGAGAGAGATCTTAACTGTTTTAATATGAGATGTGTTATAAGCTAGATGAGATGCTAAAATGCAATAAACTAAATGATAAGATGACGAGGTTAGTATGAAGATTATCCTAGCATACTATATTTAATCTATGATTGAACTAAAATGATAAATAAATTACTCTAGCATGCATATTTGATCTAAAAGAGGCTAAATGAAGAGCATAAAGATGATGAAAAAGCTTGAAAGTATTTGAGCATAAGTATGATGCTTCAAATTTGAAAGATGATTGTTTAAAATGGAGGAATGAGAGCTCTATTTATAGCACAAACAGGGCAATGGATGGTCAGGATTGAAAGGTTCAATCAAGGGCCAGGTTTGAAAGTTGGGGATCCATGTGCACAATTGACACCAATAAAATGATGACAAGTGTCAACATAGGATTGGGTTGAGAGAAGAGGTTGGAGGCATTAAAGGCCTGAGAAGACCTCATGGTTATCTAAAGGCTAAGGGTCAAGTCTAAGTTAGGCTTACCCACTGGATTAAGAGTTAATCCAAGGATAAACCTTTGTGCAAATGATTAAGAGATAATCATGGTCAAAGCATTAATGACCTGATGAGACCCTTGGGTTGGGTAGAGGTTGAGTCAAAACAAATGTTTTAACCATGTGGGAGGGTTTGAAATAACCATTAATGGTTATTGGAGACTTTGGGGATTAAGTGGTTGAAGGTTGGAAGCTTTCAATGGTTTTCAAAGACTTTGGGGGTTTTGGTGGTTGAAGGTTGAAAACCTTCAATGGTTATCCAAGACTTTGGGCCATTTGAGAAGTGACCTCCCTTTGCTTAGGGATGTGACAAAGTTTAGAGGGGGGTTATGTTAATTAGAATCGATTAGAAGATTCTAGAAGGGTTTAGGAAGGGGTTTGGGATTTTGCAAGTGGATGTAGGGATAATAGAATTTAATTGAATTATTTGATTTTCATTCAATTTGGTTACAATTAAATAAATTTGATTTATTCAATTTAGGATAACTATTTAATTAAATTTGAATTTAATTAAAAGTGGCTAGGGGGATTTAATTGAATAAAATGATTTATTCATTAAATGGGTATAGTGAATTTTATTTAAATAAATTGAGTAATTTACTTAATAAAATAGAAGAATGTGGATAATTTAATTAAATTGGATTTAATTAAATAGGGAAATGAACATAAAATATTCATTTAGGAATATGGTCATTTTTATACGTCTACACATGTCAAGTAAATTTGCTTCCTTCAACATTGTTCTTTCCATCTCTTGAACAATTCTATTATTTCTCTCTAATAATCCATTTTGTTGAGGAGTTCTAGGAGTAGATAGATGCCTCTTTATTTCATGTTCTTCACAAAAAAAAAAAAAAATCATTTGAAGTGAATTCACCTCCTCTATAATAAATTGTCAAGCCCCACTACAAAGCAACGAGGTAGGCAAATTAATGATTTGGAGAGGACATAGACGTGAGCAGTGAAGCAAGAGAAAAGGTATCACTCCCATTCCCTACTACCCATCCCCACACACATAATAGGAGGGCCCTGTCTTCCTTCTTTTTGTGAAGGATTCAACCAACTAATCTACTACCTAAAACACATAGGTAGGGGTTACCATCTAGAGAAAATAAATTAGGGCTCAATATTCTAGTTGCGTTGATGCACATTTTCAACCATTGACTTGAAAATCTTAAACTTGTTGAAAGCCTTTAATTTTTCTTTTAATAATGTAACCTAAATCATCTTAGAAAAGTCATCAATGAGTAACATGAAGTACCTTTCATCTTGAAGACTCCTTGTTATGGTTCATCCACACAAATCACTATAAATCAGCTCCAAACATTTTTTAGAAGATAAGACCTTGGTCTTGAATCCTGTCCTTGTCTACTTCCTAATCTAACATTCTTTTTATCAGGTATTTGCAGGCTTGAAAATCTTTGGCATATCTCTAACTGCATCTATAGAGTTGATCTTCGCAAGATTCTCAAAGTTGTTGTATAGCCAACATTCACTTGTTTTTCCTATAAGACGGTTTCTTTTATTTGCCTTCTTTAGGTTATATACATTTATTTCAAACTTGATTCCTTCTGCCACTAATCTTCCACACCTTTCCTTCATGATTTCACATCCCTTATCATGAAGAGTGACATTGAAACCTTTGTTGCATATTTTACTTACACTAAGAAGATTGTACCTGAGGCCCTTCACATAAAGAAGATCTTTTGTCTTGTTCTTCCCATCAATAGTTATAGTGGCCTTTCCACAAATCATTGTAGAGGCATCATCCCCAAATATGACTGAGCCTCCATTTCATTTCTTAAGATTGATGAGCTTACTCCTATCACTTGTAATGTGGTTGGAACAACCTCTATCAATCACCCAAGAATTTGTCGCTTCTTTTGCATGAAATATAGTCCACACAATCTTAGATTTTTTAGTATTATTATCATCTTCTAGAGTGAAAGACATCATAGTAGGATTAGACTCTTTAAGAATAGTCTTCTTCACACATTTTGCAAGATCAAGAGGATTATTTCCATTTAGGACCATGAAAATATTTTCTTCTCTACCATCATTAGGAGCAATAAGTTCCCCAGCATCTAAAATATAATAATTCTCTTTGGAATAAAAACTTATTTTGAAATTATTTCTTTTGGAATTCTTGTTGCTACTCCTTGATTCTTTAAAAGGGCATTTAGAAGAATAATGACCAATTTTTCCACAATTAAATTTTTTGAAAGGTACTTACCTTTGTATTTACCAGTTCTCTTCTTCATCTTTTGTCTAAAATTTGCTTCTTCTTCATTAGAACCACTGCTTTGATCAAATGCATCATTCTTTTCTTTCTTACTAGCTTTGAAGGTTGCCTCCTTTTTTGGATATTCCTTATCAAATTCTCTCATTTCAAACACAATAAGTGCACCAAATAGTTGATCCATAGAAAATTTATTTAGATCCCTAGCTTCCTCAATAGAAGACACTTTAGGACTATAAATTGTGAGAAGAGACTTGAGTATCTTTTGAACCACAATAGATTCTTTTAGTTCCTCACCAAGACCTCTAATTACATTAACAAATTCATCTTCCAAGAGAAGATATCTAGCAATATCCTTGTCTTCTGACATTCTTAGATTTCTAAACTTTTCTTTGTAGATATGCATCTTAGCTTGCTTTACTTTAGTATCCCCTTCATAACTACCATTAAGATTTTATTTGACATCCCTAGTAGTGTAGCACCTTTATAAGCTCAGTATCAACTAATCCACTCAAAATAGCATTCTTTTCATTAGCATTGTTTTCATATGTCTTGATCCCATCCGGATCAGTTGGAGGAGTAAAGGGAGGAGTGTAACCATTCTCAACTAATTACCAAACACCAAAGCCTAATGAGGTTAAATAGGATTTTATTCTTACTCGTAATAAAGTGTAGTTTGTTTTGTCAATCCAGGGTGCCTTGTATGAATGAGATCTTTCTCATCTCATCTTGGATCTTCCTCAAGGTTTTAGTCTTCTTCCAAGGAATGTGGCTCTGATATTGATTGTTAAACACATTTAAATACTAAGAGGGGGGCGAATTAATATTCAATTAAACTTAAAACCCATTAGCATCTATGTCAATTCAAACCCTTACTAAAAACTAGATCAACAATAATGAAATAGAACATTCACTGCATTTGCAAAAGAAGACACCAAATTTACTTGGAAAACCCAACTAGAAAAAAACCACAATGAGTAAGTTGCTTGGAGATACTATCAAAATATAGTATCATAATAATATAAATAGGATTACAACTTTGTTTTAGGGCTACAACCTAAGGAAGAAACAATTCCTAAATTATAATTTTATGGCTTCAACCAAAGGAAGTTCACTACTCTATGAAAATCACAATATTTATAGAATGAGATTTCAAACTTAGATTAATCATTAACAATTGATAAATTTCCACCACAACAACTTTATTGGCTACTTTTGGCTCATTGCCTCTAGTAAACTTCAAGGCTTATTTGAATGAGATTACCTTCAACTCATTGCCTTCGATATGTGTTAAGCTCTTCTTTGCACCCTTCACACCAACCATGCACTTGCAACTAATTTAATCTTTCATTTATATCCTCCATAACCACAAACAATATTCTTCAATTTGGCCAAGATGAAATGTGTAGACATGAAACATACATCGGTCAAAGAGGTCGGCCTAAATTTTTTTGCAATGGATGGGAAGTAAATGCAAAACCAAGCCAAGAGATAAATAGGACAAAAAACACTTTAGCACACCTCTCCATGCTGGTGCATGTTGGATGATGTTGTTAGTTTGCTGGAATGATGTGTTGTGATTGATGTCAACATATTCTTCTGTGTATTCCAATGTTGCATTCATATTAAATAAGTTGCTTTGGTCAATGTGCTGCAGATGAGCTAATGCGGTTCAAAGGGTTTTTGGTATGTTGTTTGTAGATGGTTAATTCTCATTTGCAGAGGTCCTCGTGATTATTTGATCGAGTTATGAGATCTGGTATTCAGGATGTTATGAAATCGTTTGTGTTATCTGATATTCTAGTTTGTGATTCGTATTTCTCTAGAATTGCTATATCTTTAGTTGTAGATGTATGGGATGTATTTTGGACATTGATGTGTACCCTTAGTTCGATTGGTTCATGATTTGGACGTCCACAAGAAAATATTTCATGCTGATAGTTAGTTTTGATGATGTTCTTGAGCTTTGGTGATGAGATGGTAATGATTATGGTAATCCGAGTTGTTGTAGTTGTTGCATTGCAATTCACATTTCTTGTGAATATTTATAGATAGTGTTCTATGAGTATTGGTGTTCTACATTGATTGTTGTGTGCATTATTAAAGATTTTCTTGGTCCAGTGATATTCTTCATGTTATGAGATATTTATGGAGTTGTAGCATGTTGCGAATGATTGAGGTATAATTGTTGGAAGTGTTGTGAGTTTTTGGTATTGATTTGGGTCCAGACTATGTCTTAGCCAACATTACTTTTGTCTGCAAATGTTGTTGGCGTTTAGCATGATTGATACAAATGAGGTGATATAGTTGAAGACTGGTGATTGCATCGGTAAAGGATAGAAGTCTATTTGTGATGAAGAGATTCAGATTTTGTGATTAGATGACCTGATCAGTTATTTGTGTTGTCATTGATGGCAACCGATGTCAAATGGTGATTACTAATGTTCATGATGTTTTTTTTTGTCATCTAAGTGATTTGGTTTACCGGAAGATAAAGTTTATCGGTAGAGAACTGAAGTCTGTGAAATAGGACTTTAACTGATAAAGCAAAGATATTTTGATTGAATTGGTCGATCGGCGATGATTGGTGATTTGCGGTTTGGAAGGTGAGATTGTATCATGGAAAGGAGTATCTGATCAGAACCGAAATTTGTGAAGATTTTCGAAAGGCGTGTTTCAAATTTCTGATGAAGTTTTGCTAAGGTTTTAGTAGGGTTTAAGACTGGTGAAGATATCATCACACTGATAATGATTTTTGTTATGGTAGTGATCGACGATGAGTCTACATGAAGGTGTTAAAACGACACAACCCATGTGAAATGATTTGATTATTGTTTTGGCACAATTCAAGGAAGAATTTCTTGGGAATCAGTGTAGAGTGTTTTAAGGTTTTGACTTTGGTACAGATTGGATTTTCATGATTTGTTACGATCAACCAATGATTGATAATGCATTGTAATTTGTTGTAATGATCTGTATATCGATATGTGATGATCTCTTATGATTTGTATTGTAAATTCATGATATAATTAGGGTTTAGTAGCCGACCTAGTTGAGATGGCTATTTAGAATGACACAATTGATGTTTTTGATGTCAGTGGTCTTAGAGAATGTGTTGAGCCATCCAAGAGAAGTGTGAGATCTTCCTGAGATTTGCAGAGTGTTGAGAATAACTGGATTTGATCGAGCAAGCAGAGAAGTGCAAGTTAAAGATCACTTTATCATTGTTGCTCCCTAACAGTTGCAACAGGTTAAATCCCTTAACTGGGTAGGTCCTAACAGGCCTTAAACATTTAAGTCCCCTATTAGGAAATCTCTCAAAAGAGTGTTAAATCCTCTCATGAGGTTGATCCTAATAGATCATCAAGCTCCTAGTTGAGCTGCTAGGAAAATCCCTTAACCGGGTGACTCCTAACAGGGTGTATTGTAAGCTCCTAATAGGGCGTACTTCAAAAGAGTACAAATATTTGTGGGTGCCAACTCCCATCGTGGTTTTTCCCTATTTGGGTTTCCACATCAAAAATTTATGGTGTTCATGTGTGGAATGCTTTTCATGTGATGTTCTTGTTTATGTTACATTTCATGCATTATTTCTGAGACACCGATTATGATGTTTTATTAGAGGTTTATCAAAGGTTACTGGTACTAATTTGTGTTGGTAGAGAAAGTGTTTGATCTGATAGATGAGGATAATAAGTTGGTAAATGATCAAATCCATATGATTTTTTAATTGGTGAAAGTATTGATAAATATGGTAAATGATTTGATTAATGTGTTAAGCAAATATGATAAAGAGGTTAACAGATCTGATATAAGTTTGATTTTGGGTTTAAAGTTTCAATTGGTATTAATATTGATTCACCCCCCCTCTCAGTATTAACCAGATCCTCATAGGATTAACATATGTTGTTGTAGCTTGTGAGGTTATTATTTTGTAATTTGTATTGAGGGTTTAGCCAACCTTGAAATATAGGTTGATGTCTTGTATAAATAAATGTAATAATCATGTAAGATGTATGTCTCCCAAATTTTGCGATCATTGTAAGTGTGTATGGTCGAATTGCATGTGTGAACAAGAGATTTCATCTTTCGGAAGTGATAAGTGTTGGCAACAACAATGAAGGAAAACTGAGAGGGGGGGGGGGGGTGAATCAATTTTCACCAAATTATGAAACTTAACCTTAAATGCAAGTCTAATAAATTGCAGCAATATCAAAGATAAGAAAATTGATAGCACAACAAACAACACCAAGATTTTGACATGGAAAACCTGGTTAAGGTAAAAACCATGATGGGAACCTACCCACAATAAAATGATACTTTGTAGTAGTATGTGAAAATATTACAATGGGGAATGCACCTACATTTAGGCTCATTGCTCAAAATATAATAAAATACAAGGCTACAACCCTTAGGGAAGTATCACTGAGTTACAACAAGATTCGGACTACAATTCGGAAGGAATGAACTGCAATAATAGCATCTGCTAATTTCTAAAGATAGTTCTGGTTAAGCACATATGTCTTCTCTACAACCCTCCATAACTCTGTCAAACACACTACCAAAGGATGAATTCCTTTATTCACTCATACACTGCTCTCTAATAATCCAAACATAACCTTGATACTCAAATTACATGACTTTATCACCTATTTATACAATTTCATCAACCTTGACAACAAGGTCGACTAAACCTTCAACACCTAATTACAAAATTACATTACACAATACAAAGATAGACCACCAGACCAATAAAATTATATACATAACATAACATGGACCTAAATAAAATCTCCAAACATGCATCACTACCAGGAATCTCACCAAGATCAATCGCAACACGCTACACCACCGAGAATATTGCATAACACAAAGAACATCACCGGATCATGAAAACCACTGAAAACTTGCACAATGATCAATGCAGATCATCAAAACAAATAGGACATAATTAGGAAACACCAGAAATCATGTTAGAATCATCAGTAGCAATTGTACCAACACCACTCATTAAATCTTCGTCGATCGACATCTGAACCTCAGGAATACTCAAATAGCAGTAACTATCACAAAGAAAGATAACCTACGAAGCACCAAATCATGAACCATCTAAAATGAAGATACACAAGAGCATCCCAAAAAATCTCCCAAAATCACAACTCAAGATCTGATCACAGCGGAATATACTAGAGGAAATACCGAGCTTTGCAAAGCACTAATCAGAAAAACCAAACTGCAAACTAGATCATATGCAATGATCATTTAAGCTTCTGAGATCACTGAAACTAGTACAGAAAGATATAATGACACTAGAAATACTTCATACGCCGAACCATAATCCCAATAAACCAATCTGTAATCACCATAGCAATAAATTACAGGAATATATTGACATCAATGACAAAAACATATCCTAGTAGAAGCAATGTCCAACAATCTCCCCCTTTAGCATTGATGGCAACATATGAATGTGAAAAAAAATTAATTCAAAGAAAGAAGACATCTCCAACAAGCTCCCCCTAGGATTAAGCAAATAAAATAGTTTTTCACATGACTCTCTCCCCCTTTGACATCAATGACAAAGGTCTTCAAAACAAAAAACCAAACTCTCCCCTTTAAACAAATCATGATTCTCTCCTCTTAAAATATATAACCAATCCAGCCACAGGCCAACTACTCCACCAAAAAAGAAGCATAAACTCATCAATCTGAACAAAAGATAAGACTGTGAAGTCCACCGGATTGATGCAACTCAATGCATCTAATTCCCATCAGGAGGGGTAGATACCCCTAACTTGTTTCTTAAATAGAAAAATGTATTTGCAGGCAAAGACTTTGTGAAAATATCAACAATTTGTTCATTTGTAGACACATACTCCAACTTCACTTCCTCTTTAGTGACTTTTTCTCTCAAGAAATGATACTTGATTGATACATGTTTAGTCTTTGAATGTTTCACTGGATTCTTTGTCATATTTATAGAATTGGAATTGTCACATTATATGACAGTAGGATCATCATAGATAACTATGATATCCTTCAACATATGCTTCATCCAAACTACCTGAGTGCAGTTACTAGCAGCAACAATGTACTCAGCTTCAACAGTATATAGGGAAACTGAATATTGTTTCTTACTTACCCATGAGACCAATTTCTTACTAAAAAAGAATGCACCACTAGAGGTACTGATGCAAGAGCATCCAATGGTGTATGGGCAATCCTGCATCACCCAAAAATATTTCTTTTTGTTTTGTTTTTTTTTAATGTTTATGCAGTTCTGGATACCCATTTGGACGAATAAGAGATTCCAACTCTCAGAATTGTCAAGCTTCTTTTTCTTACCGAGTGCCCAGAATAGCTAGTTTTTATTTGAAGGCAGATGGAGTCCAAATTTTTTTGGAAGATTAAGGAAGGAAAAATAATCTCATTGGCGAAAGAATCAGGTCAAAAGAATTAACGGTTTGAAAGTTATTAAAGTTTCAATTTCTTGAAAAACTTAAAAAAAATCTTCGAAGTCAGATTTGAGGCATTAAATGGGCCCAAAAATGGTGAGAATCGGTGGATCAGTTTCTTAGCATATTCTACACTTAAAGAGTTTTCTGACGCTTCAAACGGTTCATAAATCTGATTCTGAAATCAAAAGTTATGGCTACCGGAAGTTTGATAGTTTTTTGGAAAGTTCCAATTTTTGAATCTGGCTATATTTTCAAATTTCCAATTTCATTTTTTGGCATTTGTCCACCATTTGGTAATTTGTATATTGTAATATCAGCTCCAAAATAGAAGAAAGTATATTTAAGACTCATATGTAGAAACTAGGAAGTTAGTTGTTGGAGTTGTGGTATGATATTTCTGGAGAGCTTAGTTTCTTGGTTGGTTGCGAGGGTTTCCACAAAACTCTGTAAGTTGTGTTGTAGCCTATGAGAATGTATTCCTCTAGAATGTAATTGCATGTGTTGCATTTTTGTAATAGCATATTTGTCGATAATAAAATATTATCTTCTATGTCTTTTATTGCAAATCCTTGTGTTTTTCTGTCTCTTGGGGTGTTCCCTCATCGAGTACTCTTCTAGTCATCAACATCACCAACCCAATCAGCATCAGTATGAGCACATAACATGAAATCATCATTCCTCAGATACATAGTACCTTTCAGGTATCTAAATATCCTCTTTATAGTAGTGACATGACTCTCTTTTGGGTCAGCTTGATATCTAGCAGCCATGCACACAACATGCAAAATGTCAGGTCTAGTCTAAGTTAGGTATAGCAATCCACCAACCATAGATCTATATAAAGTCTAATTAGGTTTTGGAGATTCATCATTTTTAGACAATTTGCAGCCAATCACCATAAGAGTTCCAATAGGTTTAGAATCTTCTAACCCAAACTTCTTTAACAATTCCTTCGCATATTTGGTTTGAGATATAAAAATACCTTTTCCAAACTGTTAAATCTGCAATCCTAAGAAAAATTCCATCTCTCCTATCATAGACATATCAAATTATTTCTACATATCACTGGCAAATTTCATGCTCAAGTTGTCATCTCCTCCAAAGATAATATCATCAACAAAAACTTCAACAATTAAAATATTGTCATTCTCAATCCTTAAATATAGATTACTATCAGTAGTACCTTTATTAAATCCCAATTTCAACAAATAATTATCCAATCTAGCATACCAGTCTCTAGGGGCTTTTTTAAACCATAAAGAGCTTTCTTCAGTTTGGATATTGTAATGGGGTGAAAAGGGTGATGGAGAAATCAAGAGGAAATCTTTTCTCTCCTCAAGAAAGGGAGTGAAAGTTTCACAAAATATTCCCTTCAACCTCTCACGCCCATTACATTTAAAAGAGGGGGTGAGAATTTCACTAGATCCAATCTCAAGAGATTGAATGCTAAGTGAATTAATAATGAATCTGGAAAGTGAAAGTAACCCCTCTTTTAGAATGTAATAGGTTGAATTATGCAATTTAAGACTAAGTCTAAAAGCGACAAAGAAAAGATTACAACTTGAGATAGAAATGCGGGCTGAAGTTGTGCACCTAGAATTAACAGTAAAAGGCCGAGACAAAGCTTCTTTGCAAATTTGGGCAAAATTTGTTGGGACCATGTTGAAAGTGCACACGGTCCTCCGAAAAATCTGCACGCCGAAAAGGATTTTTCTGCCTCTGAAAATGAAGTCCAAATCTGCAAATATAGCTACGCACCTACAACCTACATAGAGAAAAGAGAGAAAATGTTGTTGGGATTGGGGGTTTGCCTTCAGGTCAAACCCCAGTTTTGGAATTAACCAAATGATGAAAAGTACTTGCAAGTAATGAAAGTAAATGACTATAATGGAATTCACCTTAAGAGAGGATGCAATTGAAATGTTGATAGAGTTGTTTCAAAGGATATGTAGAATTGAATATCACAAGAGATCTCCTCTTCAATGGTTCAATCCTTGACTTGAATGCAACACCTATTGGCATTTGTGCAGAATATGTTGACATAATGATATTGTATGTTGTCATTGATGTCAATATGCTGAATAGTGAACCAGTATATTGAAAAGAGTGAACCGGTATATTGAAGTTTGCAAAAGGCAAAGAGAACCAGTGTATGTGAGAACCGGTATATGTGAAAAGGTGAAGCGGTATGTTTGTTTGAGGTAAACCAGTACGTTGGTATGAGAACTGGTATATGAAGGTTTTGCATGACTACCGGTTGGTAGTCTCAACTTCAAGGTTTCCGATTGAAGTGTTCCAAGCTTGTGTAATGAGTCAACATTGTGATGAAGATCATATCATGTTGCCATGTCAACTTGAGCGTGTGAAGGATCTTGCATGAAGGAGATCAATCCTATCTACCTCGGGAATGTGTGAAGTCTCTATAAATGGTGGAGAACACATGATGGGTTATCGCATTCATGAAGCGATGAAGAACGAATGATGGAGAATATCTTGAGATCTATTCAAGACCGTTGTATTCAATGAAATGTGATTAACGGTCAGGATTGAACCGACTGTATTGGTAAACCTAAATGTTTATGGTTTAGGGTTTATGCCACCGACCTATTTGTTTTCTATAAGTTCGATGTTGTGTTTCACGTTTAGGTTGTTGGCAAATGGTGTGTGTGTATCTAAGTGCAGAGATACGTGATTCTTGCTAGACCAGATGAGATAAGAGGATTGATTCCTTCATAATGTCTGTGTAGAAGGAAGGAACTTAAGCGGATCTACATTAGGCATTGAGTGCTATTATCAGATCATTGTAATACCTATTGATCTTTAACCACTTCAACAGTTGGAAAATCCCTTAACCGAGTAGCCTTAACCAGCTTGTTGTAAATCCTTTAACAGGGTGACTCAAACTCATTGAGTTCTTGAAATCCTCTAACAAGGTAACCTCTAACAGGGTTTAACCCTTAACCGGGTATTTAGCCATCCTTTAACCGGTTGATCTCTAACAGGATCGGTTCCTAGCAGAACTTGTTGTAACAGTCTCTAATTGGACTAGGCTCCTAACAGAGCAGACTTCTAAAGAGTTCAAAAGAAGCTTGTGGGTATTCATCCCCACCGTGGTTTTTTCTAGTTGGGTTTCCACGTGAAAAATTTGTGTGTCATGTGTAGTATTTTTCATGTGATGATTTAAGTGATTTGTGTCTGAAGGTAAATCATGTTGAGCTAGGTGTTATTATATTTTTGATGATAGATTACCTATTCATGGATAAGGGTGAAATGGAAGTGTAGTATTAAGTTGAGTGGAAAGCTAAGTCATTAACCGGTTAAAATGCTTGTCACAATCATTCTTAGCTTTACCGGTTGCACTCTATTTCAGACCAGAGTTACTATCTCTCAAATATTTGCAGTGTTTGTAGTCAAACTAGTTTGGGAAAAGTATTTTTGCCTGTACTGATTCACCCCCCCCCCCCTCTCAGTACTGGTTTGGTATGTATTGTTCATCATTGAGTTATCAATTGGTATCAGAGCATCCTCCAGGTCCTATGTGTTGTAAGCTTAACCGCTTGAGGAAAGATCCTATTATAATGATGAAGAGAGAAGGTCCAAAGTTCAACAGAGATAACTTCAAAATTTGGAAGGACAGAATGAAGATTTACATTAGAAGCATGGGTGCTCAACACTGGAGCTATGTTGAGAATGTTTTTGTTATTCCTACCAGTACTCTCACCGATGATCAAAAGAGAGAAATATAGGAGAATGGGCAACTCATGGAAGCCCTAATTAGCAGCTTATCTAACAATGAGTTTATTGATGTCCAGGATAAAGATAATCCCAAAGAAGTATGGGACACTTTTGAGAATATCTATGCCAATGATGAGCATGTAAAACAAGCTAAGGAAGAAAGCCTTAGAGGGAAGTTTGAAGACTTGTGGATGGTTGAAGGTGAGACCATTCAACAGTATGGAATAAGAATCAAAACTGTTGTTGGAGATATCAAGAGTGCAGGTGGTAAAATGGAAGATTCCACTGTGGTAAGCAAAGTTCTGAGATCCTTATTACCTCTCTATGCAATAAGGGTTGCTGCTATTTAGGAGTTGAGATCAATAGACAAGACTAAGGTATCCCTAGACTCCATCATTGCAAAATTGATAGCCTATGAGCTAAATAGTTTTGATGGCAATGTTCAAAAGACTGAATCAGCTTTTACAGCTTCTGATGTACCATCCAGAAAAGGAAAAGAACCAAGCACCAATGGTGAACCGAGACAGAGCAAAGAAATGGATGATGAGGAGATCCTGATGGAATTTGAAGCTCTTCTTGCTAGAAAACTTCCTAAAGGAACCGGTAAATACAGAGGTAAGCTCCCTTTGAAATGCTTTTCTTGTAACCGGATATGACATATTGCTATAAACTATCCTAATGGTGACAACAAGGACAAACTGGAGAGGTTCAAGAAATTCAAAGGAGGAAACTAGAGAAACTATTTTGTTGCAATTGATGAAGGTGTCATAGATGAAGAATCGGAAGATGAAGAGAATGAAGATATTGTATTTGTTGCAGTAAAGGAAGATGTGTCAAACAAGAAGACTCTTGTCTCCTGCTTTGATAATTCCAATGAGTGGATTATTGACAGTGGTTGTTCTCATCATATGACTAGTGACCGGAGCAAGTTTCTATCTTTGGAAGAATATGATGGTGGTGTGGTTCGCTTTGGTAATTATGCACCATGTATGGTCAGAGGAAGAGGGTCCACCTCTCTGAATGGAAAGAGCAGTGTCGGCAATGTGTATTGGGTGGAAGGTCTCAGACACAATCTATTGAGTGTTGCCCACCTAAATGACAATGGACTCACTCTGGAATTTAAAAATGGAGCGTGCAAAATCAAAGGAAAGAATGGTGATTTGATGGCCACTGGTATGCAAACCAAAGGTAACTTATTTTAGCTAAATGAAAATATAAGTACATGTCTTATGGCTAAGTTTGATGACAGCTAGATATGGCATAGGTTTGATAACATTGTGAAGGCCAGTAAGATCAAGGCAGTTAGAGGACTGACGATGCTAAGCAAACCGGAAAATCCTTTGTGCAGAGAATGTCAGTTGGGGAAAATGTCTTCCTCAACCTTCAAAGGTAAATCCTTCATAGCTAACAACTTACTTGATCTTGTGCATATTGATTTTTGTGGTCCTATGAAAACTAGGAGTGTGTAGGAAGATAGGTATTTTATGATTCTTACGGATGATTGCTCAAGAATGATGTGGGTCACATTCTTGAAGGACAAGTCTGAAGCCTTCAGAAAGTTCAAAGATTTCAGAGCATTGGTAGAAAAGGAAAGTGGTAGAAGAATCAAATGCCTTAGAACTGATCAAGGAGGGGAATTCACTTCAAATGAATTCAACAAATATTGTGAAGAGAATGGCATCAAGAGGCAACTGTCTTCCTCCCAAACTGCACAGCAGAATGGCTTAGTAGAGAGAAACAACCGGACTATGGTTGAAGCAACTAGAACTATGTTGATCCAAGGAAAAGTTGCTCACACCTTTTGGAGAGAAGCGGTGAGCACTGCAGTCTACACAATGAATCGGGTACTCATCAAAAAGGGAAAGGATAAGACTCCTTATGAGTACTAGACCGGTAAGACACCAGTGGTAAGCTACTTTAGAATGTTTGGTAGAAAATGTTATATCAAGAGGAGTGAACATTAGAGCAAGTTCGATGCAAAATGTGATGAAGGAATATTCCTAGGATATTCCACCAAGAGTAAAGCTCTCAAATGTTTCAACAATAGGACTCAGAGAATTGTTGAAAGCATCAACATTAGGGTTGATGAAAACTCTAGGAAACCTGAGGAAACTGGCAGTGAGCATGTAGGAGATGAACCGGTAGTAACCTTCTGGGAACCGGTTGCAAATCAGCCTAGTACCAGTAATTGTGTTCCTACACTGGTGGATGCTGATGTTGATGAAGATGAGGATGAAGAAGAAAAGCAAGAAGAATCTATTAAGAACATACCTAAGTATGTCAAACTCAATCATGATCCAAAGCAGATCATAGGATACAAAGATGCAGGAATTCTTACAAGAAGAAAGGTCAAAGAAAACTCTTGTATGATCTCTGAATTTGAGCCTAAATCATTCAAACAGGCACATAAAGATGAAGATTGGATCAAGGCAATGGAGGAGGAACTTGACCAGATAGAGAAGAATGTTACATGGTATTTGGTACCCAGACTGGAGCATAAAAATGTCATTAGAGCCAAATGGGTTTTCAGAAACAAGCTAAATGAGGATGGCCCAGTGGTAAGGAACAAAGCCAAACTAGTGTGTAAAGGATACGCCCAAGAAGAAGGAGAAGACTATGGGGAAACCTTTGCTCTAGTAGCAAGATTGGAAGGAGTGTGTATGCTTCTTGCATATGCATCTTTTAAAGGATTCAAGGTATATCAAATGGATGCAAAATCTACATTCCTAAATGGAATACTTGAAGAGGAGGTGTACATAGAACAACCAAATGGATTTGCCCTATCAGAAGACAGTGACATGGTGTGTAGGCTACATAAAGCCTTGTATGGACTAAAGTAGGCACCTAGAGCATGGTATGAATGCTTACACTCCCATCTTGTGAAGATTGGATTTGAAAGAACAAGTGAAGATAGCAATATCTACTTGAAATTAGAAGGAGATCAGATTCTGATCTATGAAGTATTTGTTCATGACATCATCTTTGGAGGTGATGACAAGATGAGTCATGAATTTGCTGATGAGATGAAAACGGAGTTTGAAATGTCACTCATAGGGGAGATTAAGTTCTTCATTGGACTGCAGATTCAACAAATGAAAAATGGAATCTTTATTACTCAGTCCAAGTATGTCAAAGAGGTGTTGAAGACCTTTGGCATGGAAGATAGTAAACTGGTTGGTACACCAATGGTGACTGGTTATAAATTATCAAAAGAGGATGACTCGGCATTGGTAAATGAGAAGGATTACCAATCAATGATTGGTAAGTTGCATTATGTAGTGCATAGCAGACCGGACATTGCACATGCAGTGGGTATTACCACTCAGTTTCAGCAAAGCCCAAGAGAATCCCACTTGGTAGCAGTCAAGTGGATTCTTAGATATCTGAAGGGAATAGTTGACTATGGGTTATTGTATCCATACAATAATGATTTCAACCTAAAAGTGTTCACATATGCTGACTGGGCTAGTAATGTAGATGACCGGAAGAGCACAACCAGTGGTGCATTCTTCCTTGGAGGTAGACAGGTCTCATGGATGAGTAAAAAGCAGAATTGTATCTCTCAGTCTACAACAAAAGCAGGGTATGTTGCAGCTTTTATGAACTGCACCCAGACTATTTCGATTAAGCATGTATTAAATGGCTTCAAAGTTCCTGTATCTAAACTGGTAAGCATATTTTGTGACAATATAAGTGTAATTAACATTTCCAAGAATCTGGTTTTGCATGCTAGAACCAAGCACTTTGAGCTCAAGTATCATTTCTTGAGGAAGAAGGTTCAGAACAAGGAGGTTGTGTTGGAACATGTTTCCAGTAAGGAGTAGTTAGCAGACATATTCACCAAGCCTCTACCAAAGGCTATATTTACCTACTTGAGAGGTGAATTAGGGGTGCTGCCCCTTCAAGAGGTGAACTGAAAATATGTGCTCCACATCAGTCAGGTATGGTAGTGTGCAATATTTTTCAGGATTGATGTGTTGAAGGATGCTACTCCTCAGGGGGAGCAGCATGGTAGAATAGGAAAACTTGTGCCTCCACTTTGGCATTGTTGTCAAAAGGGGAGAAGATGTGAAGATGAGAACCAGTATATCTGCAGCAGAAGATGTGATGCTAGGTAATATCTTTGTATATTGCCATCAATGCCAAAGGGGGAGATTGTTGGCATTTGTGTAGAATATGTTGACATAATGATATTGTATGTTGTCATTGATGTCAATATGCTGAAGAGTGAACCAGTATATTGAAAAGAGTGAACTGGTATATTGATGTTTCTGACAGGAAAAGAGAACCGGTATATGTGAGAACCGGTGTATGTGAAAAGGTGAAGCGGTATGTTTGTTTGAGGTAAACCGGTACGTTGGTATGAGAACCAGTATATGAAGGTTTTGCATGACTACCGGTTGGTAGTCTCAACTTCAGGGTTTCCGGTTGAAGTGTTCCAAGCTTGTGTGATGAGTCAATATTGTAATGAAGATCATATCATGTTGCCACGTCAACTTGAGCGCATGAAGGATCTTGCATGAAGGAGATCAATCCTATCTACCTCGGGAATGTGCGAAGTCTCTGTAAATGGTGGAGAACGCGTGATGGGTTATCGCATTCATAAAGCGGTGAAGAATGAACGATGGAGAATGTCTTGAGATCTGTTCAAGACTATTGCATTCAATGAAAAGTGATTAATGGTCAGGATTGAACTGACTGTATTGGTAAACCTAAATGTTTATGGTTTAGGGTTTATGATACTGACCTATCTATTTTCTATAAGGTAGATGTTGTTTTTCATGTTTAGGTTGTTGGCAAATGGTGTGTGTGTATCTAAGTGCAGAGATACATGATTCTTGCCAGACCAGATGAGATTAGAGGATTTATTCCTGCATAATGTGTGTGTAGAAGGAAGGAACTTAAGCAGATCTGCATTAGGAATTGAGTGCTATTATCAGATCATTGTAATACCTGTTGATCTTTAACCACTTCAACAGTTGGAAAATCCCTTAACTGGGTAGCCTTAACCAACTTGTTGTAAATCCTTTAACAGGGTGACTCAAACTCATTGAGTTCTTGAAATCCTCTAACAAGGTAACCTCTAACAGGGTTTAACCCTTAACCGGGTATTTAGCCATCCCTTAACCGGGTGATCTCTAATACGATCAGTTCCTAGCAAACCCTGTTGTAACAGTCTCTAACTGGACTACGCTCCTAACAAAGTAGACTTCTAAAGAGTTCAAAAGCATCTTGTGGGTATTCATCCCCACTGTGGTTTTTCCCAGTTGGGTTTCCATGTGAAAAATCTGTGTGTCATGTGTAGTATTTTTCATGTGCTGATTTAAGTGATTTGTGTCTAAAGGTAAATCATGTTGAGCTAGCTTTTATTATATTTCTGATGATAGATTACCTATTCATGCATAAGGTTGAAATGGAAGTGTAGTATTAAGTTGAGTGGAAAGCTAAGTGATTAACTGGTTAATGCTTGTCACAGTCATTCTTAGCTTTACTGGTTGCACTCTGTTTCAGACCAATGTTACTGTCTGTCAGATATTTGCAGTGTTTGCAATCAAACCGGTTTGGGAAAAGTATTTGTGTCTGTACTAATTCACCCCCCCCCCCCTCTCAGTATCAGTTTGGTACTTATTGTTCATCATTGAGTTATCAACACCTAGCCTTGAAAGGAGACTTGAGAATGCTCAATGCTTGAAAGGAAGGCTTAAATGCTTGACTTCTTAAATGCTTGAATGCTTAAATGCTTGTTCACTTTATTTTCGCTTATTGACTTATGAAAATAGGAGAGAAGAATGCATCTTATATATTCATCAATCAGGGTTAATTGACTGACTTTTCTTCATAGGCCAACATAGGGAAACTTTTCCCGCTTTCCAAATGCAAAGCCCAATGCAAAGTTTGAATGGTTAGGGCCCAAAATAGGGCAAGGATGAGGGTGCCATGCCCCTTGTGCTGCCCTAATTTAGGATAGGAAGCAGCAGAGGGGAGTGCAAGATGCAATGAAATGAAAGCTTTGGGCAGTGTGAGCATGTCTTGAGTCTCCAGTCAGGCTTAGGGTTTCATTTTGCCAATGTGAAGACCCAAATATGGTTGAAAATTGCAATGGTCGTAATTTTATGATGCTACATTTAGCCCCCACTTTAGAAGGAGTATAAGCGTACGCCAATACTACTGGTAAAGTACAAGGAAACAAGATTGAAAAACTTTCACCATGTGAAGGAGGCAAGATACACCAAGCCCCCAGTGGACTAAGGATCTTATGACATCAATTGACAAAGTAAAAGGGAAGATCAAGAGAGAGAACCATGACTGCAAGTAGAAAGGTTCCCCTCACTATGAGTCATGAAAAGAAAAGATACAAAAAATTACAAAGCAAAGCCAAGTAACTTTAAGTATCAAGAAGGAAAATATGAGCGGAGTGTATGCCCCCATGTTAAAGCAATCGTGCACGTCTTATTGGGAGCAATTTCTTTAAGGTAGGATACACCCAAAAGAGAAAGAGAGAGAGAATACATTATCGCAAGGATTTAACCCCCAATCGAGGAATAAACCCAAGGATAATGAACACAAAACACAAAGCATGAGGTAGTTTCACTTTCCTTGGGGTCAATATGTTTTATGATAACTCATGTATATCATATATATGTGTGTGTGTGTGTGTGTGCATAGAATAATAGTCATTCCCCAAAGAAAGGAAACTACCTTGGAAGAAAGGGGATATAAGGTGTCTTTTGAGTCAACATGAAAGAGACCAAAAGAGATCTCAATACTTTGCATCATCCTCAAGTAGACATTACTAGGTAAAATAGAAGAACAAGGATACACATAGAAGAATGGTCACAAAAGAGCAAGAGAGAGGTAGAGGATCTATGGTGCTAATGCATCTAGTCTAGCATGTCATCCACCCCCCAATCTTGTTGATCACTATTTCACGAACGCGGGAAACACGCCAGAGGAGCGACATCAAGCACAGTAGATGGAGCTATCATAAGATCCAAACAAGGACTATGCTCATGTGCTAAGTCACTTTGTTCGATTCTAGGAGCTACGATTAAGGCTTTTGAAAATTTTGTAGATAATTTTTTGTCCACATCAACATATTCATAGTCACTATCAGAAGCATTAGGAGTTGTATTGCCATCATGAATAACATTTTCACCTATTTCTTCATCAAGATTTATAGAAAAAGGAGTGTGAATATGAATAATAGTAAAACCATCACACATTTTTTGTAACATATAATTTGGAGATGTAGGTTCAACATCGTGTTTAGGGAAAAGGGAATCATGTCAACTATTGGAGTTTTGGGAGATTGAATTGTTTGAGGAACAAATTCATGAGCTTGAACACGACGCTTTTGTCGGTGTTCTCTCACACAACGATTCCATCGAGTATTAGCGGAAGACTAAGAAGAAGGAGGAATATTTGTTGAAGGAGGAATATTCTCATTTGTAGTAGCTAGAGGTTTAGGTTGAGTTATTTTAGGTTGAACAAGAGGAGAGGCAGGTCTCTTCTCTCTATAAGAACAAGGAAGTGGAACTACACCATATAAAGGAGGAATGTTAGGTGTAGGAAGGAGACCAAGTCCATCATGAGCAGAAGGTATAGGTCTAACCTTGGGAGGAATATTGTTGTTCTTCTTAAGAGAAGCCATGGTTTCATCCATAAGAATAGGTTGGGAATCTTCCTTAGGAGGAAGATTAGTTCTATCTGTCAAGGGAAGAACCTCATCTTCAAGAAGGATGGGAATATCAATTGTTGGAGTTCTAGGTTGGCTTAAGGATAGGATCATGTCTTTCTTCCACTTTTTATATGATTGAAAGAGAGCATCACTTCTTGGTGGAAGAGATTGAATTTTTTTAGGCCAAAAGAAATCAATAGGAACACCTGGGCTTCTTTTGGTTGGTCAAAATAAGACATGATTGACAATTATGATTTCTCCATTGTGGGGAAATTTCAAACACTTATGGATTGGAGAAAAAATATCCTTCATGGAAGTGTACGTTAGGAAATAGGAAATCATCACAAGATAAGATAAACGTAATAGCTCAATCACAAATGCATTCATTGCAATGATCTATCCTAAACAACACTCAATCGAGACATGAAATAAAAACATTCAAAAGCAAAGATTATGCAAACCAAATATGTGATTTGAATGCTCCTTCATGCGGCTCCATTGTTCTTCTTTCCTCTTCAAATGGTTTGGTTGTGGATCTCACCTACAAGTGCATACACACAATTGAAAGCAAGTAGACAAGATTTTTGATCAAGAGTACTAGAAGCGTAAATTCGATGGTCTGATTACCAATTAGCTTTGATTGATGAAGATCATCCAATTTATAGAAGAATTGGAGAGATGACAAGATTAGCATGATTCAATTCAAATGGAAATTGCAAATCAATTATGTCAATTATGAAAAATTATGACAAATTATGCACTTTCTATGCAAAATTTGTTGATTGATAATTTATGACAAATTATGACAACTTCTATGTCAAAATTGATTGATTGTCAATTATGACAAATTTATGACAAATTGTCATGTCATTTCCATGAATTTAGGAGAGAAATAGGAGGAATTTGAAATTAGGAATTAGAAAATTAAGAAATTAGAGAATTAAGAATTTAGGAATTAAGAAATTGATAGAAATTAGAAATTAGGTAAATTAATTAAAAATTTGTCATTTATTAATTAATTCACAAAGAGGAATAATTAGCCAATTAAATGAACATTTAATTGTGACAAGAAGACTTAGGATAAATAAATAATTTATTAATCCTAAAGGAAGAAATGACACACAAGGTTAAATGATGAAATCACGAAACCCTAGAAGATGAATTAGCAATGCGAGAATGACAATTAGGTCTTGACAAAGGATAATTGATATCGATTCAATCATGATTTTGGATTGATAAATGACCAATGTGATAAATGATTTGATTGATAAAATGCGCCAATTGACGAGGAACAATGACTAATTGATCCAAATTGACACGATTAAGAAGGACGACGATCGATGACAAATCGATCACGAAATGACAAGATTGACAAAAAGACAAGGATTGATGACAAAATAGATTGCAAGATGACAGGATTGAAAATGACCACGATTGATGACAAATCAATCGCAAAATGACAAGATCGAACATGACAATGACCAATGACAAATCGATCGCAAAATGACAAGATTGACAAGAGGACAACGATCGATGACAAATTGATCGCAAGATTGACAGGAGGACAAAACCCTAATTAGGATTGACAATGTCCAAGATGATGACAAATGAGCACGCACATTGATGCAATAAGATAAGATCGATTAAAATCATGACTGGAGAGTGTTGTCGACAAGACCAAATTCGAAAGCGAGACAACTGAAGAATGTAGAAGAATGACTCGATGCTCGAGAATGATAAAGACCAAATGCGTGACATAGGAGAAATGTTAATGCGATGCAAAAACCTAAAATGAGGCAATGCGCAAATGTTAAAGTATGACTTCGCAAGCGTTGACCATTTTTAGGTGTCTACATTTTGCCCCTCTTTGAGACAATGCAATTTTAAGCGTTGTTTCAAAGAATTATAATGAAAATGCCCCAGACAATGACAATGACATATGCATGTCCCCTCGAGGAATTGGCTGAAAACATGCAGAAAAGAGGCCAATTGATCGATAAAAATGATAGGATCGAACAAACTGACAATCGAAGATCGGATGCATGAAGGACAAGCAATTGAAGACACAAAAGACCGCGACCAACATAAGATAGAGAGGGTGCACGTCCATCTATGCACTGACAAAGATCTATAAATGAGACCAAGAGAGGGAAAATTGCTCATTTGCACTAGCCAAGGAGGAGAATTTGTTGCTCTGGACAAAGACACTTGCAGAGAGATGGCGAACATTCCAATGGAAGATCACCTCAGGGAATGTGTACACACATTCAAAAGACCAGGCGATGCAAGAGTAGCGGTATGGATCTCAAAAACCCATGTTTTCAATTTGATGAATTTTGAGTGCTTACGGGACATTGCGGGGCCCACAGGGGATGCAAAAGAGGACTCATGTGCTTGTGTAGGGTGAATCCTGTGCTTGTGTGGGGTCTTCTACGCTTGTGTAGGGAGACACAAGTGCAAGTTACCTAACAAAGGCGTAGGTTACCTAACACAGGCGCAATTGTGCAATGCAAACCCTAATTTTGGTCAAAATGACATGCAAATGATTTGGAAAAAGGGGATAAGGGTAGGATAGGTCAGATTAGATGAAAAACACCCTGATTAGACATGAAAATGAGGAAATGCAACCTGTAGGAGCAAACCCTAAAACTGACAAAAATATGCCCCAATTGTGATGCAGAGTCGACAGTATCCGTTGATCACGCGAGAGAACCGACCAGATTGCTTCATGCTATGACATAGACTCAGGAGCACAGAGAGAGATACCTTAGTAGGACTTGGGATATACTATGTCATGTTCATGCCCGAGATTAGGGCAAACACAGGACTGCTTACCGCATTGGCAGAGCGATGGCATTCAGAGACTTCGTCCTTCCATCTGGTGACTGGAGAGGCGACGATGACACTGGAGGATGTATGGCGTATCCTCCGCATTCCGATTCATGGAGAGATGATAGAGTATGACCCAGTGACAGGGAGAGATGCATTGTGCAGATTGTTTGAGTACGACGCAGATGATCTGGATATTGTCGAGAGGGAGATTGGCTGGGGGACTATGGCATCAGAGTATGATCGACGATATGTGGTGATAGTCGTGGTGATAGCATGCCTACTAGCAGGAGACAGACGAGGACATGGATTCCCTATTGGATGGGGAAGAGTGCTAGAGCGGATGGCGACAGAGGGGACAGTGTACGCATGGGGACCATGTGTACTGGCTATGCTGTATTTTCAGCTGCATCAGATAGCATATCAGGGAGTGCAAACTTTAAGCTATGGGGTTACATTGCTATAGGTATGGGCACATAGCCATATGTCGATCGATTACAGATAGACAGGTAGTACCACACCGACCATATGTGTACTACTATGGGGGAGCACTGAGACAGGGTCCTTTTGGATACATACTATATTGGCGACATGAGCTAGACCGACTGAGAGAGTTCATATGGAGGCCATATCGTGATTGTCCAGGATGGTCAGATGATAGTGAGGAGCTGCCTTATTGTAGATAGGAGAGGTACCTGATTGGGTAACCAGTGAATCGCCAGAGAGTGATTGAGTTGTACCTGCCAGAGAGAGTCAGATGACAGTTTGGAGAGAGGCAGGATGTACCTAGGAGAACTGCACACTTTGCCCGATCTCATAGAGAGACGAGTCAATGGGGGAGTATGATTCAGCCACACACAGCATATGCGGACTTCTCACAGCTATAGCAGAGATAGTGGGATTGGAGATTAGATGTGGTGGACGCTGGGATGACAGATGAGTATGATAGATGGTTTGCACGACAGCGGCGAGTGCCATTGACAGATCCGGATATTCTAGTGCCGAGGACACAGGAAGACTTCCCACTCACAGGAGAGGAGGAGGGAGATGATGAGGACGACGAGGAGGATGAGGGCGGGGATGAGGATGAGGGGGATGATGAGGATGAGGATGATGGGGATGATGAGGACAAAGATGAGGATGGTGGGGATGACGAGGATGAGCCAGATTCAGGTGAGCATGAGGCATTGCAGGATATACCCATAGAGCCGGAGATAGCTAGGATAGAGGAGATGGAGATGTGCAGGTCTACCATAGCGAGCCAGCAGGATCATATTGTGACATTAGAGAGACAGCAGGACCAGTTCAGAGCGGAGATAGCCAGACTCACAGCGGCTCGAGATATAGCTATAGCGTAGGCACAGCGAGAAGAACAAAGAGTCACTGAGTATATTGGGTTGATTCGGGATGCCAGTGTACGGGAGCTAGGACAAATGCTAGTAGAGACCGGAGAGGAGATACGCCATTGGAGGACACTATATGAGAGTGTAGTTCCACCAGAGCAGAGAGCACCTTCATATCGGGCATGATCGAGGACAGAGAGCAGGACACGCTCTCGGAGGTCATTGAGCAGCATGGGGGTGAGTGGACTTATGAGACCACCACAGCCAGGACCGGGAGGGACATCATCTGCAAGACCTTGCAAGGATGAGGAGGATAGAGGGAGCACCCAGTGACAGAGGCACGTGCTCCTTAGACAGACAGTGGATATTATGTAGTTTGACATTTTGTAGTCAACCTGCGGGCCATACTTAGGACAGACAGTCCAATTTTGTAATCCGATATTATGTGATAGATGATATGATATGCATCGACATGATGGGATGCAATATGTTATGATGGATGTTACTTTCCATGTATGGATGACTTATGCACTATTTATTGTGGAACATGTATGGATGTATTTTTTATGTGTTTTTGATGCATTTATAAAATCAAATGGATAAGATACTTGATATGATGCTTAATGTAATGCAAATGTACTAACCAAATGGATGCAGGATGCAGCGTATGTTTGGAGATCGGAGCACTAGACCGAACTGACTATCCGACCAGACGGAAGAAATGTTAGTAAGAAGAAAATGAAACAGAGGACAGTTAGAGATGAAAAAAAAACATGCTTTCAGTAATGCACTTTGTAGGTGAGAACCTTTATTTTAATATAGCAAAACGGATGCGTAGCATCATGGCATTGAAAGCCAGAGCTGAAATGCAACCCTTTTTGCAAAAGACAGACACATCACAAACAAACAACAATCACAAAAAAAAAAGAAAAGGGAACATGATCCATCCCGGTCACTCTAAATCACTCAGTGACATCATCGAACAACATAGGAACATGACCGAAGCCAAAGATAAATCAATAAAAAGATAAGATGCACAAATTCCAACAAATCAAACAAACATCTTGATCTTCATTGTCAAAAGTTGAAAGTGCTGATAGGACAATCATGTTGTCTGGTTTCAGGGAATGCGGTACCTCGTCTAAGACAGGACATAGTCTGGTTTCGAGTATACCACACCCTGTATAAGACCCATGATAGCAGAGACAAGGACAAATGAGTTTGAGGTTGATTGATATGACAATTTTGATCAATTTGAATGTCTGGTTTGATGGAAAAAGTTTATCTATTTAAGTGTAATTTCATTAAAGCACAGTGTTTAATTGCGTGTTGTTGGATGTATGCTTAGCGATTTGTCTTATGCACAAAAAGGGATCGTTTATTGACAAAAATGCTTGTTTTTTGGATTTTAATGTTTTGAAATGTTTTTTGCTCATTTTTTCAGGACTTTTTATGACTTTTTAGGGATTTTCACAGGACATTTTTCAATTTTTAGGGATTTTTTCAGGACATTTTTAAATGTTTTTGAGATTTTTTCAGGACATTTTTAAATGTTTTTGAGATTTTTTTTCAGGACATTTTTCAATTTTTTTGAATTATTTCAGGACATTTTTCAATTTTTTAGGGATTTTGCCCCCAATGTCTAGCAAGGCAAGGAATATGACAGGTGAATAAATAGGCTTGCTAAAATATTGGTGGATAGAGGGAAGACAAAGGCCTTTTATCATGGAGACAATGCGGATGCAATTTTCAAGGGCTATTGCGTGATGGGACAAGAGACTAGATAGGACAATGTAAAGCAGGGACATGGCATGATGGACATGTCAAGAGGTTTGAAACCATGTTTAAATTTTGTGTCCTTATGTCAGATCAAGATCAAGGAATGAGATAGAGTGTATGGATAGTGATAAGATATGGATAGGATAAGCAAGACCAAGAATGGATAAGGGACATGGACTGAAGGTCGAGGTAGGCTAAGGGATAGTGGCAGAAAGTTGCAATAAGCTAGGGAATATGGATGAAAGGTTATAATAAGCAAATGGATAAATGACCAAAAGCTATGATAGACTGAAAGCTGCAAACAAGATGCGTGATGCTCATGACGATCCTCAGCCTTGTCAAGATCAAAGGTGGAAAGGGAAACTGGACATGAGGGACAATAGGATATGAAGGGTAATGACATGGTATGATAGGATAATGGAAAAATGAAGGACAAAAGGATAGATAGGATAAAAACCTGCCCCGAAGTGTGGTGTGCAAGAAGTTCAAAAATTACGCATGATGCCTGTTTGCCAGGTTTTCATCACGGTACTTGCCCAAGGCGCCTGTTTGCCAGGTTTTCACCAGTGGACAAATTATTTTTGCTTTACTTTTTTTTTTCTTTTTTCACTTTTTTTTTTTTTTTGTATTTTGACTTTTTCAATAGAAGATGGAAACATGATAGGGGATGGAAGAAGGACTCAAGCATCTTTTTGTTTGGATAGTAACCTTGAAAAAAATGGACCATGACCTTTAAAAGTATGCTCAAAGACGTTGGTCGGATAAGGACATGGAAAATGACATGAAACTAAGGAAAGGATTTATGCAAAGGATGGGATCAAAGGGATCGAAGGATGGAAAATATGCATTGGATAATGGATAGGGTATTGGAAGATCTGTGCTTGAGTGGATGGAAATGTAGGGAAGATCAACATTGGCACACACCTTGAGGAGTGATGGACTGATGGAGGAAAAATAGATCTCAGATTGTGAGATTTGGATGGAGGAATAGCTTGGGATTTTGGGACATAAGGGCCCAAAACGGATGAAGAAGGTGGTGGAGAAATAGACTTGGAAGGTTTAGATGGAGGAATAGCAATTTTGGATGCCAAGTTGGATGTTTCTTTAGGCTTTTGTGCTTCAAGAAGCCACTTAGGGATCCACATGGTTTTTGATTTTTCATGCTTTTGTGGTTCCTTGGAGTGCATTGCTTGCACAAGGGATTTAGGAACCCATATATATTTTGACTTTGCTTTATTTTGCTCAGTGGCCCTTTGTGGCCTTTTGGATATTTCTTTTTCTTTATAGATCATATTGTTCTTTGTTTTGACATGTCGATTATATTGGACATGTTGATCCTTGAATACATGTGGATTTTTAGACTTATGACTTTTATACTTGGCATCCAAATTGCTTGTAGGGGGAAATGAATGCATGGATGGATAGGAATGAAGTGGAATTCTTTTGGATGGATGAAATTTACTCAAGGATGTGTGCCTTTGCTGATGTTGCATAGGAGATGGAGGGATATAGGGACCTAGAATGGATGGAAGCGATGATGGGGAAGGTGGACATTTGGATTTTGACTTTGAAGGGATACCAACACCTTGAGTGTGAGCTTTGTAGCCATGACCATTAGTATATTCTTTGATATGAAGGGGTTCTTTCTCATGAAGGTCTACTCCTTTGCCTTTATGAATATCTTGACTTGTAGGATACTCTTTTCTTTGGGAAGAAGATGCGAGTCCATTATGAGGTGGATATGATATGAGAGAAATAATGAGATCTTGAAGTGGATCGGATTGCACCAAAGTGGAAGAACCCATTATGCATGTCGAGGGTTCATGAACATCTTGTACTAACACATTAGAATCATGAGGAGGATTAGGATCGTGAGGGGGACTAGGATTGTGTTGTGGACATGGTTCAATGATAGGCTCTTCAAGAGATGGAATGGGAGAAATAATGGGATCATCAAAAGAAATGCGATCTTGGAGTGTGTATGGAGGATTAAGACAAGGAGATGGAGGAACAAGTGGATCTTGTGAAGGATCTGAAGGAATAATTTGATCTTGACAAGGAGGAAGATCATTGGAATCCTCTTTAAAGTTGCTTTGCTCTTGACTTTTAATGGGATCATCAAAAAGGATGGAAGGGATATCTTGATCTTTCTTAGGAAGTGGAATGTAACTGGGATTTGAAAGGACATTTTTTTGATGAAATGGAAGGGGGTCGTTTGGGATTGGATGGACTAGGATATCTTGATCTTGCTCAGGGAATGGAGTTTCAATAGGACTTTGGATAGGATGGACAAAAATAGGGGAATCATCATGAGTGTCAGGGAAAATGGGATCCTGGTCAACAATTGGATGGGATGATAAGGTTTCGGGATCTTGATCTTCATCTATTTCAAGACATGTTTCTTCATGCTCTAAATTATCCTCTTGACATGAGGTTGGACTTTGGATATGCATGGGGGATTCTGGCAAGGGATTAATGCTTTGGCATGAAGGAAATGCACTTTGAACATTTGTGATGGATTCTGGCAAGGAATCAATGCTTGAACATGAGGAAGAAGGAATTCGAATGGGGTCCTCTAAAATAGGTAATGGCAATAAAGTGCATGGTGGCATTGGGTCTTGTATTTCTGAAACATGACAAGGATGTGCATCATGAATTGGATTATCTTGGCAATCAATTATGGATAGCTCTTGGATAATTGCATCCTTGGGTATATTATTTGATGAGGACAATATAGAAGGTTCTTGTGAAACTTCTAAAGGTGTAGGGATAGATGCCACTGGAGAGTCAATTTGTTTGTGGGGGGATGAGGCATTGCTAGACATAATTGTATTATCTTGATCTTCCTCAAAGAACTCACTTGGTAATTTCCTTAAGAGCATTGCAATAAAGCCACCTTTCTTTCGAGGTTTTGACATGGTTGTATCTGGAATTTGAACTTGTTTGGCAAGAATTTGGTTCTGATCTAATGTCATGTTTTGATTTTGAACTAGATGTTGCTCAAATTGGTTTGACATGTTCAAAATTTGGCTTGGTGCATGTTGCAAGTTTTGTTTTTGAATTTGTGATTGTGGTTGTTGACATTGATATGTTGATTGAAGTTGTTGATATTCCACCATTGGTTGAACTATTTGTTGACATTGTATAGTTGGTTGGACATATTGTTGAAAGTGGACCATTGGTTGTGTTGGTTGTATATGTTGGACAATTGGTTGAACCATTGGTTGTGATGGTTGAAAATGTGATTGATAGTAAACACCTTCTTGTTCTTGTTGTGGAGGCACATAATGTTGAAATTGATGTTGTCTCTTTTCTTGAAATTGTTTCATCATCTCTATTTGTGAGAGGAGAGCTGGTATGTCTGATCGTTCAATAAGAGATCTTACATCAATTGGCTCAATCTTTAGATTTTGACTTGGAAATTTTTGAAACATTTTGGACATTTGTGATCTATTCTTCTCAATGTTTTTCACTCTTTGTTCCAATATCTCCTCTTCTTAAGCTATTTTCTCCTCTAGTTTTTGTATTTGGAGACTTTTTTCATCATAAAAAGTTTGATCAATGTTGCTTTGTTGTTGGGTTGGATAGAATTGTGATTGCATTGTCGGTTGATATGTCAAACTTTGTTGCATCATTGGTGCTTGGAACCTTGTTTCAATAGACATGTCACTATGCAATGGAATTATTTTTTTGGAATTTTTCAAGGATGATATATGATATGCAACTAAATGCAAACTAAATAAATGAGAATGCAATCTATAGCAAGAATGCAACTTATGTTTTTGGTTGTTTTTCAAGATTTTGACAAACTTTTTGGAATGCAGATCTAAAAGAGACCCTTAGGAAATTGAAAATGATGTCTAGACCTCAAAGGACAAAACGACCAAGTGACAAAAGGACAAAATGACAATGTCTCCCCTATATGCTTGGATACTAAGCTAGGTTTGACCAAATGACAATAATGACATAAAAAGAAAAGGTTTGACAAGGTCTATACTTCTTAACAATGACTTAGGGTTCATCAAATATTTGGATTACTCAAGTATGACAATACCTAGTTTTGACACTATATGCTAAGGGACAATTACTATGCAAATGACCCTAATATGATATGATAATGACCTAAGCTTAATGAAGAGACCTAGGGTATGCAATGTATGACAATGGTATGACTTTAATGCAAGAGGACATATGCAAATGGATGACCCTTATTGATATGCAAAGGAGTATGACTTAGGTGAAACCTAACCTTGGTACTTGACAATGAACTTTGCAAAATGCAACCTAGGATGAACCTAAATGTAAGTGACATGAATGTTAAGACAAGATTTTGAACAATGTTTGATAATCATGTTTGAAGGTGTGTTTTGAACTTTGTTGAACTTTTGTTGGATGAATGTCTCTTGTGTTTAATCTTATGTTGGATCAATTTGCCTTGTTTTTGAAATGATATGCAATTAAACTTTTGACAAGCAAAGAAGACAAGATACTTCAACTTATACTCAAGACAATCATGCTCATTCACACATTTCTTATGGGGAAATCATCACAAGACAAGATAAACGTAATAGCTCAATCACAAATGCATTCATTGCAATGATCTATCCTAAACAACACTCAATCGAGACATGAAATAAAAACATTCAAAAGCAAAGATTATGCAAACCAAATATGTGATTTGAATGCTCCTTCATGCGGCTCCATTGTTCTTCTTTCCTCTTCAAATGGTTTGGTTGTGTATCTCACCTACAAGTGCATACACACAATTGAAAGCAAGTAGACAAGATTTTTGATCAAGAGTACTAGAAGCGTAAATTCGATGGTCTGATTACCAATTAGCTTTGATTGATGAAGATCATCCAATTTATAGAAGAATTGGAGAGATGACAAGATTAGCATGATTCAATTCAAATGGAAATTGCAAATCAATTATGTCAATTATGACAAATTATGACAAATTATGCACTTTCTATGCAAAATTTGTTGATTGATAATTTATGACAAATTATGACAACTTCTATGTCAAAATTGATTGATTGTCAATTATGACAAATTTATGACAAATTGTCATGTCATTTCCATGAATTTAGGAGAGAAATAGGAGGAATTTGAAATTAGGAATTAGAAAATTAAGAAATTAGAGAATTAAGAATTTAGGAATTAAGAAATTGATAGAAATTAGAAATTAGGTAAATTAATTAATAATTTGTCATTTATTAATTAATTCACAAAGAGGAATAATTAGCCAATTAAATGAACATTTAATTGTGACAAGAAGACTTAGGATAAATAAATAATTTATTAATCCTAAAGGAAGAAATGACACACAAGGTTAAATAATGAAATCACGAAACCCTAGAAGATGAATTAGCAATGCGAGAATGACAATTAGGTCTTGACAAAGGATAATTGATATCGATTCGATCATGATTTTGGATTGATAAATGACCAATGTGATAAATGATTTGATTGATAAAATGCGCCAATTGATGAGGAACAATGACTAATTGATCCAAATTGACACGATTAAGAAGGACGACGATCGATGACAAATCGATTGCGAAATGACAAGATTGACAAAAAGACAAGGATTGATGACAAAATAGATTGCAAGACGACAGGATTGAAAATGACCACGATTGATGACAAATCAATCGCAAAATGACAAGATCGAACATGACAACGACCGATGACAAATCGATCGCAAAATGAC
The DNA here is from genome assembly GCF_030272615.1 of Cryptomeria japonica. NCBI lineage: Eukaryota > Viridiplantae > Streptophyta > Pinopsida > Cupressales > Cupressaceae > Cryptomeria > Cryptomeria japonica. The sequence continues at coordinate 243,189,600 of NC_081410.1, read as the reverse complement.
AAGATTGACAAGAGGACAACGATCGATGACAAATCGATTGCAAGATTGACAGGAGGACAAAACCCTAATTAGGATTGACGATGTCCAAGATGATGACAAATGAGCATGCACATTGATGCAATAAGATAAGATCGATTAAAATCATGACTGGAGAGTGTTGTCGACAAGACCAAATTTGAAAGCGAGACAACTAAAGAATGTAGAAGAATGACTCAATGCTCGCAAATGATAAAGACCAAATGCGTGACATAGGAGAAATGTTAATGCGACGCAAAAACCTAAAATGAGGCAATGCGCAAATGTTAAAGTATGACTTCGCAAGCGTTGACCATTTTTAGGTGTCTATAGGAAGATAGCCAAGGGTAGCCTAACTTCACATGGAAATGCTCGGAAGAAGGAATGATAACAAAGTTGACATCAATGGATTTAGTGTGAACCTCAATAGGAAGTGTGATAGAACCAATGGTAGGACAAGAAAATCCATCGAATAACTTAACAACCACATTAGTATCATCATAGATTGGTTTATACAAATGTAAATTATAGAGATATTCCTCAGTGATGACATTAACCATGCAAGAGGGGTCGATAAGCACACCATGATAAGGTATTTCCTAAATCTTTGAAACTATGTATAGAGGTCCATCAGGTGCTCTAATGGTCTCACTAGGATCAAATGTGATACATGTATCCTTAGGTTTTCTTTGTTTCTCTACCATATTTACCAAATTATGAACCATAGTAGTCACATTAGAAAGAGAGAAAAAGGTATGTTCAATCTTAATCACATTAGAGGTATGAAAAGGTAAAGGATCAGTAAAAATCTTAAGATTTTGATTAGGGGGAGCTACTGATTTATTTCCCTTATCATTCACACATACCACATATATAGTATTATTATCAATCAAATCTTGAATCCTACTTTTTAATGCAAAACATTTCTTAGTATCATGACCAGGTTGACGATAAAATTGACAAACATAATTATTATCAAAGTAAGGTGAGGCTGCCTTAGAAGGGTCAACTGGTTTTATTGGAGGAAGTTTGATAATATTTCTTTGTAACAACTGAGACATAATGTTATGTAAAGATTCATTCAAAGGAGTAAATTGTGTTTCTCTTTTGAAAAATTTAGAAATAGGAGGAACGCCTATTGTAGCATTCATATTGTTTTTGTTGATGTTGTCATTGAATTTAATGAATCCTTTGCTTGGTTTGAACTTCACAAATGGTTGTTGAGCATTGCCACCCTTATCACTCAGACCCATAGGAGTGGATTGCTCCAGCTAACTCACAGTCAGTTGATAATTGTGAAGTGTTGTGCACAACTGCAGAAAGGAAGTAAACTTCAAAGGATAAGTTTTTCTCTAATATCTTTTTGCAAATTAGAAATGAAAATTCTTTGAATATCATTATCAAGCACTTGAAAAGAAATTTGAGAACACAAATGCTTATATCTACCAATGAAAACAGTCACTTTTTCTTTAACACCTTGTTTACAATGCATTAAATCAGTCAAAGTGATCTTAGGACATATATTGTTTTGAAATTGATGAATAAAAGCATTTGTTAATTTTTGAAAAGAAGTAATAGAATAGGAAGGCAAAGAGCAGTACCATTGTAAAGCCTTATCTCGCAATGTTATAGTAAACAATTTGGCAAGAAATCTTTGGTCATAAGCAAAGTCAGTACACAAAGTTTGGAATGTCTTGACATGTGCTAAAGGATAACCTTTTCCATTATAGAGTTCTAATTGAGGGACTTCAACATGTTTAGGAGGGACAACTCTAACAATATCAAGAGTAAGTGGGCTCACAACATCAAACATGGGCACACTAAACTTGGATTGACTCATAGAAGTGATTTGTTGTTGCAATGATGAAACAGTTTGAGCAAGCATATTAATGGTTGCTTCGGTTGAAGAATTTATGTTAGACATGATTGATTGAGAAGGTGGTGTAATGTTTTTAAAAGAAGGTATTGATTGAGAATAAGGTGGAGGAACACTATGGTAAGTAGGCATTGGAGATGATTTAGTAGGAAATGGGACACTAAAAGGAGGAATAGAATGATTGGATGAATTTCCCCCTTGCGTCACATTGATTGGGTGAGAGACAAGGGGAAAACTTATGGAAGGTATAGGTAAGGATGAAGGATTTATTGAGGAAGAGGGATTTCCCCCATGACTAATGGTTGTAGGTATGACATTTTGAGTTGTTTTAGCCATAATGTTTGAAGTGAAAGTAGGAATACTAGCCATTGGAGTGGTCAAAGGAATAGAATGATTGATTTGTGTAGAAGGTTGTGAATAACCTAACTTCTCAGCACAACTCTATTGGCCATATGGTGGAATTGATTATGTGTTACATTGATGTTTTTTCATTGATTCCAACACTAGTTGTTTGTATGCTTTACCGGCACCCTTCTGGTCTCGGTAGGTTGAGTGGTTTATGGTTAACTTGGATCTGGCATGATCCGGTAGGCTCCAGTATAGTCTGATGATGGAATTGGCTTATTCATGATACTTATACTCCTATTTGGTCAGTTGGTTTTGGTCTGGAGATTGGATGCTATCATGCTTGCTTAGAAGATTGGTTTCTAGTTACGGTGAGGGTTTCACCAACGAAGCTTCTATTAGAGATCTTTTTTGAATTGCATAAGTGGTGTTGGTGCAACTTCTGCTGAGTTTTCAGGATGTTGTTGGTGATCGTGTTCGAGACTTGGCAGTTGGAGATCATTGTTGAATCGTATGGACCTATACTTGGTCTCGGTTGATCTAGGTTATGGACCGGCTTTAATGTAACGTGTAGATAGGACCTATTGATGTATTTCTGGGATGTCTTATATGTTGATATTATTTGTTTGGTCTAAGGCTGACATGGTTTGTAATTATGTAATCGGTTTATTGTCTGGTGGCTGACCTGATTGTTTATGGTCTAGGGTTTGTATAAATTGATGTAAGATCTCATTGTAGATCATCATGGTTAATGTAAGAGGTCATGGTCAAGGAATGTAATGTGTGAATAATGTAGTATCATTCAGGTAGAGGAGTTGGTCGATCATTGGAGATCGAATTAGGTATATGTAAAAGGATTTAGTCCTCTGGTATTTACCTTAACTAGAACTGTACTCAGACATAGGAGATTCTATCTTTTGCAGTTCAACACTTCTCTGGATTGTAGTCTGGATTTGTATGTAGTCAATGAGGCTCCTTTTGTGATGAGCAGTATGCTCTAGGTTGTTGGCCTTCTTTCAAGTGTTGGCCCCTCAATTATAATTCATATACTGTCATGCCCAAAATTTAGGGCAAAAACGGAACAAATTTTTTTTTTTAAAAAGATACTAAATTTAATTAACAAGCACACTCTTGCGACAGGCGTTAACGAAAATTTCATTAATAAATTTGAGCTCATTCTGAAACGAACGAAGCATCGACAATCAGTTATAATTTAATTGCGGAAAAACCTACTGGTTTAAATTTCTATCTCAAAAAGGTATTTAATTTATAGTTTTATTAAATTAATCATACTAAAAATATTAGGGAAGATATTTCAAGATTTATTTCCCACTATGACTATAAAGTCTTAGTAATTTTATTTAATTTCTCCTTTACGATTTTTTTTTTAAATCAATATTGAGAACATGTAAAATGCACATATATACATATAGATTGTGCATATATTTTGAAAATCCATAATTTAATTTCTTAAATCAATTAAACTAAAAAAAAACATACATATATATTCATATATATATCCCCATATATATATATATGGAAACATATATATTATTATATATATATTCTACATATATTCCAATATTTTAATCCTAACCTCCTAAATCCATTTCAACTTGCTAAAAACTACCACTTAATTTCCTCAACCCTAATTAGGGTTCTAAATTCCTATTTAACCATTACCTAAAACCCCAAATACATATTATTTTCTTTTTTATATTTAAAAAAAAAAAACTAAACTTCCCTAGCCCCTATCGGGCTAGGGTTTTACCCATTTTTTTAACAGGCGAAGAGCTCATGGCGGGCCGAAGATTCTCCGACGGCCATGTCCGAAATAAATCGCAGGTCGCGGAGGTTGTTAGGTGGTGGCTGGCCGCGCGCACCACTGTGTGAGCGCGCAGTGGCGCCGCGGCACCACTATGTGCCCACACAGTGGGCGCCGCTGGCGGCACCACTGTGTGGCCACACAGTGGCGGCCGCGGCCGTCCACTGTGTGCCCACACAGTGGGAGCCGCAAGCGGCTCCACTATGTGTGCACACAGTGGGCGCCGCGCGGGCGTCCACTGTGCGTACACACAGTGGAACCCGCGGGGTCCCCAACATAAAATTTTTTTTGAAAATTAAATTTTTTTAAAACACATTAACATTTAAATATATATATATATATATATAAATATATATATTTATATATATATATATATGTATATATATATATATATATATATATATATATATATATATACGGTATTTACAAAAAATTAACATGCGTAAATAACAAGATAAATTCAATTCCAAATAAAATTTACATATTTTTTTTTAAAAAAGGAATTATTACATACAATCTTTTTTTTTTTGCTAATCTAATAAAGGAAAAAGATGACCTTAAGATAAATCAAATATATAAAATATATATATATATATATATATACAAATTTAAATGCACAAAAAAAAAAAAAACTTCTAAATTAAAGTTAATACAATCTATAGTATTCCACAAGGATTCATTATTCGTTTTTTTTTGTAATAAGAAATCCTTTAATATTTCTTTAAATAAAATATTCACATAAAACAACTTTTCTTGCTATCTAAAATACTTAAAAGCTTCCAGCTTAAATAAACTTCTAATTTGACTTAATTAAAAATACAGGTAAAAATCTAAATGAAAACAGACTTTTTTATTTCCTTCATAAAACAAGAAGCTTTGCATGCATCACTAATTTACTTTCCTTTTTCAAATATACTAGAAGTAAAATCAAGCCTTTTCTCTTTCTTTAAAACATCTCTAATATATATACTACCAAATTCACAGAATGTTTTCTTTGAACAGTCACAACAATAAGACTTCAAATCTGAAATTACAAAATTACAACTTGCTTCTCTTTTTTTTGAATGAGGCATTTAATCACAACAACTTTAAAACAACATCTGCAACTGAATTCCAATATCTTCAAAATTCCATCTTCTGAATATCTTTCATGAATTTCTATCCTCTTTCCTCTGGATTTCCTGCATAATAGAAAACACAAAACTGACCACGGAGTGCTCACCTCCCAGCCTAGGCTAACTGGTAGCCACCCCCGAGCTCGGAGAACTAATTCCTAGACGGGTATCAAACAGGCAAACACAAAGAAACACAAACATACAAATATTCCAGACACATTCCCAACCTGGCTTTCACAGCACCACACTCTGGTGGTGAACATTTTCAAAGGGTGGTAGTGGACCAAATACCCTGAGGAGAATCTGCAAGTATGTAATAACAAGAAGCCACCTCATGGGACAAATAACATATCAAATCTCAACCTCATAATCCTTATGGCCCCCAAAGGCATTTTAGCCTTATAACCCTCCTTATGACCCCCATTGCACAAACAGGCCATGCAGCAAGGGTCACACAAAGATCCCTTGTGATCGCTCTCTAAAGAGAGTCTCTCACTCGAGGGCTGTCACTGCTACCACCCTCAAGATCCTCTTCTCTCCCAAGAGAAAGAGAGATCTTGAGAAAACTCCCAAAACACATTCATTCAAAAATCAAACCAAAAGTTTTTCAAACATCCATTTTCAAGAATACAGATTTTCTTATTCAACAACTTTCAGAAATAAACAAAACTAGACATTAAAAGTAAAAATGAAACCAACCTTATTCTGCCCAAAGGTTATAATGATATCTGAAGAAGAGCTGCCCAATCCACAATTCTTTATTTTTCCTTAATCAATTTCTTTATCCCATAACATTATTTTCCAAATTTTCTTCTGTCTCCAAAAATGGAGAGTGGGTGATTAATCAACTATTCCCAAAAATCTTCCTTAAGAAGCTCACTCACTGAGTTCTCACAGGATTCTAAGAAAAATCAACAAAAGGAAGGAAGAAAGCAAAAATGCAAAAAGACTTTCCTTCCAAGAGAGAAAATCTGGATTTGATTTCACTTCAATTTTCAATTTTCGCTCAACTCAAAAAAACCAATTTTAAAAGCATTAAAAAGATCATAATAAAGTAGAAACTTGCCTAAAATTACCCCTAACCCCTAGGTATACCTTATGGGCTTCAGGAAACCCTAATAAACTACCCCTAGGTGTTCATTTAACCCATCTTAAACCCCTCTGAAGTTTATTTTCGGGTCAAACATAAGTTGACCACACCAAATATTATATTCTCAAAATATCTTTTTGACAACACATTATTTTATTTAAAATTAATAATAATTAACACTTTCCCATCAAGAGACAAGATAAAATATTAAAATTTAAATCCTCACATGTGTCAAGTGACACTAATAAAATACTTTTACAAAAATAAACATGAAATTGTCTCTTGAGGTTTTTACACAATAAATTTAAATAACACAAAACACACATGCAGCATATACTGATACGAATAAAATACAACACAAACGGGGTGTTGTCTCTCCAAATAGACAAACCCTGGCTTTACGAACATACATAAGTCTAGGTTTGATTCTCTGTAATTTTCCATGGTCACATGGTAAATTTCCTGCGCATCTCAATGTACACATTAGTACTCCCAAATATTCATATAAAATATAATTCAATAATATAACAATGCACATCATTACTTGCATACAATTTTCATCTGCACAGATTGAATACATCTTTTGTCAAGCAAAATTCACATAAGCAATTTTCATCCCAATTCACATAAACTAAACATACATCATAGTTCTATATTCAAAGTAAAGTCCTGCAAATTCATTAACGACATCTATCATTGCAATATCATTCTATCTAATAATCATGTAGTGTTCTATCTCATAAAGCATGTAAGTAAAACATCAATTCATAGCAATGTTATCCAATATCCTGAAGTCATAAAAGTTCTAAATCTCAAAATGCATCAAAACAAAGTATCCATAGTAGTCTAAAATATAAAATCCACTGAATGTCAAACTAAGTCGAGGTGAGGCCTCACATCCTCCCCCTCTAGGCATGAACTTCCTCCTGGAGTTCATCAAAGAGGTGAGGGTACTCTGATCTCATACGTGCTGCGTCCTCCCATGAAGTCGTAACCTCATCATAACAGTCCCACTGGACCCTAACCTGGTCCAGCTCTCGACCTCGAAGGGCCAATGTCCGGCGTGCCAAAATGTGAATGGGCTCCAAAGCTAGCTGCCCGTCCGACTCCACCTGCAAGGCATCCCAATCTAAAATGTGAGACTCATCATAGATATATTTTCTCAAAACTGAAACATGAAACACATCGTGGATGCGTGACAGGCTAGGTGGCAAAGCTAAACGGTAGGCAACTGGGCCTATCCTCTCCAGAATCTCAAAAGGTCCTACAAAGCGAGGTGCGAGCTTAGAACCCTTTCCGTAACGGATCGGACTCTTATGCGGTCGCACTCTCAAGAAAACTCTGTCTCCAACCAAGTAACTACGGTCAATCCTTTTTGCATCGGCATACTTCTTCTGTCTATCCTGAGCCTCTCTGAGACGCTGCCTAATCAAATCCACTTGCTGTTCCATATCTCGAACTAACTCAGGACCAATAGCAACTCTATCCTCTATGCGATCCCAACTCAAAGGCGTCCTGCAAGGCCTGCCGTATAATGCCTGGTAGGGTGGCATTCCCAAAGAAGTGTGATGCCCATTGTTATAGGCAAACTCCACTAAGGGAAGATACTCCTCCCACCGGGTCTGATGATCCATGACGTACATACGAAGCATATCCTCTAACACCTGATTGACTCTCTCTGTCTGACCATCTGTCTCCGGGTGATAAGCTGTACTGAAATTGAGCTTTGTGCCCATAGCTGCCTGTAATGACTTCCAAAAGGTAGAAGTGAAAAGAGAATCCCTGTCAGAAATAATCTTGCGGGGTACGCCATGTAGTCTAACAATGTCTCGCAAGAACACCTGTGCTACTGCAGGTGCTGTGAATGTAGTACGAACTGGTGAAAAGTGAGCTACTTTGGTCAACTTGTCAACTGTCACCAAGATAGCATCATGGCGACGAGAAGACATAGGGAGACCAATGATGAAATCCATGGATATAGTATCCCACTTCCACTCTGATATAGCATGAGATTGAAGCAACCCACCTGGATGGCGGTGCTCCGCCTTTACCCTCTGACACTCGAGACACCGAGCTACTATCTCAGCAATGAGCTGCCGCATTCCCGGCCAATGATACAACTGCCTCAAGTCTGCATGCAACTTCTTAACCCCGGGATGCGCAGCATAAGGAGCTCTATGAGCTTCCGAGACAATAAACTCTCGCAACCCTCCGGAGGAAGGTACATAAATGTGCCCTCTGTGGCGTAATAGTCCATCGGACTCCAAAGAATAATCCACATATTTCCCCTCTAGTGTGACCTGAGAATGTAACACCTGACAAACCTCTGCATACCATCCATCCTCTGACAAATGCCGAAGTATGCGGTCCCTCAAGTCTGTGCCCATGGATATGGTGTAAACCTCATGACGTCTCCTACTCAAGGCATCCGCAACTACATTTTCCTTTCCCTTGATGTAGTGAACGTCAAAATCATATTCGCACAAAAACTCCATCCATCTCCTCTGACGTGCATTAAGGTTCGGCTGAGTGAAGATGTACTGAAGACTCTGATGATCTGAATGCAACTCAAAGTGATGTCCTAAAAGGAAGTGTCTCCACCTCACAAGTGCATGCACTACTGCTGTGAGCTCAAGGTCGTGAGTGGGATAATTAAGGTCATGAGTCTTAAGCTTCCTAGATTCGAAAGCTATGGCCCTACCACCTTGCATAAGAACTGCCCCTAAACCCTCTAAGGAAGCATCGGTACAAACAATGAAATTAGCTGAAGGATCTGGTACAACAAGGATAGGAGCGCTAGTAAGTGCCTTCTTGAGTTCCTGAAAGGCCTTCTCGCACTTCTCTGTCCACTCAAATTTCTTCCCTTTACGCTGAAGAGAGGTAATAGGGTGTGCGACTCTGGAGAAACCTTCGACAAAACGTCGGTAATATCCTGCTAAACCCATAAAACTCCTGACCTCTGTCACACTGGTAGGCGCTGGCCAATCCATAATAGCCCTAATCTTTGATGGGTCAACTGAGATCCCATCACCGGAAATAACGTGTCCAAGGTACTTGACCTCAGATCGAAAGAAAGCACACTTCGCTAGGCTGCCAAACAACTGGTTATCTCGCAAACACTGCAATACCTGTTTCAGGTGCTCCTCATGCTCCTTCTCATTCCGAGAATATATCAATATATCATCGAGGAACACAACAACAAAACGGTCCAGAAAGGTACGGAACACCCCATTCATGAGACTCATAAAAACTGCTAGGGCATTCGTAAGTCCAAAGGGGACTACGGTAAACTCATAGTGACCATATCTAGTGCGAAAAGCGGTCTTATGGATATCACTTTCCACTATTCTCAACTGATGGTATCCTGACTTCAGATCTATTTTGGAAAAGACTTTGGCACCCTAAAGCTGGTCAAATAAATCATCAATTCTAGGCAAAGGATATCGGTTCTTGATGGTTACTTTATTTAGCTACCGATAATCCATACACAATCGGAGAGATCCATCCTTCTTCTTAACGAAGATAACTGGTGCACCCCACGGGGATACGCTAGGACGGATATGACCCTTCTCAAGAAGTTCCTCAAGCTGAATTTTAAGTTCATTAAGCTCATTTGTGGTCATTCTATAAGGTGCTCTGGAAACTGGCTCGGCTCCTGGTACTAGGTCTATATGAAAATCAATCTCTTTGCGGGGAGGCATTCCCGGTAACTCTGAAGGAAATACATCTGAATATCCCTGAAGGATAGGATGGTCATCGAGCGATGTTTCTTTTTCCTCCTCTTCTCCTCTGTCACTGATAGTGATAGCAAAAAGATGACATCCCTTCCGCATGCTCCGCTTGAGCTGCATTGCGGAGATCATACGAAGAGACACGGGCCTCTGAATCCCGGTGATAACTATGGGCGAACCATGATCATCCTCACACTCGATCTTTTTCAGGCGGCAATCCATCTTGGCTCTGTGGGCATAAAGCCAATCCATGCCAAGTACGATTCCATAAGATCCAAGTGGAGTCACTCTAAGGTCTACTACAGTGGTGGTTTTGCCAATCTGCAACTGACATGCCCTAACTTCTGATTCCACTGACACTCTAGCCCCTGAAGCTAATTCCACTTCCCAACTGACACCCTGCCTAGTTGCCACTAGCCCGCAACGCTCCACAACCAACGGAGATATAAAGGAGTCAGTAGCTCCTGAATCAAACAAAATAGATACATTGTTACCTCTGATTATACCTGAAGATTCGATAACCGTGGCCTGATGATCGGCCTGGCGGTTGTCAACCGCTGCAAAAACTCTATGGGACCTGCCCATATCACCAACTGTCGGCTCTGAAGCGGCCATCCGCTGACTCCCTGCTACCTGTCCCTGAGGGCAATCCCTCGCCAAGTGCCCCGTGGCTCCACAAGTAAAGCAAGCACCCCGTGCCTGGAACTGGGCACCCTGAGGCCTAGAAAAACCCTGACCTCCTGTCCTACTGGATCCGCTGTACCCACCCCTGGAGGACTGCTGAGTCCCCGCTGGCTGTGTGTACTGCCCCTGTGCTCTCTGATCACGTTTCTGTCCCTGAGTCTGCCACTGCTTGGGCTTGGAGCCCTGCGGATACTGTGGAGGCTTCTGCCTCTGGTTCTGTGGTGTCTGTTGTGGAGGAGGGGGTTTGGAGAACCCCTGGGAATTTCGGTTGTTCCCCTTCCAATGTGGTTTCTGGAATCCATAAGTCTGAGGTGCGGGATTTCGGTTCTGATACCGATCCCTATTGTCCTGAGGTCTAACCTGAATTTCCTCGGCAATCAGTGCCTTCTCTACAGCAACCCGAAGGCTCTCTGGAGCGGACATCCTAACAGGCCCGGCTATACCGGCATTCAATCCCCTGATGAAGCGGTTTACAAGAAGTTTCTCATCCTTTAGATAATCTACATATGGCAACAACTCAAAGAATTTACTCTCATACTGGGTTACTGACAAGCCTTTTTGTTGGAGATCATGAAATTCGTCTATACGACGCTGTCTGAAGTGCTCTGATAGGTACCTCTCACGGAACCTCTCGGTGAATATCTCCCAAGTGAGTGTATCAGGTGCTAATCCGCATTTGTACTCTTCCTGTCTCCACCAGGTGGAGGCTGTTCCTCTCAGAAGATGAACTGCAACACGTGCTTTCAAGTTGCTCTCATAAGAACGCAACGCAAAGCACCTCTCAAGACTCAGAAGCCATGCCTCGACCTCTACTCCATCTGTAGAACCTCCGAAGGATGGTGGTTGGAGGCGCATGACCTCCCTGATGAGATCCCCTGGATCTCGACGACCTCTCTCAAAATAGACTGGTTCCACTGCCGGAGGTGGTCCTGGCATATGCACTGACTCTGGCTCATTACCACCCTGGCTCTCTACAGGAATCGGAGCCGGGCTCCTGCTTCGTTCTCTATCAATAGATCTATGACTCCCAGAGTCATGACTCCTAACCGGAGGGTTCTCTGCAGGAATCCTTTCCTGAACAATGCCAATGAGATTCTGAATGGCTGCTAGAAGGTCACGGTTAGGTTCATTTGGCTGTTCGGGAGGTGCTCCTGGGTTCTCCTCTGGAACCGATGCCTCCCTCTCTTCCTCATCGCGAGCTAGGCGCTCACGTCTAGGACCCCGTCCGCGCTTGCGAGCTTGTCGCGTCAACGGAGGCATCCTAAGAGGAAAATAATACAAAACAATTAATTTATTTCTTTTAGGATTAAATTTATTTAAATGCAAAATTCCTTTTAACAAAATAATTTTTTTAAATATTCTAAGGCGAAACGTAAGTGAGTAAGGCTCCTAGTGTGGAAACCTTGCTCTGATACCAAAATGTCATGCCCAAAATTTAGGGCAAAAACGGAACAAATTTTTTTTTTAAAAAGATACTAAATTTAATTAACAAGCACACTCTTGTGACAGGCGTTAATGAAAATTTCATTAATAAATTCGAGCTCATTCTGAAACGAACGAAGCATCGACAATCAGTTATAATTTAATTGCGGAAAAACCTACTGGTTTAAATTTCTATCTCAAAAAGGTATTTAATTTATAGTTTTATTAAATTAATCATACTAAAAATATTAGGGAAGATATTTCAAGATTTATTTCCCACTATGACTATAAAGTCTTAGTAATTTTATTTAATTTCTCCTTTACGATTTTTTTTTTAAATCAATATTGAGAACATGTAAAATGCACATATATACATATAGATTGTGCATATATTTTGAAAATCCATAATTTAATTTCTTAAATCAATTAAACTAAAAAAAAACATACATATATATTCATATATATATCCCCATATATATATATATGGAAACATATATATTATTATATATATATTCTACATATATTCCAATATTTTAATCCTAACCTCCTAAATCCATTTCAACTTGCTAAAAACTACCACTTAATTTCCTCAACCCTAATTAGGGTTCTAAATTCCTATTTAACCATTACCTAAAACCCCAAATACATATTATTTTCTTTTTTATATTTAAAAAAAAAAAACTAAACTTCCCTAGCCCCTATCGGGCTAGGGTTTTACCCATTTTTTTAACAGGCGAAGAGCTCATGGCGGGCCGAAGATTCTCCGGCGGCCATGTCCGAAATAAATCGCAGGTCGCGGAGGTTGTTAGGTGGTGGCTGGCCGCGCGCACCACTGTGTGAGCGCGCAGTGGCGCCGCGGCACCACTGTGTGCCCACACAGTGGGCGCCGCTGGCGGCACCACTGTGTGGCCACACAGTGGGAGCCGCAAGCGGCTCCACTGTGTGTGCACACAGTGGGCACCGCGCGGACGTCCACTGTGCGTACACACAGTGGAACCCGCGGGGTCCCCAACATAAAAATTTTTTTGAAAATTAAATTTTTTTAAAACACATTAACATTTAAATATATATATATATATATAAATATATATATTTATATATATATATATATATGTATATATATATATATATATACGGTATTTACAAAAAATTAACATGCGTAAATAACAAGATAAATTCAATTCCAAATAAAATTTACATATTTTTTTTTAAAAAAGGAATTATTACATACAATCTTTTTTTTTTTGCTAATCTAATAAAGGAAAAAGATGACCTTAAGATAAATCAAATATATAAAATATATATATATATATATATACAAATTTAAATGCACAAAAAAAAAAAAACTTCTAAATTAAAGTTAATACAATCTATAGTATTCCACAAGGATTCATTATTCGTTTTTTTTTGTAATAAGAAATCCTTTAATATTTCTTTAAATAAAATATTCACATAAAACAACTTTTCTTGCTATCTAAAATACTTAAAAGCTTCCAGCTTAAATAAACTTCTAATTTGACTTAATTAAAAATACAGGTAAAAATCTAAATGAAAACAGACTTTTTTATTTCCTTCATAAAACAAGAAGCTTTGCATGCATCACTAATTTACTTTCCTTTTTCAAATATACTAGAAGTAAAATCAAGCCTTTTCTCTTTCTTTAAAACATCTCTAATATATATACTACCAAATTCACAGAATGTTTTCTCTGAACAGTCACAACAATAAGACTTCAAATCTGAAATTACAAAATTACAACTTGCTTCTCTTTTTTTTGAATGAGGCATTTAATCACAACAACTTTAAAACAACATCTGCAACTGAATTCCAATATCTTCAAAATTCCATCTTCTGAATATCTTTCATGAATTTCTATCCTCTTTCCTCTGGATTTCCTGCATAATAGAAAACACAAAACTGACCACGGAGTGCTCACCTCCCAGCCTAGGCTAACTGGTAACCACCCCCGAGCTCGGAGAACCAATTCCTAGACGGGTATCAAACAGGCAAACACAAAGAAACACAAACATACAAATATTCCAGACACATTCCCAACCTGGCTTTCACAGCACCACACTCTGGTGGTGAACATTTTCAAAGGGTGGTAGTGGACCAAATACCCTGAGGAGAATCTGCAAGTATGTAATAACAAGAAGCCACCTCATGGCACAAATAACATATCAAATCTCAACCCCGTAATCCTTATGGCCCCCAAAGGCATTTTAGCCTTATAACCCTCCTTATGACCCCCATTGCACAAACAGGCCATGCAGCAAGGGTCACACAAAGATCCCTTGTGATCGCTCTCTAAAGAGAGTCTCTCACTCGAGGGCTGTCACTGCTACCACCCTCAAGATCCTCTTCTCTCCCAAGAGAAAGAGAGATCTTGAGAAAACTCCCAAAACACATTCATTCAAAAATCAAACCAAAAGTTTTTCAAACATCCATTTTCAAGAATACAGATTTTCTTATTCAACAACTTTCAGAAATAAACAAAACTAGACATTAAAAGTAAAAATGAAACCAACCTTATTCTGCCCAAAGGTTATAATGATATCTGAAGAAGAGCTGCCCAATCCACAATTCTTTATTTTTCCTTAATCAATTTCTTTATCCCATAACATTATTTTCCAAATTTTCTTCTGTCTCCAAAAATGGAGAGTGGGTGATTAATCAGCTATTCCCAAAAATCTTCCTTAAGAAGCTCACTCACTGAGTTCTCACAGGATTCTAAGAAAAATCAACAAAAGGAAGGAAGAAAGCAAAAATGCAAAAAGACTTTCCTTCCAAGAGAGAAAATCTGGATTTGATTTCACTTCAATTTTCAATTTTCGCTCAACTCAAAAAAACCAATTTTAAAAGCATTAAAAAGATCATAATAAAGTAGAAACTTGCCTAAAATTACCCCTAACCCCTAGGTATACCTTATGGGCTTCAGGAAACCCTAATAAACTACCCCTAGGTGTTCATTTAACCCATCTTAAACCCCTCTGAAGTTTATTTTCGGGTCAAACATAAGTTGACCACACCAAATATTATATTCTCAAAATATCTTTTTGACAACACATTATTTTATTTAAAATTAATAATAATTAACACTTTCCCATCAAGAGACAAGATAAAATATTAAAATTTAAATCCTCACATGTGTCAAGTGACACTAATAAAATACTTTTACAAAAATAAACATGAAATTGTCTCTTGAGGTTTTTACACAATAAATTTAAATAACACAAAACACACATGCAGCATATACTGATACGAATAAAATACAACACAAACGGGGTGTTGTCTCTCCAAATAGACAAACCCTGGCTTTACGAACATACATAAGTCTAGGTTTGATTCTCCGTAATTTTCCATGGTCACATGGTAAATTTCCTGCGCATCTCAATGTACACATTAGTACTCCCAAATATTCATATAAAATATAATTCAATAATATAACAATGCACATCATTACTTGCATACAATTTTCATCTGCACAGATTGAATACATCTTTTGTCAAGCAAAATTCACATAAGCAATTTTCATCCCAATTCACATAAACTAAACATACATCATAGTTCTATATTCAAAGTAAAGTCCTGCAAATTCATTAACGACATCTATCATTGCAATATCATTCTATCTAATAATCATGTAGTGTTCTATCTCATAAAGCATGTAAGTAAAACATCAATTCATAGCAATGTTATCCAATATCCTGAAGTCATAAAAGTTCTAAATCTCAAAATGCATCAAAACAAAGTATCCATAGTAGTCTAAAATATAAAATCCACTGAATGTCAAACTAAGTCGAGGTGAGGCCTCACATATACTTACTGCAAAAGTATTATCTGACTGTGGGTAGGCTTCCCACTATGGTTTTTCCCTTTACTGGGTTTTCCACGTACAAATCTTGGTGTTGTGTGGATGCCTTTTTGTCTGTAATTATTTTTTATGCTTATTTGATTAACTACTTTTCCGATATTAATGTTTTGGGTTCTAGTATTAAAGTTTAAATTGCTAATGGTTCCTGTAATCTGTGACAACTGATTCACCCCCCCCCCCTCTCAGTTGTCTTCCAGTTATCTAAATTGTCTAACAATTGGTATCAAAACTTTGGTCCTCTTTGCAGAAAGCTTAACCACTTGAGGAAGATCCTATGGTGACTAACAGTTCAATTTAATCCAGTTCTTCTAGAGCTATCTTTCGATGGGATATTCCAAGGCTTGATGGAACAAATTACACAGCATGGAAGATTCGGATGGAGACTCATCTGAGATGTCTTGGCAAGGAGATTTGGGAGATCACATAGAATGGTGTCACACCCTATAATCTGGGATTTTGACAATCCTCCTTTGGCAAACCTGGACAAGGAGCTTGATAATGATTGTAGAGCAAGAGAAGCCCTCTTGTGTGCACTTTCTGATCAGCAAATAATGGGATTAACCGACAAATCATCTGGAAAGGCTATATGGGATAAGTTGGAGACTCTTAATTAAGGTGACCCTGTTAGGTCCCGGAGACAACTGAGAGGGGGGTGAATTAGTTGTCTAATAAATTCAACCAAAATTAACTTAACAAAAACTTAATGCTTAATACTGGTAAACCAAACTTTATGTCGGTAGACAGTCTTAATAGTTAATTGCAGTACTAGTAAAGATTAATGCATGAAATAGAAAGACAATAACATCCACCACACATAACACCAATGTTTGTACATGGAAACCTTGTAAGGGGAAAAACCACGGTGGGAAGCCTTACCCACAATCAAATGATACTACTGCAGATAGTATGTATTTACATTATGGATTCTGCACATGCAGAAAGGCTAGCTGCCTAGAGCTCACTGCTCAATCACAAAATGAGAGTCGCATTGACTACAATTGGATGGTTAAATCCAATAATAATGTACTACACAAGATAGCATCTTCATATGTTGGATTCAATACCAGTTAATTTCTTATTGCCTTCACAAAATCCTTCCTTCAACCTTCAAATGATGTCTGTGTGTATAGCTCTGCTTATTTTTGCATATACCTTATTGCAATCCTTTTCTCATTCACAATCCCTTCTCTATCCAATCTTGCAAATAAGATCTAACATATATACCATAACCTAAGACCAATGAATAGGTCGGCTCACTAAAAGATATTACAATAAAATCAATTAAAAACAAATCAATATATGATGCATGGTGTCGTCTCAATGCATTTACAATAGTAATAAATCATCTCCATAACATGTTGTGTTGATCTGGAATAGATAAGTCTATCAGTGCTTATCCTGGACCTATTTGCCGGTAACAACAAATATACAAACTCGAATAAACAGTAAATCAAATCTCCAAAACCAAGTGATCGAATTATGTCTTCGACATAACCAAGTAGTCTCCAAGTCATTCCAAGTGTCGGTGAGCAATATAATCTTCCGGTTAACCAAATACCAGTGACTTGCATAAGTCTTTGTTTTGTCGGTGAACATAACCAAAATCTCCAAGTGCTAATAAGTGTTGACAAGCAATGACAAGTGTTGACATCAATGACAAAACCATATCAACATATCCAAAATACCAACAATCTCCCCCTTTGGCATTGATGGCAACACAAGATGGAAAAACCATCAAAGTGCCAAAACAGAAATGCCAAAAACCAAAAAATCAACAATCTCCCAAAGAGATCATAACCAGAAATCAAAAATACATAATATCTCTCCCCAAGAGATAAAGTCTCTCCCCCTAGGAATAATATGTGTTATCCATGTGTTTTTTCATATCAATCTCTCCCCCTTTGACATCAAATGCTAAAGAAATAAAAAACCAAATACAATTAGTTCAAAGAACTTATCACAAAATACCAACTCATTCAATATACCAACTACTCCCCCTGAGAAGTATCTCTCCTCATCAAAAGCCGAAATAAAAGATTTCTCTGTTAATTTTGTCGGTTGATGACAAACATCAATTGTCTAAGTCTCTACCAGTGGGGGTAGGACTCCAAGTTGCTCTCTGAGATACTCAAATGTTTCCTTAGGCAAAGGCTTTGTAAAAATATCTACAATTTTCTCTTTAGTATTCACATAAACCAATTTCACTTCTTTTGCTTCAACATTCTCCTTTAGAAAATTGAATTTGATAGAAACATGTTTAGTCTTAGAGTGAAATACCGGGTTCTTAGATATATCAATTGCTGCCATATTATCACATTAGATAGTTATAGGTTCCTTCCATTTTACCTTTATGTCCTTCAACATTTGCTTGATCCATAATACCTTTGTACAGTTGGTTGCTGCTACAACATATTCTGATTTTGCTGTTGATAGACTTGTACAACTTTGTTTCTTGCTCAACCATGAAATTAGTCTACTGCCAAGAAAAAATGCTCCACCGGTGGTGCTTTTTTTGTCATCCACATCTCCTGCCCAATTAGCATATGTGTATGCACACAAATCAAAATTTTCATCTCTAGGATACCATAAACCAAGATTTGTAGTGCTCTGTAGGTACCAGAAAATCCTTTTCACTGCTGATTCATGATTTTCTTTAGGATTACTCTGAAATCTTGAAATAATACATACTACATTCATAATATCAGGTCTTGTTTGTGTCAAATATAGTAAACCTCCTATCATAGATTTGTATCTAGTCGGATTAATAGGTGTAGATTCATCCTTCAAAGATAATTTATCAGTTGTAGTCATAGGTGTGCTTACTGGTTTACAGTTTTCCATGCCAAATTTCTTTAGTAATTCCTTCAAGTATTTAGATTGACATAGGAATATACCTTTATCAGACTGTGAAATCTGCAATCCTTAAAAGAATTTTATCTCTCCAATCATAGACATTTCAAATTCTTGCTGCATTTTGTTAGAAAAGTCTTTACACAAACCATCTTCTCCTCCAAAGATTATATCATCAACAAAACTTCAATAACCAAGATGTCATCATTAGTCACTTTGTAGTATAGATTGTTTTCAGCATTACCTTTAGTGTAACCAAGCTTCAAAAGATATTTGTCCAATCTTGCATACCAAGCTCTAGGAGCTTGTTTCAATCCATATAAAGCTTTCCTTAACCTACAAACCATGTCTTTGTTATCTGTTAAAGAAAATCCATCAGGTTGCTCAATGTAAACTTCTTCTTCAATATCTCCATTTAGAAATGCACATTTAACATCCATTGGATATACTTTATAGTTCTTGTTTCTGATTACCATGCCATCTTCATTAAGTTTATTTATGAAAACCCATTTAGTTCCAATTACATTTTTGTCTTTAGGTCGGGGAACTAATGACCAAGTGTTATTCCTTTCAATTTGTTCCAATTCATCTTCCATTGCTTTAATCCAGTATTTATCTTTACATGCCTCATTAATTGATGTAGGTTCAATTTGAGAAATAAGACATACCTCCTCATTTCTCAATCTTCCTCTAGTCATAACTCCTTGAAATTTGTTTCCAATAATCTGATCTTCAGAATGATTCAGTCTTACATACCGGGGTGTTTTTACTTATTGTTGTTCCTCAGTGATTGTTGAATCTCCAGATGATGTCGGTGTAACTAGATCATCATTGTGTACTGGTGTATTCACAGTAGGTTCATTTGTGATTATCTCTATTGTCGGTTCAAAGTCTATGTACCTTGAATTTCCTCTAAATTGTTCATCAATCTTCACATTTGCACTCTCAACAATTTTCTACAATCTCTTGTTAAAACATCTATATGCCTTGCTCTTAGATGAATAACCAAGAAATATTCTTTAATCACTTCTAGGATCAAATTTTCCAATATACTCATCTCTTCTAATATAGCATTTACTTCCAAATATTCTGAAATTTTTAAGAGTAGGAGTATTACCAAACCATAGTTCATGTGGGGCTTACCGGTTTTTCCTCTGATGTGAACTCTGTTGAATGTATAACTAGCTATATTGACCACTTCTCTCCAGTATATATGAGGTAGATTTGCTTCTGATATCATACTTCGAGCTGCATCCAAAATAGTTTTGTTTTTCCTTTCCACAACTCCATTCTGCTGGGGTGTCCGGGGTGCTGATAACTGTCTTCTGATCCCATTCACTTCACAGAATGCATTAAATTACTTAGATGTGAATTCACCTCCTTGATCTAATCTCAAACATTTAATTTTCTTGTCAGTTTCATTTTCTACCATCACTTTGAATAGTTTGAATTTCCCAAATGCTTCAGATTTTTCTCTAAGAAAAGTAACCCAACACATTCTATAATAGTCATCAATGATTAGCATAAAATATCTATCTCCTTGTATACTTCTAGTTCTTGTTGGACCACATAAATCAGTATGAATTAAATCAAGAACATTGTTAGACTTCTCTAGAATACTCTTGAAAGATGCTCTAACTTGCTTTCCAAATTGAAATTCCTTACATACCGGATTGTGAGGTTTAACAATCTTAGGTAAATCTCTAACTGCCTTAGTAGTACTGGTTTTCACAATGCAATCAAAATTTGCATGACAAAGTCTCTTATGCCATAACCAACTTTCATCAATATGTGCAATCAAACATGCTTTCTCATTATTGTTTAAATGAAATATAATACCTCTAGTCTGATTACCGATTGCAATTTCCAAGCCAGTTCTGTTTAAGATTTTGCATTTACCATTCTTGAATTGTAACTGAAATCCTTTCTCAACTAATTGACCAACACTCAAAATATTATGCTTCAAACCTTCAACATAGTAAACATTATCAGTATTGTGCTTACCATCAAAAGATATAGTGCCTTTTCCTTTGATCAAACAAGCTTTGCCATCTCCAAATCTTACTAGACTTCCATTGTACTCCTAAAAGGTTAAGAATTTACTCTTATCACTAGTCATGTGATGTGAACATCCTGAATCAATTATCCATTCATCCTTATCTTCAACTTTAGCTGCCAGGGCCTACTCTACCGATGAATAGTAGGTGTTGATTGATCTTTTGTTATAGCAACAAAAGCCCATCCATTGTCTGTCAGATCCTCAACAGAATCATCTGTAACTCCTTCATCAGCATAATAACAAGATTTATCTCTATTCTTCTTAAACTTGTATTTTTGATAGTTAGGGTTAGGCTTATATGTTCTTTTAGATTCTTCTCTTAATCTTGCATGTCTATCAAGACATCTAGATGCCATATGACCAATCTTATTACAGTTAAAACATTTAAAGGGTGATTTACCTTCATACTTACTTCCAATTGGACCTTTAGGAATTTTCCTTGCAAATAGTGCTTCAAGTTCTTCATTTTCTCTCCTGCTTTCTTCAAGTGCTCTTGCATAGAAGGCTTTCCAATCAGATTTATCAAATAATGATGATGATGTTGCAGTTGATGATGATGCCTTGAAAGCTAGATCTGTCTTGATAGTAGTAACAGGACCAAATTCCTCAAGCCCAAAAGCTGAAAGTTTTCCAACCAAAGTGTCTCTAGATACTAATGCATTAGGCATTGTTCTTAATTCATTTATAGCAATAACTTTCATTTTATATATCAATGGAAAAGCTCTTAAAACATTAGAAACAATCTCATCTTCACTTAAGGTTCCTCCACAACATTGTATACCCAAAACAATTTCATTTACTCTTTCCATAAAAGCAGAAATTCTTTCTTCTTCTTCCATTTTTAGACTTTCATACCTGACCCGGAAGCATTCAAGTTTTGCAATTTTGACTATGGAATCTCCTTCATTCAATGTTTCCAATTTGTCCCAAATAGCTTTAGCAGTAGATCTATCTGATAATCCCATGACTTGTTGATCTGACAATGCGCTCAAAAGTGCTTCTCTTGCTTTGCAATCATTTTCCTCATCTTTTCCTAAGGTTGGTGGATTAGGCTGACCGGGAGTAGGAGAAATATAACCATTCTTTGTAACCTCCCATATATCCTTTCCAATGCAATTCAAGTGTGTCTCCATCCTGATCTTCCATATTCCATAGTTAGTTCCATCAAGTTTCGAACTATCCTTCCTGAAATAGTTAGAAGACATTGGATCTCCTCAAGCTGTTAAACTTCTACAAAAAGAAGACTAAGCTCTGATACCAATTGTTAGGTCCCGGAGACAACTAAGAGGGGGGGGGTGAATCAGTTGTCTAATAAATTCAACCAAAATTACCTTAACCAAAACTTAATGCTTAATACCGGTAAACCAAACTTTATGTCGGTAGACGGTCTTAACAGTTAATTGCAGTACCGGTAAAGATTAATGCATGAAAAAAAATGACAATAACATCCACAACACATAACACCAATGTTTGTACATGGAAACCCTGCAAGGGGAAAAACCACGGTGGGAAGCCTTACCCACAATCAAATGATACTACTGCAGATAGTATGTGTTTACAATATGGATTCTGCACATGCAGAAAAGCCAGCTGCCTAGAGCTCACTGCTCAATCACAAAATGAGAGTCACACTGACTAAAATTGGATGGTTAAATCCAATAATAATGTACTGCACAAGATAGCATCTTCATATGCTGGATTCAGTACCAGTTAAGTTCTGATTGCCTTCACAAAATCCTTCCTTCAACCTTCAAATGATGTCTGCATGTATAGCTCTGCTTATTTTCGCATATACCTTATTGCAATCCTTTTCGCATTCACGATCCCTTCTCTATCCGATCTTGCAAATAAGATCTTACATATATACCATAACCTAAGACCAATGAATAGGTCGGCTCACTAAAATATATTACAATAAAATCAATTACAAACAAATCAATATCCGATGCATGGTGTCAACCCAATGCATTTACAATAATAATAAATCATCTCCATAACATGTCGTGTTGATCAAGAATAGATAAGTCTGTTGGTGCTTATCCTGGACCTATTTTCTAGTAACAACAAATATGCAAACTTGAATAAACAGTTAATCAAATCGCCAAAACCAAGTGATCGAATAATGTCTTCGACATAACCAAGTAGTCTCCAAGTCATTCCAAGTGCCGGTGAGCAATATAATCTGTCGGTGAACCAAATACCAGTGACTTGCATAAGTATTTGTTTTGTCGGTGAACATAACCAAAATCTCCAAGTGCTAATAAGTGTTGACAAGCGATGACAAGTGTTGACATCAATGACAAAACCATATCAACATATCCAAAATACCAACAAACCCTATAGTGAAGATTGTTAAACTTGATGGTTACCGGGTGAGATATGAAAACCTGAAGATGGAAGAAGATGAAAGGATTATTGCATTCACGGAAAGGGTAAATGAGATTGTTATGGGAAATCAATGTTGTGGTGGAACTCTGAGCGAAGATTAAATATTTTCTAAAGTCATGAGCCCTACCACCGGCTTACAAAATGAAGGCTACTGCTATTAATGAGTTGAGAACAATAGCTAATACATCTGTCAACAGAGATACTTTGGTTGGAAAACTATCTGCTTTTGAGCTTGAGAAATTTGGACCTTTTTGGATCTATGAAGACTGAACCTTCTTTTCATGCATCTACATCTAGAACCAGTAAGCAAGACTGGAAAGCTTTATATGAAAAGGAGTTAGAAGATATGAAGAGAGAAGATGATGAGTTTGAGAAACTTGAAGCACTATTTTCTAGAAGAGTACTGAAAGGACCGATAGAAAGGAAGTATGAAGGGAAAGCACCTTTTAAATTTTTTGCATGTAATAAGATTGGTCATTTTGCATCTAGATGTCCTGAAAGAAATTCAATATTTGAAGAAAGAGTTAGAAGATCATTTAAGCCTAACCCTGGATATCAAAACAAGTATAAATACAAGAAAAACATAGACAAATCATGCTACATAGAGAATGAGGAAGGCATTATTGATTCAAATGATGAACCGGCAGAAGACTCTACTGGATCCAGAAATGGGAAGGAATGGGTGTTCTTGGCTATCAAGGAAGATGATCCAGCACTGGAAGAGAATGTACCTAAAGAGAAGGCACTTGCTGTTAAAATTGAAGACAAAGATGAATGGGTAATTGATAGTGGTTGTTCACATCATATGACTGGAGATAAAGGGAAGTTTTTGTCTTTGCAAGAATTTGATGGTGGTCTAGTTATATTTGGAGATGACAAAGCATGTATGATCAAGGGAAAAGGAACTATATCATTGGATGGTAAGAAAAATACTAACAATGTTTGTGAAGATCAGTTCAACTAAGGCTGTCAGGGATATACCTAAGATTATGAAGCCCTATAATCCAATATGTAAAGAATATCAAATGGGCAAACAGGTCAGAACCTCTTTTAGAAGTATAAAAGATAAATCAAATGACGTTCTTGATCTTATTCATACTAATTTGTGTGGCCCTGCTAGAGTTAAAAGTTTTCAAGGTGATAGATATTTTATGCTAATCATTAATGATTATTCTAGAATGATGTGGGTTACTTTTTTGAGAGAAAAATGTGAAGCATTTGAAAAGTTTAAAATCTTTAAGGCTAAAGTGGAAACTGAAACAAGATTGAAGATTAAATGTTTGAGATTAGATCATGGTGGAGAATTCACATCCGGTGAGTTTAATAACTTTTGTGACAAACATGGTATAAGAAGACAATTTTTTGCTCCCTAGACACCTTAGTAGAATGGAGTTGTGGAAAGCAAAAACAGAACTATCTTGGATAATACTAGAACAATGATGATGGAAGCTAGTATACCTCATATCTACTGAAGAGAAGTCATGAGTACAACGGTCTATATATTCGATAGAGTACGTATCAAAGGAGAAATCGGTAAGACACCTTATGAATTATGGTTTGGAAATACACCTACAGTTAAGTATTTCAGAATTTTTGGTAGTAAATATTATATCAAGAGAGATAATATTATTGGGAAATTTGATCCTAGATGTGATGAAAGCATATTTCTTGGTTATTCTAATGAAAGCAAAGCATATAGATGTTATAACAAGAGATTACAGAGAATTGTGGAGAGTGCTAATGTTGAAGTAGATGAGCTAAACAGAAGTCAAACTAGAGTTTATGAGAAGGAGCCGACAGTGGAAATGATTATATTTGAACCAGTAGCACCTTTACCAGAATAGAGAGTTGAACCAGTTGCTCCGACAACATCAAAGAATTCTACAGTAACTGAAGAACATGGAAGAGGAACAGAAAGTCAGAAGACTCTTAGGTATGTGAGATTGAATCATTCAGAAGATCAAATCATTGGGGATAAGAGAAATGGAGTGATGACAAGAAGAAGACTGACAACTAATGAGGTATGTTTAATTTCACAAGTTGAACCAGTATCAGTAATTGAAGCATGTAAAGATGAACATCGGTTGAAAGCTATGGAAGAAGAATTAGATCAGATTGAGAAAAATAACACATGGACCTTGGTTCCCCGGCCTAAAAATAAAAATGTTATTGGAACTAAATGGGTTTTTATGAATAAATTGAATGAGTATGGTCAAGTTATAAGGAATAAGGCTAGATTGTTTTGTAAAGGATATTCTCAAAAGGAAGGAATTGATTGTGGAGAGACTTTTGCACCTGTAGCTAGAGTTGAAGCTGTAAGATTATTTCTTGTCTATGCTTCTTATAAAAACTACAAGGTTTATCAGATGGATGTAAAATGTGCATTCTTGAATGGGGATCTTGATGAGGAAGTATACATTGAGCAACATGATGGTTTTTCACTATCAGATGATACAAATATGGTTTGCAGGTTAAGGAAAGATTTATATGGATTGAAACAAGAACCTAGAGCTTGGTATGCAAGGTTAGATAAATATCTTTTGTAGCTTGGTTTTACTAAGGGCAGTGCTAACAATAATTTATATTATAAAATCACTGATGATGATATACTGATTATTGAAGTATTTGTTGATGACATTATTTTTGGAGGTGAAGATAAGTTATGCATAAAATTTTCTAAAAATATGGAGAAAGAATTTGAGATGTCTATGATTGGTGAGATGAAATTTTTCTTAGGTTTGCAGATTACTCAGACTGAAAAAGGCATTTTTATCTGTCAAACTAAATATGCTAAGGAATTGTTGAAGAAATTTCGTATGGGAGATTCTAAACCAGTAAGTACTCCTATGGTTACAAGTGAGAAATTGACAAGAAAATATCTTTCTGCATCGGTAAATCCTACAAGATACAAATCTATGATTGGAGGTCTACTTTATTTGACTCAGACTAGGCCTGACATTATGAATGTTGTTTGTATTGTTTCAAGATTTCAGAGTGATCCTAGAGAAAATCATGAGATTGCGGTGAAAAGGATTTTTAGATACTTGAAGGTACATCACAATATGGCTTGTGGTACCCTAAGGATGATAACTTTACTTTATGTGCATATACATATGCTGACTGGGCTAGAGATGTTGATGACCAAAAAATTACTTCTAGTGGAGCTTTCTTTCTTGGAAAGAAGTTGGTTTCATGGATCAGCAAGAAATAGTCATGTACTTCTTTATCTACTACTAAAGCTGAGTATGTTGTTGTTGCTACTAACTGTACACAATTTTTATGGATGAATCAAATGTTGAAGGATATAAAGGTGGATTGTGATGCACCGATAGTTATTCATTGTGATAACTTTGTTGCTATTGATATATCAAAGAATCCGACATTTCATTCTAAAAAAAAGAATGTATCTATCAAGTATAAATTTTTGAAGGATAAGGTGGAAGAAAATGAAGTTAGACTGGTTTATATGAACACTAAAGAGAAGATTGTAGATATTTTCACTAAACCTTTGTCCAATGAATCATTTGAGTACCTGAGAGATAGATTGGGAGTTTCTGCCACTCCATTAGAGACTTGATTAATGTGTTTTTGCATCAGTCTGGCATGCATTATCAGAGATACTATTCATTTTAGCACTGATGTGGGATGCTACCTCTCAGGGGGAGTAGTCAGCTTTGTGATTCAGAGGCTTATGTTTTTGTTTTGATATTTTTGTCATATTTCTGGCATTGATGTCAAAGGAGGAGTGATACTGATGTGAAAAATAAAAAGAAATTAAAAAGGGGAGTGATATTCAAAGCTATAAGTGGGTGTTTGTTGGATGTCTTCCACAGGGGGAGACTTGTTTGGCATTTCTTGGTACTTAGATGTTTTTCACATCTAGTGTTGCCATCAATGCCAAAGGGGGAGATTTTTAACCATATGGTGAGATTGATTATGTGTTTCATTGATTTTTTGTCATTGATTCCAACACTAGTTGTTTGGATGCTTTATCGACACCCTTCTGGTACCAGTAGATTGAGTGGTTTCTGGTTAACTTGGATCTGGCATGATCTGGTAGGCTCAGTATAGTTTGATGATGAAATTGGCTTGTTCATGATACTTATACTCTTATTTGGTTAGTTGGTTTTGGTCTGGAGATCAGATTCTATCCTTCTTGCTTAAAAGATTGGTTTCTGGTTCCGACGAGGGTTTCATCGGTGGAGCTTTTGATAAAGATCTTTGATGAATTACATAAGAGGTGTTGGTGCAGCTTCTGGTGGAGTTTCAGGATGTTGTTGGTGATCATGTTCGAGACTTGGCGGTTGGAGATCATTGTTGAAGCATATGGACCTATACTTGGTCCCAGACGATCTAGGTTATGGATCGGCTTTAATGTAATGTGTGGATATGACCTATTGATGTATTTATGGGATGTCTTATCTGTTGATATTATTTGTTTGGTCTAAGGCTGACATGGTTTGTAATTATGTAATTAGTTTATTGTCTGGTGGTCGACCTGATTGTTTATGGTCTAGGGTTTGTATAAATTGATGTAAGATCTCATTGTAGATCATCATGGTTAATGTAAGAGGTCATGGTCAAGGAATGTAATGTGCAAATAATGTAATATCATTAAGGCATAGGAGTTGGTCGATCATTGGAGGTTGAATTGGGTTTATGCAAGAGGATTTAGTCCTCCGATATTGAGCTTAACTGGAAGTGTACTCAGGCATAGGAGACTCTATCTTTTGCAATTCAACACTTCTCCGGATTGTAGTCTGGATTTGTATGTAGTCAATGAGGCTCCTTTTGTGATGAGAAAAGCACTCTAGGTTGTTGGTCTTCCTACAAGTGCAGGCCGCTCAATTGTAATTCACATACGTACTGCAGAAGTATTATCTAACTGTGGGTAGGCTTCCCACCGTGGTTTTTCCCTTTACCGTGTTTTCCACATACAAATCTTGGTGTTGTGTGGATGGCTTTTATTATGTGATTATTGTTTATGCTTAATTGATTAACTGTTATTCCGGTATTAATGTTTTGGGTTCCAGCATTAAAGTTTAAATTGCTAATGGTTCATGTAATCTCTGACAATTGATTCTTCCCCCCTCTCTCAGTTGTCTTGTGGTTATTTGAACTATCTAACAAACTCTTTATAGGCATGACATTAGAATCAACAATATGATCAATGTCATGCAATATATCAATTCCATTCTTATCACTTTGAATCATACGCTTTAGACCTTCAATTAATGGAAGAGCTTCACTATTAGGGTATTCTTGGGACATCCATTGTTGAAAGTTGTCAAATTGATTATCCAATTTTGAAATTTGATCTATGGAAACTCTAGTCAAAGCTTCTTCTTCATCATTAGAATCATCAATTGGGTAAATAGAGATGTTATTAGGATGAGAAGAATTAGCATTATCCTCATTGAAAAAGTCACCCAAATTAGGCTCCATCTCCTTGGTAAATAAACCTTGGGAAGCCTTAATTATAATGCTTCATCTAACAGGGATACTATAGGTAGGACTAATAGTGGTAAAAATCATGCACTAGAGGGAAAATTTGAGTTTAAATTTTGAATTTTGAACTTTAGGAACAAAGTTTGCAAAATTGAAAAATTGAAAAATGCAAAATTCAAAGAATTTATGATTACACAATTTGATCTTTTTTGAAAGAAGAAATGACACAATTTCCAAAATAATTTAAGAAATTGAGATTTAAAAATTAGGGTCAATGAAATACCACTTAATTTCAAAATTAAATTTGTCAAAATTTGAATTTTTGAAATCAGTGAAGATTATAATTAACCACTTAATTTTGAATTTTTCCTTGAAAGTTGTTAAATTTAAATTGGGAATTATTTTTTATTTAAGAGAGAGCAAAATTCAAGAAAATCAGCCAATTTTCTGGATTTAAGCAATTAAAT
Organism: Cryptomeria japonica; assembly: GCF_030272615.1. Taxonomy (NCBI): domain Eukaryota; kingdom Viridiplantae; phylum Streptophyta; class Pinopsida; order Cupressales; family Cupressaceae; genus Cryptomeria; species Cryptomeria japonica. Next base: position 243,160,411 of record NC_081410.1, on the reverse strand, counting down.
ATAGTCATAACAGTCTCCCGAAATTTCAAGAAAAAAGTCAAGGACCATGTTGAAAGTGCACATGGTCCTTCCAACTTTTCAAAAAAATTCAGGGATGAAAGTTATCATGATTTTAAAGCTAACCCCAAAAAATTGGTTGACTTTACGAAGTTTAGATAGGCAAAATTGAGGTTTGAATGTGAAAATGGGACTCTGTTAGGGTTTTGAAAAAGACAAGAAATTGAATGGAAATTTTGAAAAAGGTCAAACCTAATGGATAGGGCCACCTTGAATAATGTTTAGAAAACTAAAATTGATTGAAATTTGCACAAAATCCAATTAAATTTGAAAATTAGGGTTTTAGGACCTAACCACTTAATTTTAAAATTTTGAATTTTGGAAAAGGGAAGGAAATTGAAAATTTGAATTTTAAGCAAGAAGACAAATCTAAAAAATATTCCTAAATCTAAAAATTAAATGTGAATTCAGGTTTTGCACAAGTTCAACTTGATTTTTGAAAATTAGGGTTTTGACAACTAACCACTTAATTTTGTAAATTTGATTTGCAATTTGAACAAGACAATGATGAAATTGAATTTGACAAGCATTGCAATTTTCAGATCTAAAACAATAGATATCAATTTTTACAAGACACAAGTTCAATTCTAATTTTTGAAAACTAGGGTTTTGATTGAATTAACCACTAACTTTTGTAAATTTGCAAGAAAATTAAACTTGTAAACGAAAAATATGCAATGATTTGAAATGTCAAGCATGTAAGATGTCGGGTTCACCAAAATGTAACGGGGTGAAAAGGGTGATGGAGAAATCAAGAGGAAAGCTTTTCTCTCCTCAAGAAAGGGAGTGAAAGTTTCACAAAAGATTCCCTTCAACCTCTCATGCCCATTACATTTAAAAGAGGGGGGAGAATTTCACTAGATCCAATCTCAAGAGATTGAATGCTAAGTGAATTAATAATGTATTCAGAAAGTTAAATTAACCCCTCTTTTAGAATGTAATAGGTTGAATTATGAAATTTAAGATTAAGTGTAAAAGCGACAAAAAAAATATTATAAGTTGAGATAGAAATGAGGGATGAAGTTGTGCACCTACAATTAGCAGTAAAGGCCGAGATGAAGCTCCTCTGCAAATTTGGACGAAAGTTGTTGGGACCCCGTTGAAAGTGCACACGGTACTCCGAAAAATCCATGCACCGAAAAGGGTTTTTCTACCTCTGAAAATGAAGTCTAGATCTACAAATATAGCTGGTGTAGGAGCACCCCAACAATGAAGCCCCTTTTCCATTGTCATCGGGTATCGACGTAACCCATTTGAGCACCACCCGATAACTCGATGGAGGGGCAACATTCTGAAGGAGTTTTCATCGGGTATCGGTGTAGCTGTTTTGAGCACCACCCAATAACCCGATGGAGCAGTGACATTCCGAAGGAGTTTTCATCGGGTATCGATGTAGTGGTTTTCCTCCACTCGCGATGACCCGATAGAGTAGCATACTGAAGGAGTCGGTGTTGAGGATCCTGACTTACCCCGACAACCCGATAAGTCAGCACACTTAGAGTTTTGGCATCAACTATCGGAGAAATTGTCTGGAAGTCATCTCGATGACCCGATGGAAAAGTGAACTTGTGTTAACATGTTATCAAGAATCGACAAAGTACACTTGAAGTTATCCTGAAGAGCTGATGGAAAAGCACACCACCTTGAGGACATTTCATCAAACATCGGGTGGAGAGTTTTTGAGCTACTCTGAAGACCCGATAGGAGCACACCATTGGCAGAGTTGTGTTCGGACATCGGGAGCACTGTTTTTGAGTTAACCTGATGACCCGATAGAACCGCATGATTATAAAACATTTCATCGAGCATCGGAGGTCATGCTTTTGACCTATGCCGATGACCTGATGGAAGTTGACAACCACCAGAAAATGTAACTAAAAAGGAATTCGGTCTCCCAACTCCTCCCAACAGCTAGACCAATTTGAATTTTAATTGAGGACGTTGGTGGAGACATATTTGAACAAGTGTGAATCATTTCCAACAGGAGTGGATTGATTCAAACAAATGTAATTTGATCTTTTGGTGCAGACAAAAATATAGTTGCAAGTTTCACAGAACATCTTTTGGGTGTTGAAAATCAATAATTTGCATTGGTAGGACTTGGCATGGGCATGAAGTTTTAAATTGTGTAGTTCCAATTGTTTTCAAATTGGCTTAGGATATGGGTGGACATATCTGAGTCAGAAATTCTTTTGTTCTAGTCTGACAACTAGGGTAAAGTGAATTCAGGGTTTCATTTAGCAATTGCTCTAACTTGAGATTCCTACATTGAACCACAACGGCCATTTGGGGAGTTCAAGTTAGAGCAATATACATTAGGACACTAGTAGTTGCAGCCTGGGAAGTGTCAGCACTTAGGTTCCACACCATACCCTAGGCCAAGCATGCCCATGTGCTTGGTCTCAAAATTTAGGAAGTAGGAGTGCATAAGGACTCTGGGAGTGGATTGAACCAATCCAAGGTTGGATTGTGTATGTAGGAGCATCCTTAGACGTAAACTTAAGGTTTTTTTAGCCTTGTGAATTCATTTGTAGTTTTTTGCTTCAGAACCAAACCTAGTTACCCCTATTAGGCCTGTCTGGCCAAGAGGAGTTCAGAGGTGTGCAAAAGGAGTTGGAGTCTATCCTTTTTGGAATCTAAAAGTACTCAATAAAGGGTACTCAAATCTGAAGTTTGTTTTCTTCATCCTTTGGAGGAGTTGAGGCTTGTTTGTAGAAAACAGTGTCTAGAGGGCTACAAGTAGAATTTAGTCTAGCATAACAGTATTGTAACACTTGGGTGTTGCGGGTCTAGGAGTCATTGGGGATCAACTTGGTTGATCAAAACAAGTCTGAAACAAGATAGGGTAACCATGTCCACTCCCTAAATCGAAGGGTTTGAGTATTTCCATGTTTTGCTAATTTGTCTTGTTAGCTATTAGCCTTAGCATGCTAAGTAGGGATACTTTGTTCACTGGGTCAGAGTGAACAAGAAGGATTGATCATCTACAGAAAGTTGGAGTTAGGGCTTAATTGTGCTTCCCCTGCCAACCTCTGCATCAATAGTCACGCACCTACAACCTACACACAGAAAAGAGAAAAAATGTTGTTGGGATTGGGGGTTTTCCTTCAGGTCAAACCCCAGTTTTGGAATTAACCAAATAATGAAAATTACTTGCAAGTAATGAAAGTAAATGACTAAAATGGAATTCACCTCAAGAGAGGATGCAATTGAAATGTTGATAGAGTTGTTTGAAAGGATATGTAGAATTGAATGTCACGAGAGATCTCCTCTTCAATCGTTGAATCCTTGACTTGAATGCAACACCTAGCCTTGAAAGGAGACTTGAGAATGCTCAATGCTTGAAAGGAAGGCTTGAATGCTTGAATGCTTAAATGCTTGAATTCTTAAATTCTTGTTCACCTTATTTTTTCTTATTGACTTATGCAAATAAGAGAGAAGAATGCATCTTATATATTCGTCAATCAGGGTTAATTGACTGACTTTTCATCAGAGGTCGACATAGGGAAACTTTTCTCGCTTTCCAAATGTAAAGCCCAATACAAATTTTGAATGGTCGGGGCCCAAAATAGGGCAAGGACAGGGGCACCATGCCCCTATCCTAGGGGGGACAAGTGCACCATGCCCTTGTCCTGCCTCAATTCAGGACAGGAAGCAGCAGATGGGAGTGCAAGATGTGAGGAAATGCAAGCTTCTAGCAGTGTGAGCATGTCTCGGGTCTCCATTCAGGCTTAGGGATTTGTTTCGCCAATGTGAAGACCCAAATGTGATGGAAAATTGCAAGGGTCGCAATTTTATGATGCTACACATACCATGTCTCCATCATCTGATAATGAAAATCCATCAGGTTGCTCAATGTAGACTTCTTCCTCAAGATCACCATTCAGAAAAGATGGCTTGACATCCTTCTGATATACCTTGAAATCCTTATAGGTAGCATATGAAATAAATAGTCTAACAGCTTCAAGTCTAGCTACTAGAGAAAAAGTATCCTCATAATCAATCCCTTCTTTCTGTGAATATCCTTTGCATACCAGTCTTGCTTTGTTTCTGACAACTTCACTGACTTCATTCAATTTAATTCTGAATACCCATTTAGTATCAATCACATTCTTGTCTTTAGGTCTAGGCACAAGCTCCCATGTGTCATTCTTTTCAATCTAATTCAATTCTTCTTCCATAGCTTTCAACCAATTTTCATCTTTGCAAGCTTCAACAACATCTTTAGGTTCAATTTTAGAAACCAAACATACCTCTTCAGCAACTAACCTTCTTCTAGTCATCACACTTTTGTTTTTATCTCCAGTGATCTTATTTTTCAAAGTGATTCAATCTTACATACCTCGGGGTCTTCTGATTATTCTAATTTGTAGGTTCCTGCACCTCTTCACCAGTAGCAACAACATCCGGATTAACAGTCTCTACCGGATCATTCTGCTTCAATTCTTCAGTCTGATTTAGTGCTAAAACAACATCATGATCATCATCATAACTGCATGCTCTGATCTCTTTCCCATAGTTCTCATCAACTTTCATATTTGCACTTTCTACTATTTTTCTCAATCTCTTATTGTAGCACCAATATGCTTTACTCATTATTGAATATCACAAGAAAATTCCTCCATCACTTCTTGCACCAAACTTTTCTATATTGTCATCTCTCTTGATATAATACCTGCTTCCAAAATTTTTGAAATATCTCACAGTAGGAACATGACCAAATCATAGCTCATAAGGAGTCTTACTAGTATCACCTTTTATATGCACTCGGTTGAATGTGTAAACAGTAGTGCTAACAGCTTCTCTCCAATAGATATTCAAAACATTCCCTTCAATCAGCATAGTCCTTGTAGCATCCAAAATAGTTTTGTTCTTCCTTTCAACAACTCCATTTTGTTTTGGGGATCTAGGAGCAAATAATTGTCTTCTAATTCCATGATTCTCACAAAATGAATCGAACTCACTGGAACAAAATTCTCCTCCTCTGTTAGATCTCATACATTTCACCTTCAATCTTGTCTTAGTCTCAACATTTGCTTTGAATATATTGAATTTATCTAATGCTTTTTATTTCTCCTTGAAGAAGACAACCCACATCATTCTGGAATAATCATCAATCAGTAACATAAAATATCTATCACCCTACACACTTCTAATATTTGTAGGTCTACATAGGTCAGTATGCACAAGATCTAGCAATCCATTAGACATATATTGCTTACTCTTGAAAGAAATTCTTGTTTTCTTTTCCATTTGACATTCCTTACATACTGGATTAGTAGGCTTACCATTTTTAGGTAAATCTCTAACAGCTTGTGTATAATTGATCTTAATCAATGAATCAAAATTAAATGACACATTATCCTATGTCATAACCAACTTTCATCAATTTGAGAAATCAAACTACTTTTCTCACCAGCATTCAAATGAAAGGTATTACCTTCAGTCTTAGTTCTTCATGCAATCTCTATATCGGAGGCATTTAGGATTCTGCATTTTCCATTCTTGAATTGCAAATCATAACCTTTGTCCACCATCTATCCAACACTTAAAATATTATGCTTCAATCCTTCAACATACAAGGCATCATCAATATTATGCTTACCATCAAAGGAAATAGAACCTCTACCATGGATCACACGGGCTTTGTCATCTCCAAATCTTACTATTCCACCATCATACCTTTCCATATTCACAAAATTTCTTTTATCACTGGTCATATGATGTGAACAACCACTGTTAATCACCCATTCATCTTTCTCTTCAACTCTAATAGCTAGAGCTTTCTCCTGAATAGTGTAGCTTGTGGAATCAACAGGTATCGATCTATCTTCTTTAATAGAAATAAACACAACTTCATCTCCTTTTGATTCTTCATCTATAACACCTTCATTAGCAGCATAATAATAGTTCTTCTAATGCTTATACTTCCAGTTAGGCTTGTAAGGCTTATCATACTTTTCATGCTTCTCATAACTGTTATTCTTATCATGCTTATCAAATTTATCATGCCTATCATATTTAGACATTCTCTCCTGGCATCTAGAAGCAAAATGTCCCATCTTATTGCGAGAGAAATATTTTAAGGCAATTTTCCATCATACTTACCGGCTCCCTTAGGAAATCTTTGGGCAATCAATGCTTCAAGATCCTCCAATTCTCTTTCTTTCTCTTCCATCTCTTTTCTCTCTCTTTCATAACTAGATATTCTAAATTCTCCAGGGTCATACTTCTTCTTTCCGGATACGGAAGCTCTAAATGTTATCTCAGACTTTCCATGTGATTCACCAAACTTGCTCAGTTCATATGCAACAATCTTTCCAACCAGCATATCTCTTGTCACAATAGTCACACTTTGGATCTCATCAATAGCAGATACCTTATGTTTGTAAGTAGGAGGCAATTATCTCAGCACCTTAGCAATAATTCCATCTTCTTCAAGGTTTCCACCAGCATATCTGATACCTAGGACAATTTTATTGACCTTAGCCATAAAGGAATTTATGTTCTCATCTTCTCCCATTCTCAACATCTCATACTTCCCTTTCAAATTCTGCAACTTAGCAACTTTGACTTGTTTATCTCCTTCATACAAGGTCTCAAGATTCTCGCAGATCTCATGTGCAGTTTGCAGTCCCATTACATTAGTCATCTTTGAATTAGCCAGGGTACTCAGCAATGCTTCCTTAGCTCCAATGTTATTTTCGGCTTCCTTGATCTCATCAGCAATAATTGGTCCATCCGAAGGAATAGATTAGGCATTCTTTGTAATCTTCTAGTAATCATCTCCAAGACATCTCAAGTGCACCTCCATCTGGTTCTTCCATATAGCATAGTTACTTCCATCAAATCTCAGACTCTCCTTCTTAAAGATAACACTTCCACTTCTAGTTGCCATCCTAGATCACCTCAAGTAGTCAAGCTTCTTCTCGAGGATCTAGCTCTAATACCAATTGTTGGCAACAATAATGAAGGAAAACTAGGAGGGAGGGTGAATTAGTTTTCACCGAATTATGAAACTTAACCTTAAATGCAAGTCTGATAAACTGCAGCAATATCAAAGATAAGAAAATTGATAGCACAACACACAACACCAAGATTTTGACGTGGAAAACTTGGTTAAGGAAAAAACCACAGTGGAAACCTGCCCACAATAAGATGATACTCTGCAATAGTATGTGAAAATATTACAATGGGGAATGCAGCTGCATTCAAGCTCATTGCCTAGAGATCACTACTCAAAATATAATAACTCGGAAGCTACAACCTCCAGCGAAGTCTCACTGACTTACAACAAGATTCAGACTACAATTTGAAAGGAATGAACTACAATGATAGCATCTGCTAATGCCTGAAGACAATTCCAATTAAGCACATATGTCTGCTCTGCAACCCTCCATAACTTTGCTCAAACACACTACCAAAGGATGAATTCCTTTATTTTTTCATACACTTCTCTCTAATAATGTAGACATAACCTTGATACTCAAATTATGACTTTATCACCTATTTATACAATTTCATCAACCTTGACAACAAGGTCAGTTAAACCCTCAACACCTAATTACAAAATTACATTACACAATACAAAGATCGACCACCAGACCAATAAAATGATATACATAAAATAACATGGACCTAAATCAAATCTTCAAACATGCATCACAACCAAGAATCTCGCCAAGATCAACCACAACACACTACACCACCGAGAATATCACATAACATGAAGAACATCACCGGATCATGAAAACCAACAAAAACTCACACAATGATCAATGTGGATCATCAAAAAAAATAGGACATAATTTTGAAACACCAAAAAGTAGGCTAGAATCATTAGTAACAGTTGTATCAACACCACTCATTAAATCCTCATCGATCAACTAAACCTCAGGAATACTCAAACAACAACAAATGACAAGAAGAAAGATAACCTGCGGAGCACCAAATCACAAACCATTTGAAAGGAAGATACACAAGATAATCCCAAACAATCTCCCAAAATCACAGCTTGAGATCTGATCACACTGAAATATACCAGAGGAAATATCGAGCTCTTCAAAGCATTGATCAGAAAAACCAAACTACAAATTGAATCATATGATATGATGAATTAAGCTTCCCAGATCACTGAAACCAATACAGAAAGATGTAATGACACTAGAAATACTCCATACACTAAACCATGATTCCAATAAACCAATCTGCAATCACTAGAGCAATAAATCACACGAATATGTTGACATCAATGACAACAACATATCTAGCAGCAGCAATATCCAACAAGAAGAAGAGAAGAGAAGTGTTGCAGAGCAAAGTGTGTGCTTAACCAAAACTGTACTCAAGCATATGCAGATGCTATTTTCACATTTCATGTAATCTGGATTGTACATCGAATGCTTTTGTAATTTAGTGAGACTTCTTGTAAGGCACTGAGCCTTCTCTTAAGGTTGTAGCCTTTTTGGGTTTCTTATTTGAGCAGTGTGTCTAAATACATGTGCATTCCCCATTGTAATATTTCATTTACTCCTAAGAGGATATTATCTCATTGTGGGTAGGTTCCCACCATGGTTTTTCCCTTGACCTAGTTTTCCACGTCAAAAATATTGGTGTTATGTGTGATATTGATGTGGTGTTGTTTAATGCTTTAACAGTTAATTATCAGATCTGAATTATGGTTTAAGTTGCATAAGTTTTTGGTGCAAATTGATTCACCCCCCCCCTCTCAGTTTGCAACATTGTTACCAACAATTGGTATCAGAGTTAGATCCTTCAGAAGAATCTTGACTGCTTGCGGAAGATCTGGGATGGCAACCTTTGCTTTTTAGAAGGATAGTCTGAGATTTGATGGAACGAACTACACTCTTTGGAAGAGCCAGACGCAAGTTCATTTGAGATGCATTGGAGAAGAGTACTAGAAGATCACTATGAATGTATACAATATTCCCCAGAATGGTCCTTCTACTTTGGATGAGCTAAAGGAAGCAGAATACAATATTAGAGCCAAGGAAGCATTTTTGAGTGCCTTGTCAAATTCTGAGATGACTAATATAATGGATCTTGAAACCGCTCATGAGATTTGGATAAATTTGGAGACCTTGCATGAAGGTGACAATTATGTTAAATTTGCTAAGTTGCAGAGCTTGAAAGGAAAGTATGAGAACCCGAAGATGGGTGAAGGTGAAAATATTACCCCTTTTATGTAGAAAGTGAATGATCTTGTGTGTAGAATCATATGTGTTGGTGGAGTCCTTCAAGAGTCTGAGATTGTTGCTAAAGTATTGAGATCCTTGCCTCCTACTTATAAATATAAGGTTGCTGCTATAAATGAGATCTGGACTTTCACAAATGTGACAAGAGATATGTTGGTTGGCAAACTTGTTGCTTTCAAGTTGAGTGAGTTTGGTGATCCTCTTCCTAAGACTAAATTTGCATTCAAAGCTACTATATCTAGGAAGAAGAAATATGATTCGGGAGAAAGTTCTACAAGAGTTCCTAGATATGAGAAAGAGATGAAAGAGATGGAAGATGAAGAAAGAGATCTTGAGGAGCTTGAAGCACTTATTGCCGGAAGATTGCCTAAAGGTGCCAGTAAGTATGAAGGTAAGTTACCTCTTAAAATATTTTCATGTAACAAGATAGGACATTTTGCATCAAGGTGTCCGGAAAGAGAGAAAAATCCTAAGAAGCCATTTAAGCCATATAAGGCTAAATATCTAAAGAAGTGTTATTATGATATTGATGAAGGTGTGACAGATGATGATTCGGATAAAGGAAATTTAGGAGATTAATTTGTGTTCATTGTTATCAAGGAAGATAGTCTTGTAACTACATTCTACAAGCTACATTAATGAGGAGAAAGATTTAGCTGCTAAAGTAGAAGAGAAAGATGAATGGATAATTGACAGTGGTTGCTTTCATCATATGATAGGTGATGAGAGAAAATTTATGATCTTTGAAAAGTATGATGGTGGTCTAATAAGATTTGGTGATAACAAAGCTTGTATAATTTGTGGCAGAGGTTCTATATCTCTTGATGGTAAGCACAATACTGACGATGTGTTGTATGTTGAAGGATTAAAGCATAATATTTTGAGTGTTGGTCAGATGGTTGATAAGGGATATAACTTGAAATTCAAGAATGGAAAATGTGAGATCTTGAGTAGCTCCAGAACTAAGATTGCATCAAAACATAGATTAAAGGTAATATCTTTCACTTGAATGATGGTGGTAAAAGTTGTTTAATTGCTCAGATTGATGAAAGTTGGTTGTGGCATAAAAGGATGTGTCAGGTAAATTATGATTGCATGGTTAAGATAAGTTCTACTAGAGAAGTAAGAGATCTACCAAAGTTGATAAAGCCCTCTAATCTTATATGTAAGGAATGTCAATTAGGGAAGCAAACAAGAGTTACTTATAAGAGAAAATGGTATAATTCAAATGGATTGTTTGATCTTGTGTATATTGATTTGTGTGGTCCTACTAGAACAAGAAGCTTGCAAGGTGATAGGTATTTCATGTTGCTGATTGATGATTATTCAAGAATGATGTGGGTTACCTTCTTAAGGGAGAAATCTGAAGCATTGGAGAATTTCAAGATTTTTGAGACTATGGTTGAGACAAAGACTGCTTTGAAGCTAAAGTGTTAAATATCTGACAGAGGTAGAGAATTTACCTTTGGTGAGTTTAATTCATATTGTGAAGAGCGTGGAGTTAAGAGACAGTTATCTACTCCTAGAACACCATAGCAGAATGGTGTTGTGGAAAGGAAGAATAGAATAGTTCAAGAAGCTGCTAGAACCATAATGATTGAAGGAAATGTTTCGCATATGTTTTGGAGAGAAGCTGTGAGTACTACAGTATACACTCTTAGCTAGGTAAATGTCAAAGTTGGTACTGGTAAGACTCCTTATGAGTTATGGTTTGGTCATGCTCCTACTATTAGATATTTCAAAAATTTTGGAAGTAAATGCTATATCAAACGAGATGAAGATTTTGGAAAGTTTGATGCTAGATGTGATGAAGAAATCTTTCTTGGTTATTCTACTAAAAGTAAAGCCTATCTGTGTTATAATAAAATATTGAGAAAGATTGTTGAAAGTGCTAATGTGAAGGTAATATGTATTAGATTAGATCTTGCGGATATGATTTGGATGATCAGGATGCCAGTTCAGATAAAGGAAGACAAGTGCAAGCCCAAAGTCAAGATCAGATTGATCTGAAAAAGCCTGTGAATGAAAGTGCAGATGCTAATACATAAGAAAGAGTTCAAGAGCTTGAAATTCCATAAAATCCTAAAACTCTCAGGTATGTAAGGTTGAATCATTCATAAAATCAGATCATTGGTGATAAGAATAAAGGTGTGATGATTAGGAGAAGACTTGCTAAAGAAATTTGTTTGATTTTTAAGATTGAGCCTAAAAGTGTTGATGAAGCTTGTAAAGATGAAATTGGATTAAAGCTATGGAAGAATAACTGAATCAAATTGAGAGAAATGATACATGGATTCTTGTTCCTAGACCTAAGGATAAAAATATCGTTGGAACTAAATGGGTATTCTGGAATAAGTTGAATGAACAGGGTGAATTTGTTCGAAATAAAGCTAGACTTGTTTTTAAAGGTTATTCACAGATGGAAGGAATCTAATATGAGGAGACCTTTTCTCCAATAGATAGAATTGAAGATGTTAGATTATTTCTTGCCTATGCTACTCATAAAGATTTCAAGGTTTATCAGATGCATGTCAAATCAGCCTTTCTTAATGGTGAGTTGGAAGAAGTCTACATTGAGTAACTGGATGGATTTCAACTGACAGAAGAAAAGAACATGGTTTGTTGGTTGAAGAAAGCATTGTATGGATTAAAGCAAGCCCCCAGAGCTAGGTATGCCAGATTGGGCAGGTATTTGATGAATCTTGGATTTGATAAAGGTACCACTGACACTAATCCCTATTTCAAGATTAATCAGAATAATATTTTGATTGTTGAAGTTTCTGTTGATGGCATTATCTTTGGAGGAAATGATTGTCTGTGTAAGAAATTTGTTGAAGAAATGCAGAATGAATTTGAGATGTCTATGATTGGTGAGATGAAATTCCTTATAGGATTGCAAATTACTCAGTTGGATAAAGGTATTTTCATATCTTAGTCTAAGTATGTGAAGGAACTGCTGAAGAAATTTGGTTTTGAAGACTATAAGCTTGTTGGTACACCTATGGTGACAAAATGTAATCTGACAAAGGATGATGATTCTCTGAAAGCTAATCAGACCAGATATAAATCTATGATTGGTGGTTTGTTATATTTCACTCAGACTAGACCTAATATATTGAATGTTGTATGTCATATTTCCAGATTTTAAGCTGATCCTAAAGAATCTCATGTTGCTGCTATAAAAAGGATATTCAGATATTTGAGAGGAACAGTTGATTTCGGTTTGTGGTATTCTAAGAATGTTGATTTCACCTTGAGTGTTTTTATAGATGTTGGTTGGGCTGGTGATGTTGATGTTGATGACCGGAAGAGTACTATAGTTGGTGTATTATTTTTGGGTAAGAAGTTGGTCTCTTGGGAAAGTAAGAAACGGAATGATATTTCTTTATCTACTGTTGAAGCTTAATACATTGTTGTTGCTAGCAATTGTACTCAATTTATTTGGATGAAACAGATGCTGAAAGATATAGGAGTTATTTATGATCAGCCTATTGCTATATATTGCGATAATTGAAGTGCTATCAATATTTCAAAGAATCCGGTGTTGCATTCCAAAACAAAGCATATATCAATCAAGTTTAATTTTTTGAGAGAGAAGGTGAATGAGAAAAAAGTCATAATGGAGTAATGTATCTACAAAGGAACAGGTTGCAGATATCTTTATGAAGCCTTTGCCTAAAGATACTTTTGAGTATCTCAGAGAGAAGTTAGGGGTAATTGCCCCTCCTGATAAGAACTAAGATGCATGGATTTGCATCAGTCCGATGAATTTCACATAGATATCTTGTGATCCAGATTAATGAGTGAGGTTGCTACTCAGGGGGAGTAGTTAGTGTTGATGTTCAAATTTATGTGTTTATCATAGGGGAGGAGAAACAAGATTTGTGTTGTATATGTCTTTGTCATAGATGTCAAAGGGGGAGAGAAGCATGTGAAAAACTATCATATCTTGTAGAGAGCTTGTTGAGAATTATTGGGAGATTGTTGGTTGTTGATTTCTTTCTTTGCATTGATTGTTTTTCACATCCATATGTTGCCATCAATGCCAAAGGGGGATATTGTTGGATGTTGTTGTGAGTTTGCTGGAATAATGTGTTGTTGTTTATGTCAACATATTCTTATGTGTACTCCAATGTTGTAGTCAGATTAAATAAGTTGGTTTGGTCAATGTGTTGCAAATGAGCTGATGCAGTTTAAAGGGTTTATGGTATATTGTCTATAGATAGTTCATTCCCATTTGCAGATGTCCACATGATTATTTGATTAAGTTATGAGATTCAATATTCAGGATGTTATGTAGTTGTTTGTGTTATCTAGTATTCTTGTTTGTGCTCTTTATTGCTCTAGAATTGCTATATCTTTAGATGCAGATGCATGGGATGTGTTCTAGACGTTGATGTGTATCCTCAATTCAATTGGTTCATGATTTAGATGTCCACAAGAAAAATTTTCATGTTGACAGTCAATTTTGATGATGTTCTTGAGCTCTAGTGATGAGATGGTAATGATTCTGGTAATTTGAGTTGTTGCAGTGCAATTAACGTTGCTTATGAATATGTCTAGATCGTGTTCTATGAGTATTGGTGGTCCACATTGATCGTCGTGCCCGTTATTGAAGATTTACTCGGTTTGGTGATATTCTTCATGTTATGCGATATTTATGGAGTTGTAGTGTGTTGTGGATGATCAAGGCATAATTGTTGAAAGTGTTGCGAGTTTACGATATTGATTTGGGTCTAGACTATGTCTTAACCGACATTGTTTTGGTCTGCATATGTTGTTGTATTGTGTGAGGTTATTATTTTCTAATTTGTATTGAGGGTTTAGCCAACCTTGAAATATAGGTTGATACCTTGTTTAAATAAATGTAATAATCATGTAAGATGTATGTCTACCAAGGTCTGTGATCATTGTAAGTGTGTATGGTCGAATTGTATGTGCGAACAAGATTTCATCTTTCAGAAGTGAGAAGAAGAGAAGAGAAGTGTTGTAGATCAGACTATGTGCTTAACCAGAACTGTACTCAGGCATATGCAGATGTTATTTTCATGGTTTATATAATCCAGATTGTAGTCTGAATGCTTTTGTAAATCAGTGATACATATTGTAAGGCAGTGAGCCTTCCCTTAAGGTTGTAGCCTTTTTGGGTTTCTTATTTGAGTAGTGAGCTCTAGGCAGTGTGCCTAAATGCATGTTCATTCCCCATTGTAATATTTTATTTACTCCAGTGACAACAAACCCTTCCCTACAATTTTTTAGGAAAAACAACCAAAAATTTTGTCTAGAAAAATCAAGATCATTGTCAATATGTATAGATTTTTAACATTAACTTTTTGTTAATGCTTGATTGTTGTCAAAATAGACCATGGCTAGATCATGTCAAAGACTCAGAATATGACTCTTGGTAACTTGTACACAGATATTTGTATCTACAATTCTTTGTCATATCAACTAAAATATTACAATGCATCAACAACCTTTGATTGTATCTATCATGAACAACAAAAATCAAAATTAGCATACTATCATTAGTAGTCTACCTACAAGTATTCAAGGCACTAAGGCTATGCTGACATTGACAATTAACCCTATAAGACCAATACAAGCTCATGAAAATTTGACATAGTTTTTCCAAATATCTTGGTTTGCATTACATCCCATTAGGTTCATGTCTTGAGACTCTTTGAGAAAAAAAATATAATATTTAGCTTTGATATCATCAAATTTCAACAAACTTATCCAACATTGTAATAGATACATTTTTAGCTATGTTTTGGTTTTGGGAAGTTCCAAAAAAAATATATGTTGGAAATATTATTGTCATTAATGTCAAGGGGGAATTAATGTTAAGATAAAAAATTTATTGATCTCAAAGGAGGTTTAATTAGAAAATAATTATTGAGTTTCAAAGATAAATACTTAAATATTAAGGGTTGGCCAACCTATATGTATTATTAATAATAAAAAATTATGTATGTAAATAAGTTGGCCGGCCTCCTTGGTAAAACAAGTACTTGGGGAATTAAAATAAAATTAATTATGTGAAAAAGTTGGTCAACCTCCTTGCTTAAATTAAATCAAAATTATTATTTTTATTTGGGGCCAACCTCTTGGGTGAAAAGGCATGATTGGGGTATAAATAAAAGATGAAGTTGAGGTAAAGACATCAAGCAATTAAATAATATTTTTTAGACTTCGTTGCAGACCTCAGAGCATAAAGTTATGAAGAGTATTTTACATCTATGTTGAAGAATATATGTAGCTCTTGTATGAAGAATAAATGGAGATGAATATGACGAACATTTGCAATTACTTGTGAAGAATTCATTGTAAATTGGTAGCAAACATTATGCTTGATTTGGAGCAAGTTTGAGTCAAAATTTGGAGAAAACCTTGGTGAAATTAATACATCATTTTGAAGTAGCAATAAAGGGTATTCATCACATCAATTTTATCGTAGAATTTGAGTACACATGAAAAAAATTGAGCAAAGTTACATAGTGGATTAGAGTAGGCATATGAGCAAAATAATGAGAACTTAATGAGAAAAATCGTGAGATATTTCAAGGTAGAATTATGACAAATTTTTAGTAGATTAGAGAATATTTTTGAGAAAATTTGTAAAGAGATCTTGATTAGATTTGAGATATTTTAGTAGACTTGTGGAGAAGTATAGAACATAAGAGGTTGGTGCCTACCATAAGAAGATATTGATGTATCTTGTTGAGTAAATGTTCTTAGTTGCGGGGATTGGTGTCTCCAATGAGTTGGTGGTTACAAATTATATAAGAGGAGATTGATGTCTCCTGTAGGTTGGTGCCTACAAATATTGTAAGGGAGAATTAATATAAGCAATATTTTACCATGGTTTTCTCCTATAAGGATGTCTATGTAAATTTTGTGTTCTCTTTGTGTTCCTCTTGTGTTGTGTAATTATTATATCTTGTGTGATTGCTATTGTTGTGCTTGTTTAAGTTTTGGAAAGGTAAAATATTGTATTGTATTGATTCACCCCTCTCAATATAATCATGTGCTCATCAATTTGTATCAAACCGGGCTCCTTTGAATATAGTCTAACCTCTTGAAGGAATATCTAAAAGAGCACACATGGAAAGAAGAAAAGGAAATACCTAGCAGAGCATTGGTCAAAAAACAAAGCCAAATGCAAGTAATAACAAAGAAGAAAGTACAAATGACGAGGTGACAAATAGAATACACTTGGAAATATATATTTTTTTAAAGATTATATCCTCGAAAGAGAAGATGACTTTATGAGTGAAAGAAAAGAATAGATGGATGTAGAAGAAAAAGATTTAAAGGAGGTGCATAGTGAAGAAAAGGGAGAAGTGGATCTTGAGGAAGAACTCCATTATGCCCATAAAGAGATTGAGAAACTTAAGAAAAGAAATCAAAAACTTGAGCTATAACTTCAAGAGGACAATTAGTAGAATGTAGATCAATTAGTATGAAGTCTTGAAAAATCTAAAAAGGTGATCATTGATATAAAAGTTCAAATTGGGGAAGGAAAAAGGATTGAAGAATAGATGAGAAACCAATTGAAAGTAAAGGAAGAATATTTTGAAAGGTTAGAGTCCAAGATTATTTTTTCAAAACGGAAATAGATAATACATCCTCCAATTTGAACAAGAGCCTCAAGTTTGATAAGAATACTCAAATTTTAGATGATATATTAAATTAATACAGGTCATCGTTTAATGAGATGACACTAGATTATACAAAAAATCAAATGGCCAATAAAGAAGACTCCAATTATTCATAAAAGAAGTCAAAGAAAGAAGAACCAAAGAGGTTTTTTAGGGCCCTAAAAATTCCTATCAAAAATGAAATCAGCAAGAAGAAGAAGAATTGAGATCCAAAAAACAACAATACTCCTCCAAAAGTTAATAATATGAACAAGTTTAAAAAGTCCTTACTAAAAAGACAACAACATATGACGAGGTTCCAAAGTTTCTTTTATGGATATTATTATTCAAAAAATCACTTTGGTCATAGAGAAAGAGATTGTAGGACTCCAAGATATTTTGGTTGGAACAAATACATAAGTCTTTATGGGTTTTCAAAAAGGAACTATAATTCTTTTGTACCATTGGTAGATTATAATGCCATATGCTACAAATGCAACAACTATAGGCATAAAGAAATATTTTGTAGAATTTTTCTTATAGAACCTAGACAAAACAAGGAGGATACTAGATGAACAAATAAAAGAAAAGATTACAAAATTTTGGAGAAGGAAACAAGATCAAAATAATGAGAAGAAGGAAGAATCTATGTTTGTGGAAACTACACTTCATGCACAAATTGAGGAGAAGCATGAATTCAGAGGGAGCTAATTAGTACATTATCTTTCAACTTTGAGGAAAATAAAATTCAAATATCTATTAGTTGATGCATATTCTATATGAGGATAATGAGTATCCCATTGTTATTGATTTTAAAAAGGGGGGGATTTATTGGAAAAAGGAAATCGTACTATTGATGTCAAGAGGAAGGATTACAGAAAGAGAGACTTTCTTTCTAAAAATATTAGACATCCATTTTCCATTGATGTCAAAGCAAAGGAGTTACAGAAAGAGTGAGAATTCAAGAAAGGAAGGGCATCATGCTCATATTGTCATCACATGTTATTTCTTTGTAAGGTTGACATCAATGACAAAGGGGGAGATTGTATGAAATATTATTGTGATTGATATTCAAGGGGAATTAATGTCAAGACAACTTATTATTGATGTCAAAGAAGGTTTAATTAGAAAATATTTATTGAGATTTGAGAAGATATTTTAGTATACTTGTAAATAGGTATAGAATAGAAGAGGTTAGTGGCTACCATATGAAGATAATGGTATCTCTTACTGAGTTGGTCCTTAGTTGTGGGGATTGGTGTCTCTAGTGGGTTGGTGCCCACAATTATATAAGAGGTGATTAGTGTCTTCTATACATTGGTTCCTATAAAGATTTAATAAGAAATATTTATATATAAGAAATATTTTATCATTGGTTTTCTCTTGTAAGGGTTTCCGTGTAAATTGTGTATTCTCCTTATGTTCCTCTTGTATTGCAAAATTGATATATCTTGTTTGGTTGCTACTATTGTGGTTGTTTAAGTTTTGAAAATGTAAAATCTTATATTATAATAATTCACCCCCTCTCAGTATATCATGTGCTCATCAATATAATTATGCTATCATAGGAAAATATGTTAAATATATTCAATCTACTTGAGCATAAGCTTATGAATTGATGGTGTGAAATATTCCTACCATTCTTGAGAATCTTCACGGGGCCACTTCATAGCACAAATGAATAGTTAGCAATCCTATTAATCTAAATAATCACAAATTAAATATTTGAAACATGGAGTTGTGAATGTGTTATTGGTACATGATTTTTTAAAATATGACTAAATTATTCATCCCATATCCTAACTTGACTCTCCAATTCATAAATTGGGTTTGTGTAAACTTGAGCTAAAATAAAAGTAAGCGTTAACCTCTTTTTTCATTCTAAGAAACGAATATTATACAAGAACGTGATATTTTTGTCACAGGTGCCCCTAGTTAATGACATTTAGTAATAAGATGAACTTATGAATTGAGTTGCAAATGTACCAAGCACACAAATTGAAAAATAAAAAATAATGAAATTCTAGGAAAATATTTAACCAAATCTACATGTAATTTAATTTTTAAAGTACCTCTAAGAAGTTCAAAAAAATGTGATAAACTAACTCTTAAAATTTGAGATTTTTTTTTTTTTTTAGAAGCCTTCATTTATCTAGTCCACACTTCATTTGAAAGAGAACGGTACATGTTCACTTTTGATTTTTGCATTTTCAATTGCATGTATTCCAAATTTTCCTCACTGACATGCTCCATGTCTACCGAGAGTTATTCCATGTTTCATTTCTAAGCGCATTAAAAGGGTAATTGATGGTCTACTATCTTTGGCAGAGCTAATTTTAGGAACCTAATTTGAATCATCACAATTTCCTTTCTAAGAGAATTAAAGGGTAATTGCATATTTTTGAAAAGAGTATATGTTTAAAAAAAAGAATCAAATTCTTTTTTTATTAGGGTTTGGTAGAACCTCTCAAGGGAATTCTGAAGAATTTTACCTTTGCAATTTTGCAAGAAGCAACTAAGAGGGCTTTAACCTTGAAGCCATTTATACATAAGTAATAATTTCTCTCATCAAATCACAACATCCACCCCTTGGCATCATAATGTTGGGAAATAGGTGATGCACATCTTGTATAATAATGTTTAAAATTTTATTATTTTATTTATTATGTGATGTTGCACATGGGCATGTAACATGTAGAGATGCCTTTAGAATATTCTTGGATCCCTTGTAATGTTGTATTGTAACATTGTAATATTATATTGCAATTATTTAATATTGGGGAAATATATTTAAAATAAGAAATTTTAGCTTCCAATATTAAATATGGGGTCAAGGGTTAGGTATTGTGAGCACATGGTTTTGTGGCACATGGTTTAACATTACCACTAGTTGTATTTGTGTGAGTTTGTCTATAAAAATAAGCACATGTTTAGTGTCTAAGGTTGGCTAGTAGTTTGGGTTGTCAATGTATTGAGTACTTTGGAAGATTGCATTTGTAGAGCATGGATTCATGCTTAGACACATGGAAATACATTGAAGGGCTTGATGGTTCGAGAGTATTCATTGTAACTCCATAAGTCCTTTGTATTTCTTTATGGTTGAATAATATGATGGAGTATGGACTCTTTTGGAGGCTAGGTTTTTCTCTCATAAGGGTTTTCCCAAGGTATGTGTTGTGTCATCTTGTGGATTGTCTATTTGATCTTTGCATAATGGTGATTTTGTAAGCTTGTATGCATGTTTTTCTCTCTTGGGTTATGTAGGAAATGAATTAAATGTAACTAGGTATTCCACATTCTTTCTTAACAAGTGGTATTAGAGCTTTCATGATTTATTTGGAGTTATAACCCTATCTTTAGTGGAAGAGGTGCAAAGTTGAAATCCACGGCTATGCATGAAAGCATTGAGACATTACAAGGTATGGAGCACACTTTCAAGTTGATTTATTGCAAATCTATGGTATTTGGGATTGTTGTTATGATGGTTTGTTTGCAAATTTGGGGTTTAGAAAATATTGAGTCAAATGGGTTTCATTTGGATATGCATTTAAATGAGGTTTTTTTTGAGAAATTTTATAAAAATATCCTCTTGGGAAAAAAATGGACCTCACCATTAGATCCATTTTGTCTGAGTGGTGAATTTTGATATGAATTTTTCCTTATTTTGCCTATAGATGATAAAAAATGAAAAAAAAATGGTATCACAACTTGACCACCATCAAATTTAACTAGGCATTTATAGAATAAAATAATACCCATCAAATTAAAAAAAATCCCAAATATAAAACTATAAAATAAAACAAAATAAACAATGTTAGGGGTCATTTTGCAAAATATAGTTTTAAAAAAATACATATTATAAATTTTGTGGGGGAGGGCGACGTAGGGTAGGACCCCTCCCCACACCCCTTGCCAAC
Organism: Cryptomeria japonica; assembly: GCF_030272615.1. Taxonomy (NCBI): domain Eukaryota; kingdom Viridiplantae; phylum Streptophyta; class Pinopsida; order Cupressales; family Cupressaceae; genus Cryptomeria; species Cryptomeria japonica. The sequence continues at coordinate 243,139,579 of NC_081410.1, read as the reverse complement.
TTGACTTGAGTTATTGCAGATGGTACCACTATCAGTAACGATGTTAGTATCGACAGTGGTACTGTTGGTGGTACCAACCCATTGGTAGAGTTGAAGCTCTCAGCACTGAGTAAGCAACAATGTAAACCGCACCTACTTAGCCTAGCCCCTATGTCCCTCCCTCTGCAAACAGGTACAACCCAACTGGATCATGCCATGCCTCCCGTATACGGTGACTACAGTTTCGAGGGGACCTAATTTATAATGAATATTATTTTCAATAAATTATAAAATATTATTATAATAATCAAAGCATTTTAAATTAATAATAATATATATTATAATATTATTACACAAAAAATAGAAAAAAATAATAATATAATAATATTACATATTATTACAACAAAAAATTAATAATATAATATTATATAGTTCTATTTTGAGTTTTTTTAATGTCTTTCACAATGCGACTTTCTTATTTTTATCATGTACCGACTCTAGAAGATATCTCTCAACGTATTATATATATGTGATTAAAATCAAATAGATATAAGCTAGTATATGATCAAATGTAGAATATGTAGTTATTTATGAATTATATAATATAATTTAAAATTTAATATGTAAAATTAAATATTGAAGTAAATATTAAATATATAATGGGGACACATACTTTTATATTTAATTTTATAAAAGTGAATAAAGTGTATAAAGTGAAAGTTTCACTTATAAGTGAAAGTTTATTAACTTATAAAGTTTATTCACTTAATAGAGTTTTTTCAGTTTTATAAAATTAAATATAAATATTAAATATATAATGGAATACATACTTTTATATTTCATTTTATAAAAACAAATAAAATATATAAGTGAACACACTTTAACTTATCAAGTTTCACTTATAAGATTAATAAAGTTTATAAAGTTTTACTTATAAGTGAATAAAATTTCAAATTAATAAAGTGAATAAGTAAAACTTTATAAACTTTATAAGTGAATAAGTAAGCAGAAAAATCTAGGAATGGCATTTCACTAATACGAATTGTCTCAAAACTATCAGAGTGACACCGCATATAGCTGGAGGAGTGAGCCCATCGATTTCCCTAAGGCTTTGGGGTCTCATTGTTACATTTTGGCGTTTCACATAGCAGGCAAGACCTCACCAACCCGAATCACTAGTACAATGGGTCTTGAAACTGAACCCTTTAAATAGTAGGGGGCGTTGGACATAGCTGACGATTCGTCATCGTGCCAAATCACTAGGCAAGCCCCCCTCCACACATGACCCTTAAAATAGTAGGGGGCGTTCGACATAGCAGCAAAACCGCACCCACCCGATTTAGTAAGGCAAAGCCCCAATTGATTGTTGCCTATAGAATGGTATGGGCACGCCATACAGATGTCCAAAAGTGGCACCAATCTCCGGAATCAGCTGAAGTCGACTGACTAGAGACCCTATCCCGGCAAAGAAAGAATGAAGGTTGAGTGGTTCGAAGAACCCATTGGGGCAGGTTGACCTTATATAGGATTAGCAACCACGGTCAGTCGAGTAGATGGAATCGAGAGGCAATACAAAGTCATTGCCCCCCGCATATGGGGGTAGAGTGGCCCCACCTCTGGCACTATTATGAAGAGGGGGAGGGTTGAAAGGCAACTGGACTCGAAGGTGCGGAAGGGATAAAAGGTTTGGGCGAATACAACATTCTTATAAATTTTATTCATTTTTATAAAATGAAATATAAAAGTATGCATTTCATTATATATTTAATATTTATATTTAATTTTATAAAACTGAAAAAATTCTATAAGTTAATAAACTTTCACTTAGAAGTGAAACTTTCACTTTATACACTTTATTCACTTATAAAGTTTATTCACTTTTATAAAATTAAATATAAAAGTATGTGTCCTCATTATATATTTAATATTTACTTCAATATGTAATTTTACATATTAAATTTTAAATTATATTATATAATTCATAAATAACTACATATTCTACAATTGATCATATACTGGGTTATATATATTTGATTTTAATCACATATATATAATACGCTAAGAGAGTTGCATTGTGAAAGACATTAAAAAAACTCAAAATAGAACTATATAATATTATATTATTAAATTTTGTTGTAATAATATGTAATATTATTATATTATTATTATTTTCTATTTTTTGTGTAATACTATTATAATATATATTATTAAATATAAAATATTTTGATTATTATAATAGTATTTTATAATTTATTGAAAATAATATTCATTATAAATTTAAAATATTTTAAATGTATTATATTATTATTTTAAATTATTTTGAGTTATAATATTAATTTAATAGTTTTAATAGTAATATTATATTAATAGAGTGCTATATGATAAGTATAATACTATTATATTCTTATTTGAAGTTGTAATATTATGTTATAGTTATGAAGTGTATAATATGAAGGTCAGTTTGGGTTAGGATTTTGGTTAGGGGTGAGGCTATGGTTATAGTTAGGATTATGATCATGATAGAATAACAATTATGATGGGTAAGATTAGGGTTCGGGTTAGGGATAATATCATAGTCAAGTTTATGCTTAGGGTTAGATTTTGGGTTAGAGATATAATTACAATGAGGGTTAGGGTTGTAATTATAATGAGGGTTACGGTTATAGATAGGATTAGGGTTAGGGTTGTGGTTAGAGTTAGGATTGGGGTTAATCTTAGTGATTATAATTAGGGTTAGGGTTAAAGATTATAATTATTAATTATAAATAAAATTAAGGTTAGGGTTAGGGTTAGAATTATAATTAGGATTAGGGTTAGGGTTAGGATTGCAATTAAAGATAGTATGTGATGATAGCTATAAGAGTTAGGGTTTGGGTTAGGATTAGAGTTGGGACTAGAATAGGGTTAGGGTCAGGGTTAGAATTATAATTAGGGTTAGGGTTAGGTTTTGTGTGAGATATATAGTTAGTTTTAGGATCATTATCAAGTTATAATTAATTTTACAATTACGGTTTAGATTAGAGGGAGTCATAGTATCAGACATAGAAAAATAGTTATAATTGGTTTAAGTTAACCAATAGGGTTAGGGTTAGTGTTATTGTTAACATCATAATTTATTGAAAACAATATTCATATATAAATTTGAAATATTTTAAATCTGTTATATTATTATTTTAAATTATTTTTAGTTATAAGATTATTTTTATAGTTTTATTAGTAATATTATATTAATAGAGTGTTATATGGTAAATATAATACTACTATATTCTTATTTTGATACTCTAATATTGTTTGATAGTTATTAAGTGTATAATATTAGGGTCAGGGTTTAAATCTTGGTTAGAGTTAGGGTTAGGATTATGATTAGGGGTGGGGCTATGGTTATAGCTAGGATTATGATTGTGATAGAATAACAATTATGATGGGTTGTCATTGAAGATTAGGGTTAGGGTTACAAATAATATCATAGTCAAGTTTATGCATAGGATTAGGTTTTGGGTTAGAGATATAACTATAATGAGGGTTAGGGTTATTGATAGAATTAGGGTTAGGGCTATGATTGTGGTTAATCATAGTGATTATAATTAGAGTTAGGGTTAATGATTATAATTATTAATTATAAATAAAATTAGGGGGTTAGGGTTAAAGATTATAATTATTAATTATAAATAAAATTAGGGTTAGGGTTAAAGTTTATAATTATTAATTATAAATAAAATTAGGGTTAGGGTTAAGGTTAATCATAGTGATTATAATTAGGGTTAGGGTTAAAGATTATAATTATTAATTATAAATAAAATTAGGGTTAGGGTTAGAACTATAATTAGGATTAGGGTTAAGGTTAGGGCTACAGTTAGGATTGCAATTAAAGATAGTACGTGATGATAGCTATAATAGTTAGGGTTTGGGTTAGGATTGGGGTTGGGGCTAGAATAGGGTTAGGGTCATTTGGTTGGGGCTAGAATAGGGTTAGGGTCATTGAATACATACTTTATATTTAATTTTATAAAAATGAATAAACTTCATAAGTGAACACACTTTAACTTATAAAGTTTCACTTATAAGATTAATAAAGTTTATTAGGTTTCACTTATAAGTGAATAAACTTTCATTTATAAGCGAATAAACTTTCACTTATAAGTGAAAAAAAGTTTCACTTATAAGTGAAAGTTTGTAAGTTTTATAAATGGAAGTTTATTTACTTTTGAATATAATTTATAAGTGAAAAAATATTAGCTTATAGAGTTTATTCAATTTAAAAAAAAAAAAATTAAACTTTATTAAATTTATAAGTAAAATTTAATAAGTGAAAGTTTATTCATTTTTGAATTATAATAAACTTTATTAAAAAATAAAAGAAATCTAATATAAATAAAATATATTAAAAATTAACTAAAAATATAATTAAAATTTATTAAATAAAATATATAAAATTTAAAATATAAATAAAATATATTAAAAACTTACTAAAAATAATATTTAAAATTTATTAAATGAAATATAATAAATATTAAATAAAATATATTAAAAAATTAACACGTTGCATGATTAGGGAGACTTTCTGGCTAGAAAGGGAGGTAGACACGGGGTGCACAATGGGAAATGTACTTCATTCGCTCCCCTCAAGAGGCAGGCACGGAAGACAGAAGGAGAGATAAAGAAGTAGGGGGCTATGGGGTGTTGTTTACATTGTTGCATAGCCAGTGCCGAAGTTCTCAGTTGTTGATGAGCCCAACTCCTGGTCAACTACCACCAGTGCTGGGTATAAATTCATGTCACTTGCCTTAACAAATTTTTAAAGAGTTTTTGTATGCAGTGAAATATATTTCAAAGCCAATGTTCATGCGATGATTTTATTATTAAATATTTTCTTAATATCGCATTTAATTTTTTTACACCCACCACCAAAGTTTTGTTTGGAAAGAAAATTAAATTGTTTTTAATAAGGGGTTGGGTTTAGGGTTGACCCCCCCCCCACCCCCCTTATTACTTTTTTTTTAACTTCAGAATATAAAATTTAGTTCAATTGGATATTTTTTCGGTTCCATAAAAGTTGAGTGTATAGTGAAATTGGATATTTTCTTCCAACTAGCATAACTTTGAACCAGGGAATCCGTTTTTCAATTTCTTATACTTGTTGAAAGTCAGTTCCAAGCACTACATTGTGGTATAGGTTTGGTTCCTTAATTTTGCCATTTTGATATGTTTTTGGAGCCTAGAAGATAGATCTTCTCCTTTACATAGTTTTAGTCATAACTTTTGCATACGAAATTGGATTTTAGATTTTAAATAGGTGTTGAAGAGCATGTTCAATTTACTACATGATGGTGTTGTTATTTTATCAGTTTGTTGAGTATGGAGAGATGTGTACTTGGTTGATCACTTGTAGGTGCTTGAGATTAAGGGTGTGATTGTGTGACCATCTAGATGATTCAAGAGGTGAAACCTTGAGGGAGTACATATTTTTATGAGATACCTATGATGCTATAGTTGATTATCAAATTTGGTGCTCCTTGGTACAATTTTACAGGTGTTTTTCAAAGTTGGACTTTGATAGTGACAAGTACATAAGTTGTCTTTAGTCTGAGCACATTGTTGGACATGGTTGGAGACTAAGAGTCTAGTGTGGGTGATAAATGAGGAAATAGGTATAGCATTGGTGATGGTTATGGTGTCATGGTTATGTAGGTATACTTTTTGCATTGAGATAACGTGATCATATTTGTGGTGTTTTAGTGGTAATTTGGTTTGATGTAAGGAGGTTGTTGAGTATCTCTTTTATACTTATTTGGTTTTGTTATCAATAAGATTTGCACCCTACTGAACTTGGAGTTCAACAATCTTTTGGAACATGGAAACACTCTTGGGCTTTTAGGCTGCCCAAAACTTGGAGTGAATCTCCAAAGAAAGTTGGTTCTTCTTGGAACCATCACCTAAACTACTTCCTAACTGGGAAAAGGGAAGAAGTGCTTGGAAATGAAACCTACTTTAATGGGTGATGCACCAAATTGTTTTTCAAACTCTATACTTGCTATTTTAACACACAATCTATCTCAAAAACAACATGTTTATACATCATTGTTTCATAGCAAGGTTAATATTTCAAACTGCATAGAAGGAAAAGAGGGAGTTTTCACAATTAATAAATGATGAAGTCATAACACAAACTATAACCTGTATAAAACATGTTATTCTTGCATGAAGGTACTACAGGAAGAAAGACATATTCAAGGATTGACATATGAATCACTAGAAAAACATCATTCATCCATGTTGCACACAAAATACATATTAGAGAAGGTAAACACTTGCTTTATTAATCAAAAAGGTGCTTACAACAATTGTACATATCTGAATATGAGTTACAATACATAATAGGCAAGAAAGAACCCGTTTCAAGTTACAATACAAGCCTAGAGCAGCAAGAACTAACTTCAAAATAAAGCCTAAGGTTGAGCTTTATAGTTGCAACAACTTGGTACAACAAAGGAACATATGCTAAGAAATAAATGACAAGAATGACATGTGTTACATTGATTTTTCTTGGTCAATCCTCCTTGGGCACCCAAGTTGTTTATTGCTATTTTTTAGGCTTCAAATCAGCTCCGAAAAGTGATTTTTATGATGAAAAGTCCTTCCTGATTGTTATCCTGTTGATTAGGGTATTTAATCAGCTCCTAGATGCTTGGAAATGCCTTGGAAAAAAATCTCAAACTACCCCCTAAATTTTCTCAACAATTTGAAGAAGTCTTCAACCTCCTCCTAGATGCTCTCAACTACTTGAAAAAGTCTTCAAACTATCCTATATTCTCTCCTTGATTGTTGCAACCTCCTTCCATGGTAATAGGGGATGTGTTTTGTTTGTTTGGAAGTTAAAAAAAGTGTTGGGGTCGGATTGAATTGAAATAGGCCATTAAAGACCCCCAAAACTACTTCAAACTATGTCATTATAGCTCCAAACTGCTCCTTGAATGCATTCATATTCATAAAGGACATTCTCACATGTCAAAATGACACTTAAGAGCCTAAAATTGCCCTTTTTCTCTACATTTTATACATTTTTAGTTGTCTTCAAAGGAACCTTTTTGACAAGACTATAGCATTTTAGAGATTTATTTATATGTTGAGGATCCCTTTAGAAAAGGAATAACATGATTTATGGCCTTGAACATAAACCAAACACCTTATTAACCTTTACACTTGATGACATTTAATCTATTGCAAATGCTAGGACCAAACTCAAGACTTATTGAACCTTGAGAACACAATGTTAAAGGCTATTTTGGCTATAGGAAAAATAGACTAATAGGTTCTTTGAATATGGTACTTGGATGTGAACATGTTTGGAAAATCAAAATAGATGTTGATTTGGTGTTTGATTTGTGTAGTGCCCCTCCTCGACTAGACTTTTATTTCATGCTTGATAGACATATTTAGACCTATTAGACCTATTTAGACTCTTGATGATGATGCAATGGATTATGATTAGGTTGTGACATGTGTTTTAGTTGCTTTATGATTATGTGGACTTATGCTACTTTGATGATTTCATGAATGATGGTGTTATCATTATTGATCATGATATTTGATGGTTATATACATTTGATGGATTTCCTTATGTGTTCATGTACTTGATGATTATATATTATATTTACATTGATGGAATTACATTGATTATGCGCTAGATGATATTATGGATGGTTTTGCATTGATTATGTATTTGATGTTACCATTGATGTACTAACCCTATTTCATGGATATTTCTGATGAGATGTTTATATGTTGTATTTGACCTATTGTTTGGCTATTTTTGTGGTGGAATCAATGTCACATCACTCATTGCAAGCAGGATGTGTTGTTGCAAAATTCTACCACTTGCTTGCTATATATATATATATATGCATTGTCATTTTGTAGTTTCAGAACTTGCAGGTACCAGACACCTATTCCTCCTACGTTTCCACGTGTGAGTTCCTCCTGGCTTCACAGGTGTGAGTGTGTCTTTAATCCCAATGGTAATATGTGGTTTCGGAGTTGACACGAGTTCCCTTAACATAATCTAAATTTAAGTTGTCACTAGGCACAATTGGTCATGTCAGTTGTCAGCTTGGCTCTTTCAGTTTTGTGAGTATGTTAGTATTGATTGACTCTTTTGGTATGAGGATTATTCATGTGTGGTTGATTTAATTGTCACGTGGTTATTTATGTGGCACTGAATTATTTGTTTATTTGTTGAGAGATTTGATAGTTAGTATTATATATTTTAATTATTTGATTTAAGCTATTTGAGCTTTTGATTTTTGATTTTTGATTTTTAGAATTATAGTATTTATTTAATTAATAATTTTGTAAGGATTATTTAATTAATTATTGATTATTGATTATAGTCTAAATATTAATTAATATTTAAGATTGGAAGTAATAAATTATTTAATGGTTGATTTATTTAATTATGTTTTCTATTGATGAGTATTTAATTAAAAATAACTATAGTTCATAATTTATTAAATAATAATTCCTATAGGGCTATAGTTTAAATACTAATATTTATTTGGTTGTATGGTAATTATATCTTGGGATATTAAAATATATTTATCCCACCTACTTATAATATATATTAATATTTCATACCTACCCTATTCTCCTATTGGAGGATTTTATTTTGGGGAAACCATAGGATATGGGAAAAATATTCCAAAATAGAATTATCCCATTGGTTGGATTTTTAGGGTTTGTTGGTTATTGTTTCTTTTTAATGGATTCCATGTGACTATTCATGGGTTCTATTCTTTGGCTTTGTATTCTTGGTGGATTGCTTGGACTAGGTTTGGAAGAGATTTAGGTTTGGATTTGGATTGCAAAGCTTGTGGGCTCTCCTTCAACTACAAACCATCACACGGGTTGTAGGTTGGAGGCCTCTCCAGTGGTTTCTTGTTTTTCTTTCAAAGTTCTGAAACTTGTTTGCTCCGTGTTTGAATTGTTTGGGGAAAAAAAGGACTCGGTTTATTCATTCTCTTTAGTATTGTTATATTTGGAATGGGAAGCCATGGGATTCTAGTTTCTTTTGCTTGGATTATAGTTTTGGAAATAATGCTTCCTGTGCATTGTCATGAATGTACAACATGAAGAATGTCTTGCAAATTTTGTATATGTCTTTGTATGCATTATATTATTATATTTTTATTGTTTATTAAGGATATTTTATCCTTGTAGATGAGTTTTTATGGAGATTGTGAAATCTGGGAATTAGGAGTCTTTGTGAGCTCCCAGTCTAGCTATGTCGTAAGGGAGACTCATGGGAGTTTTCCCCTTCTCATTTTCACTCATCCTCTTGTGTATGGATTTTATTTGATATGATTAATTTCTTCTTAAATGTATTTGAGTCATATATTATCCTTCCTATGTTTAAGGTTCAAGGTTGTTGAGTATTGTCTTAGTTTTGATTGTGTTGGAGATGTTCTTCCTCCAAAGTATGCATTATGTTTTCAATAAGAGTTCCTTAGGTGAATTTTATTATTTTATGTTTTTCATACCTTCTTAAAGTTAATTTTGTGCTGATTATAAAGAGTATAAATATGTCATATTTGGCTCATTATGTTTCGAGCAATTTTGATCCCGCACTTTAGCAGTTTTCTGCAAAATTTACTATGTTTCATATGCACTAAAATAACTTGCATATGTGCTATAAGAATAAAAATATGCACCAAAAGAATAGTCATATTTGCTAAAATATCAGTCATATGCACCACTTCAGTGAATGTATGTGCCAATCTGCATATTTTTAGGGTTTTGTCCAGTTTGAGGTGTGTTTGATGTCAGTTGGATTTTGGGTCGTACCAGAGGCTTTTTTGAGGGTATTTATGATGTTGTATAATTAAATTGATTTATGTTTTTTGAATTCTATGATTCATTTGCATTTTTTATATGAATTTTACACCATTTGAGTTGTGTTAGCCCCTCTCTTGTTGATGTGCCAAGAGAGAGATTGAGATTCTTGTGATTTTGCGCCAACAAGTGGATAGGCCTTGCTGAGATTATTTGATGATTCATTTCAGATTTGATGGAATTTCTTATGGTCTTGATATGTTGATTTGGCCAAGAGGATCATTGATTTCAATTTTCATGGTGTAGCCTTTCACATGTTTCATTCTTACGTTATGAGATTGTTGGATGCATGTGAGTTGTTTATGTTTTTAGATTTATGTATGAACTCAGATTTGTTTATGTTCCTAGAGCCTCTTGTGTTGTTTTTGTTTGGATCCATGTAGGGTGAGTGGGCTTTCATGTGATGACCGAAGTCACGAGAGATAGGTGGTTAAGTTGATAATCCTTCCGTCTAGAGTGTCAGGGCACATGGAGGTTTTTCCTTATTGTTAAACAAGTGATAACATTAATAATAAAATTATGGGTTTGGGAAAATTCATTAATCAATATAATTAATGGTTTGGACCCCATGACTTGTTCCTAGGGAGGATGTTTTAGGATGGGCGTGGGAAGGCCACTACGGTGGTAAGTCATACTCCCTTGGTTCTCTCATAGGGAAAATGACTCCACATGTCTATCAGGTGATGTTATTTTGTAGTGTCATTTGGCAATGTTTGGAGGATATCATGTGATGACACTTCACTCCTACATGTGTCCCCTTGTTGAATTAATATTATAATTGATGATTTGTTAAGCCTCTAGGAGTTTCTTATTATGATTGTTTATGTTGTTTGTATTTGCTCCATGCTTGAGAGTGTTGTTGTAATCTAGTTTTTTGGGTATTAAGTGTCAACCTAGATGTAGAGTGTGTGTTGGGACCTTGTGTCATCTCTTGGCACGGGGGTGGTTCCTTTGGTTCCACATGGCCGGGTGGTTGGTGCTTTTTACCATTGGATTTTTCCCCTTGTTGGTGTTCTCTCTTGCGTGGATGTGGATTCTTCATCATGATGGATTATGGATTCTAATGCAGTAGGTTTATCTATTTGGATGATCATATTTCAAGATGTAAATTAACCTATTAATGATCATAGAAGATGTAGTAGATGGATGATCTATGCTCTTGTTATGTAATTCATGTATCTGTAATGGTGTATGTAATCTAGATGATGTCTTGGATTGAGGCCTATGAATGTAATGTAATTGTGACATTTATAATTGATGTTATGTAATAAGATTTGAAAGAGGAAGTTATTCATGTAGATTTGTATTCTTGCAATGGTTTCATATTTGATAGATCTTGTTCATGTTTGTATTAAGTGTTACTTGGAAAGATGTGGGGAATGAGCCTTGTCATAGATGCCAATGTGATAATGAAACTTAGATGGTAGAAACAACATAAGTAATGATCATGGCAGAAATAATATCATTATTAAATATGGTTTTCACTCATGTTAGTGCATTGAAATGTTAGGTATACTTGCATAGCATATCAATGGTTAATTGGTAATGGCATTAGGACCTTGCATTAAGCATATAGGATGCATTAAGGATTAAGAATCATATTAGGATGTAAGAATCTCATAAATGAAATGTATGTGTTAAAAGGAATGTATTCCATGTTATGCATTTAGTGATTGTATGTTTCAATGATTGTATCTACAAGTTATGTGATTGGTAGGTGTGTACAACCTATTTGATTGTAGTGGGATGACTCAGATGTGGACTATTTATATCCACCAGGTTTGATTATTTGTTGTTGTAGACTTTGTTAGTCAGTCTTTTCTATGGTCATTTGTGCATTGGTATCTTTTTTACAGATGATAGGATGGATGATGTTTATAGTATCTGGATAGTTGGTGTTGGGACTTTTAGCATGTGGTTTATCACGATGCCAGGATAGTATGGTTATTCATTAGTTACACTTTTCAGTGGGAGATTTTGATAGTGTTGCATTGGAAGTGTAGGATTGATTCCTGATTGGTGGTTTGTTGGTAGTTGTATGTATGTTCTTGGCTTGGAGATCATGGTTACAATTGAAGTTATTGACTTTTTAGTTGTATGTGTTTAGACCTGGATGTTCTTCATTTAGGAGATTATCGTCATGATTCCATGTATAACTTGGTATCGCAATTTAGTGGGAGTTGTTGGCAGTGATGTGGATTCACCATTAGATGGTGGATGATCTTCTTTAGTGTGCAGATGTTGGAGGAGCTCTTGATCTTATTGTTGTAGAAGGATCTTTCACATTTTTAGGTTCACTGGTAGAGGATGGTTATCTTCATGATGATTGAGAATGATTTGACATCTTGGAGCAATGGAGGACTCTTGGAGTCTTTATTTGAGGTGTGGTTTATGCTTTCATTTAGAAATGTTATCATGGTTTCTATTATGTCATGGTACACTCTTGATTGCACATTAGAGTTTTGGCATGGTATAGTTTTTTAATATGTCCATGTGGAGCATGTGATCTCCTAGGAGATGGTTAGATTAAGTTGTCATGTTTATGTTCCTAATTCATGATTCAAGCTTTGGCATTAATCTTGGTGGTTCTCTTTGTATTTAGTGTATGATCATTTGCTTGATTACTTCATGATAGTGCTATGTTGCATTTGGAGTTTGGCATGTGGATTGATTGGCTGCAGGTAATCATGGATACATGGAGATGTAGGTGATGTTGGTACTCTCTTGTGATTAGATACATGTGTTGAGACAATTGGTTGTTTCAAGAGGAATACCAAAGAGCATTCACTAGATATGTACTTGAGAGGAGATTGTTCTTAGATTGATTCATGATAACTTGGGTATCTTGATGAGCATTCTCATTCCCACTTTTGTTCTACTCAACGGTTTACTACTTGAGAGGTGTAGCCCATTGTTCCTTTTGGGTGCATTATGTTTATGCTTATCTTTCATAGATATGGATCTTGAGCTATGGATAGAGGGTTAGTTTTGGAGGATTCATTTGAAAGATGTTTTGCATTGGTTATCTCCTTGTGCATATGTTGTTATTATGATATCATTATGAGGATATTAGGAGATGGTTTAGTGGGTTGATTTCCTTCATTGAGAATGGTTAGTTTGAGTTTGATCTTCATGGTTATTGGAGGATTATATCCATGTTGGCATACATGATATGTGTGTTTGTTTGATCTAAGAGATTGAATGGAGTTTTGGGTGTTGTTATGGGTTTTCATTTGGGGTGTTTTGGAGGAGATCGTACTTGACACAATGTTTCTTATTAGAGGTTATGGTTTATAGGTTGTCTCTCTTCATTCTATGTTCTCTCTCATGTTTTGGGATGATGGTGACATATTGTGGGAGAGTATGCATTTATTAGGTTGTGTGTGTGTGATAGGCCAACATTGGGGTAAGTAACAAACTAATTTCAGCTTGGTCTAAATGTCAATTTGGGAATCGTAAGCTTGTGAAAGGTATTGGGGCTATATGTCACAAAGTGGTGAAAGGGGTGAAAGGCATGAGATGATTGGTTATGAATGTAGCTATGAAAAATAAACCTTTTACAAAATTTTTAAAAAACTGATGACTGAAACTGTCACTTCGTAGCAACAAGAGTTGTTCTATTTAAGTGACAAGAACTATATAGAAACTGTAGCGAAGTATAAAATAAAAAATTTAATACAGATTACAGAACTAGATCTAAAACACAAAAATCAATTGAAATTAAATCCCAACTACAGAAATCATGATAGCTATCTCTAATGTTTAACCAATCCAAATAATGTGAAAACAATAAAACACACTTGCATAAATAAAATATATACATTCATTTATTCATTTGACTGTTGGAGACTCGGAGCCCTACCTCCTAGTCAACCAAGTGAATAGGACATTCATAGAACTCGCAGACTTAACTCAGCAGCTGATAATAACATTCATATTATATTATTTTTTATTGCCCTTGTCTGTCACACAAAATGGCTTATATATCTTTTACATAGAAAATAGAATATCTAATTTATGCTTACGGTTTGAAGTTTTGAGGAAGGAAAATACATAGATCAGTTATGCAAATGGTCTGCGACCACTATTTCCAGAAGCTGATAAACCGATTTGCATAAAATAGAATTAAGTTCATTTTGGCATATGACCAAACTAATGGCTCACGGTATAAACTCTTGTGGTGAATATTTGTTGATCGGTTTTGAAATACTTTACGTTCACTTCTTTCAACACTGATTCCATAACAAAATGCTAAGTAGATAATAAAAATAATGCCATATTGAAAAGGATAGATGCAGTTATTGTGGAAGAACATGGTCTTCATGTGGATTGTCCATCCTTGATGACTTCAAGAGGCTATTATGGATTTCAGAAACATGGAGAGTAAACCTTGTAGTGTGCGGTCGGAGGTTAAGGTAGATGGGTAAAGGATGGATTGATCTTTGCAACGGCTCCTTAACATTCAAATATCCTGTAGCAACAACAAAAGCTCCAATGTCGAGATATCGAAAATAATTTGTTAACTAGTTTATTGGCATGTGTTGTGGATGTCATTTCCAATCATGTGAGTTTTTTCTTTATGACAACAACTTGGAGTCTTTGTTATCACCTTGTATTTTATGCTTTTGTTCTTCGATTGGTGCATCTTCACCTTGGCTTGTTCATTTTCTTCCATAGGTGGCATGTTGGAGGATGAGAGGATTTCTTGTTTGAGATGGTGGTCACTTGGTTTTACTGTAGACATCTTGATGGAGCATGAGAGCATGTTGGACATTCATGTGACTACATTTATGAATATGATGATCTATTTCATTGATTGGCCCTTATGTAATGTATACAACAAGTGAGAGAATGTTGGGAAATAGGTGTTATACACCTTGCATAATGATTTTTATAATTATAATATTTTATTTATTATGTGATGTTGCACATGGACGGGTAACATGTAGAGATTCCTTTAGAATATCCTTGGGACCATTGTAATGGTGTATTGTAACATTATAATATTATATTGTGATTATTTAATATTGGGGAAATATATTTAGAAAGTGAAAATTTAGTACCCAACATCAAATGTGGGATCAATGTTTACGTATTGTAATAACATGGTTTTGTGGCACATGTTTTAAATTTACCACTAGTTTTATGTGTGTGAGCTTTTAATTATAAAAGTAAGCACATGTTTAGTGGTTAAGATTAGCTAGTGGTTTGGGTTGTCATTGTATTGAGTCCTTCAGAGGATTGCATTTTTGGAACATGGATTCATTCCTGGACACATAGAATATTATGGAGTTCTTGATGATTTGAGAGTATTCATTGTAACTCTATAAGTTCTTTGTATTTATTTATGGCTGATTAATATGATGGAGTATGGGTGCTTTTGGAGGCTGGTTTTTTCCCTCATGATGGTTTTCCCAGGGTATATGTTGTGTTATCTTATGGCTTGTCTTTTTTTTTTTTGCATAATGGTGACTTTGTAAGCTTGTATGCATACTTTTCTCTCACAGATTATGTAGGAAATGGATTAAATGTAACAAGGTATTCCACATTATTTCCTAACATATAAGGGAAGGCTTTAAAAGAAGGAAGTTTATGTACCATTTTTTAAGAAGACTATTCCTCCAATTATAATAAAGAAGATAGACGAAGAAGCCTATAATGATCTCAAAAGAAAGAAACTGTGTTTTTCTTGCAGGGAACCATGGTGTCCTGCCCATAGGTGTCTTGGTAATTTAGATAAGTCCATTATATTGAGGTGGTGTCTGATGGAGATTCAAAGTCAAAAAATGAACTTGAGGTTTTTGTTGCCTCAAAAGAGCATATTTCACATGAGGAAGATGAACGAGGAAAGGAGACTAATCACAAGGCACACTAGCAAACTTTTTACGAGTCTAAAATTAAATCCTTTAAGAGTTCATGGAGTTTTATCTCGACAAAAAATTATTATGTTGATAGATAGTGGGGATACCCACAACTTTATTGATGAAAATTTAGTAGCCAAAATAGGATTCAAGATGGAAGAATTTGAAGGCTTTAATGTTATTGTAGGCTATGGATTCACCATTTTTTATACTAGGATGATTATCCAACTAGATATAATATTGAGAGATTATAAGATATGTGATGAATTATATTTTTGGGATTGTAGAAACTGATATGGTTTTAGGTACTTAATGGATACATTATTTAGGGGAGTTTATACAAAAATATCAAACTATGGAGTTGAGATTTAAATCAGATTGGAAAGATGTGGTACTTAGAGGAATTTCCAATGTAACTTCGTGATTAGTAACATCCAAAAGAATGAAGAGTTTTCGAAGTGACCAAGTTGCATGATAACCCAAAATTTTATCTACGGGTATGAAACAATCCCATTGCGTTGATGTTCAAAGAATTTTGGATAAGCATAGTCTATTTTTACTTATTTACCTCCAGCATTACACTAGATAGGGATTTTGAACATATTACTATATTAGAATTAGGTGTAAAACCTTATCAAAACCACTCAATACCATAACCCCAAGGGATATGAACAAGATATTGAGAAGGCCATAAAAACTTCTTGATATGCGTTACATGAGACCTAAATCCACTACATTTGCAGCTTTAGTTGTTCTTATTAAAAAGTGCATTGATTGTAATGATTTGAATAATAGGAACATAAAGAATATATATCCTATGTCCAAAGTGGATGAGTTGATAGATGAGTTGTGTAATGTAGTGAAAATGGGATCCACTAGTTGGCCTATTAATGGGCTTTGTTGGGTTCATCCGGACTTAAGTAGGTCAAAGGAGGTCATATGGTTTAAACCGATGGAGGGTTGGTTTAAAATAAACTTTGATGGTGCTTTCAAGCGCAATCCTAGCCCTTCGGGAGAAGAATTTGTGGTGCAAGATTGAAAAGGAAATATCATTGCTATAGGGGCTAAGCGATTAGAGGATGGGATGAACAATATTCCAAAATCAATGGAAGCTTTCACATTGTAAATTTGGAAGACGTTTGGCTCTCAAAAATTCCTTTGGAGGGGGATTCCTTATTCATTGTCAATGTGATTAAATTAGGTGAAGCACAAGCTTGGCACTCTCAAAAGTATATCTATGCAATCAAGCAAGAATTGGTAACTTTTGATAGTTATTGAATCAAACATGTACGACACACAGGTAATGAGGTGGAAGATGTTGTATCAAAATAAGAATTAACTAATGATGATGTTGGTGAGAATTGAATTGAAGATTTTTGTAATCTCACATTTGATCTTTGGCATTCTTGGCACGTTGTCGCGTGAATGGTGCATTAATGAGAGTTTAAGTGAAGGTGGTTGATGGGACAAGGCTCTTTGGGTGGTGCTAAAAGGTGGTGGATGGTGTTTTTTTCCTTAAACAGATGAAATGGGTTCTTTTCTTGGACAAGGTGATGGAGGTGACCTTCACTTTGATTACAACTAGGTAGTAAGCAACATTCCTAGGGCTAAATTTTCTACGAAGAGACTCAAAAGCCTCTTCAAATTTGTTGATTGGGAGAACTTATATAGATAATGGAATTGCTACTAGGAGAGATTTTTCTACAAACCAAGTATTGTTACAGGACAAACATTGACATTGTTGTCATGGTTGTGGTGTAGGGTTTGGACTTGGGTGAAAAGGCATAGACCATTAAATGGGTCTTGAAAGCAAGGTGGAGGAGGATTGGATTTATGGGTTAGACTCTATTTTGGAGTGGGATATCCTTGGAGTGGGGTTTGACATTAGAGAAGGCATTGATCATTTGGATGTCGAGGAGGTGTACGAGCTAATTTCATTTGTTCGTTGGCCAATTGGGTGCAAAAGAGATGAGAGACGTGTTGAGGCCTTAATTGGGTGGGAACCCTTGAAGTCATATCTCTAACAGAAAGAGGTTGTAGCAAAAAATGCTCTAGTTTCCATATAAATGGGATCCAAGGAGAAGAGGAAGCAGACTATGAAGAAGGAGAGGGTGGTGGCAACCAAGAAAATGAGTACAGAGATGCACGTTGCAAGCAAGGAATGAGAAATTCCCTTCCTTGTGTGTTCCTATAGAATTGTAAACCCTGTAATTTTTGTTACATTGTATGTATTAGTGGACTAGGGCAAAAAAATTTCTATTGGTGGTAAGGGGTTTTTGGCATTTGTATACCCATGTTATAGTGGTTTGGTGCTTGTCGAGCAAGTTGGTAGGGTTAGGAGTGGAAGTCTAGTCTTGAGGGTTTGAGATGCTTCTGTATTTTGAATAACTTAGAGATGTAAAGGGTAGATAGTGTTGAAATTGGTGACTATTTTTTATAGAAAAATTTGATGTACACATTTCTTTATATCTATCAATAAAACATATCTATTAACGACCTAGAAAAAAGAAAATGGGATTCACAAGTATAAATATGCAAGCTAGAAATCAAACCCATTCACACTAATATTAATTGAAGAATAACCAATTAGGGCCACCTTCAAATGCTTGAGAGAGTTGGGAACTTGTATTGATTATTCTCTTTTGATGATTGGATAAAATAAAATTAGAAAATGCAAGAACTAGGTATAAAGATGAAAATTTGACAATAATCAGCATGAACAATAAGCTACATAACATATGTGTAATTTTTTAAGACAGGTCTAGAAATTAGACTCAAAAAGGAACCTGTGTCTACAATTTGAGCTTGAAAGTGTTAGACATTGTAGCTAGGCACCATTGTCCTAAAGGTATCTTATGCAAATTTTGTGAAAAAAATCTAGATTAGGATGTCGTACAAATTATCTCCCAACATTTTGTCAAAAAAGTGTTATACATTGTAGCTAGGCTATAACATCCAAGGTTTTTTGCTTTTGTCTAGATCTATTTGTCTCAATCTACACTTCACAAATTTATATTTGAATCCTACACACAAAAAAGAGAGAAAATGGTGTTGGGTTGTATAGTGGCTTTCATAAGTCAAACCTTGAGTAGATGTTAACCTCCACTTAAAAAAGCATGATTAGAAAGAGGGAGATTACCCTTGCATGGAAAAGGCTAAATGTCAAGTAAAATATTGAATTGAAATGACTATACCTCAAACTTGATAATAGTGGTGATGCAAAGCTATTTGGATAAAAACCTCAAGTGTTGATGCAATAGCATAACGTGACAAGACAATATTAAACATGAAGACACACTTGCATGAATATTGTTGTAACTTATTGCTCCATAATGCTCAGATATGAAGAAATTCACACATAATGTTTGCTCTGGAATGTGAACTCAATAATTGTTAGATCAAAATGAATTGGAATTAATGCCTTTATATAGGGTTCACTAGGTAATTCTCATTTTAGGTTGATCTCCAACAATCATATTAAAATTTCTAAACTCAATAATAATCGGTAAGAACTATCACGTTGACAAGTTTAAATTTGGGCCCATTTTGGGGGGATAATAGGGCCTATAACCCTAGTCCACCAGGACTAAGGCACCTAATGTCCCAGTCCATCTGGGCACCATAGTCCACCTAAAGGGGTGAAACAAAGGCAAGTTTGGCATGCACAATATTTGATCACCAAATGAACATATGAAAAAAAATCTGTTGTAAAGAGACTAGAAATGGGCTTGGAAAGAGCTATGAGGGGGAACACTAAGGCATGGGCACAAAAAGGAATGAAATTGAAAGGAGTTACAATTTATGGCACTACAAATTTCATAGACTTATATACTTCTCCATAATTGAATTGATATTAAGAGACCACTAGATTCATATGAGAGATGAAGATGTGCAAAAGACAACATCTAGGTGTTAGTATGCACACCTTAAGTATTTAATCATGCCATTTGTAATTTTTAATACCCTAGCCACATTTCAATCATGCATGAACCACATATTTGATAAGAAATTATTAAAAGGTGTTTATTTTTCATCTGGGTGTTAGTATGCACACCTTAAGTTTTTAATCATGCCATTTGCAATTGTTAATACCCTAGCCACATTTCAATCATGCATGAACCACATATTTGATAAGAAATTATTGAAAGTGTTTAGTTTTCTTTTATGATATTTTGATTTACAACTAACATAGAAGGCACAATTAAAATATTTGGATAAAATTTGGGCATTCTTAAACAACAATATCTATTCACAAAGATGTTCAAATGTGACCTTGTATTAACATGGATTTTTTAATTAGGTCATGTGAAGAGTGAAAAGGGTGTAAAGTGTTGGCAATATGTTGGATTTGGTTTAGTGTTATCATTGATGTCAACACTATATCCCAGTTGGAGGCTATCCTGGTTAGTCTTGGTGATCATCTTGGTTTTGGCTATGTTTCTGATCCGGTATAATCAGATCTTTGGACTCAATTTTGGATGCTTATTTTGGACGGTTATATGCCTTCTATATTTTGTTGGTTCATGATTTGGTGCTTCGGTTGCTATCATTTTTGTTCATCGATTGATATTTCCTAGTACCCGTTGGCTTTACCGGTAAGCAATATTTGGTGATTTGGTCAGATGATTTTGGTCCGATGATGCAGGAGCATCCCCGATTCACATCAATCTTGCATCAACCAAAAACATTTTCCTTTCTATTTTTCTTTTTGTTTGCAGTTTCAGTTTTCCTTTCTGTGTGTCCTGGTTTTGGCTCATTGGATCCTGTGGAGTTGGATTCTTCTTGAAGACTTCATCATCTTTCTTTCTTTCAGACCACATCTCATTTGGATCACTTTCCGGCAAGATATCGCCATCGGTTTCCATGACAGTTTCTTACTACCGGTTGTTCCTTTGTTACCGATTGCCTAAGACTTATTTTGGTGATCTACCGGAACCCATTCCCATGATCTTCCTTGATTTTGATGTTCCTTGGCATGTGGTCGACCTTTTCCCATGATCTACATTTCATCCTTTGGATTTTTCAGAGGAATCTCTTGGCAGAGGCTGACCTTGTTCATTTTGAACATTAGGTCTTGTTCATTAGGTTTTGATTCTGTTTTGGGTCGACTGGATCCTTTGGATCAATATATATTTGTAATCATTCTTTAGAATGTAATCAATTAGAATCAATCGGAGTATCAGATAGATAGACTGTGCCTAGAAGATAGATCTTTCGATTCAAGGTCCCGGTTGTGACCTATTCTACCAGGCCTGTGTGTCGGTATGTTGTAGCTTGGTTGTTACTAGTTGGATTTAATCAAATTTCATGGAATAAAACAATCTATTATGCATTGCCTCCATCATATATGTATGTTTCTATTGTGTTTACTCTTGCTGACTGGTCCAAATTGATCTCCTTGAGGTCCCTCCACACCGGCGACCGCTTCAAGTGGTATAAGAGCGAAGTTTCATTCTGGAGGTTGCGTGTCCTGAATTTTGTTGTAGGGTGGCAGATTGTGGATCCAACTTGCAATTGCATAGGACTAGCGTGAATCAATGGCGCGAAGAGGAACTATGAATGGTGGAGCGCATGGGAATGCAGACCCTGTTGTGATGGAGATCTTGTGAGGAATAGCAGCCCGGTTAGAAGCCGTGGAGACAGCCCAGAGAAGAGGCTCACATATCGAATATGTGAGTGAAGACAAAGGAGAAGAAGCCCCGATAAAATAAGTAAATCTACCGATGGTTGATCCAAATGAAGAAAGGTTTTTAAGGGTTTTGAGTAGGGTGAACACTAAACCTCATTTTACTCCACCGGAATATGATGGGAAGTTAGATTCAAATGAATTAATGGATTGGATCTCACAGATGGAGAAGTATTTCAATTTTGAAAACACTGCAGAAGAGAGGAATGTGAAATATGCTTGTACCTGGTTGAAAGGTCATGCATCTCTTTGGTGGGAGTGTTTGCAAGTTGATAGAAAAAGAAGAGGTAAAGAAAAGATTAAGACATGGGATCGGATGATTGCTAAGTTGAAATCAAAGTTCATCCTGACGAATTATCAAGTGGATTTATTCTAGAAGTTGCAGAACCTGAGACAAAAGGAATCTAATGTGAAGGAGTACACCGAAGCATTTTACACGTTGAACATTAGATCCAGACATATTGATGATGAAGTTTAACAAATTGCAAGATATTTGAATGGATTATGGATGTCTATACAAGATGAACTCAATATGATAAAACTGGAGAATGTTGAAGAGGCTTACTAGTATGCACTAAAGGCTGAAGAGAAATTGAATAAAAGGCATGAACAGATATAGAGAGGTAGAGGTGGAAGGATTACTAGAGGAAGAGGATATATAAGAGAAAAAGGAGCCAATATTGATCAGAACAAGGAAAAGGAAGTGAGAAAAGAAGGTAATTCATACTGGAAGGATGATAGAAATTTCTACCGGAGGAGAGAACCGGATGGTTACCGGAATGAGAACTTTGGAAGACAAGATAAGAGTACATTCAAAGGAACCTACTTTAAGTGTGGAGGAGAAGGGCACCATGCATTTGAATGTAAGAAGACAGAGGCTACCAGAAGAGAAGCAGTGATGGAAGAAAACCCCACTGGATTAGACAATAAACCGGAAGATGGAGAATTGTTGAGGATGAGAAGAGCTTTGTGTCATACCAGAGGAGATGAAGAGCCCTTGCAGAGGAAGAATTTTTTCAAGACCAGATGTAAGGTATCTGGTAAGTGTTGTAAAGTTGTTATTGATAGTGGTAGTTTAGATAATCTTATTTCAGAAGAGATGGTAAATAAGTTGAAAGTGGAGAGATTGAAACACCCTAAGCCTTATCGGATAGCATGGATTCAGGATGAACATAAGTTGTTAGTAAGTGAACAGTGTTTGGTAAAATTGAAAATTAGGAATTATCATGATGAAGTTTTTTGTGATATTATGCCTATCGATATTTGTTATCTTTTGTTGGGAACACTTTGGTAGTTTGATAGACAAGCAATACATGATGGAACGAAGAATACATACACTATTATGGCCAATGGAATGAAGCAAACCTTGTTACCTTTGGAGGAACCTTTGAAGAATGAAGTATGTACAAATGCCAAAATTTGTTTAGTAGATGGAAGGAAATTCATGGATGGAATGAGACATGAGAATGTGTGTTTTGCCTTAATTCCTAAGAATACTGAGAGACCAGAACTGGAAGAAGAATACCCAAAAGAGATAAGAGATTTGCTGACAAAATATAAGGAAACCATTTCAGATAATGTACTCGATGGATTGCTACCTATTAGAAGTATTAGTCATTGCATGCACTTAGTTCCCAGAGCTAGTTTGCCTAACAAAGCTGCACATTGGTTGACACCGGCAGAGAATGAAGAACTGAATAGGCAAGTGCAGGAGCTATTGAAGAAAGGTTTGATCAAGGAGAGTCTGAGCCCTTGTGCAGTACCAGCAGTAATAACACCTAAGAAGAATGGAGAATGGAGGATGTGTACCGATTCAAGAGCAATAAACAAAATCGCAGTGAAATACCGGTTTCCTTTGCCTAGGATGGATGACATAATGGATTATTTGAGTGGAGAAAAATACTTTAAAAAAATAGATTTGAAGAGTGGATATCATCAAATAGGATCAGAGAAGGTGATGAGTAGAAGACAGCATTTAAGACCAATGAAGGACTATATGAATGGTTGGTGATGCCTTTTGGATTGACTAATGCACCGAGTACTTTCATGAGGCTGATGAATGAGGTATTGAAGAAATTCTTGGGTAAGTTTGTTCTTGTGTATTTGGATGACATTCTGATTTTCAGTAAAACAAAAGAGGAACATTTGTTGCAGTTAAGACAAGTTTTGCAAAGGTTGAGTGAAGAAAAGTTGTTGATCAATATCAATAAGTGTACTTTCATGAAGGATTTGTTGGTCTATTTAGGATTTGTGATATCTAAGGATGGTTTGAAGATGGACCCTGAGAAAGTGAAAGCCATTATTGAGTGGCCCACACTGGAAAGCATTGGGGAGGTAAGATCATTTCATGGATGGCTAGTTTTTATCAAAAGTTTACTAGAAATTTCAGTTCAGTTTGTAACCCTAGACCTGAGAAGAGATCGGAAAGAATTCAAATGGACCACCGGAGAAAACAAAAGTTTTGAATTGTTAAAGCAGAAAGTGACTAAGCAGCCTGTGTTAGCTTTACCGGATTTCAATAAGGTATTCCAAGTGGATTGTGATGCAAGTGGAACAGCAATAGGAGCAGTCTTGAGTCAAGAAGGGAGAGCGGTAGCCTATTTCAATGAAAAATTGAATGATGCCTGGAAGAGATATTCAGTGTATGATCAAGAATTTTATACCATAATTCAAGCCTTGAAGAAATGGAGACGCTACTTGTTGCCTAAGGATTTTGTGTTGTATACAAATCATCAAGCTTTGCAGTATTTAAACAGTCAGAGTAAGTTGAAGCAGAGACATATGAGATAGGTAGAATTCTTGCAGAGTTACACCTTTGTGTTGAAGCATAGAAGTGGGAAATCTAACAAAGTTGTTGATGCACTGAGTAGGAGAAGGAATTTGTTGACAAAGAAGAGAGTGACAGTATTAGGTTTTGGAGATTTGAACACCTTGTATGATGAAGACCCAGATTTTGCAGAACCTTGGAAAGCATGTAGAGAATTGGTTATGGTTGATAGGAGCAAATGGTTGGATTATTTCATTTAGGATGGGATTTTATTCAAGGGAGTTTAGTTGTGTATACCTAAGAGTTCCATGACAGAGAACCTAATAAAAGAGAAGCATAGTGGAGGTTTAGCTGGACATTTTGGCATTGACAAAATAGTTGCATTAGTCAATGAGCAGTACTTTTGGCGCCAGATTCATAAGGATGTTAAGAGATATGTGCAAAGTTGTAGAGTTTGTCAAGTTGCAAAAGGTAGTAGTCAGAATGTGGGATTATATAAACCTTTGACAATACTGGTAAGAGATTGGGAGGATATAAGCATGGATTTTATACTTGGATTGCCTAAGACATTGAGAGGGAATGATTTTATATTTCTGGTAGTGGATAGATTTTCAAAGATGGCTCATTTCATACCTTGTAAGAAGACATCAGATGCATTACATGTAGCAAACCTATTTTTCAAGGAAGTGGTGAGATTGCATGGATTACCTAAGAGCATAGTTTCAGATAGAGACACTAAGTTTGTTGGTTATTTTTTTAGAACACTTTGGAAGAAGATGAAGACAAATTTGAAGTTCATTTCTACTTTTCATCCATAGAATGATGGATAGATAGAAGTTCTTAACCAAATTTTGGGAAACTTGTTGAGATGTTTAGTGGGAGATAAAACTAGAAGTTGGGATTTGATCCTTGCTCAAGCAGAGTTTGCCTACAACAATTCAATCAATAAAAGTACCGGAAAAACACCTTTTGACATTGTTACCGGAGTGCATCCTAGAGGTATAGAAGAATTCAGAGATATTAGTAGTGAAGATCATAAGAGTTCAGAAGTAGATGATTTTGCAAATCACATGGCAGTATTGCACATTTAGGTTAAACAACATTTGGAAGACATGAAAAAAAATATAAGGAGAAGGCAGATGAGAAGAGGAGACATAAGGAATTTGAAGTTGGCGATGAAGTGATGGTATATTTGAGAAAGAAAGATTCCCGATTGGAACTTATAATAAGTTGCAGATGAAGAATTTTGGACCCTGTAAGATTTTGAGGAAGTTTAGTTCTGGAAATGATACGAAGTGGAGCTACCAGATAGTCTAAGTATTTCTCCTATATTCAACATTGCAGATCTTCATGAGTACCATGAACAAGAATTCAGTGAGGACAGTGTTGCAGACATTGAGAAACAATTTCCCCCTAAGGAACTAGATCAAATTGAAGAGATTTTGGATAGTAAGATTAGGCGTAGTACTCGAAACAGTCAATACAAAGAATATCTTGTGAATTGGAAGAGCAGACCAGTTGAAGATTCATCTTGGATTTATCAAGAAGAGGTAGACCACCTTGGTTTCTCTCTGACCCCAGCAAAGTGAGAGGCTCACTTTTTCATTAACCCCGGATGTCTGACGCGGGAGCATCCCCGGTTCACAGCAATCTTGCATCAACCAAAAACATTTTCCTTTCTATTTTTCTTTTTGTTTGCAGTTTCAGTTTTCCTTTTTGTGTGTCCCGATTTTGGCTCATCGGATCCTGTGGAGTTGGATTCTTCTTGAAGACATGATCATCTTTCTTGCTTTCAGACCGCATCTCATTTGCATCACTTTCCAGCAAGATATCGCCACCGGTTTCCATGACAGTTTCTTACTACCGGTTGTTCCTTTGTTACCGATTGCCAAAGACCTATTCTGGTGGTCTATCGGAACCCATTCTGAAGCTTGCAGAGCCTTGAGCATTGATTTCAATGTTCCTTGGCATGTGGACGACCTTTTCCCAAAATCTACGTTTCATCCTTTGGATTTTCTAGAGGAATCTCTTGGCGGAGGCCGACCTTGTTCATTTTGCACGTTAGGTCTTGTTCTTCGGGTTTTGATTCCTTTTTCGATCGACTAGATCCTTTGGATCAATATATATTTGTAATCATACTTTAGAATGTAATCAATTAGAATCAATATGAGTATCAGATAGATAGATTGTGCCTAGAAGGTAAATCTTTTGATTCAAGGTCCCGGTTGTGACCTATTCTACCAGGCTTGTGTGTCGGTATATTGTAACCTAGTTGTTACTAGTTGGATTTAATCAAATTTCATACAATAAAACTATATGTTTTGCATTGCCTCCATCATATCTGTGTGTTTTTGTTGTGTTTACTCTTGTTGACTGGTCTGGATTGATCTCCTTGAGGTCCCTCCTCATCGATGACTACTTCATTCGGCTTATGGAATATGTTTCTATCATGTTGAAGGTGCTTCTTGGTCATGTCCTAAGTGTTTGATGATTTTGCATTGGTTGGTGTGTTGTTATGATGGTCCTATTTGGATCTGGTTAAACTTTTTGTTATTTCACTGAGGGTTTCTACCAGTTGGTGAAGCGTGTTGGATTTTGGTCTTAACGGAATTTTTTGCAAATTTGATTATTTGGATACTTGATTTAGGTCCATGATATGTATTGTAAATCATAATATTGGTCTTGTGGTACCGTGTGATGTAATTTTTGTAACTACGAGTATAGGGTTTAGCTGACCTTGTCAATAAGCTTGATGATTTGTATTTATAGGTGACTTATTCATGTAATTGGGATGATGGATGGTTATGTTTACATTATCAGAGAGTGGTTTATGTGCGAACACGGTTATATCATTCAGCGTAGGTTTGAGAAGGTTTTGTTTTGCAGGGAAGACATCTGTGCTTAACCGGAATTGTATCAAGCATTAGTAGATGCTACTTTCATAGTTTGTTCTTTATGGATTGTAGTTCGATATTTATGTAAGTCAGTGAGACTTCTTTTTGTGATGAGCAGTGAGCTCTAGGTGGTTGGCCTGATTGCAAGTGCAATCCCCATTCTAATTATTTAACATACAGTTGCAGAAGTATTATTTGATTGTGGGTAGGGTTTCCCACCGTGGTTTTTCCCTTTACCGAGTTTTCCACATCAAAAATATTGGTGTTGTGTATACTGTGCTTTCATGTTCTATCTTTCATTGTGTTGGTTTCTTTGTGTTTTGGTTCAAAGGTTATTATATGCTATAATTTTGATTACTGATAGTAAACTAATTCACCCCCCCTCTTAGTTTACTCTTGGTATCAGATCTATCTAACATAAAGATGGTTAAATAAAAGATTCAAGAAATTTTAGATTGGCCTTCTCCCACTAATCTAACACAGTTAAAAGGCTTTTTTTGGATTATGTTGTTATTATAGGAGATATATAAAAGGATTTTCTAAGTTGGCTACTCTTTTGATAGATTTGACAAAGAAATGAGCTATTGTATGATTTGAAAATGCTCAAAATATTTTTTGACAATTTTAAGCAGGTAATGAGCATGTGTCTTGTGTTTTCTAATCGTGATTTTTTCTTGCCTTTTTGTTCTTGAATATGATGCATCTAAAGAAGTTTTGAGGATTTTTATATCTCAAAAATGAAATCCAATTATATTTGAGAGTATAAATTAGGTTAATTGATTTATTACAAGGAAATGATAAAAATTATGCATGCATTGGAGAAGTTTAGACAATATTTGGTTTGTGGGAGATGCTATGAACATGAGAGGGGCGTGGATGTTGAATAAAGAAACTCATATTAGTGGTGCATTGGAGAAGTGTTCTCCTAGGATTGGTACTCTTCAGAATCCACTTATGGGTCAGGGAAAGAATGGTCCAGTTTGCAAGGAAGTATATTGGTTGAGGATCCCCGAGGGGAAATTATAGGCCCCAATGAAGGGCTAACCTCAGTTTGGGTGGTGGTCGATATTTTGAACTTCGGCTCGGCTTCATCCCCATCAATATTTTGAGCGAGTGGAGCCTACTTGAGATTCAACATGAACCTACATTGTGAAAACTAATTATAATATTGTTAAATTCATTTTGAATCAAAATATCTTGAATTATTGCCAATTAAAAAAAGGATAAGAAAGTTGCAAGAATATAATTTTGATAGAGTATATGAAAGGAAAAATAAATATTGTGGCTAATGTACTTTCTAGGAGGATTACTTTATGTTTACTTTCCTCTATTTTGTTGATTGGAAAGGCTCCATTATTGGTAAGTATTCCAAGAATTTATTTTTTTTGGTCGGTAATATAATATTTTATTATTAAGATTTATCAAAAAGAGTACATGCTTCCAAAAAAAACCCAACAGTATTGACTACATAGCATACCACCCACATTTTCTAACTTTGATAAAAACTCCTAAAACCCTGCATAGTCACTCCAAAATGGAAAAGTTAGAAGAAACAATATAGAGCGTATACATACAATCCAAACATTATCACAATACAACATTATTAAAATTGAATCACTATCATTAAAATTACTATTCAAAAATCAACTATACTAAACTAAGCAACTAAGGATTCTTAGGTTCATCTTTGAACCTGGCCAGGATTTTCACAACTTCCTTTGTACGTGCTCTTAGTCTCAGCTCTCGGCTCATCTTCACCCGTGTCACTTCATGCACCACTCTAAGAGCCTCCTCAGCTCTCATAAATTCAGCAAAAGTCTTGAATGCCTCCCAACCGTGCCATGCCATGGCTCTTCACCTTGCCTTCAACTCATCCTCTTGCCAATGAACAAAGGGAAGAAGATTCACAAGTTCCAACATCCCTTCTGAAATGTCAATTCTCTCTCCCGTAATTGCCCATTCAAAGATTTAATCCATACCTCCCAAATATTCATCCATTATTAACTCATGCAACCCCCGCTTCACCTTATCTACCACATCCTCAAATTCTAATCCCTAGGTAGCAATTAGAGAATAAATTCCCATATTGGTCTTGTATCTATGGCATATATGCGCAATGTCCTCCCCTAACATAAGTTTTACCGCATCCCTTAATCTATCATCCTTGTAACGAAATAGGCCATGTATTCTCTTATTTGACACCTTGCCCACAAAAGGCACTAATTTCTTCTTTGTCTTAAAAGTGAAGCTACCTTCCATCTTCCAACTGCTACAATGTCATCACCTTTGCAAATTTAGTCTCTTCTCTATGCAATTCGCTCTTAGTGATGACTGAGCTAGTTAAAATGAAATGCAGAGCCACCGGATATCAATAAAACAATTAATACATCTCACATCAAAACCCAATCTCAATGTCCTACTCCGTCGTCGCAAGCCTATTTCATCAATACATTGTCATGAGTACACTGTTTGATCTTTATTCTCCACTCTATTTGCACAATTTGGCTTTAACTCCACCTCTAAAACATGCCAATTAACTTGTCTACTTTCCAAAATTTCATCTTTCCAACATTCTCAAGTTTTTCATAAGAATTTTATCATTTTCCATGTCATCAACAGGCAAGCTGTGAAAATCTTCCAAATGATACTCTTTTACTTCTCCAAACGATGTGGCCCATTTGGAAAGCACATCAGCCACATTGTTTGCTTCTTTGTGCACATGAGTGACTTTGAAGTCACTTAAATAAGTTAAGTTGCTTTTAATTTTCTAGACATATTTATTTAAGAGCCAAGCCTGTATATCTCCTTAAATTATTGTGTTTACAATGATCAAAGGATCACCTTCCAGATGTAATCTTTAAATCCTAATTTTAATCCCCAATCAACTGCCATGTACATTGATTGTGCCTCAGCCTCATTGTTCATACCCTTCTCCAAACATTTAGCATCCCATGCAAATATATTGCCCTTCCAATCCTGAAACACCACTCCTGCACCAAAGTTGTCTGGATTCCCTTTTGATGCACCATCAAAATTAACCTTGATCCATCCTTCTATTGGTGGCTTCCATTCACAATTAAAATGTGAATTCACAGGCCCTAGAGACGGATCATCCCGTCTAGGCCCATGAACGGGCCTGAACTTTATCCTTGGCTAGCACCCTTGTATGCAAGAGTCCTCCTTTAAAAGTATAGTATCCTTTGTACAGAATCTTGACACCGTTGCCCCCACTATTTCTTCAATAGAGGTATCAATTCTAGCCAAAATCCCATCTAATGATTCACTTTTGTCTTGAAAGATTCTTTTGTTACGCTCTTTCCAAATGCCCCACACTGTCATTATTGGGCTAATTTTCCAAACACTAGAGAATACAAACTTTTTATATCTATGTGGCCAGCTTAGAAAAGCATCATTTAGCTTCCCTGGAAAAGGACCTTGCCATCCCATCTTTCCCTACACCATCCTCCAACATGCCGAAGAAAACTCACACTTAAGAAGCAAGTGATCCACATTTTCTTCATCCTTACCATACATTATGCATTTTGTCGGCCCAACCATGCCTAATTGTTTCCTTCTTTCCCATGTTAGAACTATACCTCTTACCGCCAGCCAAGCAAATGCACCTACCTTAAGGAGACATTATTTCCTCGAGCATAAGCTTGTAGGCCATTCTTCCTTCTCCCTGCTATCCAATAGTTGGTAACCAATCTTGACCAAGTAATTACCATGTTTCACTCCACGACACTTGACTTCATCCTTACTTTCAGAAATGAATATTTTCCTATCCTTGAAGATCTCCTCCATTATTCTAATATGAACCAGATTATACAAAAAATCTTGTATTGATTTCCACCCCCATTCAATCCTTCCATCTGCTCTTTTGGGCTCCATGTAATCCATAACCTTGATTCCACAAGTCTCTTCTAACAATCTTTTGGCCTCCAACACATCTCCATTACTACCAATAGCCTTCATGTCGTCCTATGAATCTAACCAGAAATGAGAACTCCTACCATCTCCAATCTGCCAGGATACATCTGTTATAACTTTCCTACAAGAGACAATGAAATTCCATATTGTTGACCCAGGTGGGGGATTAGCAATCATGAAAAATTCTCCAATCATTCGAATGATTCAAATACTTTGCCCTCAATATTTGAACCCATAATTGATGTGGATTTTTATAAATTTCCCAAACCAACTTCACGCCCATAGCCTCATTCATTTTCTGCCAATTCCTTAGACCCGCCCCACCTTGTTGTTTGGATTTGAAAATTTTCTCCTAGGCCAACAATGGTATTTTGTCCTCCTCTTAAGAATCATTCCAAAAAAAATTCATTTTTTGCTCAATCACCCTCACCGCCTTTTGAGGGATTTGCAAGTACATCATAGAGAAAAGAGGGGTAGCATAAATAATAGATTTGAGCATCAATATCCAACCCGTCAATGTTAACCATTTAATTTTCTAACCAACCATTCTCTGAATGCTGCAATCAACAAGATTCTTCCATATTGCAGAGCGACTAGCTCCACTAAAAAGAGAAATTCCTAAGTATTTTCCTGGGGGACTTCCCACTTGCATCCCCAAAATATGAGATATATCCCTTTGTTTCCCCAGAGGGGTATTAAAGAAGTATATTTCATATTTCCTCCAATTAATCTTTTGGCCCGACCATGAAGTATGATTGTCCAATGTACTTCTCAGGATTCATGCTTCTCTCAAGGATGCCTCCCCAAAGAGAAATGTGTCATCAGTGAATTGCAAATGAGTTACAATCCTTACACCTTGCACAGCTCTAACTCCCTTCTACACTCCATCATCCCTTTTCATTTCAATCAGCCAACCTAAAGCTTTCGCCATAATGATGAAAATAAAAGGCGAGAGGGGATCACCTTGCCTTAAACCCCTAGAGGCTTCAAAGTAGCCTTGAGGGCTACCATTTAAAAAAATAGAGAAACATGAGGAACAACACAACTCTTCACCCAAGTAATCCATTCTTCACAAAAACCAAACTTCTACAGAATTGCAAACAGGAAGTTCCACCATACCTTGTCATAAGCCTTTTGAATATCCAATTTTACTAACATTTTCACCATTCTAGTTGTTGGTTGAAAATTTGGTACACCTAGGAAGATGTGCAAAATTGTGGTTTTAGCCATAGTGTGGTTTTTCTTTCTACTTCAACAATTCAAAAATAAACTTTAACTCTAAATCTATTCTAAATCTGGGTGAAACTCTGTCTTGTTCTCTTTTTTTAGAAAAGACACTTATTCTTTTCTCTTCTTTCAGACAAGAATCATAGCTGAAAGCACAAATGATTAATGAAGTAAACTAAATAAAGAAGCAAAGTTTTCATAAAGGCGCAGTGTCCTTCATTGCTTCTCCGAGATGGGAAAACAAAAAGAAAGCTCAAAATCTTCAACTATCTACTCTTCTATCAACCTTTTTAGATGATTTTCTGGTAACTAAGCACAGTATGTATCAACTCAAAGTCTAACTACATGGTGCACCTCTTATGCACAAACATAGAAAATAAAAGCAGCACAAAGTCTACAAGTTACCCCTTTGCTTGAGAGTACTACAATAGTTTTAAACATGACAAGCAACTCAAAGACTGCAGTATCAAACCTTAAAACCAATCTAAAACTCCAAACACAATAGGCAACTCAAAGTCTTCAAGATTTAGCTTGAATCCCTCTTGTATAACACCTCAAAACTCACAATCAATCTCCAAAAAATAT
Organism: Cryptomeria japonica; assembly: GCF_030272615.1. Lineage (NCBI taxonomy): Eukaryota > Viridiplantae > Streptophyta > Pinopsida > Cupressales > Cupressaceae > Cryptomeria > Cryptomeria japonica. Next base: position 243,106,765 of record NC_081410.1, on the reverse strand, counting down.
GATCACATAACACCTTGAATCAACACAAAGTTTGAAAGCAATTTGCCTCTTTTAATTGGCTGCAATATGATTTACAACTAAACTCAAAGTCTTAGAGTGTACATATAAACTGGAAAAGTCTTGTTACATTGCCAAAATATATTGATTACAATAGACCCCCTCAAGTATTTATAGGAGAGGAGCCTTGAGAAAAAGGTGGAAGGATCCCAACTAACTTGAGAAATTATCTCAGCCACCATGACTTATTCCAACTACAATCCTAATCTAACTCAACTTGTAGTTGCCTTACATGTAATTACATTTTACAAAAGTGCAAGTGAAAGTAACACTTGCAATTACAAAACTTATTTTTACATGTAACTTGTCAAAACAAAATTACAAATACACAATTGAAACTATTCTATGTGTCCGAAGACGCAACTCTAATTACATCAACCTCTCTTTTGAAAATCTTCATGTTTCTACAAGACACTCTATGATTGAGGTAAATGACATCTTGAAATAGAGCAAGAACTTGAACCCTTCCTAGTCTTTGTGTCTTTAACCAGCAAACTCCAACCTTTCACATGCTTGGGGTAGTACCATTTCTTCAAGAGGGAAAGGGTTGCCTTCCTCTTTTCATGTTATGACCATCTATGTCTTGAAAGCATTCTATAATTTGCATCCATGAATTGTTGTTGTATCTCTTCTTGTCATGCCCAAACTTTTGGGCAAAAATGCAACAAATTTTTTTTTAAAACAACATAAAAATACTAAATACTCTCCGATAAAGGTGAGATAAATAAGTTCGTCTAAGCTAAGGGTTATCTCAAGCGTTAAAAGAATAGGTTCATAAAGTTAATTTAATTAACTTTACAAATATAATGTTTACAATTTAAACTGGACAAATTATACCCCAAAAGGGTCATCACAACTTAATTTATTAATTTAATTAATTTACCCCAATTAATTCTCCAATTATTAATCAAGAGATATTAATTATCTCAAATAGTATTTAATTGCTTTGGACTAAATAATATAATGTTAACACATATTTTATTGAATTTTAAATTAACTAATTGAGCAATAGTAATAACGTTTTTAAATTCGTCTATTAAAATTAACTAAATTGAATATAAAAATAACCTAGTCAATAACCTCATTCTAATGTCAAATTAATTTCCCAAACATTAAATATTAAATATTTAATATTTGACATTTAAATATCTCCGGAACTTAAATTTAATCTTTATACTATTTAAAATTCTCATTAGGAAACATCTTCAATAATTTTCCCAATATGAGTATAATATTACTATGTAAATAATTATTCCCAATTTCAACTATATTTCCTAAAGATTCAACCAAATTAAATGATAACTTAAACAAATGGGAATTCCCCATTTCAATTTTTTAAAGAAATCTTCCCTCTCCTTTATTATTTTATTTATTTTGTTATTGTCTCCTATTCTAACCCTAACTAGGGTTTTATTTTAAAATCCTTATGTCTCCCCCTTCTTTACTTTTTTCTTTTCATTTTATTTTACCCTAACCCAAAATTGGGTTAGGGTTTTATTGAACAACACTTAACACATTTTTTTTTCTTTTGTTTATGTGTGTGTGTACAGGTGTGCATGGTAGCGGAGGAGGTCAAAGGTAGCCGAGGGGGCGGCCATGGCTGAAGCACAGGGGTTTGGCCGTGGGGTTGAAGTTTAATGGAGAGAGGGGTAGAGGTTTGGGTGGAGGGCGATCGAGGGTTAATGCAAAGGGCCGAAGCGGGGTGGCCGCGGCGCCACCAGTGGGTCGCCCCACTAGGTGGGTTGCGGCCCACACATTGGCCTTGGTCCCTGTGTGGGTCGCAGCCCACCGTGAGGGTTGCAGCCCGCACACGGAGTGCGGCCCACATAGTGGTTGTGGCCCGCGGGCACACAAACAAAAACCCCGCCCTACCAAAATCCTTTCACATGCAAATTTTTTTATTATATTTTTTTTGTATAGAACGGCATTGAGACATATGTGTGTTTGTGTGTGTGTGTGCATAGACAAAAGGGATAAGACTATTTCTGAATATATATTTCAAATATATGTATATTTTATATATGTTTGTGTGTGTGTGTGTGTGTGTGTGTGTATACTCATGCACATATATATTTATTCTGATTTAAATAATCTGATATGTTTAACCAGAATATAAAATGTTACAATATATTTGCACAGATTTAAATAATCTATCTTTTTTCTTTCAGATAATTAAATGCATGTAAAATCTGATATATATGAAATCTTTTTTTTTACTTAGATGCAGTAACATATCTATTTAATTTTTATTATAACAGCAGATTAGATTGATGCAAAATAATGGGTATAAAACATAATAGATTTCTTTCCATCTTTTTCAAGCAATAAACAAATACATAAAAGTAACTCAAATGCCTTTCTTTCTTTTTTATATTTCTAGAAATGAACTACTCAATTAAAAATACATTTGTTTCTTCATTTTATTTTTCCTTTACACAAAATAGGAAGATTACAAACTCAAACCTCTTCATTTCTACCAAATGAGGGCTTGTCAAAATACATCTTTTTTTTTAAACTCAACATATTAAAAAAATAAGAACTTGCAAGTAGACTCCACTCCAATCTTTATTACCAAGCAAACCTGCAATAACATTTGTAGGTTGTGACCATGGAGGCTCACCTCCCAACCTAGGCTTACATGAAGCCACCCCCAGGCTAGGAGAACCAAGACTAAACGGGATACAAACATGCAAACACAACACAAGAAAATTTCATAACATTGAACTCCCAACCCAAGGCTAAACAAAGTCACCAAGTGACTATTTTTCTTGTGGGGTGAAGGTGGACCAAGTACCTAGAGGAGAATCTGCAAATAGGAGGACGCAATGCCTTTGCAAGGCTACCATATTAGAATCACCACAAGTTACAAACTTTTCCCAAAAATTATCCTTATGTCCCCCATGGCATACAAGCCCAAATCTCCCCTTATGACCCCCATTGCATATACATAAAAACAACAATGCAGCAAGGGTCTCATAACCCTTATGTATCACTCTCTTCCAAGAAGAGAGTCTCTACACTCTTAAGCTGTCAAGCAGCCTTTCACCCCCAAGGCTACTCTACCCTCCCAAGGGTGAGTATGGCCTTGAAACACCCAAAAACATATAACATGCAACATGCAAGAAAAATACACAAGGAAGAACTCAAAAAAATATTCCCAAGCCTACAAAGAAACAACCATAGAAAAGCACAAACAATCTTTTCACATTAACAAAACACTATTCTTTTTCCTTCTCAAGTCTTAGAAAAATCCAACTCCAAAAACAAAAAAAAACTTGAACAAAAATTCTATGTCTCCAAAAATGGAGAGTGGGTGAGCAAAATTCTCCCTGCCAAACCATTCCCTAAGAAGACTCTCCTCACTCTTTCCAATCCTCTTTGGAAGGGTGAGAGATTTGCATAGGTTTCTTTTCCCAACACCTTACAAGCTCTCTAAACAAGGCAACCTAAAAAGGTAAAAGAAAATGGGGAAGAGAAAAATTCACTCATTTGGAAGGTTGTCTAACCTAGGTAAGGTCCTCAAAAGTTGAAATTCGTCCATCTTGAAAAACACAACTTTTCAAGTAACTAGATAGTCATCAGGGAGTGGACACATGGCTAAAATTGTCCTTTACCCATAGGAGTAACATATGGCCCATTAAAAATGCCCCTAACCTAACCTTAGGAGTTAGTTTAACCCTCTAGAAACTCACCCAAAGTTTACCTACGGGTCAACCTTAAGTTGACCTTTCTAATGGCTCCCTATCCAAGACTTTCTTAGGACCATACTAGGATATTTTGAAAAATGCATTGGTAAAACAAATTCCCTCCAAGGGACGTGTCACTGCCAACTCACTTCACAACACATGTGTCAAGTGACACCACACAATTACACAATACTTAAATACACATGGCAATGTCCCTTTTTTTGGAATTAATAAATTTAACAAATTCAAATTAAACACACATTCAAGCATAAACATTTACAAATAAAACACATTTACACATGAGGTGTTGTCTCTCCAAATAGACAACCCTTGGCTTCACAAACACACATAGGTTTACACTTGATTCTCTGAATTGTTTCCATGGCCACATGGATTAGTTTTCCTGCACATCTCACTTTTCACATTAGTAATCCCAATAATCACATATAATATTAACATATGAAAAGAATACAGTTCAGACATTTGCATAAAATTTCAATTATAATAATCAAGTTTCCAATTATCCAATAAAATTCACATAAAATAATCTACTAAATAGCATCATCATAATCATCATGAAATTTAATCATTTATAAAGCATTCATCCATAATTTCTAGCATCAAAACAAAGTACTGCAAATCAGAGATAAATGACATACACCATATCAATGGTATCCAATTACTGGATCATATATAATCTATGTTCAAAATAAAGTATCAATAATAGGTCCAAAACATGAAAAATAACTGAAATGCTATGATGGCTCGGGGTAGGGCCTCACACTTCTTCTTTTGTTCACTGATGAAGAACCCATAACACCTTATTCAAGATGATATTATTGTAAAATAATACCCATGCCTTGATTTGTTAGTTTGATAGATTGTGTGTGAAAACAAGATTGACAAGGGAAGGGAAAAATTGATACAAAAATGGGCTCACAAGTGAATTTTGAGTTTTTAGGATTGCATTACATGTGTGGAAAAATAAGAGCATTAACTTGTAATCATGGAGATCAAACATGCAACTTCATATGTTTAATGGGTAACTACAAGTTTGCACTTGTAATTGGACCTTTAAGACTCATTTTCAAGTGTTTTTTATTGCATTTTGGACCAATTTCAGGCTTTGGAAGGCTAACTGCAAGTATGAAAATGGGAACAACTCTTGCTTGTAAGCATATTTATAGAACCCAAAATTAAGTGAATGAGTTTCATGGTAACTCTCAACATTGTAATTTTGAAAAAATAACGTTAACTCCTTTTACCAAAGGGGAAGGTCAACATTACCACAATTACTTGTAATCAGATTTTAAAATCCCAAATACAACTAAATAGGAAAAATTGAAAGAGGGGAAAAACATGCAAATTTACAAATTGCATTCAACGAAATTATCAATATGGGAAGATCACTTAGAAACCCGAATTTAAGCAAGAGCAAGACTATTTACAAAACTTGATCAAACAAGAAACTAAAAAAAACAACAGAAAGCAAAATAAAACTAAAAATAACACACCTTGCTTGATCAAATGCCCTAGGAAAAAACAAATGAGCTTGAGAAGAACCGAAATGCTCTATAAATAGATGAAGAAACCACCATGTTGATATTTCTTGCAATAAGTAAAACGGTTTTGCATTCAACTTATAGCACAAAAAATGGCTTAGAAGAAGAATCCCACTTGGTACCAAACACTTCGCATTGAAGGTTGGATGCAAAACGCATCACACAAAGGTGAAATACATGGTCAAAGCACTAAAAACATGGAGCCAAAACAACGCAAATAAGAGCATAAAATCCCCACATTGGCATGTATTCAAGGCGCCACTCCCATAGGAATCGGATTCAAGTTGCAAAGCACCACAAGATTCAAGCTACAAACCAACAAAAATTGTTGTTCTTGAACGAAAAAAAATATATAGTTGGGTTTCTTGAAGAAAACCACAAGAAATGGGCACAGGAACTTGGAGAAAAAATAAATGCAGTCGGGTTATAAAAACCCTATTACAAGTTTTATAAAAAACTCATTTTCCTTCAATCTTCCAAAATCAGGTTTTAGAGGAGCAGGAGCACATAAAACACAAAAAGCACTTAAAAACTTGAAATCGGATTCCAAAATCCCTATTACAAGTTTTATAAAAAAAAAAAGTAGGTGATAGTTCTGACACTTAATGCTAAGTACAGATGCCAAGCTAATAAGATGAGAGGGGGGGGGTGAATCATACAAACTTAATCTTCCATAAAAACATCAGATTCAACCTCGGTAACATATACTTCAGTAATATAACCAAAACTGCTAAACATGCAAACTCAAAAGCATATAAACATCATAACACTCATAACACCAGATTTAACATGGAAACCCAAATAGGGAAAAACCACTATGGGATTCTAGACCCACTAAGAAATATACTCTTCTAGAGTATGCTGGGTTAAAAGCAAATCTTGTTAAAGATTACAAACACATTCCTAGATGTGACTTGGTTAAGGGATTACCCTCGGATATGTTAGGATCTTCACCTTGTTAGAAGTGGCCTTGTTAAAGGATTTCAAACACTCAATCAAAATGTCACCTTGCTAGAGGGTTTTACAAATAAGACTGTTAAGTCTACTCGGTTAAGAGATTTTCTGTCACTATACAAAATAAAAATCTATCTGCAACTTCACATCTAAAATGCTAAAGCAGATTTTTATTTGCTCAATACAATATAGACATAGAACTAATCTTGTCCATATGTTGGGCTCTATACTCTGTTATTCAAATAGGTCTTCAAGCTTTTGTGCTCGGTAATCACTATGTAGCACCCCTATGCATACACTTGCCCGCATACATTGTTTATCAACAGTTCCTTATTTATAAACAATTCACCAACCGCTTAATCTCCTTGATCACATTTCCCATGATCAATCATAGCCATCAGATCTTCAAACTTTGACCAGGTTCAATGTATCCTTTGATCTAAAAATGTTTTACCCCACCTTGGAACTTGCATACATTTCTTGGAACTTGTGCTAGGGTATTGCAGTTCAATCTGAGTTGTAGATCTTCCTGCCAATTTTCCTTTACCATAGATTCTTTAACAAACTTCATTCACGACATACCAATCATTTAATCATAGCTAGCTCACCAGCTTCCTTCATTAAATAATGCTTTTATTCATTCAATGCATTCTGTTATTACTCGGTTGCAACTCGGTAAATACTAAACTTCACTCGATAGACATTCCGCCTTCATTAACCGATAGTGATAACCTTAGGGTTTACTGACTAGGTTCTTTGCTCGATAACATAGTATAGTATTAACCTTACAATCAATAACATATGTATGATATCAAAATAATCTAAACATCATGATCTCATCATTGTCTAACTCGGTAATAGTTGCCCATTGAATAACTTATTCCTCCCCTTATTCATCATATTCTTTCTATGTCTTTTACCGACATCTTTATACTCATCAAATCATACTTCTCAAGATATGGCAGCATCATACTGAATTAGAAAATCAATTTCTTGACATCAATGAAAAAATAATAATATTAAGACAGTAAACATCATTAATCAATTATATCCATAATCATCAACAACCTTCTCAATATCCTTATTGAAATGCCAACAATCTCTCCTTGTCTGTTATAATGCCAACAATATCCCCCTTTGGCATTGATGGAAAAACCAATTGATTTGACCTAATTGATTTGAATTGTTGTGAGATTCTGAAATGCTGAAATGCTCTCCTCTTGTCATCAGAATTCTCCCCCATACATTAGTCTTCTCCTCTTTTCTTCAGTCTTCTCCCCTTTTGACAACAATGCCAAAAAGTAAAGAACTAAAACATAATTTCTTCCTGTATGAAGTGATTTTCTGCTGTTGTGTGTCAATTTAGTCTCGGTCAGAGCATTTATGTCTTCAATTCCTATTCCCTGTATTGTTTCCTGCACACCTTTAGAAAACATCCTAAAGTGTGTAAATCAGCATCAACTCCTAAAAGATATTTTGTAGAGTCATCGAATTGATGCTTTCACCGAACTCGGTCAATGAGTAGAAGATAGGGGTAGGACCCCTAACTTACTTCTGAGATACTCAAAAGTGTCCCTTGGTAGTGGCTTGGTGAAGATATATGCTATTTGTTCCTTTGTGCTAACATACTCCAACACCACTTTCTTCTCTTGAGCTTCTTCTCTAAGATAATGATATTTGATAGAGATGTGCTTTGTCTTAGAGTGCATAACAGGATTCTTTGAAATGTTAATGGCACTAGTATTGTCACAGAATATAGTTACTGGCTCCGTAACTTTCTCATTTATACCATCCAATAGTTGTTTGATCCATGCTATGTTGGTGCAATTCAATGCTGCAGCAACATATTCAGCTTTTGTTGTTGACTGTGAAACACATCCTTGTTTCTTGCTAAGCCAACTCACTAGTCTTTCTCCTAAAAAGAAAGCTCCTCCACTTGTGCTTTTCCTGTCATCAATGTTGCCTGCCCAATCAGCATCAGTATAAACTTTTAAATCAAAATCATTTCTTTTCTGATATACTAAGCCATAATCTTCAGTGCCTTTCAAGTATCTGAAAATTCTCTTGATTGTTGTCATGTGTGTTTCCTTAGGATCTGTAGAGAATCTTGCAACTATACCTACTACATGTGCTATGTCTGGCCTCCTGTGAACAACATTTTGCAAATTTCCAATCATAGATCGGTAAAGTGTCTCATCAATAGATGCAGATTCATCATTCTTTGATAGTTTACAGTTGGTAGTCATAGGATTACTTACTGGTTTTGAGTCCTCCATTCCAAATTTCTTCAAGATTTCCTTTATGTACTTGGATTGAGTAATGAAAATCTCATCTTTCATTTGCAGTATATGTAAACCTATAAAATACTTTATCTCACCAATTAATGATATCTCAAATTCTTTGCTCATTTCATTTCCAAAGTTTTTGCATAAAGAGTCATTTCCACAAAAGATAATATCATCAACAAATATGGCTGAGATCAATATTCCATTTTCATCATTCTTCATGTACATATTGATGTTTTCACTTGTCCTTATAAAACCAATCTTGATCAAATAAGAGTGCAATCTTTCATACCATGCTCTAGGTGCTTGTTTCAGACCATATAAAGCTTTGTTCAATTTACATACCCGATCTTTATTCTTGTCTTCAACAAATCCTTCAGGTTGTTCAATAAAAACTTCTTCTTCTAATATACCATTCAGAAATGCAGATTTGACATCCATTTGATATACCTTGGAATTTTTGAAAGCAACATATGCCAACAATGTTCTTACTCCTTCAAGTCTAGCCACAGGTGCAAAAGTTTCACCATAATCAATTCCTTCTTCTTGAGCATAACCTTTGCAAACTAGTCTTGTTTTATTTCGAATGACCTCACCTTTTTCATTCAGCTTGTTTCTGAAAATCCACTTTGTACCAATTACATTTTTGTCCTTCGGTCTTGGGACCAATGTCCATGTGTCATTCTTCTTGATTTGATCAATCTCTTCTGTCATAGCATTTATCCAATCTTCACTGTTAAATGCCTCTTTAACTATTCTTGGCTCAAATTCAGATATCATACATGTGTTTTGTCTCAGTTTGTTCCTTGTCATTACTGGATCATTATTATCTCCTATAATCTGACTTGATGCATGATGTCTTCTGACATACTTGGCTAATACAGGCTCGGTAGACTCTGTATGATCTTCTTCATCACTCGATAACTGAATATTTTCTTCATTTTCTTCTGCAGTTTTCTCGGTAAGACTTGTCGGTTGAACATAGACAAATTCATCATAATCTTCTAGTTCTTTGGAGTTTCCTTCATCATTTCTTTCTGCAAATTCATCAATTTTCACATTTGCACTTTCTACTATTTTGTTAGATGATTTGATCAGACATTTAAATGCTTTGCTTCTAGAAGAATAACTAAGAAATGTTCCTTCTTCACTTTTATGATCAAACTTGCCATTTCTATCATCTTTGTGTACATAGCATCTACTTCCAAAGATTTTGAAATAACTTACATTAGGTTTCTTGTCATACCAGATTTCATATGGTGTCTTCAAAGTTTCTTTCTTCAGTTGTACTCGGTTCAGGGTGTAAACTGTTGTGCTTATTGCTTCTCTCCAAAATGTTTGTGGCACTTTCTTTTCAATCATCAAGGTTCTGGCACAATCCACAATAGATCTGTTTCTTCTCTCAGCAATTCCATTTTGTTGTGGAGTTATCGGTGCAAAGACTTGTCTTTTTATACCATGATCATTGCAGAATAAGTTGAACTCATCAGATGTGAACTCTCCTCCTCTATTTGATCTAAGACATTTTAGTTATCTTCCTGTTTCATTTTCAACTCTTGCCTTGTACCATTTAAACATTTGAAAAGCTTCTAATTTTTCTTTTAAAAACATAACTGACATCATCCTTGAGTAATCATCCACAAATAATATGAAATATTTATCACCATAATAAATTTGAACTTTTATAGGACCACAAAGACCAGTGTGCACAAGATCTAAAATTCCCTTGGAAGTGTAGGACTTGCTTGTAAAGCTTGATCTTGTCATTTTACCCATCTGGCATTCTTGACACATAGCATTCTCAGGTTTTTCAAGACTCAGTAGACCTCTTACTTGGTGCTTCTTGCTTATTTTGATCAGATTATCAAAATTTACATGACAAAACCTTTTATGCCATAACCAGGTATCATCTATCTTTGCATACAGACATTTATTCCGAGTTGAGTCAAGGTGAAATGTGTTACCTTTTGTTTGTGTCCCGGTAGCAATTAACTTTCCATGCTTGTCATGAACTTTGACAATTCCTTTCTAAAATTCTATTCGGTATCCTGTATTGTTTAGTTGTGCTACACTCAACAAATTGTATTTCAAACCTTCAACCCAATAAACATCATTGCATCTTGCATTTTCAAGAAGTGTTATGGACCCTTTACCTTTTACCGGACATGGTCCATCATTACCAAATCTTACATAGCCTCCATCATAGTCTTCTAACATAACAAACTTGTGTTCATCACCTGTCATGTGATGTGAGCATCCACTATCTATGATCCAAGAGTCATTAGTATTTATGTGAGATATTAGGGATTTTTCTTCATACCTTTCTTCATCTAATCCATCTTTGATAGCCACATAAACTACTTCCTCTATATCAGTTTCATCTGATTTATCATCATTGGATTCCTCATCGGCTATTAAGCATGACTTTCTATCTCTTCTTCTGAAGTCTCGGTGTCCTCTGTAATGATTATCTTTCTATCTATCATCTCGGTAATCTCTCTTTTTAGTAGATTCTTTGTCAGGACAGTTAGAAGCCATATGTCCTATCTTATCACAATTGAAACATTTCAAAGGTAGTTTTCCTTTATACTTACCTTTGCCTCTCGGTAACCTTCTGGCTAAAAGTGCTTCAAACTCTTCTTGCACTCTGATTTCCTCATACAATTTGTGTACTTCCTCCACGTCCTTATGAAATCTTTCACTTTCTCCACTATGATCTCCTTCATAGTACTTATACTTTCTTTCATTGTAATCATTAGATTCATCAAGATGAAAAGAACTAAATGCAGATTCAACTTTATTTACCGAAGACCCACTGTTATCAAAATTACTTAACTCAAATGCATGTAGCTTACCAAAAGTAGCATCTAAAGAAACTGGCATATTGGGTACAGACCTTAGTTCATTGATTGCAGAGACTCGGATTGCATAAGCCAGTAGAAGGGTTCTTAACAACTTACTTGTTATATCCTTTTCTTCAATAGTTCCACCTGCTCCATTGATTTGATTGACAATCTCCTTTAGTCTTGTACTATACCGGGTTATGTTCTCACCTTCATTCATCCTCATAGATTCAAGTTTTCCTCTTAGACTATCCACTTTTGCTCTTTGAACATGTTCATCTCCACCACACACAGATATGAGCTTGTCCCACATTGCCTTTGCATCATTGTAGCCTTCTAGATCATTAAACTCTGAATCGGTCAATGCAGATATTATTTCAATCATTGCTTGGATATGTTCTTGCTTTGCCTTTATCTCTTCCATTGTCAATGGATAGGTTCTCGGTGTGATGAAATCATTCTCCAGATAATATACAGCATATTCTCCAACTCCTGATAGGTGTAGCTTCATCCTTTTCTGCCATGTAGAGAAACTTAACTTGTTCAGCTTCGGTGCATCCCTCTTATACATCTTTGGTTCTTTGCCTCAAGTACCTTTAAACTTTTCTTCCAGAGTCCAAAGCTCTGATACCAATTGATAGTTCTGATACTTAATGTTAAGTACAGATGCCAAGCTAATAAGATGAGAGGGGGGGGGGTGAATCATACAAACTTAATCTTCCATAAAAACATCATATTCAACCTCAGTAACATATACTTTAGTAATATAACCAAAACTGCTAAACATGCAAACTCAAAAGCATATAAACATCATAACACTCATAACACCAAATTTAACGTGGAAACCCAAATACAGAAAAACCACTGTGGGATTTTGGACCCACTAAGAAATATACTCTTCTAGAGTATGCTCGGTTAAAAGCAAATCATGTTAAAGATTACAAACACATTGCTAGATGTGACCCGGTTAAGGGATTTCCCTCAAATCTGTTAGGATCTTCACCTTGTTAGAAGTGACCTTGTTAAAGGATTTCAAACACTCAATCAGAATGTCACCTTGCTAGAGGGTTTTACAAATAAGACTGTTAAGTCTACTCGGTTAAGAGATTTTTTGTCACTATACAAAATAAAAATCTATCTGCAACTTCACATCTAAATGCTAAAGCAGATTCTTATTTTCTCAATACAATATAGACATAGAACTAATCTTGTCAATCTGCTGGGCTCTATACTCTGTTATTCAAACAGGTCTTCAAGCTTCTATGCTCGGTAATCACTATGTAGCATCCCTGTGCATACACTTGCCCGCATACATTGTTTATCAACAGTTCCTTATTTATAAACAATTCGCCAACCGCTTAATCTCCTTGATCACATTTCCCATGATCAATCATAGCCATCAGATCTTCAAACTTTGACCAGGTTCAATGTATCCTTTGATCTGAAAACGTTTTACCCCACCTTGGAACTTGCATACATTTCTTGGAACTTGTGCTAGGGTATTGCGGTTCAATTTGAGTTGTAGATCTTCCTGCCGATTTTCCTTTGCCATAGATTCTTTAACAAACTTCATTCACGGCATACCAATCATTTAATCATAGCCAACTCATCAACTTCCTTCATTAAATAATGCTTTTATTCTTTCAATGCATTCTATTATTACTCGGTTGCAACTTGGTAAATACTAAACTTCACTCAGTAGACATTCTACCTTCATTAACCGATAGCGATAACCTTAGGGTTTACCGACTAGGTTCTTTGCTCGGTAACATAGTATAATATTAACCTTACAATCAATAACATATGTATGATATCAAAACAATCTAAACATCATGATCTCATCATTCTCTAACTCGGTAATAGTTGCCCATTGAATAACTTATTCCTCCCCTTATTCATCATATTCTTTCTATGTCTTTTACCGACATCTTTATACTCATCAAATCATACTTCTCAAGATATGGCAACATCATACTGAATTAGAAAATCAATTTCTTGACATCAATGACAAAATAATAATATTAAGACAGTAAACATCCTTAATCAGTTATATCCATAATCATCAACAACCTTCTCAATATCCTTATTGAAATGCCAACAATCTCTCCTTGTCTGTTATAATGTCAACGGTAGGAACTTTTTAAAAAACTTACAAGTTCACATAAACTTATATTTTTAAATTTATTTGTAGTTTGACCAAAAAGTTCCTACAAAACAACTTAAAAGACAAAAAGGAAAAATGGAAAAGAAAAAGAAATTACAAGTTACGCATCTTTTATAAACTTTCACTTGTAACTGCTTGAAAAAAACCCTACAACTTAAAAACATAAAGGATCTCTTTACTTGCAAAAGAAAGAAAATTTCCCACTCGTAGTCTAGAGAACAAAACATGATTTTGGAGAAAAGACCAAGCAAACAAACTCAAAATGCGATGAAATTTGAAACATGGATCAAGGATGAACTGAAGATTAGTCTAGTTCATAAAGAAGAAATAATTTTGCCTCATAAGGCATGTCTTAGAGTAAAATCTCCAATTTGTAGTGACTTCTCTGAAACTCGAAATTGCATAGAAAGCTAGGAAAATGAAGTCCAAAAATCACCAAAACTTGGACAATGATGGCAAAGACAACCCCTAATGATTTGAAACTAACAAATGTGAGTTTTGTACCTCATAAAACATGCCTTAGAGACAAAAATGAAAAATTTTAAGCAAAAAATTGTAGGGGTTGTCACATTTTGAAAATCCAAAAATGAGGACAACAGTTGGCTCTGACTGGGGAACTTCCTTTGATTGTTGGAATGATTGAAGGGATTATAATCCATAACTCTAAGTGCCTTAGTATCCATTGCGCTATAGAGTCAAGCAACAAAGACATAGACGACAAGGAGGAGGATATGACTAAAAACAAGACGCGGACTTGTGCAACTACACTTATTGAAAATGGAAACCTACCTATCCTAAACTAGCCACAATGAAAACCTTTCAAATCAAACCATTCATGGGCTCACCAAAGTAGTTGCCTCTTTCTAATAACTTGTATTACCTTGTATGATCATGAGCAACTACAACTAATAGAAGCACGAACAATTGTACCATAGCTTGATGCACTGCTCCTTGAAAAAGGGGAGCAAATTCACTTGCCTTCTCAAATAAATCGCACATATTGCTGCTGCAAAATAGATCAATGAATTTGGACTGCTCTTTCTCAACCACAGATGCATCCTTTATTCCTTTCCCCATTGTATCTTCATGCTTAGGAGCAAGTGTGACTTTTGACATCTTGTCGACTTCCAACCAAGATAGATGTCTTATAGGAAATCCTCTTGAAAGAACAAAATCAAAACTCCTTTTGTTGATTACACCTTTATTAGATGCATCTTCAATCACAACCTCATGCTGAAAAGAAAGAGTTTCTTCATATGAGTCAATTGATAACATGATTGCATTGCTTACCTCCACATGTTATTCACAAACTTCAGATTTGGGAAAGTTGTCAACAATACTTGAACAAAATTCCTCTATTATGCTTGTGAAAAGGGCTTCATCTAATTCCTTACTATATTCTTCATGCACAATATTTTCAAGTTCATGACCTTGAAATATAGATGCAGTTTTCTCATTGTGTTCAACTTGAATGGTTCTTTCATGCATGTTCATCTTTTCATATCTCATGATATGATTGTCCTCCTTTACCAACACCTTGGAAAAATGGCTTTCAACCTCTTGTTGTGCATTGTCAATGGTATCCGACATGGTCTTTTCTTTTTGTTCAACAACTTTCTAGAACTGCATAAACCAAATATGATAGTCGTCGATTATATCTTCTTCCTCCTCTTGCAAGATCACTTTGTTTAGATTCATAATATTCCATTGTTGCATTTGTTGGTAGTTCCCAAAGAGAAAGCCTTTCTGGTGTTGAAGGAATCTTGTCTTGATTTGTAGCTACATAACTAGGAACAATAATTAGATTTGGCCTCCTTGGAATGTATTTATCATAAGGGGAAGAGAATACACCTTGAGCTATTTGCCTTTTGAGGGAAACCAGCTCATTAATCAACCTCTGCACCATGGGATCTATTCTCTTGGTAGCCCATGATCCCAAAGAAGAGTTTTCCTTGGACCCATTTGGGTCTATCTGTATCTTACCTACAAGGATAAGATCATCTTCAACCTCAATTGTTAAGGTTTGTGTTGCTACAAGCTCTCTTAGAACAACCCTTCTCAACAAAAAACTTACCTCAAGCACTTGAGCATTAATGAAGAAGCACTTCAAATTTTTAGCGGTGGTTTGAGCCACAGCTGGAATTTTGTTACACAACTTGTTGAATTTAGTCACAAACTCTCGCATGGGTTCATGTGACTCCTTTTTCATTTGATTCAATTAGGCTAACAATGCATGAGCATCTTCTGTAGGCTTGAACCTTTCTTCAAACTTTTTTCTAAGAGTAGTCTTGTTTGTAATGGTTTGTGGTGCGAGTTGGTAGAACCAATCTACAAGAACACCTTGGTTTGTCTCAATGAAAAGTCTCACTAAAACATCCTCATGTTCCACACCAAGCACACCACATGTAATATAGAAGGCAGCAATGTGCTCATCTAGATGTTGACTTCCATCTCCAAAGAACTTGGTAAATTTCTTTTGTGAGCCATCGGGGAGAGCATGCAAAGGCGGAGTTAGATTCAACAAACCAAAAGCATTCCCCCAAGGACCTTGAGCAGCCATTTTACATGTCCTTGGTGAAAGCTTCACAAACCAGTCAAGAAATGAAATTTCAATGAATAGGATACCATTATACTTCAACCAAAAGCATGAGGCTTTTGGATGCGTATTGTATTCCCAATAGAGTCACCAAAAACTATTGGTGACATGGATGGGTCAATCTACTATGTAATGATTCAACAAATTAATATCAGAGATTCTAAGATATAATTAACAAAATATTTCTAATCTCTTATCAGCAGAAACCCAAGAAAAGTTATTCTAAAAATAATAAGACACTAGACTTCAAACGAAAGCGCGAGGCTTTCGAATGCGTTCGTGTCCCCAACGGAGTCGCCAAAAACTGTTGGTTGAAAATTTTGTACACCTAGGAAGATGTGCAAAATTATGGTTTCAACCATAGTGTGTGAGTATAAAAATCTCCTAATTTAGGGAAAGATCCCCCTTTTTCTTTCTACTTCAACAATTCAAAAATAAACTTTAACTCTAAATCTATTCTAAATCTGGGTGAAACTTTGTCTTGTTCTCTTTTTTTTTCAGAAAAGACACTTATTATTTTCTCTTCTTTCAGAAAAGAATCACATCTAAAAGCACAAATGATTAATGAAGTAAACTAAATAAAGAAGAAAAGTTTCCATAAAGGCGTAAAGTCCTCTGTTACTTCTCCAGGATGGGAAAACAAAAAGAAAGCTCAAAGTCTTCGACTATCTACTCTCCTAGCAACCTTTTTAGATGATTTTCTGGTAACAATAATTCCTTTTTCTATGGACCTGTTTAGAGCAAAGCCACTTTTCTCCTCTGAGATAATGAACTTCAATACCATTTTCAATCTGTTCACAATCACCTTTGAAATAACTTTATATATAGTATTACACAAAGAAATTGGGCGCAGATCATCAAAAGATCTAACTGACGTCTTTTTTGGGATAAGGGCAATGAAAGTATTATTGAAGTCCTTCCAAATAAAACCCCCAACTCTATATTCTTCCACAATATGCCAAGAATAATTTTTCTACTGATATTATTGATGATATGATGAAATATGATAATTATAAAATGATAGAGGCATTGATCCTCTACAAAAATATAATTTTTTTGGTGTCTGAGTCCAAAATAAAGGAGAATATTTTGAAACCATTTTGTGTTACCCAAACAATAGGAATCTGATAGTACTACAAGACTTACAAGAAAATTCATGAGATATTTACATGGAAAGGGATGAAAGAGGATATCCACAAACATATTAGAGAATGCATGATTTCTAATAGAACAAAGGAAAGCATATTTTTCTAGCATAACTACTGTAGATTAGTGAATTCACTACCCTTGAGATGATAGAATCTCAAGGAGAAAATCAACATTCACTACCTCACTTAAATATTTCTCTTGTCAACTAGGAAGATCAATTATGAAAGAAAGTAAACCAATTATAGTATGTCTATAAATATAAAATACTATATAACAAAAAAAAAATGATACAAAAATTTTCATTATAGAAATAGAAAGCTTATAAAATATAGATTTTACCCATGACTTGGTGAAGCCTTGGCCTCAAATACATGTGTGTTGCAAGGAAATCCACATGATGTGTTATCATCTATACAAATAGAAAACAAAAAAGCACTAAGAGTCACACCAAAAAGAATCTTGCACCCCACATACATATTTGTCACCTACACACACTCAAACCAAGAAAAATGTTGTGGCTATATAGGGGTTTGCCTTATTCAAACCCCCATTTCGGTGTTTCTACCTCCACTCACAACCAGATAGATAAATTGGATAAAAAAGATAAATAGATTATGTAATAGAAACAAGCCCTGCTTAATGGAACAAAACCCCTATTACAAAAGATAAATGATCAAATACAAATAGATGATAAATGCAGTTAGAGAATAATAAAACAATATTGCATTGCAGAGCAATAGATAAGAGAGATAAGAGAGAAAGAAAAGTATTACACAGTAAAGACCCCTCTATTGAGATAAAAGTGTGATTGTGAGCAAGATAAGGCTTGGTTGTTGTGATCTTGAGTACAAATTATGGTTAAATTTGCGAAAGAGAAAGAGATCCAAGAGTGTGGATATCACAAAATGAATGAGAAAGAGGAGTTTATTTTCTCAAAATGAGCAGGAATAACCATTTCAAACACACCCAAGCAAAGGGACATGCGTCAAAAGAGGCTTGATGCAGAATATGTTTGTTTGAATCTAGAATCTTTTTAGGATATTTGTGTGTTATATAGATGTCTATACATTATGTTCCTGTCTAACCAAATTAATCCAAAATTTGTCCCATAGTGGGGACCAAGGGTTGCTAATGCTTCATATTTAAAATTAGTGATGTATGAATGATGAAATATTGAACATGAATTTGTCACAAATGCATCAGGCCTAATGTGTAAGTGTCATAAATGCATTATGTGCAATTTATGATACTAAATTTTGCCCCCACTTTACTGAACTAATTGACACAAGGGATGAAGTGCATTTATTACCTCAAAAAAGGATACTATAGAGGTCATAGAGGTCAATAAAGCAAACATGAACAATGCCCCCAAATATCATCGATAAACTATAGTGTTTGTCATGAATATTCAGGTACTGCAAAATCAAAATTTTGCTAGCACCAAAATTCAAGGAAGCTACTTCGACGAGATGAAGCTTAAGAGGTGTTAGTAAAAGTCAAAAGGAAAAACTAATAAAAGAAGAGAATATTCCCCCTCATCTTTTTGCCCCCAACCTAGTGGGGAAAAATAAGAACGATGGTCTAGAACCACCACAAAAAATTTAACAAATTTTGTGCTAAAGTCGGCTATATTCTTGAGAGGTGGGCCCTGGAAGGGTCATTTTTACTATGCACTACAAGGATTTTCCCTATGATATTTATAAATCCATAATCAAAATGCCTCATAGATGAGGTTTTTGGCTAACTTGCATGGAGTATATCCCTACCCCATTCTTGTGGACATGTCACAAGCCCATGCTTACCCACTATGGCAAGGTGAGTGGAGAGTAGGTGACCCCATGTATTAGAGAGTCATCATCGATCATATGAGGATTAGTGATATTATCTTGCTACCATAATAGGGTACAGTTGTATGGACCACAGATAGGACACACTTGTTCCAAATATAGTATGAACCATTCCTTGTTAGTCTCCATGACTACATCTTCACACCTTACTATTAGTGGCGATGCTTGCAACAATTCAAACAAGTGCAGACATTTCCCATAGTGGTTCCCACTTACGTGAGGTTTACTATGATAATTGTGAGGACATAGTATCATCTATGTATAATTATATCAAAAGCCCTAGAGAGCCCACTAGAGAGTTATGATGATGTTGTCCCCCTATAGTCAAATATCAATGATGTTGGAGTATGGAGGGATTCGCAAACTAGTGGGTTATGATAGATCGAGCCTCCATATTTCCTATAAACATGCATAAGGAAGACCCAAGATCTTTAGGAGTAGAAGTAGAGGATGCCAAGATATAGAGGCCACAAGAAGAGGAGCCAACCAAGGTAGCAGAGGTAGAGGGTGAGAGGCCTAGACAAAAATAATGGTTAGCCACCCCAATCTCTGCCAAGCCACCCTTAGGTCCTCAAGCATCTTTTCCATCCCACCACCACAACCATAATAGGCCAAGAGACTTCCAACTGTGTCTTTAAAGACTTTGAGGGCTTCGAGTGGTAGGGCTCCTTCACTGGATCTTGACTAGTAGACAAGCGATCTAGGTATATTTGTGATTTTGAGCATGATATAGATTATTCATTTGATATAGTAGTAGATGTTTAATACTATCATTATGATATATGTGTTGATGTTGATCTCTTTCTCTATGTATGTAGCGCACATAACAAAGTGGCTTGGGTTTATACACTAAGCACTAGAAGAAATTATCCTGGATGTCTAGATTTGGGGCCCAATCCTCCATGACTACGAGCCTCGCCAGTCAATTCAATAGCATGTATAGGTGTTCAAGCTCATAGCATATTTTCAAACAATTTACAAGGAGTTTTGAGTGGATCTATTATAGAGAGAGGTACAACTTGGTACCATGATGAAGTAGAGGAACTAGGAGATTATGGAGTTGTGGATCATCTTCTCAGAGAGAGACTAGGTAGTGATGTGGGAAAAGAGTGCTTTTGAGGGAACATGACACCTTGTAGAGCCAATTTGATGGCCTCTAGAGGAAGGTGGATGTGGCACAAAAGTGGTACTATAGGAAACCACAACCACCCTAGAGTGCAACAACTAATGGGAAATCTAGTAGCCGTAAGGTAGAAAGAGGACATCCTCACGAACAAGCTAGTGGCACAGACAACACACGTAGTGTCCCAAAGGGAGACCATACCAAATATGAAGAGAGATTTGAGGGGATTTCATCCATAGAGTGATTCAGTGAATCGATCTTATTCTACCACAATTAGATAGCCACCATGCTCAGATTGAGATTCCCCAAGGCCCGAAGTATCCAAGACCCATGCGCCAAGAGGACCATGAGATTTTGTACATACTTTTTTTATACAAATACATTTATTGTATACCTAATGATGTATATCATCCTTTCTTGATATATATACACATATATTGACATCATGTGTTTTTGTAGTGATGCAACACATGTACATTGAGACTTATACAATGATATATGTTTTACGTTAAAGAAATAAAAGAACATGCTAATTAATTAATGAATTGAATGATAAATGAATGGATCATAATAAAATCTAGATATCATGTATATAAATAAAGTATATATATGCCTAAATTCTAACTAAGGAAATTTTCCATACACATGTACACATCATAACACATGAAATGAATAAACCTGTTTATAAAAGAGATGTCACAACATAATGAGCTTAATACTCTAAGTATCATGCACATGACACATAGGATTATTCTATGCATATAATAGATCTAAGTGAATGGCATTCATAGGTTCCTTTAGTAGTGTACCATCCATCTCAAAAAAACTATAGGCACCAGAACCATAGATAGAGTTGACTATGTAAGGACCTAACCAATTAGGACTAAACTTCCCCTATTGATAAAGCAATGCATTTACATTTCTCTGATTCTCATAGAGAATGAGATCACCTATTTTGAAAGTAGGGGAGATAAATTTTTGATATACCACTTTAATAAATATTTTTGATATGCTTAAAGATGCTAAATGGCCTTTAGTTGATGCTTCTCAAGTAACTTAAGTTGATTGAGACAGTGAGTATGATGGGTGTCATCATTAATTGACCCCTAAGGGAAACCCACAAAGAAGGGATTTACAACTATAAGGGCATGATAGCATCAACACCATACACAAGGTTATAAGGCGTAGTTCTAGTAGTCATATGAAGACTCATGTGATAGGCCCACAATGCATAGGTCAACTGAGAATCCTTACTGTGCTTATTATCTATTTTCCATAGGATTTATTCAATGATCTTATTTGATGCTTTGGCTTGACCATTGGATTGAGGATAGTACAATGTAGAAATCAATGTTAGATATAAAATTTCTTGACAAATTATATCATCTCTTTGTTCTTAATTGAAGTGCCATTATTAGAAAAAAGGGTAGAAGGCAAACCGAAATAATAAAGTATATTGTTTAGAAGCAAACTACAAATTGCCTCTATAGTAGTGGATCTCAGTGGAATAACTTGGTCACACTTCGTAAAGTGATAGATATTTATTATGATAATGTTATTTCCTTTAGTAGAAGGGGGATATATCTTCTTGATAATATCAAGTCCCCAACTTTGAAATGGGCAAGGAGAAGCATGAGTTTGGAGTTCCTTTGTAGGAGCACGAATGAGATTGCTATGTTATTGACATTGACAACACTTCTTGACAAAGGAAAATGAATATTGTTTCATCATTTTCCAATAATATACCATATGAATTAGTTCATGAACTAGAGATTTACCACCAAAATTCCTACCCCAGAGCCTGAATGAGCTTCTTGAAGGACAAGGGGTATCTCAGCTTTAGTCAAACATCAAAGAAGAATACCATTGTAAGACATGATGGGTAAATTTAATAGATATTTTAATATGGTTATATGACTCTATCTTGGACACTTTTTAGTTGTTAAGTCATGTTCCTAATAATACAGACTTTATGTCCTTATGTGTTTTGAAGACTTGTGTCATAATATCGTACTTATATCTACTTAATCTCAAAATATGATCATAAGGCCAAATGTGAGAATACATTTGATGATAATATGGTTGGATGGAATATGGTTATATTTCTATTAACTAGTTTTTGCAGCACTTTGGAGTGATCAACTGATCTAGTTGCTATGGCCACTAACTGTTAAATATCCTGCATCCACATGTAGAGCAGACTTGAACCAGTCTTGTGGACCTTGATGATTTTGCTGATCTATCAAATGAAGAAGATGACAAAAACTTATTCTTGTTTTAGTTGATTTTTAACAAAGTAAATTATTATTTTCTGATGATATGTTGAGTGTATGGTTATGTTTCAACTGATTGAAGATAGATAGTTTTGTTAGGATTGTTCTCTAGAAGATATGTTGTCTTCATTATCTTTAAAGCTTTTCCTAGTTTCATGGTTTGTGCATCCAAGATAGTTGAATATTTTAGACTTTGAAAGCTCTATATATTGAGGCTTTGCATATTTGTAATGGATATTATTTTTTAGAAATATATCATTATTTTAGTCAATTCCCTATCTCTATGTTTTTCAATCAAGAGTGCATCCATGGTTATATCGAGTGTTGATTCAATTTTAATCTTTTGTAGGTCTCATTTGGAGTGTAATCAAGGGTGCCCACTTGAGGTACATCTCATTAGTATTTACATTGTTATTAAATAGAATAGCTAGCTTAGTTATAACTATTGTTATAATCAGTTGAATGAATACTATTTGAGTTACATGATAATTTTGTAAGCATTGAATAGTATCAACAAGATGATAGAGTAGGAAGATAGTTCATTTTCAATAAATTTATGATTCACATTCTTAGTTGTACTTATGTTTACATTAGAGTGGGAATTACTTGACTCTATTATATTCATAGATGCTTTTGATGGATTTATAATAGCATTGTTAAAATAGTTGTTTTACTACAACTTCATTCTTAATTAGTCATATAGCAGTTTAAATAATGTTATGATGCATATATCATGATATCTCATTTCAAGTTAAACGTCCTTGGGTTGATAGATTAAATGTATCCTATATCCAAGAAATATTGTTTTAAGTGCATAGATTAATTCAAAACTAATGGAATGGATGGGAATCAATTATAAATGAATATAGGACCTCGATATTTTTGGCACCGTTGTCGGGGATGGTGTTGAATCATAACTTACTTGGGTTGATCTCTTAGTTTGTGAAAGCTTTCTTCATATTAGAGTAGTTGGTATTTTTCAATAGATAGGAGTTAAGGACATGTTACAAAAATTTACATATTTACTAAAATTTTGCAAGTTTACTGGAGTTTTGAGATTTTCTTCTTGGATGAGTAGAAGGAGAGACTCCCGTAGAATATTCCTTCCTTCAAACAATGAAGCAATATATGATCCAATACTAGAACCAATATTTGAATAAGAAATACCAGAGGAGAAACTTGTCGAAAGAGCCATGGGTACCATGGCTTCACCTCCGAGGTCACCTCACTCATCCAACTCTCATGGGGGTGGAGAGGTTGGAGGAGGCCATCCTAATGATTATATGCCAACTTTCCATTTTCCCATAGTATGAGAAGAAATTGTCATACCTATAAAGAATATACCACCCCCTACGCTTCCTAACTTTCATGGGTTGGTAACTGAGGATCTTGACATGTTCCTCTTTGAGTTTTATTTCTTGTGTCGAAGTTACGACTATACTAGACATGCTCAACATCTAAAGTTCTTCCATGTCACTCTCAAGGATTCAATTTTGAGATGGTTCATGTGATTAGGAAGGAATGTGGTGACAAGTCGGGTTGACAAGAAAGAAAAATTTCTCTTGAAGTATAAAGATTACAATAGGGGAGGAGATTTACATGGAGATGATATTTTCATAATGACTTAGAAGGAGGATGAACCATTAGAAGATTATATGGAGTGTTTCCTGTTCAATTTAAAGAAGTCCAGGCATAGCAGATTGGGAGAAGAATCCATTAAACTCGTATTTCTTAATTGAATCCAAGAGGACTACATGGATGCATTGGATCTAATGGATGAAGGGGACATTTCCCAAGTTCCTTGGGATGCCATTTGCCACCTTGCTCAAAACTATTCAAGGGAAACCATGAAGAATACAAGAAGCATAATGTCTATTGCTCCCAAGGCAGCTATAGGTGTTGGTATTTTTTATTTTTATGTTGTTATTGTCATTGATGGACACACACTTGCATTGAGATCTCCTTTATATGTATGAGTTAGAGCACAACCGATATTTGTTCCAACTGGTATGTTGTATTATAGTCTTTAGACTACTGGTGTTTTGCAGAATGTGTTTCCCAGTCTGAAGCGGCATGTTGACCCCAAGCGGTTCGTAGACCCCAAGCAGTACGAGGGATTAAAGCAGTATAACACATTTTTACCAGTCTTCATTTTTGTCAAACCAGCAACCGGCATTTTGTATGAACCGGTAATACTCTATGATGAGTTACCATCCACCGATTGTTTAACTGTGCTATCACTTTAACGATGCTTTTTGTGTCGTGTTACCAAGTATGTCCAGGTTCATTGAACCTAGGAAATTGTAATGTAATCCTATTGGACCGACATGAAATCAGATTCCTTTATAAGGACATCATGTCTAGGGTTTTAGGTTGTTGATGTGAATATAGCGAAAGTTTATGTTGTTGCTAGGGTTTAAGGTGGTTGAGGAGTTGGAGAGAATATGAATGTGTAGAAGAATAAAGTAATGTTGAAGTGCATTAAGAACGAGCTATCAAGGATCTAACCGAGCAGTCTGTGCTACTAGCTAGATCAAACACTTGTTGATTATTCACATCTTTGACAAGTCTGTAGCCCTTAACCGGGTAGGCCCAAAAGCCTTTTGTAAATCCTCTAACAAGGTGGTTCAAATCTGTGGATCTAAAATCCTCTAGCAAGGTAGTCTTTAATCAAACTTATCTCCTAAAAGAGATTGAGATTCCTAATAGGATTTGTTCTGGTAAAGAACATTGTAAGACCTTAACCGGTCTGGTTCCTATTTTGCAGATAGTTACTTGTGAGTTCCATCTCACCATGGTTTTTCCCATTTGGGTTTCCACGTCAAAATATCATGTGTTATGGTGTTTGTGCTTTTGTGGGTGAATGCATTATTTGCTATTTGGTTTTCATGTGTGCTAACTGGTTTGTCTGCTAAACTATTTTACCAGTTTACTGTCAATCTTGTAAAGTGTTTAAGTGCAAAGATTTTTGGCATACTAATTCACCCCCCCCCCACCCTTTTACTATTCATCAATTGGTATCAGAGCCTACCTTTCTATAAGTTTAACCACTTGGAAAGAGATATGGGAGAATACTCTATAAGGGAACTTACTCATCGGCTCACTCAGTCTGAGCAAGCCTATGATGATCTTATGGTCAAATACAAGGCATCTCGAGCAAAAAGGAGAGAACATGCAGAGAAGCTGATGGAGCTATATGAAAATAGTTCTTCAACTAAAGTAGACATGGAAGCTCTAATTGTAGAAGTAAATAAGTTGAATGAATCAAACTCCAACCTAAGAAAGGAGTTGGAAGGACTAACTATCCGGATGTGTCAAGAGCTTGAGAACCGGAGGAAAGCTGAAGATCTGGTGAAAGAAAGAGATCATGAGATCTTCAAGCTGAAACAAGAGATCAGTGCCCTAACTGCTCAACTCCATGGAAGCAAAGTGGAAAAGGAAGACATGCAAGGATAACTAAACATTGTCATCTCTGAGAATGAAAACCTGTTGGAAACAAATGTTGCTATTTCCAAAGAACTCTCTGAGTCAAAGGAAATACTTGTTAAGTTCAACAAGAGTACTGTCAAGCTAGAGAAAAAGCTTGAATCTGCCAAACCAGTCAAGAATACCAATGGACTTGGTTATTCCAGTCATGAGGAACGTGAGACCTCTGGTACAAATGTTGGAACATCAAAGAAACAACTAGCATCAAAGGATAAAGGTAAGCAAAAGTTTAAACTGTTTGCTTCAACTATCTTAAAGAAGGACATACTGCAAATGTGTGTAGGAGTAAGGCTTACAACAATTTTCCTTATTTCCTAAATGATAAGCCTAGATCCTATAGATTCAATGGTAACTATCATGTATGAAACCAGTATGGGCATAGAGAATCTGAATGTAGGTCAGTTATGAACAACATTGATAGATATCCTTAGAGGACCCAAGGAGCTGGTCCTGAATCTTTTGTGAACCAGAATGACAACCGGTTTAATGCCTTCAATCATCAGCAAAGAAGCAGTGGCTATCAAGTGGCAACCGGATGGAGAGAAAATTGTATGGTCTGTCATGGTCATGGTCACACTACTACAACATGCAGAAGAAAGAATGGAAACATGAACAATGGACCTTGGAGAGCACCTGGATTGGTCTGCTATCACTGCAACAAACCGGGTCACATTGCCAAATTCTATAGATCAAGAAAGAACATATCTGATGATATACCGGTCACTCCGAAAGGAAACATTGATGTTGACACTATTCAAGTGGACATGAACAAAACCTAGAAGAAGAAACCAGTAGTGTTACAAGAGGAACCGGTTTTTGCACCTAGTGTGGAAATCACGGAACCGGCAAACTAAGCTTCAGAAAAGCTTAGGGGGAGCAAACAGCGAAATGTTTCGAACCCATGGTTTTCACCAGTAAAAGACCTTAATCGGTATGTGATACTTGTCATTTGGCAGAAGACCAGAAATGGTAAAAAGGCAAATTAGGGTTTACGCCCTAATGGAGGAGCATTAATGGCGGTAGGTGAGGAATATGCTTAAAAGCATTTTTCAAATCATTTCTCACTATTAGTTTTCCAGCGAACAAAAAATTTTCAAAGGGCAGAGCAACAAAAAGGTGATTTGAGCTGAGATTTTGAGAAATTGAGAAACCGTGAAGGAGATTCAAATTCAAACTGCAAACGGTCAAGTGGAGAACACAAAGCGGTGATTCAGCAACTGACGGAGTGTGAAGTGAAGGAGAATCTGCAAGCCCTAAATTCACATGTTTCAAAAGGTATTTCTTGAGTTCTTAAAATTTCTATCATGACTTCAGCATCTCATACCAGTTCTAGTGCATCTGTCGAGTCTACAAGTTTTATTGAACGAAAGTCTAAGTATAATTCCCTATCACAAGTTCCGACTGGTGTGATAGTAGAAGAGGGAATTTTTGACTACATAGATTGCAAGATTGAAGACCTAGGGTCTCTAGCTATCCACTCCCAATTAGGTTTATTTTGTGGAAAGGATAAGAAGATCAAACCAGAGTATAATATTTTGGAGAAGAAGAAGCTCCACAATGTTGTTTACTTCCTAGAGGATTTCACAGAGGATCATATAAGGATAATTCTGAGCAGATTCCATGGTGACAAGATGTACCTGGAGAGAACACATGATATCACGCTGCAGGCAATTCACACAGTCACTGGTTTCTACAACACAGGGGAAGTGTCACCCCTAAGGACAATAAGCAAAACTAAAATTTCCAAGCTCACCGGTTTAGTGAGCGATTCACGAGGCATGACAGTCAATTCTATCAAGGATGATCTGGTTAAGTATGTCTGCATGGTGATAGGCTATCGAACATTCTCTACCAGTAGAATTAACTCTATATCTACTGCAGCGATAAATGCCGCTTACCGGATGATAAAGGAGGATGCATCATTTGACCTATGCATGTTGGCATTTTTGTGGTTTATGTTGTGATTGCCATTGATGGACACACACTTGTATTAAGATCCCCTTTATATGTATGAGTTTATGCTCAACCGGTATTTTTTCCAATCGATATGTTATATACTAGTCTCTAGACTAGTGGCGATTTTGCATAATGTGTTTCCCAGTCTAAAGTGGCATGTCGACCCCAAGCGGTTTGCAAATCACAAGCGGTACGAGGGAGCAAAGTGGCACAACACATTCTTACCAGTATTCTTTTTTGTCAAACCAGCAACCAGTATTTTGTATGAACCGGTAATACTCTGTGATGAGTTACCAACCGGCATTTTGTGATGAGTTACCAATCCCGGTGCCGACACATTGACGGTGATTATTGTGTCGTGTTACTGAGTATGTATAGATTCATTGAACCTAGGAAATTGTAAAGAAATCCTATTAGACCGACATGAAATTAAATTCCTTTAAAAGGACATCATGTCTAGGGTTTTTGAGTTGTTGAAGAGGTTACGAAAAGGGTTAATGTTGAGCTAGGGTTTGAGGTGGATGTTGAGTTGTTGGAAGAGCGATCTTATCTGAGAAGATTGAGTTGTAACTGAGAGAGAGATAGAGAAGACTGAAGTAATTCTGGAATGCATTAGTTGTGAGCAATACTAGATCTAACCAAGCAATTTGTGCTATTAGATAGATCAAACACTTGTTGATTACTCACATCTTTAACAAGTCTATAGCCCCTAACCGGGTAGGCCTCAAAGCCTTTGTAAAATCCTCTAACAAGGTGGTTCACACATGTGAATCTAAAATCCTCTAACAAGGTAGTCTTTAATCAGACTTATCTCCTAACAAAGATTGATATTCCTAACAGGATCTGTTCTGGTGAAGAACATTGTAAGACCTTAATCGGTCTGACCTTAACCGGTCTGGTTTCTATTCTACAGATAGTGACTTGTGAGTTCCATCTCACCGTGGTTTTTTCCCAATTGGGTTTCCACGTCAAATATCTTGTGTTATGGTTGTATTGCTTTTGTGGGTGAATGTTTTATTCGCATTTTGGTTTGCATGTGTGGTAACCGGTTTGACTGTCAGACTACTTTACCGGTTTATCTTTAGACTATGTAAGTGTTTTAGTGCAAAGATTTTTGGCATACTAATTCACCCCCCCTCTTAGTATTCATCAATTGGTATCAGAGCCAACCTTTCTATAAGTTTAACAACTTGGAAAGAGATATGGGGGAATACACCTTGAGGGAACTTACTCAACGGCTCACTAAGTTTGAGTAAGCCTATGATGATCTTATGGTCAAATACAAGGCATCTCAAGCAAAAAGAAGAGAACATGCAGAGAGGCTGATGGAACTATCTGAAAGTAGTTCTGAAGATGAAGCTAACATGGAAGCTATGATTGCTTAAGTGAATAAGCTGAATGATTCAAACTCCAATCTGAGAAAGGAGTTGGAAGGACTGACTATTCGGTTTAGTCAAGAGCTTGAGAACCGAAGAAAAGCTAAAGATCTGGTAAAAGACAGAGATCATGAGATCTCCAAGTTGAAACATGAGATTAGTGCACTAACTGCTCGCCTTCATGAGAGTAGAATGGAAAAAGAAGACATGCAAGGAGAACTGAACATTGCCATCTCTGAAAATGCAAGTCTTATGGAGACAAACACTGCTATTTCCAAAGAACTCTTTGAGTCAAAGGAAATACTTGCTAAGTTTGGCAAAAGTACAGTCAAGCTAGAGCAAAAGCTTGAGTTATCTAGACCAGCAAAGAATACCAATGGTCTTGGTTTTTCTGGACATGAGGAAGGAGAATCCTCAGGAACAAATGCTGAAGCATCAAAGAAGCAACCAGCACTCAAAGGAAAAGGTAAGCAAAAATTCAAACCTATTTGCTTTAACTGTCTTAAAGAAGGACACACTGCCAATGTATGTAGGAGCAAAGCCTACAATAATTTTCCTTATTTTATCAACAATGTACCTAGATTCAATAAGTTCAATGGTCATTGTTATGCATGCAACAAGTTTGGGCATAGAGCATTTGAATACAGGTCTATAGTGGATAACACTGGAAGATATCCTCAGAGGACCCGAGGAACTGGTCCTGAATCTTTTATGAACCGGAACCACAACCCGTTTAATGACTTCAATCATCAGTCAAGAAGCGATGGTCTCAAGCGGCAACCGGATGGAGAGAAAGTTGTATGATCTGTCATGGTCATGGTCACACTACTGCAACATGCAGAAGGAAGAATGGAAACATGTACAATGGACCTTGGAGAGCACCTGGACTTGTTTGCTATCACTGCAAAAAACCGGGTCACATTGCAAGATTCTGCAGAAGTAGAAAAAGTATATCTGATGATATACCGGTCACTCAAGAAGGAGAAATCGATGTTGAAAAAGTTCAAGGGGACATGAAGAAAACATGGAGGAAGAAACCAATAATGTCAAAAGAGGAACCGGTTTCTGCACCTAGTTTGGAAATATCAGAATCGACAAACTAAGCCTTAAAGGCTTAGGGGGAGCAAATGGCGAAATGCTTTCGAACCCCCGGTTGACACCGGTAAAAGACCTTAACCGGTATGCAATACATGTTTCTTGGCAAAAGACTGGAAACGGTGAAAAGGAAAATTAGGGTTTACGCCCTAATAGAGGAGCATTAATGATGGTAGGTGAGAGACATGTATAAATGCATTTTTTGAATCATTTCTCATCTATTTTCGAGTGAAGAAAAGTTTTCAAGTGCAGAGCGAAGAAAAGGCGATTTGAGCTTAGATTTCAAGAAATTGAATAACCTTGAAAGAGATTCAAATCCAGTTTGCAAGTGGTAGTGGAGAACACAAAGCGGTGATTTGGCATCTGACGGAGAGTGAAGTGAAGCAGAATCAGGAAGCCCTAAATTCGCGTTTGAAAGGTATTTTTTGTATTCTTGAAATACTCTTCAATGGCTTCTGCATCTCATACCAATTCGAGTACATCAATTGAGTTGGAAAGTTTTATTCAGAGAAAGTCTAAATATAATGCTTTGTCATAAGTTCCGGCTGGAGTCATAGTCGAAGAAGGAATTTCTGATTATATTGATTACAAAATAGAAGACCTAGGGTCTTTAGCTATTCACACTCAGTTAGGTCTATTTTGTGGCAAGGACAAAAAGATCAAACCAGAGTTCAGTATCTTAGAGAAGAAGAAACTCCATTATGCGGTATATTTTCTGGAAGACTTCACAGAGGATCACATTAGGATCATCTTGAGCAGAGTTCATGTTGACAAGATGTACCTAGAGAGAACACATGATATCATGCCTGAGGCAATTCATGCAGTCACCAGTTTCTGCAACATAGGGGAAGTGCTAGCCCTGAGAACGGTAAGTAAAACAGAAATGACCAAGCTCACTGATTCGACAAGTGATTCACGAGGTATGACAGTTAATCCTATCAAGGATGAACTGGTGAAATACACCTGCATGGTGATAGGCTACAGAACATTCTCAGCCAGCAGAATTAATTTTGTATCTGCTGCAGCGGTAAATGTCGCTTACCGTATGATTAAAGAGGATAAATCATTCGACCTATGCACCGGTATGCAAAGGCAACTCCTGTTAAATCTTAAGGCAATCAAACAAGACAATTCACTGAGGTTTAAGTTTGGACAACTACTGGTAGGGTTGTTCTTTTATTTCCAAGGCTACTTTCTGAGTGTAGGAGATGTCCAGTGGTCCCCTGACCAACCGGTAACCAAGCAGATAAAGGAAAGTGTACAAGCCATTGGAACAGGCTACCCTGAGGTACTGAACAAATATTTTGATGAGTTCAAAAGAAATATGAGTCAGAGGGTACAAATCTTAGGTGACATAGTGAAGAAATATGAAGATGACATCTATTTCACTATTCAGGTGGACAAATGTCTAATGGAGGTTGTTGAGCCTAGAATGGAGGGAGTGGAGCCTATGGGCTATGAGGTCATGTTTGACATGCTGGAAGGGTATGCTTCAACCCTTATTGCCTCGCTTCTTGATCCAAAGGCTAAGAGAACCGGAACCTACTTGGAGAGGATCGCACCGGTTGAAGAACCATCGGTGAAGAAGGGAAAAGAACCGACAGCTAAGAAAGCTAAGGCAGTGCCTACAACATCAACACCAGCTACCACTGTGACTTCAAGAGTGACCAAGCGGTCACCGGTAAAGAAGAAACTGGAGGTAACACCGGCAAAAGTCTTCGAAAGGAAGAGGAAGACTAAGGCAAATGAATTGGACTCTGAAGAAACTGAGTCTGATGAATAGCCCAAGAAGGCTAGACAAACCAAGAAGATGAAGAAGAATGAATCGGCAACATCTGCACCGGTAAATATAGATATCTCCTCTTACAAACCTTTGACACATTGTCAAAGAACAGTAAAGAATATTAGGAGAAATTTACTTCATGATTTAATAGATTATTATGATGAATTCAATAATGAGAAAAAAGATGAAGTACTATAGGAAATCATTCTTTATTTATGTAAAAATGATCGATCACCATCAGAGATTAAATCTTAGATATCGGATTCATTATTTAAAGCATTGGACAACAAATGGCTCATTGCCATTGAAAAGGAACAGGAGATTAGGGAGAAATTTTTTGCACAATACTTCCCCGAACTCTCAAATTCAGAATTATTTGATGTATTGGATCAAAATAAAGGTCTCTTCTTCACAAGGAGAAGAAGACTCTGGTTGTTGGAGGGGAGAGTTGATGATGTAGAAAAGGATACACATCAACACATGGCCCATGCTATCAGCTCTCACAAAGCTGGAATGGCCAACCTCCAAGCGGAAAAGGAACCGGTTATTTCCAAACCGGATGAGGTTTTTTATGAGGAAGGAAACCTGGTGGAGGAACCAATCGACACCATAGATGTCAATGCCCTGGATATAGAAGATGTCACTCAGGACATACCTTCTGAGGGAACTGAACAGGGGCAACAGGCCAATTAGGGTGGTGAACAAGTTGTGGACACACAGCAAGCAGCAAAAGATCAGGAAGAGAAAAAGAAGAAGGATGAAGATGAAAAACCGAAGAGAAAAGAGGAAGAGGAGAAAAGAAAAGATGAAGAGAAGAAGAACCAAGAAGAAGAAAGGAAGAAGAAAGAAGAAGAGGACAAGGAAGAAAAGAAGAAGAAGGAAGAAGAAGAAACGAGGAAGAAGGAAGAGGAAGAAAAGAAGAAGAAACAAGAGGAGAAGAAGAAGAAGGAAGAGGAAGAGAAGAAGAAAAAGGAAGAGGAAGAGAAGAAGAAGAGGGAAGAAGAAGAAGAAAAGGAAGAGCAGAAGAGGAGAGCAGAGGAGAAGAAAAAGGCAAAGGAAGACAAGGAAGGAGAGAAGAGAAAAGAAGCGAAAAAGAAGAAAGCTGAAGAAGCCAAGGAATGTGAAGTGGCAAAAAGCTCTCAGGTGGAGACTCCGAAGGCAACCGGAAGTCAACCATCACCGGTTGATCTCTCTAGTCCTATTGATCTCCAATCTGCAAGTGAGTCGAAGCTTATGCAAAGCATCAAGGTTGCTCAAGAGTGCCTTGAGATCATTTGCAGGAAAAAGGAACAAGACATCATTCAGGCAGCTGTAGACACTCTTACCGGTTTAATCCCCAGTACTAATCTTCCTGACACTGATTCATCACTAGCACAAATTAAACTTTTGTGTACTATAGTGGATGATCAGGTGCAGAGTCTAGAAGAAGTAGCAGAGGCCAATGTAAAGAAAGAGCACCAAAAGGCTCTTAATGTTGCTCTAGTAAAGAAATTAAATGAGCTTAGGACTGAACTGCTAAAGGATCAAAAGGACATAAGGAGTGCCTTGAATGAGGTAAACTTGCTACTCAGCAAAATCTATCAACCTCATATGTTCTGTGATGATGTGCTAGCCAAGAAGCAACAGCTTCAAACGGACTTATAGTCCTACTTGAGCACATTCAAGACTCCTTACGACTCCTTTGCAGCATATGGGCAAACCATTCACTGGTTCCAGATCCAGTCAGCCAAGATGGAGCAAGAGATCAGCACAAGGTCTAGGGATTTGCAGGAGCTTCAACTGGTATTACTTCCATGACTGCAAATTCTCTAGAAATTCTATCTGAACCTGGATGCCCTGACAGTCACACAAGAACTGAGCACAATAGATGCCATGGAGGAACAGGTATCACAAATGCAGACAGAGAAGGAAGTGGCGACCTCCCTACTTAAGTCCTGGTCTCTTTCCATGAAACAATTTTTGCAGGACTATAAAGTGGTTTTTGACAAGTATTATTCATTATTGTCATAAACTCTTATATATATATATATGGAAATAGGTTTTTCAGCGGTACTTTGTTATTGTTGGCAAAGGGGGAGAAGTATATAAGTTTTTTAAAATTTTGAAATTTTGATATATCAGGGGAGAAGTATATCAGAGGGAGAAGTATCTGTTTTGAAATTTTGATATATGCTATATGCTCCGATGATTATGCTCTGAATGCAAAATTGCTATACACTCTGTTGATTAAGGGATAGTGTATATGCTTAGGGGGAGCAATTTTGTTAATGGCAAGTTTTTCTTTTGTAAAACACTTAGATGTCAAAATCTTATTTTCCTAAGTGTTGCCATCAATGCCAAAGGGGGAGATTGTTGGCATTTTTGTGGTTTATGTTGTGATTGTCATTGATGGAAACACACTTGAATTGAGATCCCCTTTATATGTATGAGTTTATGCTCAACCGGTATTTGTTCCAACCGGTATTTTGTATACTAGTCTCTAGACTAGTGGCGATTTTGCAGAATGTATTTCCCGGTCTGAAGCGGCATGTCGACCCCAAGCGGTTCGCAAATCACAAGCGTTATGAGGGAGCAAAGCAGCACAACACATTCTTACCAATCTTCATTTTTGTCAAACTGGCAACCGGTATTTTGTATGAACCGGTAATACTCTATGATGAGTTACCAACCGGCATTTTGTGATGAGTTACCAATCCACCGATTGTGTGACGGTGCCGACACATTGATAGTGATTCTTGTGTCGTGTTACTGAGTATCTCTAGATTCATTGAACCTAGGAAATTGTAAAGAAATCCTATTGGACCAACATGAAATTAGATTCCTTTAAAAGGACATCATGTCTAGGGTTTTTGAGTTGTTGAAGAGGTTGCGAAAAGGGTTAATGTTGAGCTAGGGTTTAAGGTGGATGTTGAGTTGTTGGAAGAGTGATCTTATCTGAGAAGATCGAGTTGTAACTGAGAGAGAGATAGAGAAGACTAAAGTAATGCTGGAATGCATTAGCTGTGAGCAATACTGGATCTAACCAAGTAGTTTGTGCTATTAGATAGATCAAACACTTGTTGATTACTCACATCTTTAACAAGTCTGTAGCCCCTAATCGGGTAGGCCTCAAAGCCTTTGTAAAATTCTCTAACAAGGTGGTTCACACATGTGAATCTAAAATCCTCTAGCAAGGTAGTCTTTAATCGGACTTATCTCCTAACAGAGATTGAGATTCCTAACAGGATTTGTTCTGGTGAAGAACATTGTAAGACCTTAACAGGTCTAGTTTCTATTCTGCAGATAGTGACTTGTGAGTTCCATCTCACCGTGGCTTTTTCCCAGTTGGGTTTCCATGTCAAATATCTTGTGCTATGGTTGTATTGCTTTTGTGGGTGAATTTTTTATTCACATTTTGGTTTGCATGTGTGGTAACCGGTTTATCTTTAGACTGTGTAAGTGTTTTAGTGCAAATATTTTTGGCATACTAATTCACCCCCCCCCTCTTAGTATTCATCAGTGCACCAGTATGCAGAGACAACTCCTGTTGAATCTAAAGTCGATCAAACAGGATAATGCACTAAGGTTCAAGTTTGGACAACTACTAGTTGGGTTGTTCTTCTATTTCCAAGGCTACTTTCCAAGAGGAGGAGATGTCCAGTGGTCTGCTGACCAACCGGTGACCAAGAAAATCAAGGAAAGCATTCAAGCAATTGGAACCAGTTACCTTGATGTTCTGAACAAGTACTTTGATGAGTTCAAATGGAAAATGAACCAAAGAATGAGGATATCAGGTGACATCGTCAAGAAATATGAAGATGATATATGTTTCACCATTCAAGTGGATAAATGAATAATGGAGGTTGTTGATCCCAGACAGGAAGAAGTGGAGCCAATGGGCTATGAGGTGATGTAAGATATGCTGGGAGGGTATACCTCTACCCTTATTGCCTCACCTCTTGATCCTAAGGCAAAGAGGACTGGAACCTATCTGGAAAGGGTTACACCGGTCAAGGAACCCTCTGCATAGAAAGGAAAAGAACCTGCAGTGAAGAAGGCAAAGGCAGTGCCTGCAGCATCAGCACCGGTTACTACTGCAACTCCAAAAGTGACCAAGTGGTCACTAGCCAAAAAGAAACCGGAAGCGGCACCTACAAAAGTGTTTGATAGAAAGAGGAAGACAAGGAATACCTCTCCAGACTCAGAAGAAATTGTGTCTGAGGAAAAACCAAAGAAAACACGTCAAGCAAAGAGGAAGACAAAGAATGAACCGGCATCATATGCACCAATAAATATAGATATCTCTTCCTATAAACCTTTGACACATTGTCAAAGAACAATAAAGAATGTTAGGAGAAAAGTGCTACATGACTTAATTGAGTGTTTTGATGACTTTAATGATGATGAAAAGGAAGCGGTTGAAAAGGAAATAATTCAGTATTTATGTGTCAATGACCAATCACCCTCAGAGATTAAACCTCAAACATCGGATTATTTATATAAGTCATTAGATAATAGATGGTGCATTTCCATAGAGAAGGAATAGGAAATTAGGGAGAAAGTTTTTGCACAGTACTTTCCTGACCTATCAAATTCTGAATTATTTGATGTTATTGACCAAAATAAAGGACTCTTCTTCACTAGAAGAAGAAGACTCTGGTTGTTAGAAGGTAGAGTTGATGATGTCAAAAAAGACACTCATCAATATATGAAAACAGTTGTCCAGTCTCACAAAGCGTATCTAGCCAACCGGCAAGCTAAAAAAGAACCGGTTATATCCAAACTGGATGAAGTATTTGATGATGAAGGAAATCCAGTTGTTGAACTGATAAACCGGCAAGCTGAAAAAGAACCGGTTATATCCAAACTGGATGAAGTATTTGATGATGAAGGAAATCCAGTTGTTGAACTGATCGACACTATTGATGTCGATGCTCTGGACGTAGAGGATGTTACTCAGGAAACACCATCTAAGGCAATAGGATAGGAGCAACATGCTAAATAGGTTGATAAGCAAGTCGAGGACAGACAGGAAGCGGCAAAGGAAGAGGCCGAGCAAAAGAAAAAATATGAAGAAGAGAAGAAGAAAAAGGATGAAGAAGAGAAAAATAATCAAGAAGATGAAAAGAAAAAGAAAGAAGAGGAAGATAAGGAACAAGAGAAGAAGAAGGAAGCAGAGAGGAAGAAGAAGGAAGAGGAAGATAAGGAATAGGAGAAGAAGAAGGAAGAGGAAGATAAGAAACAGGAGAAGAAGAAGAAGGAAGAAGAAAAGAAAAAGGCTGAGGAGGACAAAGAAGAGGAGAAGAGAAGAGAAGTGGAGAAGAAGAAAGTGGAAGAGGACAAGGCAGGATAAGCGGAGAAGAGCACCCAAATGGAGACTCTGAAGGCAACCGGGAGTCAAGCCAAACCAACTGATCTCACCAGTCCTATCGATCTCCAGTCTGCAAGTGAAACGGACCTAATGTAGAGCATCAAGGTTGCTCAAGAGTGCCTTGAAATTATTCAAAGGAAGAAGGAGCAGGATATAATTCAAGCGACTGTGGACACTCTTATCAGTTTGATACTGGGTACAAATCTTCCCAACACCGATTCATCACTAGCTAAACTTAAGCTCCTATGCACAGTAGTAGATGATCAGGTGCAGAGCCTAGAAGAGGCAACAAAGGTAAATTTCAATAAGGAGCATCAAAAAGCTCTTAATATAGCTCTGGTGAAGAAGTTGAATGAGCTTCGGTTTGAACTGAAGAAAGAACAAAAGGATATAAGGGATGCTCTAGATGAGGGGAATCTGCTACTCAGCAAGATCTACCAACCCCATCTGTTCTATGATGATGTGCTAGCTCAGAAGCAAAAGCTTCAAACAGACTTGCAGTCCTACATGAGCACATTCAAGCCACCTTATGATTCCTTCACAACTTATGGGCAAACCGTTCACCGGTTTCACATCCAGTCAGCAAAAATGGAGCAAGAGATCAGCACTCGGTCTAGAGATTTACAGGAGCTACAACTAGTTCTACTTCCACGATTGCAAATTCTTCAGAAGTGCTATCTAAACCTGGATGCCTTAACAGTGACACAGGAGATGAGCACAATCGATGCCATGGAAGAACAAGTCTCCTAGATACAGACAGAGAAAGAAGTAGCCACCTCCCTACTTGAGTCCTGGTCTTTATCGATGAAACAATTCTTGCAAGACTTTAAATCTATTTTTGACAAGTATTATTCCTTATTGTCATAAACTTTTATTATTTTAATATCAAATGAAAACATGGTTGTTCAGCTGTACTTTGTCATTGTTGGCAAAGGGGGAGAAGAATTATGTTTGGAAGAAGTATCTGGTAATCAAAATTTTGATATATGCTCTGAATATCTCATTGATTATGCTCTTTATGCAAAATTATTATACATTGTATTGCCAAAGGGATAGTGTATATGCTTAGGGGGAGCAATTTTGCTAATGGCATGATTTTGTTGTAAAACACTTAGACGTCAAAATTTTATTTTCCTGAGTGTTGCCATCAATGCCAAAGGGGGAGATTGTTGGCATTTTTTATGTTTATGTTGTGATTGTCATTGATGGACACACACTTGCATTGAGATCTCTTGTATATGTATAAGTTAGAGCACAACCGGTATTTGTTCCAACTGGTATGTTGTATTATAGTCTTTAGATTATTGGTGTTTTGTAGAATGTGTTTCCCGGTCTGAAGTGGCATGTTGACCCCAAGTGGTACGAAGGATTAAAGTGACATAACACATTTTTACCAGTCTTCAATTTTGTCAAACCGGCAACCGGCATTTTGTATGAACCGGTAATACTTTGTGATGAGTTACCATCCACCAATTGTTTGACAGTGCCGACACTTTAATGGTACTTTTTGTGTCGTGTTACCAAGTATGTCCAAGTTCATTGAACCTAGGAAATTGTAATGTAATCCTATTGGACTGACATGAAATCAGATTCCTTTATAAGGACATCATGTCTAGGGTTTTAGGTTGTTGATGTGGATATAGTGAAAGTTTATGTTGTTGCTAGGGTTTAAGGTGGTTGAGGAGTTGGAGAGAATATGAATGTGTAGAAGACTGAAGTAATGCTAAAGTGCATTAAGAACGAGCTATCAAGGATCTAACTGAGCAGTCTGTGCTACTAGCTAGATCAAACACTTGTTGATTACTCACATCTTTGACAAGTCTGTAGCCCTTAACCGGGTAGGCCCAAAAGCCTTTTGTAAATCCTCTAACAAGGTTGTTCACATTTGTGGATCTAAAATCCTCTAGCAAGGTAGTCTTTAATCAGACTTATCTCCTAACAGAGATTGAGATTCCTAACAGGATCTGTTCTAGTAAAGAACATTGTAAGACCTTTACCGGTCTGGTTCCTATTCTGCAGATAGTTACTTGTGAGTTCCATCTCACCGTGGCTTTTCCCATTTGGGTTTCCATGTCAAAATCTCATGTGTTATGGTGTTTGTTATTTTGTGGGTGAATGCATTATTTGCAATTTGGTTTGCATGTGTGCTAACCGGTTTGTCTGCTAAACTGTTTTACCGGTTTACTGTCAGTCTTGTAAAGTGTTTAAGTGCAAATATTTTTGGCATACTAATTCACCCCCCCCCCTCTCTTATTATTCATAAATAGGAGTCTCCAAGATTGAAATAAGCAGTCTTCTCTCTAACATGAAGCAGAACAATATAAATCGTATGGCTACTCAATTGGACACACTTTAAGCTCGAAGGAAACAAAAAGATGTAGAAGCTACTCTCACTAAATATTGTCCTACCTATCACTATAAGAAGATTGGAAGAATAACCTAATTTTAAATAATTTGGAAGATGATGAAGGTCAAATCTTTTATTTAGCCCAAAAGAAACCATGGAACCAGTGACAAGGTATGATTCTAGACCCTTTATCTTTTAAACGTGCCTCAATCAAATTATCCTTCTTGGCAAAATCAACCCCCTCAGGGTCGGATGTAGTCTAGTTTTCCATCATGAAATGGTCAACCTAAAGGATGGCCCCCATTCCAATCACCCAGGTACTTGCCTAACTGGCGAGCACCACAACTTGGTTGGTAGCAATATTAAAACTAGCAAAAACCTCAATGGAGGGGAAATCAACCATGGGGTAATAAAATTTTGGATATCAACAACATCCACAACTGCAAGGACCCTCTATTCAAGTAGCTATTGCACCCATTCCTACTAATCTATCATTTTCACCTACAAAACCCACTTAAATCCTATCACAGCCTTCACCTAACCCAAATAATCACTTTGCTCAAC
Organism: Cryptomeria japonica; assembly: GCF_030272615.1. Classification (NCBI taxonomy): domain Eukaryota; kingdom Viridiplantae; phylum Streptophyta; class Pinopsida; order Cupressales; family Cupressaceae; genus Cryptomeria; species Cryptomeria japonica. The sequence goes on along the minus strand of NC_081410.1, from coordinate 243,066,269 downwards.
AAGCCTATTCTGGTGATATATAGTAGCTTCCTACTTATGTCCTAGATATCATCAATGTGCACCTAAGGTCTATTAAAACATTACCTACCCCAACATCTCCTCTTATCACAAATATTCAAGAGAAAGATTCAATAATTGTGCACCCTGTATCTAGTGAGCAAGGTTTTTTTGAAAGGAAAACACATCCAGAGTCAATTACTTTCCCTTTTGAAAAGCAAGCCCTGCCATTTTCTGAAAGACTAATTAAGAAGATAGCTAATCTTGAACCTGACTTTGATTTTTTAGAATAATTGAAGTATCTATATTCATTTATTTTGAGTCATCAAATATATTCCTATATATAATAAAACTATTAAGGAATTTGTATTAAGAAGCCTAAATGTAAAATGAATAATCCCACAACTATTATTGTCAAGGGTAAGCTAGCAGATATCATGTTAGGCAAAGTTGTCATTCCCAAGTATACAAATCTAGGTATCTCGGTAGTTAGTGTTACCATCAACATCATTTTAATCCCTAACACCTTGATTGACTTAGGAGCTACTATTGATGTGATGACTAGAGAAACAATGCAGACTCTATAGCTTATATATTTAAGACCAACACCTCCAGTGCTTCAACTGGCTGATAGCTCCACAGTCAAACCAGAGGGGATAGTCAAATACTTTGTCATAATACTCAATTCATGGGAGTAGTTGATCGACTTTATGATCCTCAAGACCAAAGATAACTTAGGTGGTTATCCCTCATCCTTGGAAGGTCATGGCTTGGAACAGTAGATGCTTTCAAAGGATTTAGGTTAGGGGAAATGATCATCTCAAATGGGATTGCTACCAAGAATTTTGTTGTGTATCCTCCAACTCAACCTCATCAAGGGAATGATCGAGTGATTTGGCCTAAACTGGGAGATGTATAAAATGATTCATTAGCAAATATCATGATGATAGATAGGAGTCCTATGTTTTATCTAGAATATGCAGATAATTTTTTAGCTCGTGAAATTCAGAATGATTATCATAAGGATCCATATGATCTCATATGCTTAGCTTTCTCATCATATCCACTCCAAACTTTACTTCCTATAGCTACTACTAAGCATTATCTTTCTACCTTTGCACTACTACATAATATTTTTATGCATACATCAGAAGAAATAATTACATGCATAAATTTTTAATCCATGAATCTTCTTACTACTCAGGAAAAGATCACAGTAGGAAATTATCTTGATATCAATAGCAATCTTAATCAGGAATAACAACAATAGCTAACTACCCTATTGTGGGAACATAAGATAGAGGACATGAAAGGTCTTGATCCAAATCTCTGTATACACAAAATTCATATCAAATAAGATAGCCGACCAATCAAACAACCTCGGAGGAGAATGAATCCAATAGTAAAAGATATTGTAAAAGCAGAACTACAAAAACTCATGAATGTGGGATTCATATGTCACATCTCAGATAGCCAATGGGTTTCCCCTTTGGTAATTGTTCTTGAGAAAGGAGGCAAATGGAGGTTCTATGTGGATTATAAAGAGCTCAACCCAGCAACAAGGAAAGATCACTTTCCTTTGCCATTCATTGATGAGGTATTAGATTCACTAGTTGGTAGGCAGTACATTTCCTTCTTGGACGAGTTGAGTGGTTACAATCAGATAAAAATAGCTCCTCAATACCAAGACAAAACTACATTCATTTGTTCATGGGGACGTATTCTTATTTTGTGCTTCCTTTTGGCCTTTGTAATGTACCTGCCATATTTCAAAGAGCAGTACTCAATATTTTATTTGATCTCTCACATGATTGCATGGAGGTATATATGGATGATTTCACTACATATGATGACACTGATAAAAAAGAATTGTCAAATTTGAAGAAAGTTCTCCAAATATGTGAAGAACATAATCTATCCTTGAGTAATGAAAAGTGTTATATGATGATTGAAGGAGTAGTCCTCAACCACTATATTTTTAAGCATGGCATAGAAGTGGACCCAATGAATATTGAATTCATCAAGAACCTTCCTATTCCATCCAAACAATGAGATGTGAGGAGTTTCTTAGGCCATTATGGTTATTATAGATGATTCATCAAATATTTCAATAAAATTGGTGCACCATTATACACCTTAATAACTAAGGATGCAGAGCTTGACTAGACTCCTTATCAAGAAGCATTTTGAATGCTTAAGGATTTGTTGACCGAAGCTCCAATTCTCAGTAGACCAAATTGGACACTTCCTTTCCACATTCACATAGATGCATTTGAATATGCAGTCGGAGTTGTACTTGGATAGAAAGAAGGTAGCATTGAATATGCAATTTATTATATCAATAAAAATCTGCAAGGAGCACTGTCACTAAGAAATGAATGTTAGAAGTCATCTATGCCATAAATAAGTTCAAGCATTACATAAGTGGATACCAAGTGTTTGCATATATTGATCATGCAACAATAAAGTATCCAATGAATAAACTTGTGTTAGTGGTAGATTGGTTATATGGTTGTTGCTTCTACATGAATTTGGTAAACAATAGTGGATAAGTCGAGTAGAGCAAATGTAGTTGAAGATTTTCTTTCACGGTGAACTCATGGAGAAGAGGAGCTTGTTATAGATGACTCTTTTCTTGATGAGCATCTTTTTACCATTCATACTCATACACTTTGGTATGCAAACATTGCTAATTATTTGGTGACTACAAGAACTCCCACATATTTCTCCCCAAAAGAGAAAAATAATTTAGTATAAAATAGTCTTCCATACTCATGGATATTAAGATACCTATTTTATGCAGGACCTAATAATGTTGTAGTGTCCACCCTTAACTTAACCTATTTTTACTAGAGTTGACTTTTATTTTATGCTTGATCGACTTATCTAGACTATATTTGATGATTTGGATGATGATTACTCGTGTGTTTCAATTACTTACTATTGATGTTAGATACTATTGGACATATGCTATTTTGATGATCTGTATGGATGTTGATACTATCATTATTGATCATGTGATTTGATGGATATATATATTTGATGGTTTTCATATACTTAATATGTGATGGATTTTTGATAGATTATGTTGATCATGGATTTGATGTTCATTATGATTATGCTAACCCTATTTCATGATTACATATGAGATGTTTATGAGATGTGTTTGGCTATTATATGATTGTCTTCATGAGAGGGATGATGTCACATCACTCATTGCGAACGGGATGTGCCATCGTGATTCCCTATCACTTGTCTGTTATGAGATATATGTATATGTTGTATTGGTGTTTTGTGGTTGTAGGATCTTGCAGGTACCATAAATCGACTCCACCTGGCTTCACAGGTCTGAACATTTCTTTAATTCCAATGGCTTATGTGGTTCAAAGATGACATGAGTTCCCTTCGCATACTCTAGGTCTAAGATGTTCACCAAGCGTCGTTAGCGTCTTGTCGTAATTTGCCACGTCAATTAGTGAGTTCAATCTTTTTAGTATTGTGAATATATTTAGAGATGGTTGATTTATTTGATCATGTTTAGATTAATTATGTGATCCTTGATGAGTGATTTTATAATTAATAATGCTTATTTTAATGTATTTACTTTATTGGCTTTGAGTATTTAATTATTTGATATTTCATGTTTATTTATTTTGTGTGATTTTAATATTTATTTGGTATTTATTGTTTAATCTTTATTGTTGTTTAATATTTATTTGATATTGGTGGTTTAATTATTTATTTATTTGCCTATGGTTCAATAGTTCATTTGATATTTAATATTTATTTGGCTCTTTATTCCATTTATGAGCTTTTGCTTTTAATTTCCCCATTTAATTAATTTATTTATGGCTTATGTTTTATTTATATAGTTGACTTTTATTTATTAGTGGGAGTGTATAAACACATTTGAATAAAATAATAATATTTTCCCACTTAGTTGTATAAGCAGATTTTATTTTACTTTTACCTACCCTCCATTCTCATTGGTTGAATTTCAAATGGAAAACATAGAAGTAACCTAACATGGGGTTGGTAAGAAATGTCATATTTTGGTTTATTTTCATTGGCTAGAGTTTTTGTTTTGGATTTTTTTTATTCGGTAGTCTGGGTTTGTTGTCGGGTTACCATTCTTGGAGATTTTCTGCAAAATTTGGATTTTGATTTGGGTTTTGGATTTGCTAGAGCCTGTGGTTTGGATTTGGATTTGGAGATCTTCGTCAAATTTCTTCCATAACTTCTATTTCCAGGTTGTAGCTCTTGTCTCTTGTAAAGATTTTCATTTTTTTGTATTCTCCGTGTCTACAGAAATTGTTGTTTGTGGGTTTTATTTGGGGAAATGATTTATTATATAATTTATACTATAGTTCTAGAAAAATATTTATGTGCATATATTTTGATCTAAAGTTGAACTATAGGGCTTAGGAAAAATACTTTGTTTTCATTGGCTGGTTTGGTTTTCCATGAGTGCACGACTCTACATCTTTTTGATAAATTCGATTCCATGAAAATTTAATTCTCTTCTTCTGTGATTGATTGTTTTTTTTTTTTTGGGGGGGGGGGGTTGGGGGGGTGATTATTGGAAGATTTGTTTGTTGGTAGAGATTTTGGGAGAGTTTGTATCAGATTTGGAGAGATTTGGTTAATTTTGTCGTGAGGGAATTTTTGAAGATTTTTCTATTATTTTCTTATTTTGGTTTGGTTAAAGGAATTCCCTAGTTTTCCTTGAGTGAAAACTATGATTTAGGAATGAGTTTTATTTGGTTTCGAGTATTTTGTGAATTGATTTTGGTTTGAATTGAGTTGGAAGCTCTTGGGTTTTGAGATTTGATTTCTCCTTCTTAAGTTAATGATTTTGTAATCTATTTGTTGCTGGAATTGTGTCTTTTCAAGGAGACTTTGAGCCATTTGGTTTCAGTGCTTGATTATTTTTCTGTGATTTTTAATTTAAGTTTGAAACTTGGTCATTTTTTCGTGTTTTCTGTTCTCTGGAACAAATGTGCTAAAAGATTGTGTGTATGCGCTAATCTGTTAAACAAATGCGCTACTTCAGTGAACAAACACACTAGAACAGAGGAAAACTGCACTTCAAAAACTGATAAACGCGCTAAAACAGTGAATGTATGCTCTAAACTGTCTTTTTTAAGTGTTTTTCAAGTTTGTCATTTGAGATGTCATTTTCAGATTTGGATTTTGTACTAGAGGATTTTTGGATGTTTTATGATGATTTCCAGATTATGCAATTGATCTATTTGATGAATCTTTTATTGTTTTCGCTTCTAGTTTGTTGTAGAAATCTTTATGTTGGATTTATGCCTCTATCGTATTGAGAAGCCGTGATAGAGAGAGTTGTTTATTATGCTCAGTCTAGCAAGTTGATGTGCCTTATTGTTGATATAAATTTCATTTGATGAGAAGATTTGATTATCTTTTTGATGCATTTCTATGCTATGAGGCTCCTTGATGTTTATTTGTCTTTATGACCTTCGGATGACCATGTATGTGTGTGGTTGTATGAAGATAATGATTTCAGATTTAATTGTTGGTATGAGCCTCTTGTTGCATTTATTGTTTGGGCCATGTTAGGGGGAGTGGGATTCCATGTGATGATCAGGGTCACAAGAGATAGGCTTGCATGAGGTTCCTTGTAAGGATGCATGAAGTCTAGACTACCAAGACACATTGGGAGTTTACTATGATTGTAAATAAGTGATAACCTAATAATTAACAGGTTGGGTAGCTAGATTCATTAATAAAGATAATAATTGATGTGAGTCGCATGACTTGATCCTAGGGAGGATGTTTTAGGATAATCATGATAAGGCCATTGCTATGGCAAGTCAATCTCCCTTGATCTCCCATAGGTTGAGATGGCTCTACATGTCCATCAGGCTAGTGCCTTATGTTGTTATGTTTTGAGGATGGCATGTGATGACACTCCACCCCTACATGTGTTCCTTGATGATTTATGATTATGCCTTATTGGATACATTTATACCTTGTTGAGTTCTACACCTCTTGGAGTTTATTCTTGTTGTATGGTGTTGGTTCTTGCATGAGATTCCTTGTGTGATTAGTCTCTTTGGTTATAGGGGCCAGCTTAGGTTTAGAGTGTGTGCGGTGACCTTGTGTCATATCCTAGCACGGGGGGTGGTTCCTTTGGTTCCACATGGTCGGGTGGTTGGTGATTTTTAGCCATTGGGATGTTCTCTTGGATTCTTCGTGTGTGGATGTGGATTCTTCTTCATGATGATTATGGATGTACCTTGTAGCAGATTTATGTAATGGATATGGTGAAATTCATGTAATGTGATATTGTTATATGTAGTAGTTGGGATCTTGTAATAGGAAGAGCTATGCTCATAATGAATCTTATGTACTTCTAATTGTAAGATGGTTGTAATTAAAATTAGGATTGTGTCATAAAATGTAATGAGACATTAGGGATGTAATCATTTTATTGTAAAGATGTGACCTTCTGTACCTTGGAATTAAAATGGATTATGATTGAAATAGAAATAGATTTGCATTGTGGTTTAATTGCATTATTCTATGGAATGTTTGGGATGTAAATTAGAATGTAAGGGAACCTTAGAAGAGGATAATCGTAATGTAAGAGATGATTATGTTAAAGATGTTAACTAGGACTAGTGAGGATGAATGATTCATATAGATGCATTGATAGAAGGGAACTCGTGCATATCATGTAGAAGATCGTAAGAAAGAATTTTGCATTAAGATTGTTTCATTATGCATTTGGAATTAATGATAAAGAAGATGATCATGTTAGTATTAGATGCATTTGATATATATTTAAATGGATTAGTAAAGATGGATTATACCTATGCATTATGATTATCATGGAAAAGGGTAAAGAGCATGTAGATAGGAAAAGTTGGGTTAAAACACATTTGGATTTGGTGCATAAAATGAATGTAGGACTATGGGGGTTGTACTGCATTTTTAAAGAAAGAATGTAACGTGCTAGTAGAAAGGTATAATGGTATGCATATCCTAATGGATAGATAATCTAGTAGGTTGCATATCTCATGGTTAGGAAATTGAATATGATGCATTAATTCAAGAAGGAATATGTTTATCATGTGAGTAGGATGTCATTATGGTAGTTAGTTAAGTAATGACATTGAAGTACCCTAGGGAAAGCTTAATTATGTTATTTTACTTCCTCTTGCGTAAATTAATGAAATGTGTAATGATGAATGTTAATAATGGCTAAATGATTAATGAATGTAGTTAGATGAAAATATTATGTATAACATTAGTTGTTAATAGATGTTAATTTTTTTTTAAAAATTATCTCCAATAGTATGTTAGATGTTTTGTTTCTCTAGGGTATTTTGGCGGGCATTACAAATGTCATGTAGAGGTGCATCAAAGAAGATGAGATTTATGACTTTTTACATGCCTATCATGATGAACCTTGTGGTGGACACTTTGTAGCAAACTGGACAACCATGAAGATCCTTAACACAAGTTACTATTGTCCTTCCTTGCATAAAGATGTCGTGAAGTATACTAGGAAGTGTGATAGATGTTAGACAATGGGGAGTCTAACTAAGTCAAATGAGATGCCATTGCACCCCCAACTAGTACTAGATCACCCTTTTACAAGTGGAGGATAGATTTTATTAGGCCTATAGATCCTCCATCATATAATAAGCAGTACATTTTGTTTTGTACTGATTATCTAACAAAATGGGTTGAAGTGAAAGCTATGAAACATGATCGAGACAATAAGGTAGTTGAATTCCTCTATGAGTAAATTTTCACAAGGTATGGTATTCCTCAAGAAATTATATCAAACCAAGGGCCACAATTTACATCCACTCTCATTCAAGCACTTATGAATGAATACAAACATAGGCATAGGAAATCTACTCCATATATTTGTAGGCCAATGACCGGGTAGAGGTTACCAATAAAGAGATAGAAGGAATCATTACCAAGACAATAGTTTTGCACAAAAAGGATTGGGCATCCCGATTATAAGCAGTATAGGCCTATGGAACTATTTAGAAAACAACAACAGGGTTTACACATTTTGAGTTGTTGTATGGACAAAATGTTATGATTCCCATTGATTTTGAACATAAAACATTAAGAACAACTCTTGAGATGGTAATAAACATAATTGAAGCACAAGAGCAAAGGGTACTATAGTTGAGTGAGCTGGATGAACTTTGGAAAGAAGCACTCCATCACTCTAAAGTTGTCCAAACTCAAAGAATGAAATGGGATGACAATAAAATCAATAAAAAGAATTTGTTGTTAGTGAATAGGAACTTCTATATGACTCAAGGTTTAGAGATTATTAGAGTAAGTTTTAGACTTATTGGCTCAGACCCTACAAAATTGCAGATGTCTTCTCTAATGGCCTAGTGCATTTATGAACCATTGATCTAGTATGATTTTCTCCACTTGTCAATGGTCATTGCATATGTTTGCACAAGAAACCGATGGTCTATGAATATTTCATACAATAGGTCCACCAAGATTAATTTCTAGATCTTTTTGCAGCTTCACTACCTTCGACAGCTATTGCAGGTTTATCTCAATAAATTTCTCTTATGTGTGTGTGTGTAATCTAAATAATTTTCCTATTGGTAGGAAACATTGGTAATTTTTAATAAAGCACCTGAATCTAGCTAGACATTTTTCTAGTAAAGGCATTGGGCCCTAAATCTCCAATAGTTATGGGACCTGTTCTTCAAAAGGTTGAAATAGTCAACTCTAGTCAACCAATGTCGACACCATCGTGGCAACAACTAGCTCTACAAAATCCATGTGGGTATCGACCTCTTATTTTGTGTGTTTGTCAACTCCACGTCATCCTTTTTGCCATATTTTGTTTCAGATCATCAAATAAATTTGTTGCTCATGACTTTACATTTCACACATGCTAGCTATCATTACTATATTATATCAATCAGTGCTACATTATGCAAGTTATGCTATACTCATGCACCAAATTTGTATATTTGATTTGCACTCGATTCTCATAACTTACCAGTAATCATCAATTTATCAATTTTACCTTCCACCATTCTTTCTTAATCCCTAATCCAAAGTGCAAACACTTTTTACTCTAAAGTTGGGGGGATATCATGATTTTAAATTGTCATGATTCTTAATTTTGGCAAGTTGGTTACTGTTGGAATCAATGAAAACTGAGAGGTGGGGTGAATCAGTGTTTAGGTTCTTATAAATTTGTTAATCTGATTCTTAAACAATCGGATGCATAAATAAGAAAGTGAAATGCAAAAACACAAAGCAATCAAGCACATAACCATAACACCAATGTTTTTTACGTGGAAACTTGAAAAGGGAAAATCCACGGTGGGATTTGAACCTAAAATATTATTCCACTATGGCCAGTAGCAAAACAATATTACAAAAGGGGAATGCACTTGCATTCAGGCACAATGCCTAAAGCTCACTGCTCAGTTATAAAAACAAGGCTACAACCCTGGAGGAAGGTTCACTACCTTACTAATAATTACAAAATGATTACAATGAACAATGAACTAGAAAACAACATCTAACTATGCCAAGTATCAGTTCCAGTTAGGCACAAAGTGATATGTTGTACTATTCTGATAAACTGCTCTGTTATGCTCTGTGTTGCTTATCGGATCAACACAAATCAAGGTGCACACGTGAAACTACGCTCAATCGCTCCCAAAAGCATCCACACATCATAACCACGCACTAATGCATTAACCAAGTCAATCTTATATATCTGCACTAGCAAAATTGATCTCCCATAAGTCGTGTTGAGCATTGAATTTAAATAAATAGAATTCTATGGTTTCAATTGAAGCTACAGAAGTTTTGTTAAAAAAAATAAAATCAAGCATGCCCTTAAGAATTTTGATAGAACCCTTGGCATTTCCATCGACATCAGAATCCTAAAGATTATCACTCAAACCAAGGCCATCAAATATACATGCTAATCCTTCACTGAGATATCTAGTTTGACCAAAATGGTACACCTAATGTATCAAAGAAACCTATCTGTGTTTCATCGACAAGATGACTTATTGAATAGACTTGGGCCTCAATGAGTTCCAAAAGTGGCTCATCAAAAACATTATTTTCATTGACAGGTGGTATATTGAGGAAACTGCAGGAAGTTCTCATTGATAAGACTTTTTGAGAAAAGGAAGGTGTCGAAGAGGTGCAAAATTTATTGGTTGACGATCACAGTTTCATTGAAAAATGAAAAGTCAAAGGAGGAAATTCTTATTTCGCCAACATGAAATATTTCATCAATGACCCATGTAGAAGCTGGATAATGAGGGATCGTTATCAACATACTCAAAAAATGATAAGACGGTTGCGAAATGCAAAGGTGAAAGGATTCTCGCCGAAAATGGGGTTTCGTTAAGCCAATGGAGGATTACATCGACATAAACACATGAGGTAGAGCCTTTCGATGAAAGTGAAGAAATTGATGAATCCACAAAGATCCTTAACGATGACGGTAGTTTCACCAAAACTAAGGAGACATTGATGAAACATGAAATTTCAAGGGAAGATAAAGTTAAGCCACCGAAGTACATGATTCCATTGAAAAAGGGTGCGGCCATAGAATTGATGAGCATCGATGGGCGATATGAAGTGATGCTAGATGAATGATTACTTTCTGTTGGGAGGATCAATACAAAGCTTAATAAAGTCACTTCATCATAAATTTAAATAAATGCCTTTGTGATTGTTGTGCAACTGATAATGGTAACTAATAAAGTCGCCATGAATGCTCGATAAATTGATAAAAGAGGAAACACTTATGAGCGACACTTGAAGAATTTGCAGTGAGCCTCAAAAAGCCGAGACGATTCAAGATCAAATTCACAAGTGGTCTACCTAGAATTCAAGTAAGTTTTTCACTCTCAGAGCTCTGTAGTGATAATGGAGGGGTCATCTTCTAAAAGGAATAGGGCTAGGAAAGGTAAAGAGACCCACAACCCAAAAGACAAACCTAAGAGGTAGAAAAAGGAAGGGCGCTCTTTGGCCCTGGACCTAATTGACCAATGTCCTGCATCAAGCCTTAGGTCTAAGAAAATTAAAATAGATAAGGCGAGATTACAAGATGTATTGAAGGACAATGAGGCCATGACTACAGAAGAAAGAGCTCAAGGGGACCAATACCTGATGAAGCATGACAAATACACAGACACATTGAATAAAGATCTCCAAATATTGGTTGAAGATTATGTTGCAACGATACCGATTATCTACAAGGAAGGTGAATTGGCTCCATTAGAGAAATAGAAAAAGGAATTTGCACAGATTAAGGAGAAAGTTTAGGCTAGATTTAACCAGGATGAAGATATAGCCCCACGTGTCAACTAGGCAGTGTTTGATCTCTTTTCACTGGAGACAAATATGAAAAGAAAGAGTGTGGTCATTAGATGCTATAAGAGTGACAGTTATATTAATTATCTTGGCATGCTTAATCTCTTTATCTTTCACTTTGTTAAGCAATTATAATCAGGTTGTTAATGAAGAAGGGACATAAATTCTCACAAAATAGGTGTTGCTCACTTATTTATATGAGAAAATTTTGTAAAACAAGAATGATTAGAATATAGGATACCAGATAGATACTATAGCCTCTGGCATACTATTGTACCATTTTGAAGCTTGAATAGAATCAATCATTTTTCTTTGCATATGTGTTGTGGATTATCTCATTTTCTGTAGGCAGTTGTTTGTGATATTATCTAAAGGGGATAAAGTTATTTGTATTCTTACAATGAAGTTTATGTTTCCATGTTATAAACTTGGATTAAAAGGATCTACTTGCGAATTATAATTGTTCCTTGTAGTTCCTCCTTGAATGGTCCTTTAAGGTTAAGGTTAAATTCATTCAAGCGGTTTATGATATAAACATTTAGTAAATCTAATAAGAAACAGTAACTGACAGATTTACCAAAGGGGGTAGGCTTAAAAACTGTCTCACAAATCATACATTAAGTCCTAGGGAAATATAAGAATTTGTAGCCCAAATAATAGGAAAGACACTGGTCATTCATAAATCACAACCTTTACCATATTAATTACCTTTGCATTAAAACTATAGGATAAGTAAGTAGGATTCACATAACCAATTAGCAATAGTGTACATACATATAAATTTCAAGTACAAAGATCGAATAGCTTCCACAACAATAATCTTGAACTCATCTAAAAAATACCTATCCTAGGAACCTATGTCATTCTGAGATAGGGAAGAATTTAGATCAAGATACTCAATCTGCTATAAAAAGCATTAGTCATCGAAAGCTACTAGTGAATAGGTATACCCGCCTAGGTCTTGTAGAGCCTAAAGTGAGAGAGTTAGTAACCAAATAGGTTAGCTCTATAAGTTGGCCAATTCAAATTGGAGGGTTTGATCATAGGATTTGGCATTTCCTTATAACCTATCCAATCTGTTGATTTGAGATCCAACAAGTTGGTTTCACAAAATGTCAAAATATGAAATCTGTAATGTTGCAAGTCAGCTTAGGTCTTCACAAAACATATTCCAAATCCAAGACACATGATCACACACTTCCCAAAAGTTGGTCCAATCACCTCAAACTTTCCAATAACCACCAAAATCAACGCAAGGAATCTGTTCCACCACCGTAAATGAAGATAACCCTATTTTAGTGCTCAACTGGATATCGGACCTTCTAACATGCCAAAGAATCATCACCAGAGAATAATATTGCATGATAATCTACTTCTCATACCCAATCAACTTAACTCAAATCACTAGAACCAAAAGCATACCACTAGAAATAAGAAATGTTCACAAAACTATACACTGAGCTTCACCGGGCAGAATTGATACCAGAAAACTTACTCAAGTCATCTAGTTAACCAAAACTCCATACCAGATAAGATCAATAGGCTAAGTTACCATCAATGACAACTCCTAAGAATCTACATGCATCCTATATCACCAATCTTCACCGAAGCATCACTGGAACAACATCAAATGGCAACAATTACCATTTTTAGCTACGATGTTGTGCATGTAGAATTGGACATTTCAAATGCATGAGCTATAATAAGCATAAGTTTCTCCTATTTTTTGTTAGAGTCTTCATACTTGCAATATTTTGAAATGATAGTTGGATGAATAATTGTACTTATGAATGGTTAAATTTCCAATCTTAGCCAATCTTGATTCATTTTTAATTGTGAGTTTTTGAACTTAAGTCTTTCTGTGAGTCCTATGAGCCAATAAGTAGAAACCTTTTCTGAGACCACTAAGTTGAAACCCTATCCCATTTAGAGTTGAATGCAGGGTATTTTGTAGTTGCAAGAAAATGTTATGAATTTGTAGTTGTAGAGAATTTTCATGATGTATGGGCACCCAATTAGCAGTAAACCCATAGTTCACACCCTGATAGATGATGAACAAGAATGCAAGCATGAATTTTTTTTTCTTTGATAAAAGGCATTAGCTGCATATTTATATTAAATATAAAGTATTACAAAATGCTAGAATTATAGTACTGGTCATAGTAAAGATAATTGCAATAAATTGCAATTCATATCATAGGGAGTTTTATGCAAAGATATAAAACATATAGAACATACTAAATATCAGTCAACCAAGAAAATATAGGTCATAATTGTAATTATGACATATATCTACTATACCATCTGATTTACATATGCTTTATAAAAAAGTATATGTACAAAACAGAGCTTGCAAAATTAGGGAAGAAATATGAACAAAAAAAACCCATTATATTGTGCAAAATGCTAAAACTATAGCTTCCCTAGAGTTGAGCTTGTCTTTTAGAAGTGGAGGCTTCACCCTAGAAACCTTCTTGCTTTATTTTTTTGGAAGTTGTTTGTGAATCTGTACCAGTTGGAGAAGGTTGGGCATGATGGCATACCAGATGAGAGAGAAGAAAAGAAATATTAAAATACTTGTCTTTATTGACTTTCACCCTTGCAACATCCATCTCTTGTCGATGTGTTTGTAGAGCATTGTAGAGTAGCCATGGACCATCATTATGCAGGGCTAATATGAATGCATCAAAATTTTCTCCTGATTTTTTGTGCTTTAAATCCCATCTTAGAAAAATACCCAAGATATAACCATTTCCTTCTCCCAAATTATATTTTTGCACACATTTAAGCAGCTCACCTTCTTGAGAAACCCTGGCTGAACGGAGTCATCAACTATAATCTTCAACAAATCAAAAGACTGCAAGGCATCCAAAGAGTTTGATGAGAAAATTAACAATAACTGAGAAGGAAATAAGATCCTAGGAGCCCGAGGGGATAGAATTCCTTCCCCAATTACCTTCTTGATAGCATTTAGCCTATCAAGGCAAGAAACCTTTAAAAATGTCCTTAATTCCCCATCATCAAATGGTTCCAGAAGTGGAAATTCCCCTTTCCTAGGCTTTATAGGCACTCTGAAATTTTTTAGATAGTGTTCCATAGCTGAGCAACCCAAACTGAGAACCCAAACTTGAAAAAAAAGTGAAGACCCAAGAAAATTGCAGAGGAAAAGGAAGAAAAAGATCCTTTACCAAATATTTGTTAAAGCTTACACAAATGAGACCTGAAATTTCAAATCTCCATCGACATAATCTCCACCATGAGATTATGCAACATTTGCGAAGGCGCTTGCAAAGAGTCGTTATTGTGAAATAAAAAGACACATGGGTCTAGTATATAGGAAGACAAGTTGTACCAAACCAGAAACAACATTGATTAGAAGATATGTAGTATCTATCATGCATCACTTGAAAATTTGGAAATTGTTTTTCAATAATGCTATTTTTGGGAAGTATTTGAAAGAAATACATTGGAATGTACTATTGAGATTTTGACCATATAATCCATGTGAGAGGTATTAATGAAAATTCTTTCACTGATAATGCAGTAAAACCAAGTGTTATGAAAACATGGTGAAATGCATGCGGCCACCAAGGTCATGAAAATGGGAGGTGACATGTGTGATGCCATTTGAAAAGTATTGGAGGCACGAAGTGACAATGCAATCATTACTTGAAGAGGTAGTTTTTTCTTGAAACACGAAACTTATTGATTCTATGCCACAATAGAAAGAATGCCATGAAGGAAAGATGGTGTGCGGGGAACATTTGTACTTTGAGAAAGTGTGAAAAAAAGCCACAAACTCCATCTCCAATTGATCTTAATAATCCCAATCAGCATGTTGAAAATTCAAAAATGCAGTTATCCAAACAATCAGGAAGTCAAACAAACATTTCCATTGGATAGTAAAGTAGTCGACTAGATATTGTCGAACATTTCTGCAAAAACCAAAAAAGTTAGACTAACCGAAAATCAAGAGAAATCAAAGACTAGTGTGGTATTTCATCAATCAAAATTTGATGAAGACATTGAGGCATGGTAACATCTTCTACAAAAAAAGGGTTATGCATTTCTGATTATTCATGTGCCAAGTTATCCAATTCATCTGTTACTTTGTTAGCTTCCTTGTAGATGTGATTGATTTGATAAGAATTAAAATAATTAAGCATCCTCCAAATTTGCTTCAACACATATGTAATCTTCCAATTACATTGTGACCGATTCTTGCATGCATTGATCACCAACAGTGAATCCCCTTCAATCAATAATTTTTTAATATTTAAATCCATGGCCATTTGTAAACCATGAGATAGGGCTAGTACTCCTACCTGATTATTTTTTCCTATTGATAGTATAATGGATTTCACATGAGTTGACACACCTCTATGATTCCTTAATAATGCACCCGCACCTGAAGGACCTGGATTTCCTTTGGTTGACCAATCAAAATTAAGTTTAATCTATAATGTGTTTGGTGGTAACCATTTAACCTTCTTTCTGTCAACCTTTACATTACATCCATTGAATTGATATCCTTTAAATGGAAATGAAAGTTTAGAGCATGATTTTAATTGAACAACATCCCAATTAGTGAAAGAAGATCCACCATGCTTTGATTTGGAGATATAAACATTGGTTATCTCACATATTGACTTCTCAATCCCAACAATTACAATATTAATTGATGATGTTTTCTTTCTGAATATCCTTTTATTTCTCTCCCACCAAATGCCCCATATTACCATTGAGGGGAAAATTCTCTAAATGCTTGCAAACAAAGATTCCTTATATAATACTGGCTAAGAGGAGAAAATGTCCCAAAGATTTCTAGGCAATGGATCCTACCACTGAAGTTTAGTTCTTACATAATCTCAACAAGCAAAAGTCAAGGAGCAATGTAGAAAGAGATGTTCAACATCCTCATTTGTATAATTACATAAAACACATGTAAATGGGTTTTGTGAAATACCTAGCTTAACAATTATATCGCTTGTGAGAATTTATGCTTCAAAGAAAGCGAACTAAAACACCCTACTTTTGGAAGAATACCTAGAGACCAATAGAAAGATAAATCCCTTTGAGGGGTAAGAGTACCTTGTTGGGAGATGGCATCTTTATATCCCAACTTCATTGTATAATGTCCTTATTTTGAAGGGGCCCATATTAAAATATCATTATCAGTGTGAAAAAAGACTTGTCGATTTTGAATTGCTGCATTTAGTTCTTGTTGAAGTAGAGGTGTAAGAAATGGATCTTCCAACTTAATCCATTGAAGGGAAATAATCTTTTAATTTCAACCCTATGTTTTCCATAAAGTACTGTTGAGCCTGACGAATTTGCTCTACTAAATGCAAAGAAGGATATCCATTCCAAGAGTCTGACCAAAATGAAGCTACCTCACCATTATGTATTTGCCAAGTAAGATATGGTAGGATTAAGATTCTACAACTTATAAGAAAGTTTCACATAACCGACCTAGATGGTGGATTTTGAATTGTAAAAATCCTATACGGAATATCATTATCCATATATTTGGCCTTCAAGATTCTGTACCAATTTAGAGAAGGTTTAGAATATATGTACCAAACTAACTTTTCTCCCAAATAGAAATTTCGTGCTATCAAGTCATGAACTCCTACTCCTCCTGATAACTTATTAGAATAAATATCCTCTGTTGAGACTAAAGGAATTTTTTTTTACCATCCATATTACCTTTCCAGAGAAAATATTTGATCAACTTTTCAATTACAGAAATAGCTGCCCTAGGTGCTTTAAGGACTGCCATAAAATAGTTGGGGATTGTTGATAACATAGATTTGACCATAATAATTATGCTTGATAAGGAAAGCCATCTACCTTTCCAAGATGCTATTCTTTTTTGAATGTTCTGGATAACCTTATCCCAATATGAAAGGCGAGTAGCACCAGAGAAGAAGGGAACACCTAAGTATTGAGAAGTTAATTTTGATTGTTGAAAACCCAAAATATCAACAATTGACTTAGTGACGTTCTGTTCAGAATTCAATACATATACTTTAGACTTTTGTGGATTTATTTTTTGATTAGATGCTCTCATATAAGTATCCAAAGTTACCTTGATGCTTGTTTATTTAGTAGTATTAGCCATACCAAAAAGGATTGTGTCATCTACAAAAAGGGAATGGGTCACAACTAAATGTGTTTGTGGATTATTTAACCCTTTCCATATTCCATCTCTATGGTGTGCTTTAATAGATCTTCTTAAGGCTTTAGCTAGAATAATAAATAATAAAGGAGATAATGAATCTCCTTGTCTAATCTCTTGCACGGAAGAGAAAAATCCAATAGCTAATCCATTAATGAGAACTGATAATCTTGCTCCCAAAATACATGCAAAATCCATCTACCCAGTTTCTTATCAAAACCTAGTTTATGGAACATATCCATGAGGAAATACTAATTAACCCTATCATATGCCTTCATCCTATCCAACTTAATGATTAAATTTGGAATCTTATGCATAGAGATTGAATGCAACACTTCATGTGCAAAAAATTGCACCTCCCACCATTTCCCTACCTAGAACAAAACCTCCTTGTTCTGATGAAATAAAGGAAGGGATGAGATGTTGCAATCTCATGTAAATTGCCTTAGTAAAAATTTTATAAATTGAATTGCATAATGAGATAGGCTTGGAATCGAAGAAAGTTATTGGAGCTTGCACTTTTGGAATAAGTGCAATATGGGTTGCATTAAATTGGGATAGAATTTTACCCGAATGACGAGATTCTTCTAGAGATTTGAGCAAATTAGAACTTATGAATCCCCAAGCTTTTTTTTTAAAAGGGCAGTAACCCCATCAGGACATGGAGCTTTATCAGGAGCCATAGAGAAAACAACCTTTTTAAGTTCTTCCAATGTAAATGGCTTTGTCAAAGAGTAGTTTTGATTTGACGAGATAATTTGTGGGATGGTATCTAACAATTGTTGCCTAGATCTTGTGACATCATCTGAAAGATGAGGTTGTTGTGTGTGTTCCTGAAGAAGCCTTGAAAAAAATTGAACTACTTCTTTTTTAATATATTCTTCTCCTGTAAGTCTAATACCCAAGTTGCTATTTGTGATTGAGAAAATGGAACTCTTAGCTTTTTTTATTTGTGCTGATATATGGAAAAAAATTGTATTCCGGTCACCTTCTTTAAGCCATACCTCCCTTGACTTTTGTTTCCAAAATATTTCTTCTCTTGCTGAAAACTCCTTCCACTCAACTTGATACATTTTTTGTTGATTGTAGGAGTTCGGGTTCAATCCATTTTGAATGATATATTCATTAATATCACATTTTAATTGCTTGAAAATAACTTCCTTTTGGACAAAAATATTTTTTTAAACATTTGTGTTCCATTCTTTGCTTTGTGTTTTGATATATCTCATTTTTTGATAGAATCTGAACTTAAAAGTACCATTCACTCTAGGTGCTTGCTTCCACCATGTTTCCAATAGTGGTAAAAATTTAGGATGCCTAAACCACATTGATTGAAACTTAAAGGGGTTTGTAGATGGCGAAGAAGTATTAGAACTTTGTAGGAATAAGGATATGGGAAAGCAATCAGAGTCCGACCATGGCAGAATATCATATTGAAAAACAAACTTTTGTGCACTCCATAATGTAGAACCCAGGAAATGATCAATTGTAACAACAATTTGACAATGATATTTCCTCTTGTTAGTCCAAGTATAAGAACACTTTGTTGGAATAATATCTATAAGTGCATTGTTTTGCACAAAAGTTTGAAAGTCATTGATGACTTTGGAAGGAGGTATTATACCCCCAATTTTTTCTAATGGTGAAAGAATATCATTGAAGTACACTACAAGAATTACTTTATGATATTTTGATTGCTCAATGAAGGTCTCCACAAGAAGGAATTTATTGATGTTGTATGGTTCAACTATTTCCACAAGCTCACAAAATTTGATATTGAAATAGCCCTTCAATTTGCATTCACACTAGAAGATGGGGTGGCAACAACAAAGGGTCTTAAAGTAGATGCCATAATGTTGGCTATTGTAGACACCTTAGGACTCTCAACTGTTTGAGAAGATTATAAGGGTTCCCATGATGCGGTTTTTGCATAAGAAAAATTTACAAGACCAGATGATGGGACCCTAGAAAATTCTAAATAAAGGTACCAAGAGACTTTCATTATTGCCTAAATGGGTTTCTTCAACTATCCATATCATCAGATATTTCACCTGTGAAGGGCAGCATTTGAATTTGTATAGTCATAATTTTAAGTTTCCAAGCCATCTTTGGCATGGAATACTCATCAATGTAGAAAATTTTCTTACCAAGATGTTGAAGGAGGTTTAGAAAGGTAAGGATACCTTGGCATCTCATCATTGTCTCATTACATTGTTACTAAAATAAAGTCTAGGGATTTATTTTCCTAGTTTGAATTGGAATGAATGTCTCGAGGTTTAAAATATTGAACAATTCAACTTAGGGTCTAGGGGAAGAATATTCAGGGTTAGAGGAGAGACTGGTGAAAAATAAATTGGTATAAAAGAGGGAACTAGATCTTTGGAGAAAAAAGAAGATAAAACTTGTGAGCCTGAATCAAACCCCTCTGAAGATGAGGAAGAAGGGCTTGAAACTAAAATTCTTGCAGCTAAAACTAAGGGTCAAAAATTGGCTCAAAAGACTTCTATTGTAACACCAACTCATGAAACTAAGGAATTAGAAAAGGGAATGAGTAAATTAGCAAAGAAAATGAAGTCAAAATAAGTATCTAGTACGATTTTAGGCTTAGGTTCTGCTAGGAAGAAAACTGTTAAGGAGACACCTATTTCTCCTTCTAAAATAAAGAAAAGGAGAGATTCTCCTGAGGAGAAGGGTCAAGAGGATGTGAAGTCTCCTATTGTCTCAGAGAAAAAGGGTAAATAAAAAAATTGAAAGGAGAGTAGGAAGTCTAAGGAAAAAGAGTTATCATATGAGTCAGTAATTGAGACTACCTTGCAACTAGTACGAAAAGAAAAGATACTATCCCATTGTCCACCCTAGCAATAACAAATTCCAACCCAACTAAACTGGATAAAGGAACCACTCAAAGACAACTTATAAAACCCTCTACTTTTTCTCTAATCTTAGAAAATCCCCCATCATTATCTCATATCTTTTTTGAATCTAGTATTCAAGTCATCACTGATTCTGAAGAAGAACCAAGTTTGCAACAAACTATCAGAAGGACAACTAGTAGTTCTCATTGATTCAAAGCCTCTATGAGAAAGAAAACAAAGAGAAGAGTTCAAACTATAATTGAAATTACCTCTGAACCAAATGGTGAGAATGAAAAAATTTAAATAGAAAGAGAAGATTCAAAACAAATGTCCAAAGAAGTACAGAATCAAGAACCAATGTATGGGATGCCTATGGTTCCATTTAGAAAATGGAAGAAGAAGAGAAGGTTCAAGAAGAAGAGAAGGTTTAGGAGGATGAAGAGAAGGTTCAAGATGCAGAGAAGGATTGAGATGAAGAGGAGGCTCAAGATGAAGATGAGGTTCCAGATGAGGAAGAATTTCATAATGATTAGGGGATATTGGAAGAACACATTAATTTTGATGATGGTAATTTGGACCAATTAGCAGAGCTTGCAGCTCAAGAATCTATTAATGTAATTGAGAAAATTATAGAAATTGTCCTCGATCATGAAGTTTTACTATCCACTACTATTGTGTCTTGGTCCTCATTTACATTGAAATTATGGAAACAACTTAAGCAGCTACAACTGCAAGAGGCCAATTGGCCCAAAGAAAAAGAACAGATGTAGCAACAATTTGAGAAAGATTTGCAAGATAAGGAAGTAGAAATAAAAATGTTAAAAATCAAGGTAGATTAGATGGCTTTCCTTATTCCATAAATTGTTTTGTCGACCTCCTGTTAGAGTCTATACCCTTTGTCTTAGGGAAAGGTTTCTAAGTTTTCAATTTATGCAAATCTATTGTGATCTGCCTTATTCTATGGTTACTCTTAGGGAGTACTCTAATGTTTTCCAAAATTCCATAGTGGAAATACAGAATGCTCTCTATGAATTCTATCTACATAATCTAGTAAAGCCTTATCATTCAGATTGGAACCCTCTCTTATATGTGAGAGATCTCGATGTGAGAACATTATGCTCCTACACATTGAATGAGGAAAACAAGGGGATCCAAGTCAAAAAATACAAAGAGATATAAAAATTTATTGTGATTAGGTTGAGAGCTAATTAGAATCTCTTGATTCAATTTTGAATGATTGGTTGGTATTAATGAATAGACCTAAATTGCGAGCAGGATGATTGGAGAATAAAAGTGCAATTATGATATATTCAGGAGAATGGTAAGGACAAATGGCAAAAATGTGTTGGCATAGGTGGCACAACATTGGCAAGAACTTCTAGATTAATTGAAATGCAAGGAACCTCATTCTCTTTTCAATTGCCATGCAGCAATTTACAAAGTCAAATATTGTATGTAGTTGGCAAAATGATAATGGGATAACATGGCTCCCTCTTCTTTTCCATCCACCATTATTACTTTTGTCAGTACCTAATTGGCATGGGCTAGGGTATAATGAAGAACAAGAAGAGGCAAGGTTTGGGAGATTCAATGGGTTCTACTGGAATTCATTAACCACCAGTTTGGGCATAACTACACATTCTAATTTTAGGACTCTAGCTCTACTTGGGAATAGCATAGGTTTTTCTACTTTGGGACAAGTTGAATAGTAAGTTTGGGGGAAATGACGAGTATATTTAATAGCTATTTATATATGATTATATGACTCTATCTTAAAATATTTTCAATTGTTAAGTCATGTTCCTAATGCTACAAACCTTATGTTCTTGTGTTTTGAAGACTTATGCCACAATATGATACTTATATATACTTAATTTAAAAATATGATTATGTGGCCAAATGTGAGAATTGATGTGATGATAATATGGTTGGATGCTATGAATATGGTTATATTTCTATTAACTAGTTTTTGCAACATTTTTTTTGGAGTGATCAATCGATGTAGTTCCTGCAGTCGCTAATTGTTAACTATCTTGTAGCCACAGGAAAAGAAGAGTTGAGATAGTCTTGTGAGCCTTGATGATTTTGTGGATCTGACAAATGAAGAAGATGACAAAGACTTATTCTTGTTTCAATTGATGTTTAGAAAACCAAGTTATTAATTTCTAATGATATGTTGAGTGTACGATTATATTTCAACTGATTGAAGACAGACAATTTCATTAGGAGTGTTCTTCATAAGATATGTTGTCTTTATTATCTTTAAATATTTTCCTAGATTCATGGGTCATGCATCCAAGATAGTTGATTATTTCAAAATTAGCAAGCTCTATATATTGAGGATTTGTATATATGTAATGGATACTATTTTTTGGAAATATATCATTATTATAGTCAATTCCCTATCTTTATGTTCTTCAATCAAGAATGTGTCCATGGTTATACTCAGTGTTGATTTATTTTTTATCTTCTATTGATCTCATTCAGAGTGTACTCAAGGGGGGCCACTTAAGGTACATATACTTAGTATTTACATTGTTATTAAATAGAATAGCTAGCTTAGTCAAAATTCTTCTTATAATTTGTTAAATGAATAATGTTTGAGCTGCATAATAATTTTGTAAGAATTGAATAGTATCAACGGGATGATAGAGTAGGAAGATAGTTCATTTTCAGTAAATTTATGATTCACATTCTTAACTATACTTTTATTTACCTTGGAGTAGGAATTACTTAGAACTTTGTTATATTCATAGATGCTTTTGATAGATATATAATAGCATTGTTCAAATAGTTGTTTTACTGCAACTTCATTCTTAACTACTCATATAGCAATTCAAGTAATGTTATGATGCATATACCATGCTAGCCCATTTCAAGTTAAACGACCTTGATTTGATAGATTAAATATATCCTATATTCAAGAAAGATTGTTGTAGGTGCATAGATTAGTTCAAAACTAATGGAATGGATGGGCATCAATTATAAATGAATATAGGAACTCAACAAGACCTATGATAAAGAATATTAAGTAAGATAATATAGCGGGTTGAAAGCTTTCAATTCCTAACATGAATATTCTTACTAGAATCGTTAGGAAAACTTGTAGACTTCAAATGGTTGTAGATATAAGAAAAATATTCCCTCGAGTCTATGTAAGCATGCATAAGAGTATCAAGTTTAGGTTTATCATAGGTGACAAGACAGCAAAGAACATGTACCACAAAGTGATATTTGTTTGCACTATAGTCAATGCATGCAAGGGAGGTTGTGCTCACCATCTCATCTGCATGATGATTCTCTCTCCAAGATATACTATCAATAGTATAATAAGAGGAGATACTATGGAGAGTCAAAGCCAAATCTTTATACTTAGATAACCTAGACTACTTAGCGCGATATGCTCCCCTGATCTAATATTCAAAAATCTCAAAATCACTATGAATACGTATATGTGTAGATTCAAAAGTTATTGTAGAACATAAGCCAACAATAAGGGCTTCATAATCAGTAATATTGTTTGTGTAATTAAATTCAAGACAGAAGAAGAGAAGAAATATTTTTCCCTTAGGTAATATTAGAACTACACTCACTCTAAAACTAGTTTAGCATCGTGATCCATCGAAGTACATCTCCCATATAGGTTCATGATTGATCATTGATGCAAGAGCACCTAGGACTTAGATTGTTTAGTTTTTTCAATTTTGGCTTGTACTGACCCTAGCCAATTCAATGGTGAATAAGGACTCCAGGAGGGTCCAACAGTTATATTTTTGAGTCAATGTAGGCCTAGGTTGTGTTCATACTTCTTAGGTTTGCATTTTTGTGTAAATAGTGAGTTTGAGTAGGTAATTGACCTTTTTTATGGTCAAAAGTGTCAAAACTTGGTATAGGCATTGGGGAGGGTTAAATTAGTAATAGGAAAGTTTTAGAAGTCATTTGTGATGACTCAAAATAGGTCTTATAGGTTGGAAAGACCAAAAGTGCAAAAATTGCAAAGTTGCAAAAAGTTGTCATGACAACTTTTGTCCTGAAACGGTTAGTGATGGAGTTAGGGATTGTTCAATGCCCTAGGATGACTCCACATATGGTAAATCTATAATAACCCTCTCTTTCATGGTTACCAAGGTTGGTGAATGTGTTTTGCAAGCTTAACAATCTGAAACTACTCAGTTTCAGACTAGTTGGCAGCGTTTTAGCTTGATTTTACTCATTTTGTAATTGAAAATGGATTGAATCCATTGATCTAGAAATGGATTGATTTTATCTTGTGTGTTATTGTGTTTTTTTTTCAATTTAGAGCTTTGTAGATACTGTTCATTAGTGTTTTCTTTCTTTAGTTTGCAAACAGCCAGTTTTGGCTTGTATATAGCAGTTTTCTTGTAAATATGGTTGCCCCATGAGTTCCACACATGCTTCCATAATGGATTGTTTGTAAATGGAGGGAAACCATATGTATAGTGTACATATTTAGTTTCAAGTACTAGAGAAGAGTTTAAGTATGACTGTCACCTTGTTCTAGGCGAGTCCAGGAGCAACCCGGCTAGAGGAAATAAGGTGAAAATAAAGTGCCAAGTGCATGGGTGGATGTAAAATCACTTCCTAAGTTTTTGAATGGTTCCAAGGAGTTGGGAAATATTTTCCCATGCAAGGAAGATCCTTGAAAAGTTCATTTGTTCCACAAACCCCAACTTGACCTGTCACTGCCACCTAGAAGGCCTAGAAACCCTCCAAAACCTTCATTTTAGGGTTAGCACATTGAATGGTGGGTTAAGAAGCCAAAACTACAAAAATAACTTGAGGCTAGATGAACCATTTAAGGAAATCCAAAAATTTTTTGGGGTCTTTTCAACCGTTTTCACTCAAGCCCTAAAAAATCGGTTTTAGGAGGCCTAATTGGGCTAATTCCTTGTAGCCCTTTCTTAGGCAAGATTTTGAAATCGGTAAGAAACCTATTGATGCAAAACCTCAAATGGACCCTAAATGCATCCAAAACATGAATTAAGACACCTCCACACCTATGCATCATCTCACAATGGTAGGAGGTCATTTGACAACTTGAAGCCAAGAAGCCATAATTGAGTACATGGGAAGCATTGTGAATTGGTAGGGTTCCTAGCCAAAACACTTGAAGAAAAACACCTTAGAGAGATAAATAATAAATACCTAGAAGATATTGAGAATTACTTGAAGGTTTAGAGAGCAACTAGGCCTGGTGAGTTGGTGCAATTGAGCAACACCAGCTAGGTGAAGTGTTGAGAAAACTAGGGTGAACCCCATCAATCATAAATAAATTCTCATCCAGCAACAAGTCCAGAGTAGGAAATGACTTAGGTGAAGGATTTTTCACTATTTTATTGGTGACAACTTGATCTTTAGTTGATTTTTAAGTCACAAACTTAATATTGAACTCATAAAGCAATATTAGCTACTTTGCTCATCTTCTAAAAAGATTAGCTCTAGGGAAAAGATGCTTAAGAAGATCATTATTACCAATCAACCAAGTTTATACATGAAGGATATAATTCCTTGTCTTTTTTATTGCAAATATGAGAGTGAGATAGTCATTTTCCATGGCAAAGTATCGAGTTTCTTAATCAACAAGAATACAACTAATGTAGTAGACCAACCTTTCCTTACCATGGTCATCATTTTGACCCAAAAATGTTGCCAAATTATTAACTGATACTGGGATATAAAGGAGAAAGGGTCTATCTTGCATAATCAACATTAAAATAGGAGGGTTGTTCAAGTAGCTCTTGGTATAATCAAAAGCCTTATGACATGCATCGTCCCATTTGAAACACATATATTTATTCAACAAACATATGAATGGAAGGGTGTGATCGGCCAATTGACATAAAAATTAATGAATTGCCTGGATCTTCGCTTGCAAACTACAAAGTTGTGAGATTTTCTTAGGTGGATGCATTTTAATGATTGCATCAATCTTATTCCTATTGACTTCACTTCCACAATGAGATGATAAACCCCAAGAGCTTTCCAGTGTCTATGCTAAAGACACACTTAAGAGGATTTAATGTTATCTTATAAATTCAAAGCCTTTCAAAGACAAGATGAGGATTATTAACGTTATCTTGATGAGTCATAGATTTTTCCAAGATGTCATCAACATAATATTCTAAAATCTTATGAGTAAAGTCATGAAAGATAAAATTCATCACACGTTGATAGGTTGTTCCTACATTCTTCAATCCAAACAACATGGCTACATCTCATTAGGTACCCCAAGGGGTTGTAAATGATGTATTATATTGATCTTCTAGATTAATATTAATTTGATTGTAATCCAAGAATTCATCCATAAAGGAGAGTAAGGCACAGCCTATAGTCGAATCAATAATATATCAATATTAGGAAGCATAAAATCATCTTAAGGAAATCCTTCTTATGATCACAAAAATGAATACAAACATGAATATGGTGATTAGGTTTACTAACAATGATGATATTTGAAATCCAAGGAGAATGGTTGATAGGATGGATAAAACTAGCATTTAGAAGCTTTTCTATCTCAATCTTGACTAACAGAAGAACCTTGGGATTCACATTACAAATATTTTTCTTGATGTGCTTGG
This sequence comes from Cryptomeria japonica, assembly GCF_030272615.1. Lineage (NCBI taxonomy): Eukaryota > Viridiplantae > Streptophyta > Pinopsida > Cupressales > Cupressaceae > Cryptomeria > Cryptomeria japonica. The sequence continues at coordinate 243,039,258 of NC_081410.1, read as the reverse complement.
CATCAAGACATAACATGATATTTTGAACCATTACAAACTCGTCAATACTAGAAATATCCTCATATGACCAAGCAAATATATTTTAATAATGATGTAAGAGATTAGAATGTGATTTAGATTCTTTCAAGGAAAGACATTTTTCAATCTTAATTACGTTCTTGGAAGATTTGGGATCCATTGTAACATCGGTATTATCCCATATAAGGAGAGTAATACAATCGTTAGGATGAGGTACAAATGTGTTCTCACCATCATAAGATAGAGAACCCTCATTATCCATACCCATAACAGATTGACCGAAATATTCTAAACTATTCTAATAATATGGGAATGGACACTTATGATGATAATAAGGCAAATTAGAATAAACAACCAAGAATTATTCTAGGGCTTCCACCAAAGAGAAAACATCTAAGGAAACTTCAATGGATGTTGCACCAGTATCAATATTCTCATGATGAACAAGCTTAACGGGAAGAGGTTCGACAAAAATCATGTTGACATTTAACCATGGTTTTGCCTTGCGAGATGTAGTGCAGTATCTGAGTCTATTATTATGATGATGGGAGTCATTCTCCAAAGGAACCTGAATAACTTTCTCATTACGTCCACAACCTCTACCCTTGTAGCCATATTTTGAAACTATATCAAACGCTAGCCTGTAGATGCAATGCAACTCTCTAGAGGTAAGAGGATTCATGTAGAAGAGATGATCAACATGATAAGGATCACCCAACTTTATAGATAAATAATCATCCTTTGTAGCTGAGGTAAATGAGATCTTATGAATTTTGAAGTGGACAACATTTACTTTGTGTTCACTGATGTGAGAATCAGTTAATTCTAAACTTCCCTTGTTATCACCTAAACATGCATTCACTTTAGATGGAGAATATGACTTAACTGGAGATGAAGTAGAAGCTGATTGAATAAAGGTAGACTTAGGAATTTCTTCTTTATGAGGATCTGCCTTTGGAGGGTCCTCTTTGAGAGTATCTTATTTATTAGGTGATTCTTCTTTAAAGAGACAACCTCTTCCTTCTTGGCCTCCTTTTTACGGGATACTACAAAATCAGAAGTTGTCACATTAGAGGATAATGATGGGATATAGTTTTAGAAGGACGGTGTAACCACATTTTGACCAACTACTGTCATTTGACATAAATGCATGCCATCAAGGTTACCCTTGATTTTAACCACCTGATTGTTAGCGACAAACTTAACAAAACCTTGAAGGGTAGATGAAACTGCTTCTAAAGCATGCAACTAAGGTCTACATAGAAGAAGATTATAAGGTAAATGCCCTAGCACATATACCAGGATTGGAATAGTAATTGGTCCAATTTTTAAAGGCAAAATAACAATGCCCAAAGTAGTTTTACCAGTATTATTGAAACCATGAATAAATAAAAGATGCAACAAGAGAGTTTTGATCCACCTTGATTTTCAAAAATAAATCTAGACTACAAACATTGAGTGTTTAACCAATATCAACAAGTCTTCCTAATACCAATACCATTGACATAAATAATTACAATCAATGAATCTTCTAGATTCCTTAGTTTTGGAGGTGGGAGTTCATGCATATAGAATGTAATATTAAGCATATTCACACGAATATGATACATCAATGCATTCGCATTTGCAAGCCTAGTGGAAGAAGGCAATAAAATCTTCTGAAGAGCTTCCTAAAGCATACCCTGATAAACGAAAGTGGTCTAGAGAAAATCCCATAGTGAGATCTTAAAAAGAGTAAAATAAAGTTGCTCAATAATATCATATTCCCTGAGCTACTTTATTACAGGCTTCGGTGCTTGAGGAAGGTCTAGTTGAGAGGTGGTAAAGAAGTATTAGATTGATCAAGATACTTCTTATTTCTTCTCATGTTATATGTATAAGAAAAAAAATTGTAGGAAGCATTTTTAGATTGAGTAAACCTCAAAATAAATTAGGAGAGTTACTTTCGAAACACTTGCCACAAACAGACTTAAATTTCTTTCGAGAAGGAATAGTTGTAGTCCCGTAAATAAATAGTATTTTAGGCCTTTCCAAGGCAGCGAAGACAACAATAAAATTTACATACTTTTCATCCTTCAAAGGAGAAGAGTCTAAGCATGGATAAAGTTTTGTAGACATAATTAGAAGGAGATTCATGTAGGAAATTATCCAAGGCATCATCCAACATATCAAATTCATCTTTCAAGAACATCTTACCAAATGCATAAAATCCTTAGAGGAAAAGATCTGACATAAGACTTTCACATCAAGTACACACACACACACACACATATACATATGTATATGTATGTGTATGTGTATGTATATATTTAGATATGTACATGTATGTATATATATATATATATATACACATATATATATGTATATATATATATGTATATATGTATATGTATGTATATATATGTATATGTATGTATATACATGTGTATATACATATATATATGTATATATATATGTATCTATATATATATGTATATATATATGTATATATATATATATGTATATATATATATATATGTATATATATGTATATATGTATATATATATATGTATATATTTGTATATATGTACATATATATGTATATATATGTATATATATGTATATATATGTATATATATGTATATATATATGTACATATATATGTATATATATATATTTATATATGTATATATATATATGTATGTATGTGTGTGTGTGTATGTATGTATATGTATATATGTATATACATGATCTATAATTATATATGTATATATGTATAAATAACATATTGTTTGCCTTGTTTTGACACCACCAAATTTGAACTTTATGAGTTGATTAGGTCAATAAAGTGATGACGTCATATGATTCTTGTCTCCATCCATGTTTGGAGAACTATTTAAAGTTGGGTTCATGTAAAAAGGAACAATGGTTTGAACAAGAATCCTCCTCCAATTTAGTTGAATTCTTGGGACAGATGATGTAATTTGTCAAGAATCACGAAAATAGCTACATTTGAATATTCATAAGGAATGATGCAAATTTGAAGCAGTTTGTGGCACAAGCAAAACAAATCAACATTGGTCTTCAAAAAAGTTAAAATCTCTTCACAAAATGTTGGTTGTGGGTTGTTAAGTCATAGAAAATATTCAAAACATCATTTAAATCCTCATCAACTATTTGGGAAATAATTTGAGAATAAATATCTATGACTCCAAATACTTACATTGAAGATTATGTAATCTTTCAGCAATAAGAAATTCATCGGTAAGTTGCTTCTCTTTACCAAAATAACAAGACGAGTACTAACCTAGTGCAAACTATGAATTTGCCAAACATTTCCGGAAAACAAGTGCATTTCATTACGGAGGCACCATAGGTAAGTTATCTTGAGTTAACAAAAAAAAAATTGATGCACTTGGGTTCATTATCTCAAAGTAAGAATTCAAATATCGGCAATTTGAGGCACTCTCAAAAGTCACCAATGGAGTGAAGATGCAAAGCATAAATGAAGTAATATATGTAGGTTCGCCAACTTTGCAAAGTGTAGCAAAACACTGATGCACTCTCACAATTAGTTATTCTAACTCATTTATCGGCAATTTGGTCGAGTTGCCAAAGAGCCAATACATTATTAAGAGAAAATTAGTCATTATTTCATCGGTGATTTGGAAAGTTTGTGTAAGTTTATGAAAGCACAGACACCTTCTTCAATGAAGAGTTAGTTATCATAACTAATTCTTTTATTGCTTTGAAACTACATGCACTTGGTAAAACAACTTGGTAACCATCAAGCAAACGTAAAATGATAGGTGTGAAGTCGAGCTCTACGATCTTTGTCTCCATTTTCTCTGTCAGCACAAAAATGAGAGCTTCGTAATAGCTATGGACATGCATTGAAGTGATAGCAAGGTATTTGAAATGTTCGTCAGGATGTCTCAAAACAACTTCATCTCATGGTACACTATGACTGCAGTATTCAAATAAAATGGATGAGATGTCTAATATAATGCATTAAAGAGATGTCTTCTCCCAAAATGCAAAGATTGCAAGTTATGTACAAAATGCATTTGTCAAACAAATTTGTAGAAGCCCTCAAGTAAATGCAAGTTGTGGGTGTAAAGACAAATTCCACAACCTTTTCTAACATCCTTTCTGCTTGTGCCAAAATGTGAGCTTTGGAACAAGTCATAAACATTCATCAGAGCATAATGGATGGAGGGTTTTTATCAGATATTAGAGTTCCAATTGCCGCAGTCAACATGAATGGAAAATATGGAAACGTAGACAAGGCATATGGCTCGATAGTGTTCGAAGCCATGAAATGGAACATGCACTAGATGAACTTGGTGAAAACACTATCGAAACTTTCAATCAAATGCAAATACAAAGTCACAGGCGTAAAGCTGAAAAAATGCGACCTTGATCGCCATCCTCCCTACCTGCACAAAATGTAAACTTCAAGAACAGAGTATGGAGATCTATCAAGGCATGTAAATATTTAACCGGGTATCTCACAAAGATATCATCTCACCGAAGGTAATAATTGTAGGGCTCGTGACAAATGGAGATGTTGAAAAAGTTTTAGAAATTTTCAAGAAAATGTAATCAGTTGGTGCGTAGTCTACTTTATCTACTAGTGTCCTCACATCATGAGCCAAAATGAAGACTTTGGAATAGAGTGTGTTTGATGTAAAGCATTAATGGATTATTTTACAATGGTCAATATTTTTGAAAGACAATTCATGAGCATGCGAGATGGAAATGAAGGATTTGACATAGTTGCAATGTGTGTGTCCTTGAAGGAGAGATGTTGTTGATATGGTTATGAGTTTGAATGAAGCAGATGAAGATTGCAAACTACCTCAACAAGATGAATAATCTCATCTCCTCCAAAGTCACATGATTCAAGTTCTCTTTTTGTAAAAGTATCACTTGATGAAATGACTAAAGTAAGAATTTGGATCTAATGCTTGTAAAAGTTGGGGAAATCCTAACTTGTCTCTAAAAAAGGGTAGTTATCCCAAGTGATTAGCTTAGGTAGTTATTTTAAGCGATTCTCCTAGGTAGCTATCCTAAGTGATTGCACTAGGTGGTTATCCTGAGTGGCCATTTAGGAAGTTATTCTAAGTAGTTACACAAAGTGGTTAGATTAAGTGGTTACAAGGTAGTTATTCTCTCAAGCCTATAAATACAAGGATTTTGCATTGTAAAAGGAACTTTTTACAGAGGGGAAACTTTGCTGAAATTCTAGGAGAAACTTGTAATGACATTTTGATTTTCACTATGTATAGAAAGGATTTTGGACTTGTATTTTTCCAAAAGGATAATGAAGAATACATCTTAGTTCATGTGTTCTAAATGTATTATCATTTTTAATTTCTCATATGTCAAATAGGTAGTCTTTTTATGCATATGTGATTTGTACAATTGATGTGATGATACACAAGCAACCTTTGGTATCTTAGTTTGAATGTGTTGAAGTATCTTATCTCTACGTATGTTGAGATTTGTCATTCTTCTTTATCATCGTCTCATGACTAAACATATTATGTTATAAACTCCCCTTGTAATTTGTTACAGATTGTGAGAAATCTCAATTGATGTTCATGTGTCTATTGTTGGGGTTTCTATCTTTTATTTCTCTTTAGTTTTGTGTTTTCTCCTTTATGTACTTTGATGTTAAAAGTACACAAAAATCCCAAAAACCCCCATCATACGAAGGAGTTTCCCCTCTCAAACGTAGAGGAAGATTGCAGTTTGATTGCATTCTCTCCAACTATTGGAACGATTGTCACTACTCTTTAGACGAACAGAGTCAATTTTGAAGGAGAATTCACAGTGAGAAATCTGTTTACCAAGACATATATACACATATATTCATACATGTATATGTATGTATGTATACACACATAAACATATATACACTCATATATGTATGTATATACATACATATATACATGTATATGTATATGTATATGTATATGTATATGTATATGTATATGTATACGTATACGTATATATATATGTTTATGTATATATATACATGCATATATATACACATATATATGTATACATGTATATACATATACACATGTATATGTATATATATGTATATATATGTATATATATATTCATGTGTATATGTATATGTATATATATATGTATGTATGCATATATATATATGTGTGTGTGTGTGTGTATACATGTGTATATGTATTTGTATATATATGTATACATATACATGTGTATATGTATATATATATACACACATATAACTATATACATATATATGTATATGTACACACACACACACACACACATATATGTATATATATATACATATATACATATACGTATACGTATATATATATACATATGTGTGTGTGCGTGTGTAGTTATGTGTGTGTATATATACATATACATATACATATGTATATATGTATATGTATATGTATATACATATATACATACACACACATAACTACAAAAATGCACATAGATATATGTATGTATGTATGTATGTATGCATATGTGTGTGTATATGTATGTACATAATATACATACATATGTGTATATACATGTATATATGTATGTATACATACATACATACATACATATGCATATGTATATGTATGTATATACAAATATACATACATGCATACATATACATACATATGTGTGTATACATACGTACCTATATATGTATATGTATATATATACATAAATACATATATACACATATATATGTACATATGTATACATATATATACATATGTACATATATCTGTGTATATATATGTATATATATATATAAATGTATACATATATACATATATATACACATATATGTGCATATGTATATATATGTATACATATGTACATATATAATATTTATATGTATACACACACACATATATATACATACATATATATATATATACATACATATGTATATATGTATGTATATATATATATACATACATACATATATACATACATATGTATGTATATATATACATATGTATGTATAAACATATGTGTGTGTGTGTGTGTGTGTTTAGATATATTTATATGTATGTATATATATATATATTTGTATATATGTGTATATGTGTGCACACACACACACACACACACATAGCTATCGAGGTATGTATGTACACACACACATTTATATTTGTATATGTATGTATATATGCATATGTATGTTTCTAAGTATATGTATACACACATATATATACATACATACATATACATGTGTATGCATGTATGTATATTTGTATATACATGTATACAAATACACACACACACACATTGTTGAAAAAAATGGTGTCTCAACCGAGTACATTTACATAAGGTTATTATTTATAGTAAGTTTTCATTTTGGCATGAATTGGTTCAAAATTTTCTCCAAAGCTTTGGATTGGCTAGATAAGAAAGTGAGTAAATTTACATTGGAAGATCATTACTAGATTTGAAGATATTAAAGTTTTTGTTTTTGCAGGTTGCGATGAAAGGTTTAAATTTAATTTTGAGGAATTTAGAGGCTCCAAAACATCCTAAAAATTGGGCATAATTGGTGTAGTGGGTTATGAGGTGATAGTGCACTTTGCGAGCTTTCTGGTGCTTCAAACGGTTCGTCAATCGAACACTCGGTTCACATGTTATGGCCTCCAAAAGTTTGGTCTCCTGAAAGAGGAAATATAAAATGCATAAGACTACTATTTACATAAGGTGTATCAACCAAGTACATAATACATAAGCTTACTATTTATATTAAGTTTTCATTTTGGCATGAATTGGTTCAAAATTTTATCCAAAGCTTTGAATTGGCTAAATAAGAATGCCGGAAAATTTTCATTGCAAGATCATAACTAGATTTGAAGATATTAAAGTTTTTGTTTTTAAAGGTTGTGATGAGAGGTTTAAATTTAATTTTGAGGAATTTAGAGGTTCCAGAACATCCTAAACAATGGGAATAATTGGCATAGCAGGTTGCAAGGTGATAGTACACTTTGTGAGCTTTATGGCACTTCAAACAGTTCGTCAATCGAACACTCGGTTCACAAGTTATGGCCTCCAGAAGTTTGGTCTCCTGAAATAGGAAATATAAAATGCATCAGACACAAATGAAATATAAAAGGGAGGAACATGTGTTGATGTGTGTTTTGACACATCATAGGGCATCTAGATTGGAGATAAGGTCGATTCCACTTTATTGGGTTGTTTTAATCTATGGTTTTGTAATACTGTTTGACGGTTTCATGTATTGTATCTCCTATATATGAGGTGTGTGAGATAGAGGTTGTGTGTAAGAGTCTTATGGCTATTGAGTTTGTATACGATGAAAATGGATAACAATAATATTGAAAGGCCAAATGAATTCAACCACAAAAACCCTAGCCTAACAACAACAAAGATCCACCATAACATATGAAGATTACCTAAGACAATGCAAATCAAATGAAATCACAAAGATTATACCATCACATGTCCAATAGGGTTTGGATCTCCATTCTTCCTATCTCCATTGATCTTGCTTGATATATTTGCTCTCAAATTTTATGTGCACAAGAGCTCAACAAAAAATGGAAATGTGGTTGCAAGTAGGATCGCATATGAAAGTGCAAAAGGCATAGTGTAGTCGAGTAATCAAGTAGTTAGTCAGGGTTTGATAATGAAGGAAGCATCTCCTTATATAGAAGACACCGTAAGAAATGGAGGGATAAGATTGAGAGGTGTAAGAGATAAATGGTCGGCTATGATTAGAGGGTAGGTAAAGAAAATAATAAAATAATGAGAGGGTAGGTAGTGTATGAATTAAGACATGAATGACATGTGTCATGGGTAGAAAAGGCTAATGAATTAATTAAATAAATAAAGATTTATTTAATTAATAGAAGAAGTGGGATCAATTAAATAAATAAAATATTTATTTAATTTAGAAAAAGGATAATTTAAATAAATAAAAGTATTTATTTAAATGAGAAATAAGGCTAGAAGAGGATAAATGAATTAATTAAATAAATAAAGATTTATTTAATTAATAGAAGAATTAGGCTTAAGATAATTAAATAAATAAAATATTTATTTAATTAGACATGACAATTTTAGGTGTCTACATTTTGCCCCTCTTTGAGACAATGCAACTTGTCGCGTTGTTTCAAAGAAGATGATATGAATTGATACAAAGTTTCCCCAAGATGGGAATGATATGCCCCCTTGAGAGATTGGATGAAAATGTCTGGAAAGATCATAGACAATCTCTTGATAAGAAAGAAAGGCTAGAATGGACTGACCGGATAGGATAGAGTGACAGAGTAATGGGATAAAGAAGACTGACTCGGAAAATGAGGGCTAGGGCTAGGGTAGTCTATAAGATAGACCATGAGGGGAATACATCCTCATTGTCATCCACACATCCAACAGATCAGAGTGCAAAGAGAGAATAGAGCAGCAGCAGTTAGCAGCGATGGCATTGGTTCACAGATTCGATTGTGTTCGCTGATATCAGAGGCCAGCAGATGCAGGAGAGTCAGTAAGTCCCTCAAAAACCTCCTTGTAATTTGTCACAATAAATGTTGTCATTAATACATGCTAGGTAGGGCAATAAATGTGCTTTAGGATAATGTCAAAAACGTGTAGGCGCGTCTATGTTGGTGCCAGGCACGTCTATGTTGGCTAGGCGCGTCTGCGTTTGTGCCAGGCGCATCTATGCTGGGAAAAGTGTATGTGCCATATGCAAGTGCGTCTACGTTGTGCAGGCACGTTTGTGAAATGTGGGCACGTCTGTGTAGGACAGGTGCACATGTGTAGAACAGAGGCACGTTTGTGTATTTCAGGTGCGTCTATGCAGAGCAGGCGCGTTTATGTAGTTTGTAAGCGCGTTTATGTCTTCAAGGTCAAATCGGCAGTTCTATGATGAACATACACTGTTGATTGGATAAGTTGTTGAGAGGATACGCTCAAGCAGGTCCTCTAGGGAAGACTAGGATAGCAGATAGGGCTAGGATTGACAATTCTATGATAGAACATACGTTGCCAATTAGGAAACTATCAAGAGGATACACTCAAGAAGAGGCCTTAAGATAGGATAGATCGAGGCACTTTGTGATGAACAGGGAGAACCAATACATATTACTTTGTGATGAACAGGGAGTACCAATAGGAGCAGCACTTTGTGATGAACAGGGAGTGCAAATATGAGCAGCACTTTGTGATGAACAAGGAGTGCAAATATGAGCAGCACTTTGTGATGAACAGGGAGTGCAAGAACACGTAGTACTTTGTGATGAACAGGGAGTACCACTAGGATAAATAGCAACAATTTGTGATGAACAGTGAGTGTCACTAGGATAGATAGCAACACTTTGTGATGAACAGTGAGTGTCACTAGGATAGAAGCAACACTTTGTAATGAACAGTGAGTGTCACTTTGACTGAAATGATTGATTTGCTTGACTACAGGAGTATTTGCCTATGTTGGAGTCACGGGAGAGATTCCCATCAACTCAGAGGTTACGACTAGAGCTGACATTCGAGGACAGGGCTACCATTGAGGTTATGGGTCTGCGATACATTCTGTATGTGTCTGAGTTTCAGGCAAACATGGGTTTGCTGACTGCACTTGTTGAGAGGTGGCATTCTGAGACATGCACATTTCATTGGCCTATGGGTGAGATGACAGTCACCTTGGAGGATGTTTATAGGATACTGAGGATATCGATTGACGAGGAGCTGATACCCTATGATCAAGATGGAGACAGGGAGGCCCTGAGATGAGTGTTCCAGGATCTAGGACTGGAGATGAGGGCTGGACATGTGGCATGGGACACAATGGTAGCGACAGGACTGGCACTACCAGCAGTGCTAGGAGGAGTGATCAGTGGGTTCCTATGTCCAGATAGGGTGACACGGGGGTTGGTTGTAGGCTAGGGGAGAACCTTGGAGACACTGGTTACATAGCATACCAAATATGCCTGGGGACCGTGCGTGCTGGCACACTTGTACTATGAGCTTCATCGGTTTGTTTATCATGGATCCGTAGGATTGGGCTGCGGAGTTACATTGTTATAGGTGTGGGCATATGAGCATCTACTTGTTGCTCGACCGATACATTCCAGGGGCAAGGGTCATGGATGCAGCTTTGTTTATCTATATGATATGATTACATCACAACCATGGATTGGCAGGTTGGAGCATTGGCGTCGAGTCCTGGATGAGATCGACACTATGATATGGAGGTCGTACCAAGAGTGCGAGCAGTGGGAGGATGATGCAGTGGAGCTGCCATACACCTTCAGGAGTAGGTATTTGATTAGGCGGATGCCCTATTTACTAGAGAGGCAGTTGGTTGACAGGGTATGCAGGCAGTTTGGCAGGATTCAGCAGATGTCACAGGGTTTTTGGATGTATGCTCAGACAGTTAGGGATCAGGCACACTTCGGGCCACTATTATCATATGATCAGGTCATGATACAGCTGGTAGAGATGGTGCCCATACCATGGGATATGTGGCCTGAGATTGAGGATGCAGGGATGGATGCAGAGTATACTGCATATTGGGCAGAGCATCCATTTCCATGCCTGATAGACCCAGGTGAGCAGATAGATGGAGATGGCGGAGGGGATGAGGATGAGGATGGAGATGGTGGAGGGAGAGGTCGATGGAGGAGGCGGGGTGTAGTTGGAGAGAGGAGAGTGGCTCCATAGAGAGAGGGTGGGGAGGAGAGACAGGCTTGGGTGGTGAGGGATCACGGTGGATTGCCACTACAGGTGCCAGCAGCACAGGGTCCCAAACAGGTGCAGGGACAGGGACAAAGGCAAGTACAGGTACAAGCAGAGGCACAGCCATAGCCACATCCATCAGGATAGCGGGAGCCACAGGCACAGGCATAGGCACAGGCACAGGGGGCCGAGGAGGAGGAGGATGAGCTATTTGAGCTGAGGGATATCTGTCAAGGATAGGCAGATGAGATCCAGGATCTAGAGAGGGAGACAGCTAGGCTCAGGAGACAGCTGAGGGATACTGAGCGGGAGTGGGATCAGGCTATCCAGCGCTATACTGAGGCTGAGATAGCATTGAGGGCTAGGAGGCAGGCGACAGAGGAAACAGGGGCTGGATATGCCTATGTTCTATAGGAAGGGGAGGAGATAGGTTATTGGTGAGACCTATACTACAAGGCAGTGCCACCAGAGCAGCGGGCAAGGAGCTTCTGTAGACCATCATGAACAATGACGACTACTGGAGGGAGTCAGAGGAGATAGGTATCCAGCGGTGGGGTTATGGGTCCTCCACCACCACCAGATAGAGGGGGTAGGAGAGATGATCTTAGGGTGGGTCCTTCTAGGGCTCAGACTCCATTGAGGCCAGGCAGCTCCGAGGGAGGGAGTTCATCATAGCCTTAGAGGGCTCCCTATGTATCAGTTTTGTACTATTTTGTATGATGATGTAGACACCTTCGGGTGATTGTAGCCATATGATTTTGACATCATTATATTATTACCTTTTTTATTATATATATATGAGATGATTCATCTTTGCGGCAGCTATATGCATGTGTACCTATGTGATGAGATGTTTTATGATGTATGTTTCTATGTGATGATTATGATATGGATGCAAATATGTACATGATGAAATGCAATATTTTTGTTCTTTTATGTTCTATATGTTATGCATATGTGAATGTGTATGTATGAAATGTTAATGAATATGATGAGGCAAATGTAAAATGTGCTAATATGTGTTGTGTGTAGGATGTGATGCAATTGTGATATCTATATGTATGTATGAACTTTTAACATGTGGTAATGCAGGTGCAACTACATGAAATGCAAATGTTTTTGGCATGTCATTATACTCAGTCATATGATAGCGAGCTACACGGACTCGAGAAGGATGATGGAAGTCAATCAAGAAAGGGGGATGTAAGGTAGAAGATATGAAATTGAAAATAGCTTCTTGTGCGTTATCATTATTGAGCTTTATTATGGCAAGTAGGTTATGACAATCGAGGCATATGTTTGACCCAAAAAGTCATTGTACCTGTTTGCATGGAGATAAGACAATCACAAACAAGGAATGCCCCAATTCACACTAGACTCACAGCATCCTCATATCCTTGGACAAGTCGTAGCATTACTAAGAGAGAATCCATAGACAGCAAAAGAAAAATAGGTGACGATACCCCATCCTCACCTTTCTAGTCAAAGACATCCTAGAGATAGAATCTCTAGTTAGAGATATCCCGGAAGAGCTAAAAGACATGTCACTAGAAAGATAAAATCAAAAGAAAACCAAGACTCGACACCAACATCCACTGTAGTCCTCAAGTTTAGTGTCTCTTGTCACTTGTATAAGTCTTATTTGATTGTGGTCACAATGTTTACTTTCACAAAAAGGATAGATAGCACTGAATCATAATGTTGTCTAAGTCTGTTGAAAGATTTGATTTGTTGAAGCCCATTGTTGTTGTTGTGTCTCATCTGAAACTAACTAAATCCATGAAACTGATACTTTATTGCAGAGAAGATGAAACTTTATTATGGATGGCGATGCAAGTGTTGCTTTATTGCGGATTGTGTGCGGATAGACTGAAGAAAAGTGGAAGAAATTGTACTCCTCAAAACGTGTGATGCTCTTAGATCCACACCCATCACTAGACATAGGATTTTCCTTAGCCACAGATAGGAGCTGATTTATTATGGATGGAAAGGGGTGAAAAGGGAGGTTTATTATGAATGGCTAACCAATCTTGGGTAGATCAATAACAAGCCATGATGGGAATGGGTAAGTTTATTATGATTGGATAGGTTGCGAGTGTGTGCAAAGTGAAGTGATGAAATGGAATCCTGAAGGAGGGAGGAGAAATGTCTCTACTCATTGTGCTGGTGACCCGGTTTTCACCATGGTACTTGCTGAGGGCACCACCGAAGTGGTTTTCACCATTGGACGAAATGTTTTTCTGTTTTTCAATTTTTTTGATTTTTTTGATTTTTTTTTTTTTGTTATGATTTTTTTTGTATTTTGAAAAAAAATTTAAATTTTTTTTTGTATTTTTGAATTGGGATACTCTGAAGAGCTATATGTAAAACCTGCGAAGGTGCTTGTTGTTGATAGGATCCTCCAAAGGTTCACCCTCTGTGGTTGAGAGCTGATATGCACCAAATCCATATGCTGATGTGATGATTTAAGGACCAAGCCAGTTCGGTTCGAACTTGCCCTTCTTCTCTCTGTCTTGTTGATTTTTAGGATTTTCTCTGAGGACCAAGTCACCTACCTCAAACATGCAAGACTTGACTTTATGATTGTAGCTGCGACTCATTTGTTGTTGATAAGCCTTGAGATGATTAAAAACAGTTTGTCTTCGTTCATCCAATAGTTCAAGTTCGTGCAAGCGAGAGACCCTATAGTCTTCATCACTGATAATGTTTTGCAAAGAGACTCGTAAAGAGGGTAACTCGACCTCAATAGGCAAGATACCTTTAGTGTTGTAGACAAGTGAATAGGGTGTAGCTCCGATAGGTGCGTGGACGCTTGTGCGGTAACCCCAAAGTGCGGGATTAAGTTGGATATGCCAATTACGGCCAGCGTTGTCAACTGTCTTTTTCAAGATTTTGAGGATTGTTTTATTAGACGCCTCAGCTTGACCATTACCTTATGGATAATAAGGTGTAGAAAAATGATGGGTAATATGGAAGCGGTCACAGAGTTCACGAACATCCTGATTTTTGAAGGGACGCCCGTTATCAGTGATGATGGAAACAGGAATACCGTATCGACAAATGATATAGTTGAGAATGAATATAGCAATTTTTTTTCCAGTGACTTGTGTGAGAGGCACGGCTTCAATCCATTTTGTGAAATACTCTGTGGCAGTGATGATGAATTTATGACTGTTGGAAGATGGAGGGTGAATCTTGCCTATGAGATAGAGTCCCCATTGACAAAAGGGTCAAGGAGTTGCAATTGGTTGAGGTTCTTGTGCTAGCGCATGGATGAGGTCTCCATGAAATTGACATTGCTTACATTTCTTGACAAACTGATATGAATCTTTTTCCATATTGGGCCAGTAATATCCAATCCTGATGAGTTTCTTGGCTAAGGTAGGACCACTATAATATGGACCACATATTTCTTCATGTACTTCATGCAACGCAATCTGAGCTTCGTCGCTTTCTAAAGATCTAAGAAGAGTGCCATCTAGACCTCGATGATATAGGATATCAGCTAAAATAATATATCAAGATTGGCGAATGAAAGTGCGACGTTGGTTATTGGATAGGTCAGGAGGTAGGATATTGTCACGAAGATATGCGAAAATGGAACCGTATAACTGGGACTCAGGACCAACAACACATATCATCTCAGTAGAAGTGATTTCATATGAGGGAACCAAAAGGTTATCCACCAAGAACTCATAGTGGGTCTCATTCAATGGTAGATCAATTAGTGAAGCAATTGTAGCCATGGCATCCGTAGCTCGATTCTGCTCTCTAGGTATTTGCTCAAAGTCTATCTTCATGAACTGTTGTTTCAAGTCATCCACCATTCTTTTATAGGGCATTAATTTCTTGTCCTTTGTTTGGTAGTCATTAGTTTCTTCATGAATTACAAGTTGAGAGTCCCCAAAAACACGAAGTTCCTAGATCTTCCACTAAACTGCAATCTGTAATCCAGTTGTTAATGCCTCATATTCTGCTATGTTATTAGTGCAGGGAAATGATAATCGATATTATTTTGGTATAGAATCCTCTTGAGGAGTTATGAAGAGGATGCCAGCTCCTACCCCATGTTGTGTGTATGAGCCATCAAAGTATAGTTGCCAAGGCTTTGCATGTGACAATGTTAAAATGGATTCATCTAGAAATTTTGAAATTAGAGGAATATCATCTAACATGGGAGCATCTACTAACTGATCTGTGATAGCTTGTCCTTTTATTGCTTTTCTATCCACATACTCGATGTCGAATTCACTCAGGAGCATCACCCATTTGGCTAGTCACCCAGTAAGTGTTGCTTTATTGAGAAGGTATTTCAATGGATCGATCCTTGCAACCAACTTAGTCTTATGAGTTAGCATGTAATGTCGTAATTTCTGCGAAGCAAAGACCACAGCGAGACATGCACACTCAATTGGTGTGTAATTTAGCTCATATCCCACCAATGTATGACTAATATAGTATACTGCCTTTTCTTTGCCCTCGGCAACTTGTTGTGCTAAGAGTGCCCCCAGTGCTATTGAAGTAGCTGATATGTATAGTAATAGAGGTTGGTCCAGAACTGGTGGCATCAAAACTGGTGGATTTAGAAGATAATCTTTAAGTGCCTGGAAAGCTTGTTGACAATTATCATCCCATTTGAATTTGATGTTTTTATGTAGCAAGTGCTGAAAGGGATTACACTTATCTACAAGTTGTGCTATGAATCTTCGTATGGACTAGAGTCTCCCTTGCAAAGATCAAAGTTGACTGATATTTCTTGGTGGTTGCATCTCTATGATGGCCTTGACTTTTGCTGGATCGGCTTCGATTCCTCTTTTTGATACAATGAATCCTAGGAGCTTCCCAGAGGTTACTCCAAAGACACATTTCTTGGGGTTTGATCTAACTTTATACTTTTCCAACCGATCAAAGATGACTAAAAGTATGTCCAAATGTGTATCTCTATCTATTGATTTACCCAAGAGGTCATCAACATAATCTTCCACAGTCACGTGCATGAGATCATGAAAGATAGTAGCCATGGCTCTTTGATATGTAGCGCCTGCATTTTTTAGCCCAAAGGGCATAACATTCCAGTAGAAAGTTCCCCAAGGACAAGTGAATGTTGTTTTGTGCTGGTCCTCGGATGCGATTTTTATTTGAATGTAACCAGAGAATCCATCCATCAAAGATAACATCGCATGACCTGCTGTGAGATCGACAATCAAGTCAATATTTGGTAATGGAAAATCATCCTTAGGACAAGCTTTGTTGATGTCTCTGAAATCTGTACATTTTCTGATACTACAATCTGGTTTACTAATAGGCACTAAGTTGGAGATCCATTTGGGGTAATCAATTGGGCGTATGAATCTGACATCCAATAATTTCTCAAGCTTTGCTTTGACTAATAATGTGACTTGTGGATGCATCTTCCTTAATTTTTGTTTCACTCATTTTGCCCCCGGTTTAACTGTCAAATGATGCATTACCAAATCCGGATCCAATCCAGGCATATTAGTGTATGACCATGCAAAGTTGATTTGTCATTCTATGAAGAAACTTATGAATTTTGATCTTTCTGACTCTGTCAAAGATTGAGCCAGGAATATGTTGTGTGGAACTTCTACTGTGCCAATGTTTGTTTTGATAGTCTCCTCTACTAACATGGATGACTTTTCCTCATATGATGCTGGGAGAATGTCGAGCCTTCCATCTTCGGGTGCCTCAAACAGGTTTTCACCCTCAAATACATCCTTTCTTTTTACTTTTTTGGGGTCAGACAGCGCCACAATGTGGTTTTCACCATAAGACCCTTGGTTTGTTTTTATTTTTATATTTTTGCGACTAGAAGGCCTGACACCCTCACCAAAATATGCCACACAATTGAGTTCTATAGTGTATCCCACTTTATGGTCTCCAGGGGGAAGATCATCTCATATGCCAAGATAGTCAATAAAAGCTTCATCATTTTGGAATGTGTCAAACTATGCAGGTCCTTCAGGGTCCCAATCAATGAGTTGGTGGTGAACAAGGGGAAGGCCTTTGATGTCTTCGAAGTTAGCGGGGCTAAGAGTGAAGATGCAGTTATATTCAGGTATGTCAAGGTAGTTATCAAGGTCATTGTTGGCACTCTCCTCATTAGTCTTGATCATGAATGAATCTAAATTATCATCACTAGTAGTGCATTCTAGGACAGGTGTTCTCATTCTATGTGATTTCAACCTAGGACCTAGAGGCAAGGACTGTATGGGATCCTTCGGGGTTGTTTCTTGACCAACTTTGAATTTTTCATCAAATTCCTCTTCTTCTATGGGTTCATCTGGCTCTCTGAATGTCTCGGTGATCTCGTAGTCACTGGCGGATTTGTCTGAACCCCATTCCCATTCATTGGAGTCTGTGGAATAGCGATTCTCTTGTTGAATTTTGGTAGCTTTGATTTGTAATACTTCTTCTGCCCTTTGAGTATGGACCTTGGAAGTCATGAAACCAAGTCCTTTGGTGCGTTCCTTTTTGAATGTCAATTCAGGTTGTAAAGTTTCAATGATGCCTTCCTTTCTTAAGCCAAGAGGGCTTTTGCCATCATACGCAAATTTTTGTAGGATCTTAAACCCTTTGCCATACTTTTCACATGGTATGCTGATGTGATCTTGTGTATAATTTTCAAGGTCTTTGTAAAGCATTTTGTATAAGTCTTCCTCTTCCAGTTCACCCCATCTTTGAAAGATAGTAGGGTCCCATTTGAGTATAATGATATATACCTGCTTATTAGAATGTGGTCTTCCATATTCTTTTGGTGAACTCATGACTTGTTGTAAGTACATGGTTTGATTCAAAGTGTATTCACCCATGCCCTTGTCCTGAAATTTTCCTTTAAGCTCACGTTGTTTTGATGTCAAAGGTTTTAATGACTCAGGATCAATGTATGCAGAAGAAGGAATAGCTTCACGATTACTGGGAATGATCATCTCAGTTTTCGGTCTCAAGTTATTGCAGTATATGAATGGATTAGGATCTCCATTAACTGTTATTTCAACTCCATTGTGAGGAAACTTAATGCATTGGTGGTATGTAGATGGGACTGCCCTCATTTCATGAATCCAAGGACCTCCTAGTAATATATTGTATGTGAGATCTACGTCTAGGACTTGACAAATCACATCCTTTGTAACTGGCCCAACTCTGAGAGGCAAGGTAACTGTGCCTTTGGATGAATGCTCTTCATCATCATATGCCTTGATGGTAATTTTGTTTGTAGAATTCACAGCTTTATCAGAATATCCCAATTGTTTAATAGTGCTCAATGTACAAATGTTTAGACCTGCTCCTCCATCTATCAGGACTCATTTTATTCGATGTTTGTGTATGAAGGCTTAAATGTATAAAGGTGTGTTATGTGGCTGTCTTACAGAGGCATCGTCAGCTTCTATGAATGTAAGGGAGTGTGGAATGGAAAGGTATCCCACCATGGCTTGAAATTGGTCCACGTTCAGATCAGTAGGGACAGAAGTGTCTCTCAAGATTTTGTCAAGAATGGCTTTATGTGCGGGGGATATGCGTAAGAGCTCAAGGATGGAGATGAGTGTAGGTGTCTTCCCTAACTATTCTACAAGGTCATACTTAGCCTTGGTTGATGAGGAAGCTATGTTTTTAGCTGGAGCACCTTGCAAAGTGAATTTACCTCGATGAGTTGTAATATGACATTCAGAGGTAGGTTCGAAAGAAGATCCAATTTCTTTTAGGATGATTTTGGGTCTTTGGGTAGAATTCTCAGGCGTTTTGTCCTTGATGATAATGGTAGAGACATAATTGTCCATTGAGATGTGATTGATAGTTGAATCATAGTTATAAGATGCTCTGGTATAGTTGGTTTGGTCATTTGTGGCTTTAGATTTTCCCTTGTCATGTTTTGGGAATGGTTCCTTAAACATCTCATGTTCTTGGTTGGATGAGTGTCCTTCAATCTCAATGTCACCTCTACCAATAAGATCTTGTATAATGTTCTTCAGTCGATGGCAATTTCATGTCTTGTGGCCCTTTCTCTTATGAAATTCACAATACTAATCATCATTACACCAATTTGGTTTAACCTTTGGCTCATATGGAGGAAAATCCGGAATTGTGATTACTTTGTTTGCCACTAGCTTCTTGAAAAGTGACTCAAGTGGTTCCCCCAATGGAGTGTACTTCCTTCATGATCTGGAAGTTGTTTGAGTATTCACCTGATTGTTTGTAGAGCTTGATCTAGAAAAAAAAAAATTGGGTTGCATTGTATTGGCATCAACAACACCATCATTGATTGTGTTCTTGTTTTTGTTCCAAAATCTTGGCTTATCTTTTCCTTTAAAGTCATCTTTGTTTTCCTTGAATATCTTAATGACTCCTTGTTCAATTAGGACCTTCTTTGTTGCTAATCATTTTTCAATGATGTCCTTGAAGGTGGACAAACAACATTTTCTTAGGTCATAACCAATTTCTTTGTTAACATTCTGGGTGAACATTTCTACCATTTGTTTTTGTGGAATTTCACAAGAGCGTCTGCTAGCTAAATTCCTCCATCTTTGTAAAAATGATGAAAAAGACTCTCCCTCCCTTTGCTTGGTGTTGCACAAAGTGGTGACTGATATGTCTGTCTCTATGTTGTATGAGAAATGTAGTATAAATACCTCAGCTAAGTCACCCCATGACTTAATTCCAGGTGGGAGTTGCGAGAACCATTCCATAGCTTGATCACCTAAGCTCTATGGGAATAACCTCATCGAATATGTCTCTTATGTTGCTACCTCAATGCAAGCTTTGAAAAATTGTCTTATGTGTGTCTTAAGATCTCCTTTGCCTCTATACTTATCAGACTTAGGTGTCACAAAGTGTGTAGGAAATGGAGGCATTGGAATGCTTTTGTCAAATGGATAAGGACATATGTCTCTCATTGTGTAAGTTGGCTTTGGTGTATTTATGTCCTCCATTTTCTTTTGTAAATCCTTGATTTGCTGTTCCAAATTGCTCTTAGGTGGAGATTGACTTCTTGGACCATACCCCATGCTTGAGGCACCAATTGGAGGAGGAGCATGCTGCATATATGGATGATATTGATCATACACATGTTCGTATGGAGGAGGTCTATAATGATGTTGCGTATATGGACCACTTGGTATAAAGTCATGATGAGGAATAGAATATCTGTTTTGTCCATGTATACCATACTCTACAGGCATGTCATGAGTTTGTTCTAATGTGTTGCCCCCAAATTTGACACGGGGTTTCCTTGTGTCCAAATTTTGAGCATGCCTTTGAATATCCAATTGCTTTGGTGGTTGATCCTTAGCATTGGTATGTGATTGAGCATATATTTTCTGCATAAGACTTCCATGATGGTCTGTGAAGGTGAGTATCATATGCTTGACCATGTGTGTATGGGACCTTTGGTTTTTGAAACAAAGATGATGGTGATTCAGGCACCATATGTGGTCCTCTATTGCCTCCACTATTAGGCCTCCTTTGATCCATGTTGAGGTGAGGTTGTTGCAAAGGTCGATTTTCCATTATTTGAGACATGTCAAAATCATGAGGGATCTTGGCTCCACTTTGTACCATCACTTGTAGAAAGTATTGTCTATCTCTCCTCATTATTTCCTCAACCAATCGATTGAAATGGGGATTCATAATGGTGTCTTCCACTTCTTTTGAATGTACGGAGAAGTTGTCCATAGTGTCATTGTGTGTATCATTGTTGTTTATAGTGTCCATGTGCTCAACATTTGGAATGTTTCTATAGGCATCCATGTCAGGTAATGTAGTATGATCAGAATTGAAAAAGATATCATTTTCATATTCATAGGAACTCATGTTTGCAGACTCTTGAGCCTCTTTAGTTTCTCTCCTAGATTTTTGGGAACGGGTTTCAACCATGAACTAGGTATTGACCAAAATGTGTGAGAATAGATGAATATGAAAAGAGTATGGAAGACCAAGAGTTTGGATGGAATGTAAATGAATCTGAGGTGTACTTGCAATGTCCAAAGTGTAAGACCAAGTATGTATGTAGTAGAGTAGGTGTTGCTTCTAAAGAGATGATAGTTTCTCTTGATGAGGTAAGTTGACCTTGACTCTAAGTAAGACCAAATGAGACCCAAAGGTGATAGACCTTGATGAGGAATCACTTAGCAAAATGTTGTTGTATGTAGTGTGTTGACAAAGTATGATGAGGACAAGCAAGTGACCTTTTGACTCAAGTTTAGACAAATGTGAATGCAATGTAAGGTGTAAAGCAATGATGGACTTTGTGAGACCCCAAGACAGGTTGAATGCTAGATGAAAACCCCAGAGAGATAACCTAGGAAGCTCAATAAGTCTGAAACTGACTGTTCTTGTTTGTTGAATTATGAAAGTTTTCAATCTTGAACACAGACGTGCCTGTATACTTCACAGGAGCGCTTAAAGGACACATATGCTATTCTGTCAGACATAGACACGCTTAAATGACATAGACATGGTTCTGTCAAATACAGACGCATTTCTGCCC